>NC_141669.1:82466863-83101029 GCF_028749965.1 Puma concolor | reverse complement strand
GTTGTCAAAAAAGGTGGGTTTTTCTCTTTATGCATTGAAAGATCATCTTCCACTCCCTGGAAAATGTGCCCAGCCAGGATGGCTTGTCCTCTGAGGGTCACAGAAGGTGGCAGCTTTCCCTAGCCCTGTGTCCAGCATGTCCATGAGAGCAGAGAAAAGTCAAGCGAAAACAAACAATTAAAAACTCAAACGATTTTGGGGTGCCTGGGTGGCTAAGCATCCGACTTCGGATCAGGTCATGATCTCATGGTTTGTGAGTTCGAGCCCCGCGTCGGGCTCTGTGCTGACAGCTCAGAACCTGGAGCCTGCTTTGGATTCTGTGTCTCCCTCTCTCTCTGCCTCTCCCCTGCTCACGCTTTGTCTCTCTCTGTCTCAAAAAAAAAAATAATAAAACATTTAAAAAAAAAACTCAAATGATTTTTATCTATACCGTCTGGGGAAATCCGTTGCCATGAGAAAGCCCACTAAAGCCCAGACTTACTGGGTTTTCCACAGACCCAAAAAGTCTCACCAGAGAGTCCTTTGCTGTCCTCTGTGTCTGGGGTCAAGCATTCCATTCACACACTAACCCCTCTGGCTGTTTTCAGCCCTGCGATGCCCAGCCACCTTGTCAAGAAGAGATCTATGAAGCTGGACGGTCTCAAATCCTGCTTCCTCCCAACCTGAGCAACATGCTGTGGTAGACAGACTCACGCTGACCAATATCTGGAACTTTTCTACTTTGGATACACACAGAATTTCACTTCTCTGTACCCTTGAAGTTAGGCATAGTCACATGACTGGTTATAGCCATGTAAAGTAAGTAGGAAGGATATGGATCACTAAGCATTTCATTTCTGGTGCCTACCCTCCAGCACTCTTTCTCTGAGCCCTTGTTTATTGATGGCGGCCACATAGGATGATCAAGTTATCCTGATAGGAGGCTGAAGTCTATCTACTTCCATCCATGGATCTACTCAGTTGTCTCTGCATGTCTTTCTCCTTCTGTTAAGTAGGAGAAACATCTATTTCCCACCCCAGCACTCATGTCAAAACAATCTAACAGATGGTCTTCATGAATTCTCTTTTGAAAATGTCTTCAAGTGGCTACAGTGAGCCGTCCACAGTCTCACACAGCTGACCAATGACAATGAGATAGCATGAGCAAAAGAAACTTGTGTTGTACTAAGCTACTGAGATGTTTTAGGTTTATCTCTAACTTGGAATGATATGCACAGCAACCAAAGAAAACAATTGTAATTGTTTTCTATTGTTGTGTAGAGATACCATGAACTTGGTGACTTAAAATAACACCCATTCGTTAGTCATACTGCTGTGGGTCAGATGTCTGGTCTCAGCTTGGATAAAGTCTCTGCTCAGGGTCTAGCAGACTATCAAAGCTCAGGGTCCTGTTCCAAGCGGTTTTTGGTAGGAGTCAGTTCCTTTTGATTGTACAACTGGGGTCCCCACTTTCGTGCCGGTTGTAAGCCAAGGCCACTCTCAGCAGCTAGAGGCCACCCACCATTTCCGGCCTCATGGCCACCTCCACAAGATGACAGTTTGTTTTCTCAAGGCCAATAGAACAATATCGGATGTTGCGTCATGTATGTCTGACCTCTTGACTCTGACCTCTAGACTTTTTTTTTTTTTTTATACAGTCTACCTGGTTGTATCAGGCACACCCAGGAAAACTCCTTTTGATCAACTTCAAGTCAGCTAGTCAGGGTCTTAAATTACACCTGCAAAATTCTTTCACCTTTGTGGTACAAGGTAAACCTAATCATTACATTCTTATATTCCCTCCTCATTCAGGGGAGGGGATATACAAGGACCTGGATCAGTGGGGGTCGTCTTAGGATTCTGCTTACCACAGACATTTAAAAAAACATTCTGATGAATATTAGCTCTAGAAAATTCAGGAACTATCCACAGCTTTGCTTTCACTTCTTCCTTGCTCCCAAGTAAGAAAACCTTGTCCCAAATGTTTTGAAGCCTTGCTATTCAAAGTGTCATCCATGACCAGCAGCATCACCTGTGAAGAGAGGTGAAATCGTAGGCCCCACCTCAGACTCAGGCATCAGATTTACGGGCATATTAACGAGATTTCTAGGTGATTGAGAAGCATTGATCTTTAGATTGGTTCATCCTTAAATAAAGTAGGCAGAGGTCTACATGGAGTGAGAGCACAGCTTATACTAAATTCCCATGCCCTGATCACTCCAGGCTTTCAGAGCGGTTTCTGAAATTTTGCTGTCAGAATCACATAATCTGATGATGATATAGAAGATGGTGATACTAGCTAACATTTACTGAACATCAATATACGCCAAGCAGTAGGCAAAGCTCTTTTAATTTCCCCAACGTGTAATGAGCTACATATTATTATTTTTGTTTTAGAGATGAAGACATGGAGGCTTACAAGAAGAGTTCCTTACTCCTCTATGGAAAAACAAATAAAAGTGGTGGGGCCAGGATTTGCCATAACTCAGGGTGTATGTGATTGTATTGTCAGAAGTTGTCAAGGCTAGTCCGTGAATCACAAACTAGGGTCCGGGCCAATTCAGCTTGTGAGTAAGCATAATTCAGCCAGAATGTTGGTATTACTTTTCACTGAATTTCTTTCCCAAGGGACAACCTTATTCCAATTGGCCACAAACCCTATCACTCACAGACTCACAGAGTTGATTTACTGCCTGGACTGTGAATATACTCAAGCCTGAAATCCCCAATTAAGTCCACGTATTCTTGAATTTCCCCTTGACATTTCATGACAAATGTGGGTGGTATGAATACTTTCCAGAGATCCTTAACAACAGCAAAGAACCTCTGCTCCCTAACCCATCCCTGTCATCTGATGAGTGAAACTAATGTCCAGAAACTAAGGTACGTGTCTAAGTCACATAGCAAGATAATAGCAAGGTTCTAAATTGGGCTCTTTTGGCCCTGCAATCAAATATCACAATCATCTGCCTCCTCATGTTTAGGAAACTATTTATGCTCAATATGAAACAGAGGTTCTTAACCAAAGTATGTTTCAGAAACGTTTGGATGGAGGTTAATACAGATTCTCAGACTTCTCTCCTATTCACACCACTGGTGAGTCAAATGCCCATTAATCTGAGATTCATCAGATAAATTACAGGTTCATAACACAGAGTTTGAAGTTGAGCTAGTCCCTGAATAGTTAATAGAGGTGGGACAGTAAGGAGTATAAGGGACAGAATAGGGCAGTGGCTCTCAGCCTTGGTTATACATTGGAATTCCTGAAAAGTTTTAAATTTTTCTTTTAATGTTTATTTATTTTTGAGAGAGAGAGAGAGAGAGAGAGAGAGAGAGAGAGTGAGCAAGGAAGGTGAAGAAAGAGAGAGACACAGAATCCAAAGCAGGCTCCAGGTTCTGAGTATCAGCACAGAGCCCAAAGCAGGGCTCGAATTCACGGACCACGAGATCATGACCTAAGTCAAAGTCAGATACCTAACCAACTAAGCCATCAGACACCCCTAGAAAACTTTAAACACTACTAATGCCTGGGTCCCAGCCCCCGACGTTAATGATGTAATTGGTCCCAGGTACAGAGATTTTTAAAAGCTCCCCAACTGATTCTAACACTTGGCCAGGGCTGAGAACCACTGGAGTAGGGTCTCTGAGATGCTAGAGTATTAACAGCACCATCATCATTTTCCCTGTGACCCCACTGGGTTTGGCCCATCACCTGGCCACAGAAGCTTCCATATTCCTTTCATCTTTTTGCTGCCCTTTGCCACCCCCTTCCTATGTTAAGCAATGTTCCTTCATTAGTGAAGAACAAAATTGATAGGAGCCTGAGGTCAAGATTCAGACACTGAGGTACCTCTTGTTCCTGCTGTGATTATGTGTCCATCCGTTAAAAGAATTCTCCTATTTAAGACCTCCGGCCTCTGGTACTCATGTCAAACCCAGTGGGTCACTGAGAGCTGTTTTGAAAATGGCCTCAAAATGTTGTTGTCCTGAAACAACTCCCTGGTCAGTTTGCACTGGGTGTAAAACTTCTTGTTGTTGCCTAAAGAAGTGGTTCTCAAAGTGTGGTCCCCAGACCCGGAGCATCAGCATCACCGGGGAACTGCTCAGAGATGCAAGTCCTCAGACATTCTGCACACAAGTACTGAATCAGAAATCTGAGTAGATCCAGCAGTCTGTGCTTACTAAACCCCAGGGATACAGGTACACCCTCAGGTTTGAGAAGCACTGGCCAAAGGCTCTGTCTTGACCATGTACCCCCATACGGAAAGCAGCTGATGATAACATAAAAAGGCAACCTAAACCCATACAACTGCCATTTGTCAGTTTCGTTTTTATGTGACACGGACTCTGCTAGCCTGTCCGTGGCTAGCAGAGGAGGAGGAACAGGGCCAGAGGGTCTTAATCACACAGTAGTTTGTCGTGCAACAGCTGGGGTGTGAGGTCCAGTGGGAGCCAGGAGGTTGAGGGGACACCTGCTGGCAGGACTTGGGAGGTGCTCCCTGGCAGCTGGGAATAAATGGAGCAGAGACTATCCTCACAGCTCCTCTGACCCTACCCAAGTTTCCTGCTTGCCTCTTAGGGTAGCCAAAGAGGCTAAAATGTGGGAAAATGCAATGGAAATGGACAAGACTGTAATGAGATGTGACTGTAATGAGATGTCAGTTGTGTGTGTGGGAATACCACACCGAACCGGTGGGATGGAACCCACTGCCCCCTTGAGATGGCAGAGCTCAGAGAGATGGGCCAGGGCAAGGGTGAACTGGGTGGGATGGGGTGAGCTGAGGAGCAGGAAGCAGCATCCCATCGAAGGCCCTGAGCAGCTGGGGGGGGTGGGGGGGGGTGGGGCGGGGGCTTGACAAGTCAGGTCACTCAACTATCTGTTTATAGAAGAGGAAACCCAGACAGAGACGAGGCTTGACCTGGACCACACCACACTAATGGCAGAGCTGGGAGCTTCTGAGGACACTGGGGTTCCATGAGGAGCCAAGGCCTCCAAAGGTGTGGGATTCAAGGGAGATAATGCCAAAGAGTGAGAGCCAACATCTCAGCAGCACACACGGTGTGCCAGGCTGCTCCAAGCGCTCCCCATGATTCAGATTCATTTACTCTTCCCACTACCTTGGGATCCTCCTCACCAAGGTCACTATTTACAGATGGGGAAACTGAGGCACTGAGAGGCTAAACGTAAATTGTGCAATGTATTTCATTATAATTGGGGATAAAAATTAACTTTATTTTAAAAATCGTACCTAGTTTTATTATTTCACGAGAATGAAGCAAGGGATAAAGGTAAGCTTAATGCTTCCTGGCTATTGATTACTGGCCAGCTGCTGGCCACTGGATAGATGATCTCTATCCAAATTGTACTCCTTATTCACTAGAGTACAGAATGGTTTAAAGACAGTCATGTTATGGACACAGGTGTGACATCATACAACTAGTAAGAGGCAAAGTCAGAACTCGAACACAGACTCTTTATCCTCACAGCTCACACTTTACCACCACTATCTGCTTGCTACTCCTCCAAGACAACCCAGAATCCTGGTGTTCAGCCAGCTCTGAAAGCCCCAGTGTTAGAAGAGTGACACCCACTTTTAAAAAGGAAACATGCCCTACTAGAAAGTTCCCCAACCTTCCAAAGAAGAAAGCCTCTGAATTCAGTGTAAGCCTCGTAGGCACAGCCTCCCCCGAGGTGACCTGTCTACAACTATGAATTTCCTTTTATTGGATTCTGCACCAATTTTACCTGTTGCTTGGAAACATGGAAGATCCTCAGAGACCCTCTGATCCAGCCCTTTTTTGACAGAGAAACTGAAGCCCAAGAAGGTCAAGGTCACCTTCACACAAGTGAAGATCAAAGAGATGAGGAATGTCACCCAGGAAGGCACCCAGAGACATCAGGAAATCTGCTTGAGGCTCCATTCTGAAATGGAACTCAAGGGTCCTGACGCCTCAGATTTCTCTCTCTCTCTCTCCCTCTCATTCTGTCATTCCCTCTCTCTCTCATTCTCTCACTCTCTCTGTTTCTCCTTCTCTCTCATACCCTCACACTCTCAAAATCCTCTTACCTGCAGCCCTGCATTCTTTGACTTTGTTGCTTCTCGCCTGGGGAAGGCTGCCAGGCCCAACTTTTACCTTCAGTGGAAACTCAGCAGTCCAGGCAGGGATTTATATCCTTGTCCTCCAGGGATTTCCTAATAGGGCTTGTGTCACTCTCTCTGACTGAGTGGCTGTGAACACACCTTTTCCCTCCTTACCGGGGAGCACCCTCTGGCTTATGGTGCTGGGTGCATGATCACTCAGTTGGGGAAGTGGCCAAGGAAACTGTGTGTAAGTTTCCCTATTTTTTTGTGACTCGCTAAAACTTACGTACTTCCAGCTGAGAGGTGGTTTTAAAGTGATGTGTATTCTGCCTGACCATGGCTCCATCAAAGAGAAAAGGAGGTCTTCTGGGCTTTAACTGGTGAGAGAATTGATGTCTGTCCCCATGGAACCCTTCTGGGATAGAAGGAGAGTTAAGCTTTGAGTCCTCCGTGTCCCAGTCTTATATGATTTCTAATTGTTAAGTGAAGGAAGGGAGTGACTTTCCAAATCTTTATTACAATTAGTGGAATTTGTCAAACCGAATAGTTTGTCTGCTGGAAATGGAAATTCGGTCCTAAATCATGTCTGTACAAAACAAATGTCTCCTAACTCCCTCTAACAGGCCCAAAGGTAATGTTGATGGCTTCTCTATCCCCTTCATCAGCCACCAGGAGTTAGAGAGGAGGGAGTCATGTGGGGTGGGAGTGGAGGAAGAGAGGCGGTAAGGCAGACCAGTGGCTGCCACAGGAGCTTGCCCACTCACTGGGACCTGCTGCAAATCCTCAGATGCACAGGGCCCCTGATGGTTTCACTGCCTTGCTGTTGGCCCAGATGGGCTTACGAACACCAACCCCATCACCCTTGCCCCCTCCACATACCCCAGGGTCCAGTGCCCTCCTTGATATGAACACGAAGCCACATGGGAAAGAGTAAAAATCTGGCCGGGACCAAGGCATGGGGCCAGAACATGAACCCTCTGGGTCCCCAAGACCTCCTGTTGGGCCAAGTTGCATAGTGTAGGCAGAGGTGTAATGTGGATCCCCCTGTTGGTGGATGGAAAAGAACATTTATCCAAACGTCCTTAAAAATCCATGTTACTAACCTTAATGACACATTCTGTCTAATTTACTCAGATACTCAGGTTCTTACAGGTGAAAAGGCAGATAGAGAAATGCTTTTAGAGAAGTCTTAGGGATTTCATATCCAGAACAAATGGCTCGAAGCTAAAAAGGCCCATTGGCCCTTGTTTTATCCTTTTGCTAACAAGGAAAATAACTTTCAGGGAACCACAGCTCAAATTGGGTAAATAAAATCTGAGAAAAATGCAATGTTGGACCTAGAAAGAAACTTAGAGGTGGTTGCAAATTGAGGTCCAGGCACTTAAGGAGACCACAGGTGAGGAAGCTGTATTAATTTATGTAATTTCATGATGGAAGCTGTAATACCCCCAAAATGGAGTTTCTTGGGCAAAGAGTAAAGGTTACACTGTATCCATGCTTATTCTTTCTCCAATGACCAGTTGAAGGGGGAGCGTTTGGTTTTGTTCTGTAATCTTGACATGGTTAGATTGACGTGTGAGCTATACATTTTGAGTCAAGCCAAGTAATTTCAAGGGTGTAAATTCACCCTAGCAGGGAAATTTCCCCAAATACCTCATCATCCCAGGATGAAGGGTATGCAAATAATTGAGTATTGTCCTCACTCTCTCTGTGGTCAACCAAACATACCAGCCTCAGCTAACCTTGCCTTGGCTGAGATCCTACTTGGTAAATAGCACAGGGAAGCCCACAGCTTAATATAGCCAAAGAGAAGAAGTGAAACCATGCAGTCTGCTTTTGGTCAAGTATAACTGCTGATCTTGTGATCCATAAAGAGGAATTTACATAACCTCACTTCTTCAATGGGAAAGTGTGATCATGGAGCCACAAGAATTGCTTGAATAGCCCTTTGAGGAATTAATGCCTCAGACCCAACCGTCACTGAAAGTACTCATGGAAAAATGGCGACCCTCCCATATCCCTCCATTTCCCATCCATGGTCTACACTGTCCCCTCCTCATTATCACTAGAGTGTTTGGTTCAATTTCTCCACCAACTGATGGGAAATGGACAAGGCACAGAATGTTCTATAGTATCTCGAAATCCTCTGAGGTTTGAGGTGAAAGTCACCCAGGATGTTTATTGCAAGGATTGAAGCAATGAGTCTTCATTTTTCGAACCCAGCCCTTTCCAAAGTCTGTTTGGGGTCAGAAATCGACAGCAATTTTCTGAAAACCTCTGTGGCAAGCTTCCAACCTGCCCTGTGATGTAGAGGCCAGAGGGTACAGAAAAGTGAGGAGGGAGTTTGAGGGAGCAAAGAATCTGTGTTGGTCACTGTGTCATGGATTATAGCAGAGACTATTTGTCCCTGGTTTGATGGGACGGCCTCTGTCAAATTATCCTCATAAATTCACTCATTCTTATCCTTGATTTGGATTCAAGACAATATGGTCACCAAGCCCCTAGGGTCATTGAACATTCCAAGGCCTGCTTTGGTCAGTGGACCAATAACAGAAAAATACTCTTGTGCCTTATTCACAGAGGCAAGAGAAAAGTCTTCCCGTCCCCATACATAATTAACAAACCAACAAACTAAACTATTGACTGCAAATGGGCTTCTAACTCATCTGTGAAAAGAAGTAAATGCATTCTGTGTGGCTTTCCAGTTGCTTCTGTAACAAATTACCACAACCAGTGGCTCCATACAACACCAATTAATTCTCTTACAGTTATGGGGCGCCTGGGTGGCGCAGTCGGTTAAGCGTCCGACTTCAGCCAGGTCACGATCTCGCGGTCCATGAGTTCTAGCCCTGCGTCAGGCTCTGGGCTGATGGCTCGGAGCCTGGAGCCTGTTTCCGATTCTGCGTCTCCCTCTCTCTCTGTCCCTCCCCCGTTCATGCTCTGTCTCTCTCTGTCCCAAAAATAAATAAAAAACGTTGAAAAAAAAATTTAATTCTCTTACAGTTCTGGAGGTCAGACGCATGGCATGGGTCTCGGAGGGCTAAGCTCCTTCTGAAGGCTCCTGGGGAAAATACACTTCTAGAGGTTGTCCTCACTGATTCACTGAGGTCTCCAGCACCCTCACCTTCCCCCCGGGGTCCCATCATCACATGACCTTCTTCTATGTGTTCCTTGCTCTCTCTTGTGAGTTACGCTGGTGATTATATTTGGGACCCACTCAAATACACCAGGATAATCTCCCCACCTGAAGATTATTACCTTAATCTCATCTGCAAAATCCCTTTTGCCATAGAAGGCAACATAACCATAGGTTTCAGGAATTCGGACCATGGGCATGTTCAGGAGACAATTGTTCAGCCATGTACAAGCACAGTTTGCTCCCAGTTCTGTTTTGTTTTTTTTAATACCCACAATAAAGGCAATCTATAAAACTCATTTGGAGATAAAACTTCCAAGTCACCATCCCCGGCCTTTTATGACTGTAAGTCTCAGGTCAAATGGCCTTCCTGGCCACTGTCACTCACACCCCAACCATGGACCACCCTAATATAGCCCCAGTTTCCATACTGGCTTCTAGTTCCCACGCAGCTCTATTTGAGTCATGAGAACTTTCTCTGCCTTCTAATAATCTCTTAGTAACGTATAGAAAATTTTGCTTTTTCGGCTGACACACTTCTGAAAAGCGGTGACGGGGCCTGAGTCATCCTGCAGGGCCCCAGGGGTACCATTGCCTTCTCATCTGTGTATCATGTTATATAATGCACGGCCTCACAGTGACCCCACCTGCGTGGTGACACACCTGGCCTGCGACAGGCACGCACACTTCATGCAGAGCCCCGACCCCTCCAGCACACTCATCACCCCTGGGGCAGGTCGTCACAAGCAGGCTCAGCACTTGGGCTCAGCAGCCTTCAGCAGCTGGAAGGAGGGCCTCAACTGAAATTAATCACAAAGGAGAATCCACGCTTCTCAGCAGCCTGTCATGGGCTGGCACTCCAGCTTCCCCAGGAGGTGACATCCACAGTGGTTACACATGGTGCTTCATCCAGCACTACTGAAGCAATTGCCTCTGCCCCCTTGGGCCTGTGGGTGGCCCATGACCTCATGCCACTGCAGCTAGCCTCAGTGCAACAATGCATACACTGGACAGGGAAAGGGTGGTGATGGTCACACCCCCCTAACCTGGTCTGGGAGAGGTTGAGCTTAGAAGCATGGGGCAGTTATATGCCAATGTGTATTTTATGGACGAGACAATGTTTTTAGAACAACTTTAAAATGAATCCACAGGGAACTCCATTCCTATGTCTGCCAAGTCAGGGCCAACCATTCCCCTTCATTAACCATGACCTTTATTAACAACATCTGTATTGTGAGGCTCTGACATCCGGGCCTTGCTGAGCCCTCAAGGGCTAGCCAACTCCTAGAGGTGGCAAACGACTCCCCCTACAAGCACATCTCTCAGGCGTGCCCCAACCAATGTGTGCCCATGCCCCAACCACTTACGAATGTGTCTACCTCCATGGACTTGGTCCTCATTTGGGGGGTCCATTTCCCCTTCAGATCAAACACCTTTTGAAGCATTCCAATCCTTTGGGTTGAGAAGAGTAGATTAAAAAAAAAAACAAAAAAACTTTGGGGTGCCTGGGTGTCTCACTTGGTTAAGCATCCGACTCTTGATTTTGGCTCAGGTCATGATCTCCCGGTCTCTGAGTTCAAGCCCTGCATCTACCTCGGTGCTGACAGCTCAGAGCCTGGAACCTGCTTCAGATTCTGTGTCTCCCTCTCTCTCTGCATACCACTCCCCCGACTCACATTCTCTTTCTGACTCTCAATCTCTCAAAAATAAATAAACATTAAAAAAATTTTTTTTAATAAAAATAAATTGTTTTCTGTACCCTGTCAGTATCCCGGGTCTCAGCAAAGGGCAGGACAGTGTAGAGGCAAAGCAAGTGCCCCAGCAGGGGAAGGAAGAGCCAGCACAGCAGGGGCAGGGAGCAGAGAGCCCTGTGCCAGCGAGAACCATGCCTGAGTCCCTAGGGCAGCAGTTCTCAAAGTATTGCCCACACCAACAGCAGTGGCACGTCCTGAGATCCCGGTAGAAATGGCATTCTGAGCCCTCATGCCAGATTATTAAATCAGAAATAGGGAGGTACCTGGCAACTGGTGCTTAACAGCCCCCCCACCCACATGATACCCATGTGATTCTGATGCTGACAATTTCTTCTCTTTTTTTCAATTTTTCTTTTTTTTTTTTAATTTTTTAATGTTTATTCTTGAGAGAGAGAGACAAAGAACGAGCGGAAGAGGCAGAGAGAGAGGGAACACAGAATCTGAAGCAGGCTTCAGGCTCTGAGCTGTCAGCACAGAGCCTGACACGGGGCTCAAACCCACGAACATGAGATCATGACCTGAGTCAAAGTCAGACGCTCAACCAACTGAGCCACCCAGGCACCCCTCTTTTTTTCAATTTTTAATTGAGGTACAGTTGACATACAATATTATATTAGTTTCAGGTGTATGACGTAGCAATTTGATATTTACCTTATGAAATGCTCACCATGGTAAATAGAGTCACCATCTGTCACCATACAAAGTTATTACAATATTATTGACTATATTTCCTATGCTGTTCGTTTCAACTTTGTGACTTCATTTATTTTATAACTTTGTGCCTCTTAATCCCCTTCACCTATTTTGCCCATCTCCCCTCCCCCACCCTTCAAACTATCAGTTTGTTCTCTGTTATTTATGAGTCTGTTTCTGTTTTGTTTTGTTTTTTATTTTAGATTTCACTTATTAGTGAAATCATATGGCATTTGTCTTTCTCTGTCTGACTTATTTCACTTAGCATTATACTCGCTAGGTCCATCCATGTTGTCGAAGATGGCAAGATCTCATTCTTTTTTATAGCTGACTGACATTCCATTGTGTGTGTGTGTGTGTGTGTGTGTGTGTGTGTGTGTGTGTGTATACACACACACACACACATATATGTATATATGTATACATATATGTGTATATATACACATATATATATATACATACCAAATCTTCTTTATCCATTCATCTACCAGTGGACACTTGATTTGCTTCCATACCTTTGCTATTATAAATAATGCTGCAATAAACATGGCAGGGGACACATATCTTTTCAAATGAGCATTTTTGTTTTCTTTGGGTAAATACTTAGCAGTGGAATTACTGGGTCATATGGTAGTTCTATTTTTAACTTTTTGAGGAATCTCCATACCGTTTTCCACAGTGACTGCACCAGTTTGCATTCCCAACAGTGCATGAGGGTTCCCCTTTTTCCACATCCTCACCAACACTTATTTTTTGTCTCCTTTTTTAACGTTTATTTATTTTGAGAGAGAGAGAGAGAGTGCAAAGTGGAGGAGGGGCAGAGAGAGAGAATCTCAAGCAAGCTCTGCACTGACAGCCCCCCATTGCAGGGCTCCATCTCACCAACCATGAGACCACGACCTGAGCCAAAATCAAGAGTTGGACACTTAACCAAATGAGCTACCCAGGCGCCCCTCCTGTCTTTTTGATACTAGCCATTGTCATTTGGTCTTGATTTGCATTGCCCTGATGATGAGTTATGTTAGTATCTTTTCATGTGTCCGTTGGCCATCTGGATGTTTGAAGTGACAAAATTTTGAGAAGCACTACTCTAGTGGTTCTCAATTCTGGCTGCACATGAGAAGCTCTTAACAAATACTGGTGCCCAGGCCCACCTTCATACCAATTTAATCTTGAAAGAGGTGGGGCTGGGCCAGTCAATACTTTTTAAGCTCCCGCAGTTATTCTAATGCGTTGCCTGCCACAGTTGAGAGCCACTGCCTGAGGAATTGAACTGCTCGCAATCTTCAGAGCTGTGTCTTTACCTCTGGCAGGAAGAAAAGGTAAACAAGTGGGGGAAATTCCCACTGAGGACAGTTATTAAGAAAGACAAAGGTGAAGCTGAGCTAGATCACAAGAGCTGAACTTCCAGGCTCTACCCTGGAATCAGGCCAAGCATGGGGACAGCATTCCCATTCATTCATTCATTCATTCATTCCACTAATACGATTTTGAGCACTTGCTCCAAGCCCAGCATTGTTCTAGAACCTGAAAACTCACACTCTAGTAGAGAAAATGACAATAATAAAGACATAAACAAATGAATGTCAATTTATATCAAGCAAGATGCTAGTCAACCAGTCACCAATACTAAGGTAATTCAAATGTCATTTCTCACTGGGTTTGGTCTCAGCAACTGGCATCATCTGTTCTCACCCATCGAGTGTTCGGTACATCACCCCCATTACTTTTGGGACATCTATAAGCCTTGATCTGATGACACTAATCCAGTAACAGTAGGGGCATCAGTAATGCTGACAGTTTGGAAAAAGGTCTAGAGTGAAATTTACTCTGATTCCATCTGGATAAAAAGGGTTGCTAAGTCGGGCACCTGGGTGGCTCAGTAAGTTAAGCATCTGACTTCAGTTCAGGTCATGATCTCATGGTTCATGAGTTGGAGCCCTGCATTGGGCTCTCTGCTGTCAGCACAGAGCCCACATTGGATCCTCTGTTCCTCTCTCTCTCTGGCCCTCCCCAGCTTGTACTCTCTCTGTCTCTCTCAAAAATAAATAAACATTAAAAAAAAGGTTGCTAAATAAAAAACAAAACAAAAACAAAAACCAGAACTATAGTGAGTACACATTACATACTTATGAAAAATAGTCACATGCCATAAAGTGATGATGTATTGATAACATATCATGATGATTTGTTCTAGGCTTCTCTATTCAGAACACTCTGTTAGCCTGGATCCATTTACAGAGTATACTTGACAGATTTCCAACTGCTTTTTAAATATATATATTCTCCAGTAATTCAAATTAATCTGCTTCTCAAAACATTGAGAGTCAAAGTAATAAATGGCCACTTTCCTGAAATCATGGGTTCATACTTTTTCTTCCAGCTTTTGCAGGCAAAAGTAAAAATCCCTACACTAATGGTACAAGGAAGCACCCTGTCACATCCATCAATGCCTCAGGAAGATGAATGACCCCACAGTCATCCTGGCCACTCTCCAGGTGACTAAGGTGACCAAGAAGGCAATGTTAGGATCACACACAAGCAGACATGCCCACCTGGTTTGCCTTCCTGGGCCTGTACTCAAAGGAGTTCCATCCCCAGACTCTGTCAGAGCCCTGGTGGAGGGGTGGGGAAGAATCTGCTGGCTTCTCTAGGATTCAGTCAACCCACATATTAATCCTCTTCAGATTTAGAACCCCAGGAGCTCCCCAGCCCCAGCTCTGGTTCCTTTGGATTCTGAAAGACAGAAGGGGTCAGCTGGGCCCACTCTAACAAGCCCCAAGGAGCTTTCCAAGCTTTGGGGCCATTTGGGACCAAATACTAGTAGAACTAAGCAAAATGTTACAGGGATTTGTTATGTCAGACCATCACGTGTTTTGTTCTCATACTCAGAGATCCAGAGATGCACAGATTGTCCGAGTAAGAAGAGGCTCGGGGCCACCCCGGGGACCCCCTCTCCCTTTGCACATGAGGAAGGGATTTGTGATAGGATTTCACCCAAGCTGAAGACTGAGGGATGAAGCCATCCCTTACCCTGTTCCCTCTCCCCCACCCCATGAGTACTCAAGATCTACTAGAGCCCTGTTCTTCTTTGAAAAACAGGTGGGGAAAACACTTTCCAGACTAAGCTCTGTGTGCTCTGGATGCAGCCAGCTTCCTTTCTTCGGTGGCACAGGGCCAGGCCATGCAGCATAATGCTGGTCTGGGTGGGGTGGGGCAGGGGGCGGGGAAGTAGCTATCACAGAGTCGTCTCCATGGAAGACGGAGGTTTGGAACCCAGCCTCAAACCATCCACAAGTGTGTTAACTCCAGAGACTACACTTCTGTAACTGCAAGAAGAGGGTCCCAGTAGAAGCTGCTCTCACTCACCGAGCTAGCAGTCACTGACTTCCTGCCTCTGTCCCAAGCACTTTATTCACATATTCACTTATTTCATCATCCCAACAGCCCTACGAGGTATTATAAGGGATTGACAGCCCCATTTTGCAAATAAAGAAACTGAGGTATGCAGTCATTAGTAACTTGTCAAAGGTGACAGACACAGTGTTATGGTTGAATTGTGTCTACCCCCAGCAATAAAAGAAGGTAACCCCCAGGACATCAAAATGTTACCTTAGTCAGAACTCAGTTCTTTACAGAGGCAATCAAGTTCAAATGAATTCATTAGGGTGGGTCTTATCCAAAATGATTGATGTCCTTATAAAAAAGGAAAAATTTCAGGTTGCCTGGGTAGCAGTGTCAGTTAAGTGTACAACTTTGGCTCAGGTCATTGCCTCACGGTTCGTGAGTTCGAGCCCCGCATCGGGCTCTGCGCTGACAGCTCAGAGCCTGGAGCCTGCTTCAATTCTGTGTCTCCTTCTCTCTCTGCCCCTCCCCTGCTCACGTCCTGTCTCTCTCTGCCTCTCAAAAATAAAAAAAATTTTAAAACATTACATTTTTTTTAAAGGAGAAATTTGGACACAGAGACATACACAAGGGGAAGATAGCTGTGTGATGCATCTACAAGCCAAGCGACCCCAGTGATTTCTGGTAACACAAGAAGCTGGAAGAGGCAAGGAAGGATCCTCCCCTAGAGCCATCAGAGGGAGCATGGGCCTGCTGACACCTTGATCTGGGACTTCTAGCCCCCAGAACTGGGTCAATAAATAACTGTCGTTCTAAACCATCTAGTTGGCAGTAACTGATACACAGAAGGGGTTGGTGCTGGAGCTGAGATGCCAACTCAGACCCTCCAATCCCAGAGCCCATGCTCCTCATCACCATCCCACGGGGTGGCTATGAGAGGGACAGTGGCCAGCTCAGCACCAGGACACGATGTAGCTCACCCGTGGTGGTGGCAGAGGAGGTTAGCTACGAACCCCACAAAGATGAAATAAACAACGTTACTTGTTGGCCATCCACATTCTCAGAAAATAGATATATGATGGAGATGGAAAATATCTCCAAGACTGAAACCATCCCCAACTCCCCAGCATGTAGCAACAGGACAGTTCAATTCAGAATGCCACGTACCGTGCAGAGTATGAGGTGGTTGTTTACTACTTTCTTTTTCAAACTGATATTTCACTCTATCACATTCCATCAAGAAGTTAATTACTTTGCTACTCTTGCCAAGTGGGAGATTCCAGACGCAAAATGCCTTCCCAGGTGGGGCAGGTGAAAGGCCCTCTCCAGACCTGCTCCCCTGAAGCCTGGTCACACCACGGGGTCAGCAGTGGGTCCCAGACCCAGCACAGAGGGAACCTGACTCAGGGTGCTTGACAGAAGCACAGCCCTCACCCTGGCTGGAAGCCCAGTCAGCACCACTGATCTTGAACAGCCGTCCCCAAAACAATCACTGGTGAGCAAGAGTGGGAAGGAAATCAGTCACTCATTCAGTGAAGCCCAACATTTATTAAGCACTTGCTGAGTTCAAGGACTGGATGTGCAAAGGTGAACATGACTGTCTACTAGTTAGTAGCCTTGGGCACGATTCTTAACCTCTCTGTGCCTCTGCATTGTCCTCTGTATAGTGGAGACAATAACAGTGTCTGTCTAGGGTTGTTTTATCATTAAACTACCACTTAGAAAAGTGCTGTACACAAAGTAAAGCACTCAGTAAACCTCAGCAACTACTACAAAGCTAACACCAACTTGTTAATGCACTGGACATGAAGACCCCGTCTGAAGCATAATTACATGAGGTGCCGAGAGAGTCTGAGAGATGAAATCCTCCTAGAAACAGCTCTCTGTTTATCTGAGGGCCGAGTAAGGGCCTGCCCTGCTCCCAGCCTCACCTGCCAGAGTTCCTGGCACCACTCGTGAGCACAGCCCCACCTTGGGCACTGGGACCAGCCTACTGCTGTCGGAAGGAATTTATGAAGCCCTAAGCTATTGGCACAGTATCGATTCAGCCTTGCCAGGCCTCTTCTGACCTTGTTGCTGCCAGACCCCTCTCCCAGGTCAGGCCGGGACCTGCAGGAGCTGCTGTGCACAGGCATCTAGGGCCAGTCTCTGCGTGGAAAGAAAGGTCAGAGGCCAGAAATTGGTCTGGGCACTTGGAAGGCAGTGACATCTATGGAAGGCAAAGGTGGGTGAGTAAGGTGGGAAGTAGGTGGGTAGATGGGTAGGGAAAGGAGCAAAGTCCACGCTTCCAGAGATATCTCTGGATCCCTGCCAGAATGATCCTTGTGCCTGCCTGGCTCTGGGAGACAGGCCCCTAAGGAAGCAGGCAGTCTGCACAGATCGCTGGTTCTGATGGCTGAGCTCTCCACTTCCTTCTCAAGATCAGCTCCACTGTGCACCCCCATTCTCATGAAAAGAGACAAAGGGAGCTGATGTTTGTGAATCCCATCTGTGCTCCAGGCACTGGGTTCAATACACAACATGCATCATTCCACTTCAAGTACCAACCATCCAGGCACTGCATGGCATCAACTTACTTCTCCAGGGATCAGGAAACAGATCAATGGAAACAGGAAACAGGGGCAGAGAGCCCACTTCACACAGCCACCAAGGAAGAGAGCCAGAGTTCCAACCAGGGATGCCTCTGAACACCAAACCTTGTTCCCTGATCCTAGATCCCACATCCTAGGGACAGTATGTGTCCCTCTCTGCCAGACATGTCCCTGTAGCCCCCTGCCCCACTCTCTGGTGTGGACTGGGGTGGAGCCCATTTGCCTGGCCTCTGTCTCCTGACCACTTCTAGAATTGACTGCTCCCATTGGCCAGGGGACTACATGCAGGTCTATCAGTGACACTGCTCCCCAGTCTGGCACTTCTGCATTCCTCAGAGCCCTGGCTCTCACAGGGATGAACTTTTAATAACTGGATGCTCATACTGGGCCGACAGAATGGAGACATCTAAGCAATGGGGCTCCTATGAAGTCATAGGCTCAAGGTGGCAGGTGGGAAGCAGGCCATCACTTCATACAGAAGGTGCTGACAGACAGACCAGCAAGACTGGGTCTCTTCGTCTGTGCAGTTAGGGATTCAGAGCAGCCCTTTCTGAGGTGACGGTGCTTCTCATCTTCCCAGAGAAGGTGTTAGCTGTTCAAGGCTCCCTGAATGCACTCAGTTACCTAGCCAGTGACCAGAGTCACACCAGAACTTGGTCCCAGTCTACTTGTGAGAGAAGCCTGTGGTAGTCTTGTCAGTGGCCAAATCAGGGTATGGCCTCCTAGTGACAGGACACAGACCTAGCCACAGGCCTGCCACTCTCCACCATCAGCCTGCTGGCCTCAGTCATCCTGTCCCAGACCTTCACTCAAGGCCCTCTCCTGCAGACACCCATCCACCGCCCCCCACCCCCGGCCAACACTAGGCCCCTTGCTCCCCGCGCAGGGTTGTCCCCCTCACTCCCTCTCCCAAGTGGTAGCTTCTTCAAAGTCCCCTCCAGGTTAACCACTTGCTCTTGCAGTGGGCCTACTCTCCCAAATGAGTCCCCAATAGCTTTTGTCCCTGAAGTGCAAAAGTCATTCACATTAGAGCGAGAGAGCCAGCACCTACACACCAATGCCTGCTGGCCTTCTCTTAAAAATGAAGAGAGACATTACTGTGTTTGCTCTTTCAGACCCTCTACTGCCCTGAGAACCAGACGGGAAGCAGTATGTCAACAGCCTTTCCTAGGGATATAATTGGGCCAGCATGAAGACATTAGTTCCCCTCCCAAAGCCCCCGAGGGAGGAGGGCAGGGTGTGCTGCAGCACCCCAGGTATGTGAGGACAAATTTGGCTAGCCACTATACACACCCCAAATCTCCAAACAGGCCTTTCTAGTCAGAGCTCTTCCTCCCTCCACATTCATAACCTGGACCTTTCCAAGACACCAAGGGAAGGAAAGGAAGAGGTAACCCAAAGTGATGGGGCAGTAGGGTGGCATCCATGGCACAAAAATCCCCAGCCTGCCTGACCTCCACCCCTAGAAAAACATTCCAGTCTCTCCTTGGCTCCCTTGTGGGCCCTGCTCTTTGAGGTGGCGGGAGGAGAGGTCCCAGCTGTCTAATCTCCTATGGGACGGGGATCCTTCCTCCAGTTGTTCTCAACCCAAACCACACTTGATCATCACCTGGGCCAGGCCCAAACACAGACATTCTGATTTCACAGGTTTGAAGTGTGGTCTGGGCATCAGGTTTTTAAACAATGCCCAAAGGAATTCCAATGGTCAGCTGACTTGGAGAATTGAAGCTCTATGCCCTGAGCAGGACCCACTTTTATATTTCTGTGTGTCCAGTTTGCCAATGCAGGATGGCATCCAAATTTCCCTCATGCCAAGCTAAAAATGGGCTCTTGGCTTTCTTTTTTTTTTTTCTTTTTTTAAATGTATATTCATTTTGGGGATAAAGAGAGAGAGGGAGAGAGAGAGGGAGGGAGGAGCAGAGAGAGAGAGAGAGACAGAGACAGAGAGAGGGAGGGAGGGGCAGAGAGAGAGAGGAAGACACAAAATCTGAAGCAGGCTCCAGGCTCTGAGCTGTCAGCACAGGGGGGCTCTTGGCTTTCTTAAACACTCAGTGAGACTCCGGAAGGAGGTTCCCTCAGTTGCAAACTGACCTGACAAAGAACATTAGCTGGCAAAGTCTGAAGTTGGCGATTCCACTCCACAGCCTTGCCATCATGTTACAAGAAAAGTAAGTCTAAGACCAACTTTTATCTCATACATGTAGACACCTTTTTTTTTTTTTTAACTAAAAATGCTTACTAGCAAGAAAGGACAAAAGAAGTTCATATATCTTATTGGGTAGGCTCCAAAAGCTCCAGTTTTCCATTCTTATAAGTACTCCAACCACCACCTGGCGTGAAATAGTCCTGTAAGCTAAAAGCCAAGCCAGTATGAGGTCATGAGAATCCACAAAGGACCTGTACTGCATACAGGATGACTGGACATCATCCCTAAAGGGGCTTTTCATGTCCTGTTTATGCAAGAATGGAAAAAGCTCTCTACGATATCTTAGTCACACGTCTCAAATACCTTTAACCTCGGCAGTGAGAACTGGTTTCTAAATTGTACCCCGCACATTAGCAGGGTCACTCTCCTCACCAAAAACAAAACAAAAGCAAAAACAAAACCATTGTAACCATTGTTTAGTTGTTGATTGAGATGGAGGTGACAGCAAGCCTCCTTTGGGGGACATGCTGACCTTTGGCCTAAACTCTCTTGACCCAAATGCTTACAGCACCTGGGGCATAGCTTAATCTCAGAGCCACACATGAAGGCACATGTAGATGCTTACATGGTTCCAAGGTCAGTTATCTGAAGCATGGAAAGGAGCTTAACCTTAACTGGGCACTCCCATCAAAGGCGCACAACCTGAATCTAGTCAGTGGCAAATGCCAGACAGAAAGCGAGGGACCTTCTACAGAATCCCACACCCTACTTTTCAAAAGCGTCAGTATCACGAAGTGCTAGAAGACTGGTACCTGTTCCAGATTACAGGTGAGGAGCAACAAATGATCTTGGATTCTCTTTCCTTTTAAAGGGCATTATTAGGACAAGTCAAGAAATCTATTCAAGGTCTATAGGTTAGATACCAATATCATGGGAATGACCTGATTTTGATCATTGTGCTGGGGTTATATAAGAGAATTCCCCATCTTTAGGAAATATAACCCAATGTATGTAGGAATAAATGGATATGCCTACAACTTAGTCTTTATTGATTCAGGAAACAATAATACACACACTTACGCACGCATGCACACATACACATGTGGGAGACATTGGAGAAGAACAAAGAAAATATAATATATTAACATTTGGGGAATCTGGGTGAATGACATGAAAATTCTTTTTATTTTTGCCACTTTTCTCTAAATGTAAAATACGCCAAAGTAATTTTTAAGTCAAAAAAAGCCAGCCCTGTAACACGATCCATACCTGGCTGCTTTTCTCATCTGCTCACAGACCTGGGCCTCCCCCTCCCAGGCCCAGATCTTCTGTGCACACCCAAGGCCACCTGCTGAGGGCAGCTGCATATGACTGTGTGCCATGTTTCAGGGACCCCTTGAGTCAGCAGCTGGCTTTCAGGGGGACCAGCTCTCTGAAATTCCCAGGAGCCTAACACAACAGTCACGACCCCCACTCTTGTGAAACCTCCTCCTATCTCCCCGCCATTGGGCCTAGGAGGGAGCCACTAAAATTGTCCCTCAAGCCTTATTCTCCACCCCCCTCCAACCCGAAACCTTGCTCCAGGAACTTAGGGAATTGTTTGGGGGGCAGGGAAGGGCTGACTCAGGAGCCCTCCAAGCTGGCTGTATCTACTTTGTGTTAGGTTTCTTCATGGACAGATCCATGCTTTTGTGGAAATAAAGGAAGTCCACTCAGATGAGAACCAGCAAAGGCTATTTATTCAGAGCTGGCTATAACAAGCACGTCAGCCACCATGTCTTGGTTTTGGGAAAACTTTATGATGGAAAGAAAGAAATGCCCTGGTTGGAGGCTGTCGGCATGGAGAAGCTGTAGGCCCAGTAACCAGAAGCTGGGTACCCTGTGTGATTGGTGAGGGGTGCATAGTTGGTTTTCTCTGGCTGTTACAAGGGTTAACTTGTAACTTGGCTTGGTTTCTAGGACTGGTTGCTAGAGAATTACTCTGACCTCCTACAAGGCTGCTTAGAGATAGCAGGCTTGTTTCCTGGGCTGGTTACTGCAGACTGTGGGCCAGAGTGCTGTTTTTACATATATCCTGGCCATTGTCCATTTGTATATTCCATCTCCCAGTTGTTAAGACCAAAGTCTTTCTATCAGTACCCAGTGATCTCAAGTCCCAACTGTCAACCCAGCCCTGGGAGGTTTTTAAGGAGCTAGAACAACCATTTCTCTGATAGATGCCCCTAAGTGTGTTTTGGTGTGTCTCTGAATCTTCACTCATCTGGCTAAAGGCACCCACACTGAGAGCATGTGCACTGAGAGCCATGGGGCATTTCCTCAGCACCATCCTGCCTGGGCCTCCCAGAGCTGCTTATGCCCCAGGCGCTCAGCTGAGCTATCTAGCCAAGGTTCCATCCCTCCTCCCCAAGGGTGGCGTGTCCTCCCAAAAAGCACCCTCGGCTTCTGGTAGCTCACTGTTATCACCATCTTCATCATCAGTACAGCTGGCCCTGTTTCCTGCCCATCACGTCTCAGGAGTCAGGCCCAAGCTCAGGCAGAACGGTATTGCCACATCCTCATTCCTGACATTATCCCTGCACACCCCTCTTTCTCTGAGAAGGGTTTCTGGTATGGGGAGTTGGATTCTGTTTATTTGGGGAAGCTTTTGTGTTGTGATTGTTGTAGTGGCCATGTTTAGTCAGTCAGAGTCTAAAATAGGATCCCTAACATCACCTTCCCTGCCCCTATCTTTCTGAGCAGTAATTTGCGCATGAATTCTCCAAAATCTGCCTTTTCTCTGGTAAAAAGAAAGCCTCTAGCCCAAGGTAGAGTCACTTGCCCCCAGGACAGCAAACCAAGACTTAATTGTAGTTTCAACCTCTCAAGGAGTGAAAACTTACAACCAATCAATCCCGAATTTTCTGGTCTGCACCAGTAAGGCAGTCTGGGCCTCTGGGCCAGTCATGGGCCTCTCTGGCCCTCAAAGGAAGATGAGATGATCCATCTAATAAGACCTCCTATCCTTCCCTTAAGGGAAGGTGACCTTGCCTGAAACAATCTTCTTTTGCTAATAACTTTTTGTCCCACCCTCCTTCCTATAAAAACTTTCCATTTTGTATGCCTTGAAGCTCTGCTCCACTTGCCAGATGAGATCTTGCCCAATTCATGAATCACTTAATAGAGCCAAATTAGACCTTCAAATGTACGTGGTTGAATTGTGCTATTTAACACTCTAATCAACTGGAGCTGTAGTGAGTCTGTGGTACAGATACAAGCTGTGCAAATGTTCTCAGAAAGCCCAGACCAACCTCCAAAATCAAGCAGCCATGACATTTGCTTCATCAGTCTTAGTCACAAGAAACTTCACATTTCCTAATTTTTCCACACCAAATTAAATCTGGCTCAGACACACCCCCACCACCTCCCAAGCACGCACATATACTTTAGTCAGAGCTGGTGAGAAAGCCAATCTCGGTCAAGTCCAGGGTCAAATAAGAATCCATAGGAAGGAACTTACTACCATTATCTTCACTCTCTGCCCAGGAGCCACATGGAAAACCCTCTCTGCAGACAAGCCCAGCACCAAAGGCCCTCATCACTCTCTCAAGGACACCCTGCTCTGTTCTCTGTGAGACAGAGAAACTGAAGGGACCCACTTAAAAAAATAAATAAACATATATATATATATATATATATACATATATATTATAAAAAATATAAAAATGTAAATATAAAATATAAATATAAAATATATAAATATAAAATATTATATATATATATAATAGAGGCAAATTTGGTTTTTCCAAGGAAGTAGGGGGAAGCCAATTAAATCTCTTCCAGACAGGACATGATTTACATATCTATCAGCTCCCTACAATTAACAAAGAGCTGCAGAATGACTCCTAGGTGATGAAGAGGGTTAGACTCTGATAATCCAATGCTAAATGTCAACCTATAGATGATGCATAATTTTCCATTGAAACACACTTTTTCTTCAACACAAATCTCACTGAGCTCCACACTTGCTCTCCCATCCCACCCTCATCTGGATCAATCCAGGCTATTCCTGCAATGGACTCAAATCCCCTGAGGGGGAAAGGAGTGAGAGATTGAATATACAAACAATGGTCACACGTTTAAGGCCAGGACTTGATTGGTAAATGACAGCTGTCCTAATATTTGTCCTCCTCTCCCACACACTTCTAATTTAGGACCAGCCAAGAAAGCCAAATACACGCCCGTAAACCATCACAGAGGATGCCCAGCTTCCAGTAAATTCACCTTCAGGTTCCCCATGACAAATATCTCCAATCAGGGCACACCCAAAACCTCCCCTATTTCTACCAGAAAGCTTTCCCACTCCTCCGCCTGCCTTCCAGTCTCTGCAAAAATCAAGTGATGGTGGCTAACTCCCTTGCTAGACCCAGCTCTAAATACATAGTGTTTGCTGCTCCCATTTGGATAGTTTTCCATTTATTTTCACAAGGTTATGTTCTGCACAACAGGATACAAAATATTGGTTTACCTGCCACAACAAGAGAGGCCAGAATTCAAAATCCAAAGGCTCGGCCTGCCTGCCTGTACCAGAGAGAAGAAAAATCTTACCTTGCTTATTCTCTACAGAGGCAAGAATGGGTTAGTTACACTTCATGTATCACCCTGTAGGAAGGGTGTGTGGAACATGGGTGGGTAATCAGCATTGGAAGCCCCCATCATTTTCTGATCACTGAAGGCTATGGAAGGCAAAAATTGAAAAAACACTTCTTTAAAAAGCATTTGAATACCTCAACCCCTCCCAAACCTACCTGCACCCTATGCAAAGTCCCCTCATCTAGGCCTTTGCCCCTAGTGTTTCAGGCACAGGACCACCTACGCAAATCCCACCCTATCCCTGCTCTGGGTCATTGTAACAGCTCCATCAGATGCTGATTCCCACTGCTAAACTTGCCCTTTAGGTGAGATAGCCAGCAATGGAAGCTCTATTCTGAGAAGTCTTTCTCCAGGGTGGTCCACAGAAGGCCCTCATTCCCAACACCTTGGCAGGTGGACCTAAAATGAGTCTTCCTCTGAAGTTTTCCTTGCAAGCTTGGGAGGAGGGTTATAGAGGAGAAGTGGGCAAGGATGGGGAAAATAGGAATTGCAAGAGGCTCTGGAATCCTTAGGAGTTATCAGGAGAGACAGTTAATTATATTCTTATGTTCATAAGTTACCATTTTCCCAGGGTATAGAGATTCTATTGTTGATCCATAAAATAAAAATTCATTGAAAGCGTTGGTGAATCCATTGTGGCTTTTGTATTTATCTCTTTTTTATCAGTCAATAAATACTTCAAACACCATTACTGTTATCAAGTAGGAGACTAAAGCTTTTTGCTACCACCTCCTGAGCCCCCAATCTGACCTAGTGACCACAGGTCCACCCAAGCTCAACCCCCACCCTTGCAAGAGCCCCTCTGCATTATGGCTCCCTTTGTCTTTACTGGAACAGGAGTGAGCAGCAACCCGTTCCAGAGCCAACTCTGTCATTTCTCAGCCCATTGTCCTTGGGCAAATCACAGTCACTCTGAGCCTCCTTTCTCAAAGAAGATGCAGTAATACTCTACTGAATAGCTCACCAAGCTGATGTGGGGATCATATCACATGGAGTTGGTGAATGTTCTTTGAAAATGGTTTTAAAAAAATAAACCCCAAATAAAGAAAAACAAAGCCATACACAGAAGGCACTACTGCCTATGAAATGCCACCTTCCTTCTTACCATAATTCTTCTGGAAGGATTAGGAATGAGGGTAACAGCCATTAATACAGCATTTGTATTTCATAAAGGGCTATTTATTACTTCAAGGGGGAAAGACTCAGGGGAAGGGACTAACTTGCATTTGATCCTGTCGGCGGTAAGACCCCTCATAGAGAGCAAAATGGAGTCACTCATGTCAAGCAATGACTCATGTCAAGCAGTGACCTAAGCAGCCAAGGGTGTTACAGCTAAGACCAGATATCACCAAAACCAGCACAGGCTGAGGACACCCAGAACTGATAACCAGCAGAACCAAAAGAGGCCTGCAAAGGCCCAAGACAGGAACTGTCAGATTATCCAGAAGCTGACCCTTTCATGTCTGACCACAACAAAAATGCCCTTGAAGGCTCTGCCTGACTGATCTCTGAACATAACAGATCCTCCACTGCTTGAACATGATAAGCGGTAAGCACCAAGAGCTAACCTGGACCCAACAGAGTCTTCATCTCATCTGTGTGCTCACAGACTGACTTTGCATTGGCTTTGTTAACTTCTTACCCCTTGTTGTATCTTGCTTGTTGTGTGACTTGGTATTGTGCTTCACTTTGTGTGGCATGTATGAAGCCAAGTTCAATGTGTAGTGATCCTGAACCTGCTTGACAATTGTGTTAATCTTGCTTTATGATCGAGTAAAGCTGAGGTTGTGGAAAGACACAGCTCATATGTGAGCCTTCATAGCATGCTTGCAGACACTCATTGACCCCCTGAACTCAGGATTGACCCCTGAACTCAAGAAACTCCTAGAAGCTTCTGCCTGTCAATTTCATCTCTTAGAAACTAACTAATGAATTGCTGGAACAGGTAAAGAACCATTTGAGGACAACTGTGCTTGAACAATTAATCAGAAAATGCTGGACAGTTACCTCAGCCTCATTATAATGTTAAAATCCTTCTCCTGGAATATCCAACCTTAGCTCTAATAAAAAGAGCCTGCTTACCAGATTTGGAAATTTTTCCCCATGATCTCCTTATTTGCTGCAAATAAAGACAACGTTGTGAGGCAACTCCACCTGGTGTAGTCTCTGTGGATAACTCATCGAGGAGCAGACCCACTTTGGTTGGGTAAAAATGTCAGCCCCTTTACTGACAGCTGTGTGACTTTGGGCACTTGACTTAGCACCTATGAGCTTCCATTTCCTCATCAGTAAATTATAAATCATTGGGAGGATTAAAGGAGATAATTAACCCACTTGGCTTTGATATCTGACAGTAGTAAGTACTTACAGTAAATTCTCAGCAACTTTTCCATTACTATTAAAAAATTCATTTTAGTAGTTTCCCACAGGGCCAGATCTGAAAAACCAGAGTACTAAAAACTCTTCAACCCAACAAGAATTTATTGAGTGTCAAGTTTGCATTGCACTAAGCATTAACAGAAATGACAATATTCAACCCAGCCCACTGCCCTCAACAAGTCTAGAATCCTACTGTGAAGATCTTAAAGCAGGATCTATGAGTGCATGGCCGTGCATTTTACTTCCTCCTGTTATGTAACTTGGTCTTTTGGACATTATATGAGACCCTGGGGCACTTAGGCAGCTGTGCAGGAGGAGCCTGGGCACTGAGGCCTCCGTGGCGCCCCTAGTGGAGGAAGCGGATGCGGCTCCCTCCTACCTGGACAAGGTGTGGATGATGCCACGGAGTAGCTCAAGGATCAGAGCATGCACAGACAAGGAGGAGGGAGAATGGTGCATTTTGCCAAGCAGAGCAGGTTGGTTCTAGAATTCCCTTTGAAATCTCCTCTGAACACTTTTAGTTTTTTAAGTTTATTTATTTATTTTGAGAGAGAGAGAGAGCGAGCATGTGAGCAGGAGAGGGGGAGAGAGAGAATCCCAAGCAGGCTGCCCGCTGTCAGCCCAGAGCTTCACAAGGGGCACGATCTCACAAACTGTGAGATCATGACTTTAGCTGAGATCAAGAATCAGACGCTTACCCACCTGAGCCACCCAGGCGCCCCTCCTCTGAACATCTTTAGAAGGAAGCCTTGGCAGTAGACCCAGCCAGTAGGACCACAGAGTCTGACGCTTTAGAGGACTCAGTATTTTGCAAACCTGAGGATGCTTAAAGGCCAGGAAGATTCCCAAGTAGCAAGAGTACTATATTATACTGCTGCCGGTCCTTTGCAGTTTTAAGACCCTTTCCACCTACGTTTTCTCACGTAACTGTCCCCACACTGCTGAGCAGTGTCATCTCTCTTTGACAGAGGGAGGTTAGGTGGTTTGGCCAAGGTCACTCACAGAGTAAGGGGCAGTGCTGCCTTTCCGATTCAGAGGACGCACCCTTTCCCCAGGGCACGCTGTCTCTGGAGGAGCCCCTTTCTCAAGCACCTGCCAGTGTGGGGAGGCTAGTTGGACATGCAGATTCTGGACTGATCCCCACCCCCAGAGTTTCAAGGTCTGGAAGTGTACAAGGCCTAAGAATCTGCATTTTTACCCTGTCCAGGTGAGTCTGATGTAGCTCTTGGACCATATGTGAGAAAAAATAAACTGTCCTAGAGCCACAAGGAAAGCATTGAAGGAGTCAGTCTCATGCCACTACCCGTGTGTGTGTGTGTGTGTGCGCGTGTGTGTGTGTGTGTGTGTGTGTGCACGCACGTGTCCTTTTCCTCTCTCTCCTCTCTAGGGAGAAAGGACAAAAGACCCATTTGAAAGGAACAGGATGGGGAGAGGGGAGACAAATGAGTGTGTCTTTTCCAGAAGGAAGCAAAGGTGTTGCCTGAGGGCAGAGGAAGAGAATGGAAAAAGAAGGGATTGCAGACTAAAAACAGGTTTCCCTCCTCCCAGGTTTAGGCCAAACCCTACTCCAGCCACTGAGCTTCCAGTTGAACTCGCTGCACCTGCAACATTCAAGAGCATGAGGAAAGCAGGTGGTTTCAGAGGGCGGCCTGAGCTTCTGAGCTGGGACGGAGCCAGGTCCAGTGCATGCCAGTATCCTGTAGTGTGGGAGACTCAAACCAGTGGGATCCAGGGTCTCGATGGCTCTCTGGGCTGTGAGCACTGTCTTCTCACCTGGGTAAGAATATAACCCCCTGAGCACCTCTGTCAAACATCAGCTTGGTCCAAATCCCTCTTGCTAAGAGGGGTTTCAGCCTGTGACATGCACATTTGTAATGGAAAATGTGGGTTTTCTGAGCTCCACCAGGTTTGACTGACTTTGGAAATGTTAACCCTGAGGGGCGCCTGGGTGGCTCAGTCAGTTAAGCATCCAACTCTTGATTTCTGCTCAGGTCATGGTGTCCTGGTTCATGAGTTCCAGCCCTGAGTCGGGCTCTGTGTTGGTAGTGTGGAGCCTGCTTGGGATTCTTTCTCTCTCTGTCTCCCTGCCTCTCTCTCTCTCTCTCTCTCTCTCTCCATAAATAAATAAATACATACATACATAAATAAAAGTTCTAGAAATGTTAGCCCTGAGTTTTCAGAAACCGAATGTGACTATCTAATTAGTCTTAGCCCCACATCTCCCAAGCCTCAGCCACTTCATTAGGCACAAAGAACCCCATGAAAGACTGAGTCCTCCCCTGCTGCCCCTCTGCAAAGTCCTGCATTGCCCTGGCTGTCCACTTCACTGTAGTCTAAATCACACTCTGAGGTCCCCTCAGTGTGCAAGAGAAAACGCCCGGCTGACTGGGCAGTGGGGTCCCACACCTTGGAACTCACTATTTGTTTCCCAGGAAAATACAAATCCAAAGGAAAATACAAATCCAAAGGAATTTGTATTTTTGTTGAATTCTTGTTGAAAATAAGGGAAGAGATTTTCCTCCTTCTCTTTTCTTAAAGCATTTACCTTAGAAAACATGTAAGTTCTTTCTTTGAAATGTATGTAAATCTTTTTTAGAACCTAAAGAAGCCTCTTGCCAGATTTGTAACCCAGGCATGTCTTTCTCCAGGACCTGAGAGCCATTTCTTTGAAATGTAAACATCAAAGGAAATACCCTCTCAGTTTCTCTGGGAGAACCAGGAGCATAACATCAGCAGGTGCCTGGCTCCAAGCTGCAAGAGTACTTCCTGTCATAAAGCCAGGAGAAGTTTATCTTTCCTTTGTATAAAATCAGTGAACTAAGGGCACCTGAGTGGCTCTGCTGGTTGAGCGTATGACTTCAGTTCAGGTCATGATCTCACAGTTTGTGAGTTTGAGCCTCGCATCAAGCTCTCTGGTGTCAGCACAGGGCCTGTTTCGGATCTTCTGTCTCCCTTTCTCTGTCCCTGCCCCACTTATGCTCTCTCTCTGTCTCTCTCAAAATAAATAAATAAACTTAAAAAAAAAATCAGTGAACTAACACGGGCAGTGACTTTGTTTACCGGGTAAATTGAGGATGAACTATGACAAGTGATACTGACCAGTGTATCTTGAGGACATGTATATAACAGGTTGTACCCGTCTGGCAGTGTAAGCAGTTGAGATTTCTTTCTGCTTTGCGGTCTCTTAGCAGATCACTTGTGCTGCACATCACATTGTGGTTTGATGCTTATTTACCTATAAAATTGCTTTCTTTCTCTTCTGTTTTGGCAGGAGATCTTCTGGGTTGGGAGAGTTTCTTTTTAATTCCGTTTCCCTGGTAGGACAAACGAGCCTCACCTCCATCTTTTCCAGACAGGGTGGGATTCCCCCAAACCTTGGAGTCCAGCTCTTGCTCTCTCAGAGCTTCCCACCGCTGGGAAGTGCTTGAAGTTGACATATATGGGCCACCTGAGCACTGTCACAGGCCTTCTAACCTTGATTAACATGGAGAAGGAGGCCTTGCCAGGTGTTCACCAATGTAACCCAGAGCAGGACATGGGTGGTTGTTCAGAGTCCCACTTTCCAGAAAGAACCAGCAGCAGGGCCCTGGGACTGTGGCTCCATGGGTCCGGGCTGCTATACCTGGAAAAACTCTAGGTTGGGAGAAATGGGGTGTCGTGAAGCCATAATCCAAATATGATTTATTTTCCCAGAGGGCCAAGTGTACTCAAGTAAATAATTTAAAATATCATTTGTAATGAAAACAAATGGAGATTATATTATGCTATTGGATTCAAATGTTCATACTAATTTCTAAGCTAACATGGGAGAAGACAAATACATTTCATGCTTCATCCTTAGGGCTATATTCTCCCTACCGCTTCCCTTCCTCAACTCTGGGCAGAGGTGCCCTACCTCACAAGCTTGAGAAACTCTGCTTGGGAGCTGACAGAATCAAGCTGAGTGGTAGGCAGGGTGGGGATTGTTTCTCCATTAAAAAAAAATTTTTTTTTAACATTTATTTATTCTTGAGAGACAGAGAGAGACAGAGCATGAGCCAGGGAGGGGCAGAGAGAGAGGGAGACACAGGATCTGAAGTAGGCTCCAGGCTCTGAACTGTCAGCACAGAGCCTGACATGGGGCTTGAACCGATGAACTATGAGATCATGACCTGAGCTGAAGTCGAACACTTAATTGACTGAGCCACCCAGGCACCCCTCTCTGTTTTTTTTTTTAAATTTTTTTTAATGTTTATTTATTTTTGAGAGAGAGAGAGAGAGAGACAGAGTGTGAGCAGGGAAAGGCAGAGAGAGAAGGAGATACAGAATCTGAAGCAGGCTCCAGGCTTCAAGCTGTCAGCACAGAGCCTGATGCGGAGCTCATGAACTGTGAGATCATGACCTGAGCCGAAGTCAGATGCTTAACCAACTGAGCCACCCAGGTCCCCCCCACCCTCTGTTTTTATAGGTGAAGTTCAGAGCTGTTCAGGGATGAACTTGGAACTTTCCATCATGCATGCTCACATGCACATGCACACACACACAGACACATTCATGCTGTCCTGCTCCGGGCCTGGAGGCTGAGCCCCACACACCGCACCATGCAGGCCTCTCTTCAGCCCTCAGAAGGCCCTCGCAGGATATCAGAAGGTGGGAGGAGGCAGAGGGCATCTCACTCTCACTTGGCTCAGGAAAAACCCTTTTCTCTCCTTGCACCTCTGAAGGATGGGCAGCTTCCACTGTGGCCAGTCCCTGGCTGCCTCAAACACCCCTGTGGCCCCTACTCTGCCCACACCTTGGAAAAGAGCACTGTAGAGACACATGGGGTGAATCTGCTTCCTGATGCGACTCCGGCTGATACAAGAGGCCTCACCAAGCCACAGAACTAGAAATAACCTTGTCCCTGACTTCCAGATCCAGCCTTGGGTTTTACCACAAGGCCTCTTAACTGCCCAGGTGACTACTTTCATTCTAGAATTGTTCACAGCAGGAAGGGGAAGCGACAGCATGAACAATTCTCCTCTTTCTCCTGTGGATTAATCTCAGTTGGCTTGTAGTTGACTGGTTTGGGTGATACACCCCCTCTCCACCCTAATCCAGCTGATTCTGCTTTGTGGTAGCTTAACCTCGCACTGGGCCCCATGGGGTGGGGACCAGGAAACTCAGTTGGAAGTTAGAGCAGGCAGAGGTAGGTGCTTTGAAGATATTATTTCATTTAGTTGTCTAACATTCATCAGGTTGTGTACTTTCAGCCCCATTTTAAAGACGTGTAAACAGACTCAGAGGGTGTGAGGTGATTTGACCAAGGTCCCTCCCCAGTAAGTGGCATGGCCTACCTATTTTCTCTACACTGACACCTCTTGGTGTTCAAACTCAGGATGGTCTGCACTGATGGCATATGAAGGGCTGAGCCTTCAGGTCAAAAGCCAGAACCCCCAGGGTTTGTTTTAGGAGCTGCACTGTGTTTCAACACAGGGTTGCCTAACACTACTTTGCTTACAAAGAAGCAATGCCAGAACTTCTCTGCCTGGTTGAGAAACAGCATGTGGTTTACTCTACACAAAACAGAAACACGTTATGAAATGCTGCTAACCAGAGTCCAGGTGGCCACGGTTAGTTCCTAGCTCCAGGGAACAGTCTGAAGGAGGAGGTCCTGGGAAATGTTGCTGAGGGCCAACCCATTGCCTGACCACTGGCTCAGAGGCCCCTAAATTCCTTAGATTCTGAAGTCAGTTCACAGACTCCCCCAGGACACTATGAAGAAGGCCATTGACCCAGGCTTTCCAAAGAAAATATTGGCTATTCTTTTGGGAAGCCTTACGTCCAGAAGAGGAGTGGTCAAGTACTTGTGACCAGGGAGAGAAGGTAGAAGCTCAGAGACTGTGCACCAATCCTGCTTTGCTATATGTCCTTTGACAGATCACTTAGCCTCCCTGGATTCTTACCTTCTCACCTACAAAGCACACAACCAGCAATTCTGCCTTCGAAGATACCAACATGCCAGGAACTTGGGGAGTGTCTGGGTGGATCTGTACTACCTCCAGGCATGCAAAGCCCAAGGTGACAGCATCGGCTTCTACAAATTGGCTTTATAGTAAAATAAATAAAAGCCAGTTTCCTTACTGTCTCATCAATTAAAAGCAATATACTTTTAATCCAAGCACTGGGAGGAGAAAAGAAGAAGGCAAAGCCTTGGATTCTAGCTCTTGCTCTGCAGAACGTAATAAATAATTTTGAACATAAGTCACAACCTTTCTGTGCTTCAGTTCCTCCCTCTGTCAAGTGAGGGGCATCACCTTTAAGATGACCTTGGAGATGGTTTTCCTTTATTCAGATCCTGGGTGGTCTCAGCCGCCCTGCTGGCCTGCCTGCCTAAGGAAAGCCAGCCCTCAAGCAACTTCTGAGCTGGGCTAGACCAATAGCAAAAAAGTCAGCCTGAACACCCTGGTGATCCCTCCCATGTACTTTCCCCAGTGGCTAATCCAACTGGAGACCATCTTGGAAAGAACATCCCCCTCTGTGGGAACCCACCATTTCCCCTGGTAATACCACTTTCCAGCCCTTCAAGGAGGACAAAAGAGGAAAATAGCAAGGGGACACTGGATCAAGCAAACCCCAACCCCTGTTTGGTTTGCCAAGACTTACCTTCTCAGTGGGATGCTTGGGCTTTCCAGAGACATTGAGCTTTAAAGAGTGAAGAGTTGTGTACAGAGGGGAAGAAGCTGCTCTTCAAGGCAGAAGGAATAGCATGGCATGTTGGAGGAATCTCTGACACGTGGTTGGTTCATTCTTCTGAACAAATGCCACCAAAGCTGTATCTTGAGTATGTCTCCAACATGTGCTGCCCTCCCACCCCAAGGCTGGCCCCCAATACAGTTGCCACAAATTCTAGAGGCATCGTCTCCCTGTCCCTGAGCCAAACTTTCAGAGAGGACTTCTAGTCTCTATGAACAACAAAATAATCTATTGTTCAAGACCAAACAGGTAATATGGAAAGCCTTGGCATTCTGCTTAGAGATCAGTCCAGGTAAATAACCATCATCATCATCTAGATGTTGCCACAAATATGCTTTATAGGCTGAAGTGGATATTGCAAGAAACACTGTTAATGGAATTCCAGAGGCCCAGGGTAAATCACATTATTTTTAATATATGTGGAAGACATGATAAGATGACATTTGGTGCCCATTCCTGCCTTCCTGTACTGAAGATCTAAAAGCCCTTGCTGCTAGGGCTCTAGACACAAACCAGGTACCATCAGTTAGATGCATTTCCTCATGGTTCCGGAGGCCAAAGGATGGCAGAGCTGGTAGTTTCTGCTATTGCTACTGGCAAGCATGACCATAGAGACATTTGGGGTTTTTTTTCCCAGAAAATCATTCCAGGGGTCACTCACCAGCTTTGTGGGTGTTGCGAGATAGCCGCAGTAGGGGTAGTTTGCAGATCAAACTACATAACAAGCCATTAACACATTGGTTACCAGGGTGTTTCTGATCAGGTGTTTCTTCTGATCAGGTGAGCAGAAGACAGTTATGTAGAATTGTTCTGGGAGTCAGTCCTGAAGCCCTCTCTTAGAGCCCCCTCCAGCCCTCATGTAAGCACTCAGCATGTACCAAAGACAGAGCTGCTCACCATGGCAACAGCAACACAAAGCTGATGATCCAGGTGATAAAATACATGGAAAGAGACTAGTAGGCTTCCTTCTCCTTGCATTCCTCACTCCCTGCCTCATGCCCATCTCTGCCTATTGAAATCCAACTCACCCTTCAAAATACAGCCAGATCTTACTTCTTCCAGGAAACCTTCCTTGGTGGAATGCTGGAAGCACTCTGTCCTCTCTGTGACTCCCACAACTTCATATTTATTTCTCCTCTATAGCATAGGACATACACCTGGTATTTTAGCTATTTGCATGCAATTATCCTTTTCCGTAAGATGCTAACTTTCTTAAAGACAGGGACTTGGTCTTTTCTCTCTGACAACACTTGACCTAATGTTGATATCTAAAATAATCCCAATAAACACCATGACTGAATGAGGCCTGTTAAGGAGACAAGATACAGACAAAGCCACTGGGGAGGTATATGTAAGGGTTGAATTGAGTGCATTTTACAAAGAATGACAGACCCTTTCCTCCATTTCAAGCAGCAAGGTGACTACCCTCCCTCCACATTTCTGTGCCCACCTCCAACCCCACTTACAATAGAAAGAGGTATATTCTCTGAGCAAACTGAACCATGGAGGTACCAGATTACAGGATGCTAAGAGCAGTAAAAATTTGTGGTCAAAGATAGGAAAAACGAAATGTAATCTGACCCAGAAAAAATTATGTTTCCTATATCATTTCTACCATAAGAAGTCAGGGGGTTTGTAAAAATTTGACACATCTCAAATCCCCAGAAAACATATTTCCATATTTGGGGATCCTCCTATGGAAAAGCCAACTATCTGATCACCCTAATGAAGCCCCAACCCACAAGGCCTGCACAGGATATGAAACTTCTAATTGCTATTTCATGCCTCATTTTTAAACATGAATGGATAGTGATGAATCATTAGACATTTCAGGAAAGTGCTCACCATCAAAAAGAGGAACCAAAAGAGACAAACAAATTCACAGAAAATTTAAAGGAGAAGAAACAGGGAATGGAGAGAAAACAAACCAACCCTAGAATGTCCTTGGAGAAATGAATCTACCCTACAAGTACATATTACAAGAATAGGATATTGAGAGAAAAGAATTATCAGCGAACAAGAAGATTTCTTGAGAAACTGGAAGAATATATCCAACGACCAAATTAGTGGACACAGTCCACTCAAGACCTCCCTCACCTCTGATACCAATTGCAAGTTTGAGGGATTCCTAAAACTATCTTCAGGTTCTACAATTCACTGGAAGGACTCAGAACTCACTGAAAGCTGCTATCCTCAATTACAGTTTATTACAGGGAAAGGCTACAGATTAACATCAGCCAAGGGGAAAAGTATATCAGGCAAGGTCCAGAAAAAGTACAAAACAGCATCTCCCCATGGAGTCAGGGAACATTATTCTCCCAGGGACAATGTATGATGACACACATGAAGTAAGTCTAACTAGGGGGTTCACCTGAGCCTCACTGTCCAGTTTTTACAGAGGGTCCATTACATGGGCGTATCAGTTCACGTGATGGATCTTGGGCCCCTGCCTCCAGTCCTTTCAGGCATGACACAAAGCCTGGGCCCCATAGCACACCGTTGGTCTTTCTGGTATGCTCAGTCCCCACACTAAGACTTTTGAGTGTGCCAGTCCTAACACTAAACCACATTGTTAGTTTTAGATATGAAAGGACTCAAAACATTTACTTCTCATGCACCTTTCTGAAGAAACTACTGGAATTTGTGCTTCTATAGAACTAAGGAATAAAGAAAGAAAAAGATGAAGATGTGCTATGGCAGATTGCAAAACAAAACAAACAAACAAAAAACCCCACTATGAATCCTTTGTAGCCCCTTCTGTCTGTGTCCCCACTCTTGAAACCAGGCTGGCCTTGTGACTTGTTTTGACCAGTAGGATGCAGCAGAAATAACAAGTGATTTTCACACATAGTTCTCAAGAAGCCTTGCAGCTTCTGTTGTCACACTGGGAACTCTTGCACTACTATGTGAACAAGCCCAGGCTGGCCTGCTGGAGGATGTGGAGCCATGTAGAGAAAGGCACCAGCCACCACTGTCATTCCAGCTGAGGCTGCAGACACAGGAGCCTCAGCTGAGCCAGCCCAGACAAGAAGAACCACCCAGCTAACCCATGAAATCATCAGAAATAAACAAAATTTAGGTTGTTTGAGTCATCCAGTTTTGAGGTGGTTTGTTACCCAGTGAAAGCTAATGGATAATCATGTGAACCAGCAAATAGGGGGCTGATCTTAAGAAAGCTGCAAAGAAAAGTCTTCCCATGAAGACATCTTGGCCCACCTTTAACATTGCAGGGCCCAGGGCAAGATACAAATGGAGGCCTACATACTTTAAACTGAAGCATTTAAAGATATGACTCAAGCAACAAATAGTTCAGTGAAATATATATACTCCTACTTTAGCAAATTCACCAGTATACCTTCTGGAAGGAGGAGGGGTGTTGAATTCCCACTTGGAGTTGTAGGCTGGAATGTGAAGACTTGAGAGGAGAGCTAGCCTCTAGCCCATCCCTTCCTTCTCTCATTGGAGGCTCTGTTCAGCTCCACAAGGGACCTTGCATGCAAGGTCAACAGTCAAGAAGTTCTGTCCACTCTCTAGGCCAGCAGCAGCACCCCCAATAGATGCCCCTAGTCACATCTCTGTCTCTCTGTCTCTGGCTGGCTGGCTCTCTCTCTCTCTCTCTCTATCACACACACACACACACACACACACACACACACACACACACAGACCAAGGTCCACGTTCAGGATAGCAGACTCAGAGAAGAGGTTCCCACAGGTCCTGGAAGAAGACTTGGAGCAATCCAGGGAATTCCAGGATCCAAGGTCCCCAGGGTGTGGTCTGCAAGGAGGAACGTGTTTCTGGCTGGCCTGACACCTTTATCTTAGAGACTCCTCACTCCGTGGGAGCCAAATTCCTGGAGAAGGATCTTCAAAGCATAGGACTTGGGTCATGGGTCCCCCTTGGTCTTGGACTCAGGATGGTACTGGTAACGATGCAGTAGTCCTGGAAAGCAACCAACTCAGACTAGAGCAGGAGATTGGAGAATTCCAAGAGGGAGGTCCCAAGAAAAACAAAATGGTTTTGTAAGTCATTTCATGTTTCACCATCTGGAATATAAATTGATAGATCTAAAATGGATCTTATAACAAAAGAAATATTAATGGTAAGCCCACATAAATCTAAGCAAATGAAAACATGCGATTATTAACTTCAGGAAAATCAAACATCATACATGAAATAAACAATGATTGTACACTATCTGGTCCAGCCCTTGTTTCAGTTGTAAATTTCTGTGTGCCCACTTGTTGGAATGAGCACTTGGTGTTGTGTGTAAGCGATGAATCATGGGAATCTACTCCCGAAACCAAGAGCACATGGTATACACTGTGTGTTAGCTAACTTGAGGGTAAATTATATTTAGGGAAAAAAAAGTAGTCAGAGAAGTTGTTACTATTCTCTTTCGGTTAGAAGAATATTGTTTTCCAAGCTTACATATTCAAATACTTAACTATTGATAATGATAATGAATGATAGTGATAGTGAAGAATGATAATAAAATTTCTATTTTTCATTGTCCCTTGATTTATGATGGAAGAAAATAAAGTTGTGTGTTCAGTATTTGGAGAGAAACAGTAAAAATGTAAACAAAGCAAAAGTAATAAAAGAAAGTTTAAAAAGACCTATAAATGAGGAACAAACATTTCTGAAAATAATGGGCATTTTGGACATAAAACTATATTGTTTGAAATTTTTAAAAATAAAAAAATAAAGCGAATTTCTGTGTGCCCAGAGGAAATCAGACTAGGTAAACAACCCCTTCCATGGACAGTACAACCACGTTGAAGGAAAAAAGAAACATAGATGGGGGAGGGATCCTTATAGAAGAGAAAACGCTTTGTAATAAATTCTGGATACAGTAATAAGATGGAGAGGGCCAAATTTCACATTAAAGTATATCTTTGAAAGCTACATATTCATTGACAATGGCCTTGGAAATGAGAAATGGAATAAAGAGCAGTATCAGCCAAAGAGTGGGGGGAAGGGCTGGGAGCGAGGACAGAAAGAAAGTGATGTGTTAGTCAGATTGGGCCATAATAGGACCACAGACTGGGTGGCTTAAACAACAGAAATTCATTCTCTCACAGCTTTTGAGACTGGAAACTCTAAGACTGAGGCTCTATCAAGTTTAGTTTCTGGTGAGAACTCTCTTCCTGCCTTCTTGCTCTGTGCTCAAATGGCCTTTTTTCTGTGCACATGCAGGGAGAGAGGGAGGGGGGAGTAGAAAGAGGGGGAGGAAAGAGAGAGAGAGATTTCTTCCTCTTCTTCTAGGAACACCAATTCTATTGGATTAGCTCCCTACCCCTATGACCTCTTTTAAACTTAATTACCTCCCAAAGGCCCTATTTGCAAATACAGTCACTTGGGGATTAGAGTTTCAACATACGAATTTCGAGGGACATACTTCAGTCCATAACAGTGACCCATAAAGCATCGCCTGCTACCTGAAACCAGCTCAGTTTCAGTTCAGTGCAGCCTGTTAGGAGTGGTTCCAAACCAGGCACAGCCGAAGTACAGACTTGTTGACCAAATACTGTCATTTCACACCTAGAACAGCATGTTAATAACATTGGGTCTGTGTCAGGAATCAGGACATCCAATGCCACAGTGCTTGTTGAGACCTCCCAAAGCATCCAGTTAAATCAAGGCAAAACAAAGGGAAAATACACTTGCTCTGCTTCCAGGACAGTAGGCTATGGCCATGCGAGACTGTAGGGACCATCCTCACCTGGTCAAAGATATCTTGCTCTCCCATCTCACATGAAATAATGCTATAAGCCCTAATTTCCAGCAAACAAGATAGTTGTGATAGAAGCTGTTGATTGCACCCAAGGCATCAGAAACATGTGGGATTGCCAACAGTCTCTGAACCACGCTGGTGTGGCAAGTGGGTTAGGGCATTGCGTATTCGGCAGTATTGGGGCATGTAGATGAAAATGCCAAATTATTGAAGGGTCTGAGACATCACCTCAATTTCTCTTAATTATTTTTATAATTAAATGTGTTTTCTTTTAATTTTTTTTACATTTTTATTTATTAATTTTGAGAGAGAAAGAGACAGTGTGAGCTGGGGAGAGGCAGAGAGAGAGGGAGAGAGAAAATCCCAAGCAGGCTCCATGCTGTCAGCACAGAGCCCGACACAGGGATAGAACTTAAGAATCATGAGATCATGACCTGAGACAAAACCAGGAGTCAGATGCTTAACTGACTGAGCCACCCAGGCGCCCCATGATTTTTTACATTATGTAAATAATATACACTCAAAACATATTTTTAATTTATAAAAAAGTTTTTAACATCACTTAAACATTTTTAAACTCAAAAAATTAAAAGGGAGAAAGTAAAAATTTGTTATTTGCATATAAACATCATTAACTTTTTAGTAACCAACTTTTCATTATCTGTATATGAATGCACACACATACATAAAATTGTACATACGTGGAATACATACTTCTTCTCTGTAAATGCCTTTTATAAATATAGTCTTCATACTTTTTGCTTGTATGCAAATGTTAGTAACTGGTGTAATCCCTGCATACCTTTCTTGGAACTGGTTTATCTATAGATAAATATTTTGGTCATTGTATTATAAACGTAGGTTCATATTACACATCTTTCTCCGAAACTTGGTTTTATCACTTAGGAATACAACACTGTGATGATTAATTTTGTGTGTCAACTAGGCTGGGCCACAGACTGCACAGATAACTCATCAAACATTATTCAGGGTGTTTCTGGTGTTTTTAGATGAGATTAACATTAAATGGGTAAAGCAGATTATTCTCCTTAATGTGGGTGGGCCTCATCCAAACTGATGAAAGCCTAAATAGAATTAAAGATCAGCCTCCCTAAGCAGCAGAGAAGTCTCCAGTTGACTGCCTTCAGACTTCATCTGCACCATTGGCTTCCTGGGTCTCTAGCCTACAGCCCACACTGTAGATTAGTGCTTGCAAGTCTTCACAATAGTAAATCTCTTTCTCTATGTATGTACATCCTATTAGTTTCTGTTGCTCTGGAGACCCCTGACTAATGCAATTGTTTTAAACATCAAGTTACCTTATGACCCAGAATGATCCACTTTTAGGTATATACCCAAGAAAAAGGAAAATATATGTCCACACAAAAACTCGTACATACGTTTTTACAGCAGCATTATTGATAATAGCCAAAAAATGGAACTCACTCAAAATTCCATCAGTAGATGAACAGATAAATAAAATGTGACATATCTATTCAATGCAAAAGAAGGAAGAAAGTATTGATACATACTACCAGTGGATGGTCCTTGAAAATATTATGCCAAGTAAAAGGAGCCAGACACACAAAGGACCACATGTTGTATGATTTAGTTTATGTGGAATGTCCAGAATAAGCAAATCTGTAATGACATAAAGTAGATTAGTAGCTGCCTAGAGTTAGAGGCATGGGAGTGATTTGGGTGGTGGTTAAATAAGTACAGGGTTTCTCATTGGGTTGATGAAAATATTTCAATTTAAATAGTGATGACAATTTTATAACTTCACGAATGTACTAAAAAAACACAATTCACACATCATGTCACTCAAAACAGTTATCACCCCATTTGTGATATTCCCACCAAAGATGCAAGACCTGTATCTTTGATGTATGAGGAAACGTCAGAAAACCCAAATTGAGGACATTCCATGATATAGCTCATCTGTACTCTTCAAAAATGTTAAGGTCAAGAGAGACAATGAAGGACTGAGGAAGCGTCACAGATTGGAGAAGATTAAAGAGACATGACAGGTAAATGCAATATGGATCCTAAGTTGGGTTGATTCTGGATGGTATCCTAGAAATCTTTTTCCTTTTTCCTATAAAGAGCATCAGTGGTACAGATGGTTGCAGAATAAATAAGAACAATACCAATGTTCATTTCCTAACTTTGCTACTTGTAAGAGAATGTCCCCATTTTTACAAAACACATAGTGAAATAGGCAAAAAGAAGAATCATGAAAAATTATCTATATCTACCCAGAGAAAGAAAGAGAGAAAAAAACAATGTGGTAAAAAATTAACTGGGGAATCTGAGTGAAGGGAAATATAGGAATTCTTTGTATGACTTTGCAACTTTCCAGAAAGTCTGTAAATATTTCCAAAGGAAAAAAAAGGGAAAAAAAGAATACATCATAACACTCTCTTCTGGCCACTAGTATAGTGTAACTCATGGGCTGCATGATATCCTTTATTTGGAGGAACAGAGTTATTTGAGCATTCTCCAATCATGGGCATTGGTCTTGTGTCTAATTTTTGGCACAATTTTTTGTACATTAATCATTACATGTTGGTGCTTTTATATCCATAAGGTAGAGTCTTAGGAGTAAGACTGCTGGGAAGAAAGTTATGTCATATTTTTTAGCTTAGTACTTGTTGCTAGATTTGTTTTCTCAAAAGTCTGCACAATTCATTTTCCACCAATAGTATATGAGATATTTTTCCTAATATATGTCAGTAATGGATGTAACTCTTGTTAATTTTTTATAATCACATTATCCTAATTTGCATTTCCCTAACTGCTAATAAATTTTTACAATTTGCCGGCCTCTTGATTTGTTTTCTTATGAATTGCCTATTCACATATCTTGCCCATTTTCCTACTTGTTCACTGTTTTTTTCCTAAATTTAAAAAGATTTTTTTAACAATCTTTCAGGATGCATTGAAAATATCCACCCACCCCCCAATACACATCCATTTTCTCATTATCCTGTTGACTTCACTGATAGTATAATTTGCCATTTGGAAAATTATATGCAATCAAATACATCTGTCATTTCTAATATACTTTCCAGATTTATTGTCTTGACTTAAAAATTCTCCCCCATCCCAAGGGTAAAACATAGTTGCTTAAATTTGTTTTCATAATCTTTGATTTCATTATTTTTACATTTAGCATTTAATTTATCTGGAGTTTCTATTTGAATATAGGGTAAGGAAGGAGTTGATTTTCTTTTCTTTTCCTTTCTTTTTAAAGTTTATTTATTTATTTTGAGAGAGAGAGAGATAGGGAAAGAGAGAAAGAGAACACATGAGCAGGAGAGGGGCAGAGAGAGAGGGAGAGAGAGAATCCCAAGCAGGCTCAGTAAATTCGACACAGAGCCCAGTGTGGGGCTCAATCCCACAAACCATGAAATTATGACCTGAGTCAAAATCAAGAGTCAAATGCTTAAGTGACTGAGCCACCAAGGCACCCCAAGGAAGAGTTTTTTTTTTTTTTTTTTTTTTTTTTTTTTTTTTGTCTTTGATGAGTGGCTAGTAGTTCCAGCAGCATATAATAAGTAAATCACAGAGAAACCATGAAGGACAGCATGGCATGGTGGTTAGAAACCAAACTGGGATCCCCACTCTGCCAAGTGCTAGCTGTATGACCTTGAGCAAATCATTGAACTGTTCTGTCCCTTACTTCCCTCCTTTGCAAAATGAAATAAATTGAACCTCTTTTATAGGGTTGTTATGACAATTACTCAGGCAATATAAGTGCTTAACACAATTCCTATGAAATTTAGTACTGGTATTTTTCAGCTGCAAAGCCTCTTACTCTACAAACCTCAGTGTCTCAAATGCCCAATCCACCCCAGGGCAGGACTCGGCCAGGGAGACTAAAAGGACCTCCCCAGACTCTCACTTAGCCATCATTGCCCCTAGGGAACCCAGGATCTTCACCCATCAACTCTCTCCTTGCCCAAGGCTCTTGGCCCTAGTCCCCAGACTCTTATCCTGCCCAATGAGGCAAAATCCTGAGGAACCACGGCCTTTCCCAACTTGCTAACTCCAGCTCTGCTGCTGTTTGTCTTAGAAGAGGAAGTAGGTGCTTGGTGGGAGTGTGTGGGAAAGACTTTGGAGTCATCTTCCAAATTCACCCTTCTTTCTAAACTGCTTTAGCTCTTTCCTAGTTACAAAGGCCAATTGGCCAGGCAATGAGCAAGGTGGGTAAGTCACCTGAGGCCTTAACTTTTGGCACCTATTGTGATAAAGCTATATGAGTGTATATGGGATGCATGTGCTCCCACACATGTCCTCCCTTGGGTACAATAAATCTTTGAACAGTCCGTGGAGACTGTCATGCCTTATGAAAAGATCAGTGTAGGAATGAGCCAAATATAGTCCTTATATGTATTTGTATGTTCATTAAAGTACAACAGTAATGCTGGGGGTGGGAGGCACAGCAATCTCCTTTCTCCGACCTCATATTTCCAGGAAGAGGACCTCTGCTTCAAAAACAGTCCTGCCATTCACCCTCCACCTCCACAGAGGAGGCCATAAGTGACAGGGGAGGGAGGCTCCCATTGGTGCACAGCCTTCAGTGGGTAGAGAGAATTTGACAAATGACCTCAAGCATTATAAATCTCTGTTTCCACCTTTTCTCCCTTATTTGGTGCCAGAAAGTCATCCTGGGTTCTTGTATCTGTTCTTTTTTTTTTTTTTTTAATTTTTTTTTTTAACGTTTATTTATTTTTGAGACAGAGAGAGACAGAGCATGCATGAATGGGGGAGGGTCAGAGAGAGAGAGGGAGACACAGAATCTGAAACAGGCTCCAGGCTCTGAGCAGTCAGCACAGAGCCTGACGCGGGGCTCAAACTCACGAACCGCGAGATCATGACCTGAGCCGAAGTCGGATGCTTAATCGACTGAGCCACCCAGGCGCCCCATGTTCTGAAAGATCCTAACTTCTCTTCAAATATCTAGAGCAGGACAATGAGGATGACGGAAGGGTGTTACTACTCTTAAAACCACTTTGTCCATGCAGAGTTGGGGTATAAAATGAACAACAGAAAGGAAGAGGGCCAACAGCATCCACCTCTTGCCCATGTCTGGTCTTCCTACCAACAGTGCCCACTGGGCTGGAAAGACATCTTCTCTCACCATGCCTGGAGCCTGGCTGCTCTCATCTCTGACTGCACACTGGGATTACCTAACAAGTGCATTGGACTCTGACAAGTATGTTTTTTAAGCCACTCAAGCATTGAATAAGCCTAGGTTTAACTAGCCTCCTAAGAGTCCAGTGCTCGAACAGCCCAGAATGGAATTCTTCTCTTCTAGCAAATGTCCAAAAAAAGGAGAAGGATTTCTTCCTATTCCCCTCCTGATACCCTGCTGCAGTTCCCATTTCTGTCACTTGGGCATATTGGGATCTGGCTACTGGGAGTTGTTGGCAGACACGTGGCTCATTGATCTTCTCTACATTTGATTCCTACTCACTGAGTTTGGACTTAAGCCTGAGAGATTCTGGAGAGGGTCAATAGATGCATCAGGCTACAGCAGCCCCCAGATGTACACACAATTCTACCTTCTCAACCACCTAAATAAACAATCCTTTGTGAGGTGCAAAGTATCCCGCCAGTGGTAACAACTAAAATGGGAGAGGGCTCCACCATGACACTACCCCTGCGTCAGTTCAACAACCTGGTTTCTCCTTGCATGAGGCTGCTTTGAAGCTATAAGCTTTTGCTCACTACACAGGGCTCATTCAGCAGAACCAGCTCCAACAGTCAGGTCGCTGTGCCCCGTAAGTCCCCCTGGGATGGCCCTTGGAAACCTGCCTAACTTTCATAAGTCTGTGTAAAGTTTTGCCCAAGGTGGTCTAGCTGTTGCTTTCCTCAGGTACCACTTCTGGGACACTGAAGTCTGTTTAATACACAGGGAATCCCCTTCCAACTGGGAGTGGCCTGCTGGTAGAGGAATTCTGAGAAACAGTAAGGAATACAAAGGAAAAAAACATTATAAAAGTACATTTGTCAGTGAGCATGACCTCATAGTTCTAAGAAGTCTAGATATTTCAAGCCTTGACTTTCCTTTCCCAGAGAGAGTGGGAGAAATATTCCACCCCCAAATTCTATTTCCTGGATTTGGTGAACACATCCCACTCACTAGAGCATTTGTATAGCAGAAGTCACTTACTTTTAAACTCTTTATCTTTCTTCCTAGTAAGGCAGGGCACCATCTGTCAGTTTTCCTCCCCACATAAGTCTCTTGAAACCTTTCCGTGAAAACTATGCAATGCAGAGGCTGACACTAGGACCCATCACCATGTGCTGCTTGAAGCCCAGAGCATGACCAGGAGTGATCCGGTCAAAAATGTTGTTAAGCACAGAGATTTTCAGAATATATTTTCTTGTTCAAATTAAACAATCAAGCACCCAGAGGAGTTAAGCACTCTGCTAACCTCAGGCCCTTTCAGGATTTGGTGGCAAAATCAAATTGCCGAGGACACTAGAAGAGCTCCAGAATTGAACTCTATTACAAACCATGGTATTTAATTCACCAGCTTCAACTGAAAGCTTCCCTGCTATGGATGATTATGCCAGAAGTGAGAAGTTAAGGTGGAGAAGGAGTTAAGGAGGGCCTTCAGTAGGTAGGGCCAAGCAGTAGGCAGTAGGCAGGGCCCACAGAGGTCTGTGTATAGAATTTAAAAGGACACCAATCAGTTTGCATATGTGTTTTTCTGGATCTATGGTCAAATGCATAGTTGCAAGGGAGGAGAGTTTCATATAACCATAGTTGTGCTTTTGTGAAGCAAGTTAAAAATGAGAGGGAGCAAGGGAATGAAAGTTATATGCAAGTGTAACTCCCTACACAAGTCATGAAGCTGGGTAGGAGCTTCAAGGGGAACGAAGACAAATGAGCCCAAAGGATAATCAGGATTGTGATAGGAAGAGAATCACCTAGAAAGATGGATCTTGTGGTCATAGAGTAAGATGCACAATATTGAGATTATAAACAATCTATAGCTTTTGGCATAACAACTCCATCATTATTAAATCTATTTTACATATGGGGAAATGGAGGCACAAAAAGGTTAAGTAACTTGCCAAAGGTTGCATAGATGGTAAGAGGCTGAGCTAGAATTTGAATGCAGGCAGTTTTTCTGGCTCCAGAACCCACACTTTTAACCACTACACTATGTTACCCCTTGGACAAAAAAAGAAATGAGTGATTCAAGGTTTTCAGGAACAATGCAGGAAGAAGGAAGGAAGGAAGGGAGGGAGGGAGGGAGGGAGGGAGGAAAGAAAGAAAGAAAGAAAGAAAGAAAGAAAGAAAGAAAGAAAGAAAGAAAGAAAGAAAGAAAGAAAGAAAGAAAGGAAAGGAAAGGAAAGGAAAGGAAAGGAAAGGAAAGGAAAGGAAAGGAAAGGAAAGGAAAGGAAAGGAAAGGAAAGGAAGATATCTTAGAACTTAAAAAAATAATCTCAAGCCAAAAATTGAGTAGACAATTTTCAGGAGTCACTGTTATAGCTGCTGTTGAGATATTGGGCATGTGAGCTACCAATGGTGCTGAGGAAAATCAAATAAAAGAAACAGGTCAAAAAATGGGACCCAAATACAGAAGGGTGGAAGTCAGGAAGGGAAAGAAAAGACACCTGGAGGACAGGTCTAGGATAGTAGTCCTTGAAGGGGGGAAAAAAAGAGCAGGAGAGAGAAAGACAACATATGGACAGTGGAGAATCATTTCCTTGAACTGGAAAAATATTTGAATATTTGCAATGAGAAGATTCAGTGAGTCACAGGGAAGGCTGCTTAGAAAAGATACATGTACAAGCATATCCTGGTAAAACACCTGAATACATGGACAAAAACAACATCTTACAGGATTCCAGACAGAAAAATCAAATTGCTTAAGTAGGGGGGACAAAGGTAAACTGGCATGAGGTCTTCTATTTCTTTTTCTTGCCTGATTGCTCTGGCTAGAACTTCCAGGACCATGTTGAATAAAAGTGTCAAAAGTGGGCATTCTTGTTTTGTTCCTGATTTTAGGAGAAAAACTTACAATCTTTCACCATTGAGTAAAGGTTAGCTGTAGGTTTTTCATAAATGCCCTGTATCATGTTAAGGTAGTTCCCTTCTATTGCCAGTTTGTTAAGCATTTGTATCATAAAAGGGTGTTGGAATCTGTCCAATTATTTTTCTGCATCAATTGAGATGATCATGTGTTTTTTCTCCCTTATTCTATTAATGTCATATACTACATTGATTAATTTTCATATGTTAAAAAAATTTTTTTAGTGTTTATTTATTTTTGAGAGATATAGACAGAGCGCAGGGGGTGGGAGGGCAGAGAGAGGGAGACACAGAATCCAAAGTAGGCTCCAGGCTCTGAGCTGTCAGCACAGAGCCTGATGCAGGGCTTGAACTCACAAACCATGAGATCATGACCTGAGCCGAAGTCATATGCTTAACCAACTGAACCACCCAGGTGCATCGATTAATTTTCATATGTTGAACCACTTGTGTTCCTAGATAAATCCCATTTTATTGTGATCTATAATCCTTTTAATTTGCTGCTGGATTTGGTATGCTAGTATTTTGTTGAGGATGTTCACATCTATATTTACAAAGAACATTGGCCTGGAGGCCTTTTTCTTATAATTTATATGTATTTATAGGGTTTTTGTATCAGAGTAACAGTGGCCTCATAGAATGCATTAAAAACTTATCCCTAGTCTTCCATTTTTTGGAATAGTTTAATAAGGGTATAATAATTCCTCCTTAAATGATTTGTAGAATTCACCAAAGAAGACTTCTGGTCCTGGTCTTTTCTTTGTTGGGAGATTTTGATTACTGATTAAATCTCTTTATTTTATGTCTGTTTAGATTTTCTGTTTCTTCTTGAGCCAGTGTTGGTGGCTTGTGTGTATCTAGGAATTTGTCCATTTTGTCTAAACTATTTAATTTTTGACATACAATTGTTCATTGTACACTCTTATAATCCTTTTATTTCTATAAGGGCTGGAATAATGTATCTACTACATTACTGAGTCTGCTCAGTAATGACTCAGTATTTGAGTCTGCTCTCTTTTCTTGGTCAGTTCAGTTAAAGAATTGTCAGTTTTGTTGATCTTTCCAAAAACCAACTTTAGATTTCATTGATTCTCCCTATTGTTTTTCTATTTATCTACACTATTTTTTTCCTTCTGCCAGCTTTGGGTTTGGATTGCTCTTCTTTTCCTATTTCCTTAAGGTGTAAAGCTAGGTAATTGATTTGGGATTTTTTTTTATTTAGGTATTTGTAACTATAAGTTGTAGCTGGGGAAGACATTTTACATAATTTCAATATTCATGAATTTATTGAAACTCATTTTATGGCTTAACGTATGGTCTATCTTGGAGCATGTTCCATATACCCTGGAGAAGAATGTGTATGCTGCTGTTCTTGGGTGGAGTGTTCTGTTTATGTTTATTAGGTCTAGTTTAATAGTGTTAAGTCCTTTGTTCCCTTACTGATCTTCTATTTAGTTGTTCCATCCATTATCAAAAGTGTACTATTAAAAACTCCTCAACTATATTGTAAAACTACTCTTCCCTTCAACTCCATCAGTTTTTGTTGCATATGTTGTGGGACCCTCTTTTTAGGTTTGTGCGTGTTTATAATGGTTAAACCTCAATGAATTGACTCTTTTTATCAATATAGTATGTCATTCTTAACACAACTTTTTTCTTTTTCTGTTCTGTCCATGCAGGGAGATAATGGATTAAGCCTCTTATTTCTTCCTTCTGGACAAGTTAAAGAGATGAGGACCTTCTCAAATGGATTTTTATCAACTAAACAGTGGGGAAGGGGCTTCTGGAGGTATCTCACAGAGCTCTACCCTTGACGTTCCCCTAAGCAAATTTGTTTTAGGGTCTGCCTCAAAACCAAAAGAACGTATGTATTCCTCAAACATGCAGATGACACAAAATGATAGTTAATTTAGTGGATGACAGGCTCAGAAGAAGGAAAAATTTTTATAAGTTAGGATTATGGGCCTAACCTAACAAGACGGAATTTACCAAATCCTACATTAAAGACCACCCGGGCAAACATAAAAACCTCACTATTGTGTCCATATTAAGAGTTACAAGGTGTCAGTGCCGTTAATTCAATCGTCTTTCTCTGGCACATACATCTAACACAAATTCAAAATAAGAAATAATGTACATGCATAAAAAAATTTATCATTTGAATAATCATTAAATGATTTTACTATGAAATAGGCCTGCATACAGTTAGATGTTAGAAGGGCAGTTATTTTTTTTCTCTCCCTTTCTTTATGTACAGGATGGGACAGGCCATCTTGAAGGTAGCTGGAGGAAAAAAGCCTTGGGGATTTTGTCTGACCCAACCTCAGAGGCAACCCACAGAACAAGCACAGGCTGCATTAGTTTCAATGAAAGCAAGCATAAGTCTCATTATGAAAACATTATTCAGATGGAGGGAAAAAAGAATTGTGGGGCCCTTCACTGATTGGAACATGTCTGGGGTTCCGTGTCTGAACATCAGCAGGCCCAGGGCAGTCCAGAATGCCCAGCCAGGCACAACCTTGCCTGGAATGATGGGGCTGCCATCGGGCAGGAGTGCTGCCTTCTCTAGATGTTGTGTTCTCTGAGGGTGCCATGGTCCTCAGCACATTCACGCCAGCTCATTCTCACCATGAGGCCCTACCCCACCTGCCACCGGCCTCTGGGGACATGTCAGTTTGTGCTATTCTACAGCATCCAGGCTGATCCTGTTTTATTTAGGTCTCTCAACAGATAGGATCACAACTGGACTACCTGATTTTGGTATAAAGGAGAAAGTTCCGAGAGCGAAGTTTCACTCAAAGAAAGTAATTCTGGGCCTTACTCCTCTGCTCAGTGCATTAAAAATAAATACCCTTTTTCAGAAAAGAAAACACATGAAAAATCTTAAGCTCCAAGTAGTGAATATATTTTCAAGAAAGGAAAGGAAAACTGGAAGCCACCACCTGCTTACTGGTCTCAAATCAACTGAACTTTGCTCGCTTGCTGGAGAGGACAGGTTGGATCGAAGAAGGAAAATGTTGTCCAATGGCCAACAGCAGTGAGGATTTCAGAAGGACCCTCTTCTGTCAGGATGCTTTAGGAATAAAGGAACAGAAATCCCAGTTAGAATTGGCTTAAACATGATGACAGTCGTCAGGTCTCCTGCCTCTGCAGCCAGTGGCCGGGCAGCCCCATGCTGGCTGACCCTGAAGGCCTGGCCCCTTCCCTAGGATCCCCCTGCTGCTCTCCCCTGTGTGCTGGCTTCATCCTGTGGCTGCAGTCTCTCAACCTGCTGCTGACTTCGGAGGAACAAAAAGCAGTTGTCTGTTCCTGCAGCTCTTGCTCAAAAGACACCTTTTTCAGAAATTTCCAGGACACTTGCCCACCATCCTCCTTGTCAGAGTGAGCCATATACCCCTTCCTGATGATCTACCTGCAGGCAGATGGGGCACCTTCACCCCATCAAGCCCTAGCCAGAAGTGGGTGGGAGGTGCGGGGTCACAAATCTAAACCAGATCTGTTCAGTTTAGAAGGAGACAGGGCAGGTAACCAGAAATGTCTCCTCAGATCTGTTATACCATGGAAATTTATGGACATCCTTCCATATTAAAAGTTCTATGTATGTGGACTAGAAAAATGTAGAAAACACAGAAATGCATGAAAAAGAAAACAAACATCCCACAACAGAGAAAACAGCTTTGTAAATATGCATCCTTATAATTCTGTAGATTTTATACAGACATATTTGTTATGCTTTAGAAAATTTGAAACAACCTGTACATGATGTTAATACCCTGCACTATTCAATAAATAATACAGGGAGCATTAAAAGTCTTTTAAACTTTAATAAAGGTAGAAGTATAAGTCTACAAATTTACAAAATAGCGTCATTCATTTAACCTTCTTTTGTACTTATTTAGTGTTTTGAACTCAGAGTAAAAATTTTAACTTTTTTGTTTCATTATCTCTGACTGAACAAGGCAAATGTTGACTAACACAAAAATCAAAATATTAAATATTTATTATTCTAAATTCATGAGTGCTTAAAGCTGTTAAATATTTTTTTAATCCGTTTTATTGATTTTGTAGTATTCCACCATAATTTATTTAACTAGTATCATACTGCCAGATGTTTAGGTTCCCCCCCTTCCCCATACACTATGATTTAATGTTCTGGGCAAAGTGGTTTAATTATAACTCAATATAAATTCTAGATGATGTGTGTCCCTGAAGACCTCAGCTCCGAATCCTCCTCTTGGCTCCTTACTTCCCTTCCCCCATCAGCCAGGATTGTGCATTGTCATTTTAAAAAGCCAACTGAAGATATTTCCTAAGAACAGCACGCTATGTAGGCTGCATGTGGTAATATGTTCGAGAGAAGCCTAGGGAAACAGCCAACCTCCTCTGATGATGAATTTGCATTTTGAAATAAGATTTGTCTAAACTATTCTTAGTTAAATGTAGTCCACATCCTCCCATGAAATGGAAATGTAAATCTATAGTTTCCCTGAGGTTTTCTTTTTGTTATCAAATACAAGGCACAAGAACATGATAGTAATTATTTTTCAAAGCCAAATATTTTCTTACAATTGAAATCCACCACGTAAAAATTGTTTGAAGTCATGGGGAACTTGTCACAATGTGTGATTAGACTATGACTGTATTGTTGAATCTGTATGATCATAGATATTTACATTGTCATGTATCAACACTAAATGTCACAGTTTGGTCAGGTTTTCTTTCTTAGCCCTTTGAAACACATTTCGGTCTTAACTGTTCCTAAAACGCTTTTGAGAAGCTTTACCAAAGGATGTAGTAACAGGATTAAATACAATCAAAACAATAAGAATATGGAAAGAGGAAGGAAGTAAATATGCTAATCACAGAGACTCATATCTTTACTAAGAAGGAGTATCGAGTTTGACTCAGAGTTTTCTTGAGCAAAAAGGGGAACAATCACATGGCTCTGCTCTGATCAGAAAGGGTAAAGCACCCCTGTTCTCACCACCCCCCATTTCACACAAACTCAGAAAGACATTTGTTCTGTGGAGTGTTTTGGACAACAAGTATCACAAGAGATGATTTTTTCCAGCAGCATTGTGTAACAAATAGAGAAGTAAATTTCTTATGTGTGCTTCTGGTAAATCTCCTTAGTAAAGATTCCAGAATAAATACTGTGGGGTGAAGTTTGGTTTAGATGAAGTTGAACACATTGGTTCCTATGAAGCTTCCCTTTTCAGACCCTTTAATGTGCAATTGTGCATTTGGTTAATCATGGAACTTCTTTTGTGTGTGAGGACCTGCTGACATCTGGAAGGGCTAGTATTTCACACAACAGTGTTTAGGAAACACTACTTTAGATGATCTTCCTTAAAATTGTTTTTACTGAGCCTGGATTTGGAGCAGAAGTTGCATAGCTGACAGGTTGAGATTCTATTCTCTGGGGAAAATCCAATGTTCTGCTTTTCCATGTGGTAGGCTGATGGCAGAGAGGGGGATGAAGAGAAGTGATAAGCGAACAGATGAGCTGGCAATCTTTTGTGAAGTTTGTGAAGGCTTATTGCTCACCAGACTTATTGCCCTGAAGAGAATTGAGTACCAGTGCACAGAACATGGATTTTCCTTGAAACATGTTTAGATTCATTTTGCCACTTGGAAAAATACTCAGTTGTAAGATTTCAAGCCCCAGAGCTTGTAAACACTAGGATGCCTAAGCTTTATTACTGAAACATGTTGTACAATAAAAAATTCTACAAGTGGGAATCCTGACATGGTTTTCTTCATAAAGGACAGAAGAATTTTTATTCCCGTAGTCAGACTGATCACCCTTCCCATAATCCCCTCAAATTTATATATAACACTGTTTGTAAATATATGTTTCATTTGGATGTTCGTTTACAGGATATTATGTCTGAGTAATTTTAGCAAACACTAAGTTAAGTACTTAAAAGAAGGGTGAGTTAGAAGGTTTCATTTTAAGAGGGTAGACAATATCTGTATTTCTCCACTTACTACCATTGACTAACAACAATATTAACAAAAGACATGAATAAAGAGAGGGGTATTCAGTAGATTTTCACATACTTCTACAAGAAAAGGATATGAGAGCATGTATGCTGAGAGAAGTCCAGGGGAGGAAGCCATAGACAAATCTATATGCAAAAGAAGTCCACAGGGGGCCAGGGAAGAGAACTTCCTGGAGAAATTCAGGGGATTCAGACCCAGAGAAGAGAAGGTTCTGAGGTCCTGGCAGTCCAGTATTTATCACCAGGCAAAGAAACCAGAGAGTTTCTAAAAAACTGTACCTGGTTGTGTGGGAACAGGCTAGTGGTTTAGGAATCCTAGCATTTTGGAGATTCCCAGCTAAAGAGCTGTCCATCCAGTCATGTACCCAGAGCTCCCCATAAGCTTTCCTATTCAGACTTAATGAAGAAACAAACCTACTTACACAACAGCACAGGAAACTTATGTTCACCACCTATAAGCAATCTAGTCCTAGGAAAATTTAGAACCATCAAACATATGTGGACACCGGGAATGTAAAAAGTAAACAAGCAAAAAGTTGAACTTACAAAATCAAGAAACCTGTTAAAAGATTCTAATTTGTATCACCGTGGAGAAGATACTACATCCATAAAACAAAAGGATGCTACGGAAAAGAAAATCTGTGAACAGTTCAGATTATATATATATATATAAAATGTTTTATAAAATATATATATAAAATGTTTTATGCATCTTATCAAAGAAATTTTTACTTTAAACTCTAAGTTCTTCCATGTTATGCTTTAGAATTATTGTTTTATCTTTATCCATAGAACAATCATCTGGAATTGATTTTGTATGTGTGAGGAATGGGTATTTTTTCACATATCACTATAAAAGTGATCCAGTTGCCTTTACTGAAGAGAACTCTTTTTCCCCAGTACTCTGGACTTTTGTCATAAATATAAGTATCCATATATGTGTGAATTTATTTCTGAACTTTATTTTACTTGTTTGGTTTATTTGCCTATTCTTATATCAATACCACACTGTCATTTTACAGTAAGTCTTTTTTTTTTCTTTTTTAATGTTTATTTCTTGAGAGAGACAGAGCGTGAGCAAGGGAGGGGCAGAGAGAAAAGGGGAGACACAGAATCCAAAGCAGACTCCAGGCTCTCAGCTGTTGGCATAGAGCCCAATGTAGGGCTGGAACTCACTGACCCCAAGATCATGACCTGAGCCAAAGTTGGATGCTTGACCGACTGAGCCACCCAGGTGCCCCATACAGTAAGTCTTGATATCTGGAGTGGAAATACTTCAACTTTTCTTCTTCTATCATTATCTTAGATATATCTACCATTTGCATTTTGGTACACATCAGTGTATTACTTTCACCAAAAAAAAAAAAGAGAGAGAGAGAGAGAGAAAAGAAAAAGGAAAGAAAGAGGAAAGGGAAGGGAAGGGAAGGGAAGGGAAGGGAAGGGAAGGGAAGGGAAGGGAAGGGAAGGGAAGGGAAGGGAAGGGAAGGGAAGGGAAAGGAAGGGAAGGGAAGGGAAAGGAAGGGAAAGGAAGGGAAAGGAAGGGAAAGGAAGGGAAGGGAAGGGAAGGGAAGGGAAGGGAAGGGAAGGGAAGGGAAGGGAAGGGAAGGGAAGGGAAGGGAAGGGAAGGGAAGGGAAGGGAAGGGAAGGGAAGGGAAGGGAAGGGAAGGGAAGGGAAGGGAAGGGAAGGGAAGGGAAGGGAAGGGAAGGGAAGGGAAGGGAAGGGAAGGGAAGGGAAGGGAAGGGAAGGGAAGGGAAAGGAAAGGAAAGGAAAGGAAAGGAAAGGAAAGGAAAGGAAAGGAAAGGAAAGGAAAGGAAAGGAAAGGAAAGGAAAGGAAAGGAAAGGAAAAGACCTGATGGGATTTTGATCAAGACTATTAAATCCACATAGCAATTTGGGGTGAACTGACATCTTTTTCATTCTTCCATCAATAAACATATCACTTTATTTGTTTGGTTCTTTTAATTCCTCATAAAGTTTTCTGTGTAGAGGACTTGCAGTTTTTTTTATTAGAATTATTCCTAGGACTTTGATTTTTTAAAAGCTATTGTAAATGTATATTACATTTTTTTTTTTAGTTTTGAATTTTTGCTGAATAGAAATATAAGTGATCTCTAAAATCTTTTTATTTTGAAATAATTATAGATTCATGAAAAGTTGCAAAAATAGTACAGAAAGGTCCCATGTACCCTTCAAGTCAATTTCTCCCCATGGTAATACCTGGCCTAATTATAATACAATACAAGTGAGAAACACCCACAGACTCTACGTAGATATCAGGGTTTTTCTTAATTTTTTAAATGTTTCATTATCTTAGAGAGAGAGAGAGAGAGAGAACGTGCCTGCACACCCGTGCACACGCATGCACAAGTGGGAGAGGGGCAGAGAGAATTGGACAAAGGATCCAAAGCGGGCTCTGTGCTCACAGCAATGAGCCCTATGTGGGGCTTAAACTCATGGACTGTGAGACCATGACATGAACTGAAGTTGGATGTTCGACTGAGCCACCCAGGCACCCCAGATGCAGTTTTATATGCACTTAATTGTGTGGTGTTTTTTTAGCTCTATAAATTTTATCACATGTGTAGGTTCATGTGACACCACCACAATCAAGATGTAAGTACTGTGCCATCAAGGCAAAGATGTCCCTCATGCTGCCTTTTATATTCATATCCATCCACTTCCCACATCCCTAAACACTGGCAACCACTGTTCTCTCATTTCTGTAATTTTGTCGTTTCATAAATATTAAATAAATGGAATTAAACAGTATGTGATCTTTTGAGATTGCCTTTTCACTCAGTATGCCTTTGGGATCCATATAAATTGCTGCCTGAACATTTATACGTAAGGTTATCATTGATGTTAGGGCTTTGGTCTGCCCTTTTTATTTATTTTTTGTTTGTTTGGGTCTTCTGTTTCTTTTTTCTTGCCTACAAATGGGTTACAGGGGCGCCTGGGTGGCGCAGTCGGTTAAGCGTCCGACTTCAGCCAGGTCACGATCTCGCGGTCCGTGAGTTCGAGCCCCGCATCAGGCTCTGGGCTGATGGCTCAGAGCCTGGAGCCTGTTTCCGATTCTGTGTCTCCCTCTCTCTCTGCCCCTCCCCCGTTCATGCTCTGTCTCTCTCTGTCCCAAAAATAAATAAACGTTGAAAAAAAAAATTTCAAATGGGTTACATATTTTTAAAGTCTTTATCTTGACTTATTTATAGTGATTTTGACTAATATTACTTTGTATAGTTTTCTTAGTGGTTGTTCTGGTTTGTGGGAAGCTTTTTAACTACATATTCAATTTCTTTAGTAGGTATAAGACTATTCAGGTTGTTCTATTTCTTCCTGAGTTTTAGTTATTTTTGTCTTGTGAAAAATTGTTTCTTTTCATCTAAGTTGTCAAATTTACCATCATAGAGTTAGTTATAGAACACCTGTGTTAACACCTTCTCATGTCAGTAAGGTTTTTGTGCTATACTCTATTTCATGGTATGGGTAATTTGTGTTTTCTTTTTATTTTCTTTCTTTCTTTTCTTTTTTTTTTTTTTTTTGCTTGATCAGTGTGGTTAGAAGTCTATCAATTTTATTGATATTTTTTCAATAAACCAGTTTCTGTTTCATCAATTTTTTTTCTATTCTTTTCCTGTTTTCAACTTTACAGATTTGTTTCCATCCTATTTTTTTTTCCTTGTGCATTGTTTGGATATAATTCGCTCTTATTTTTCTAGTACATCTGAGTGGAAGAAACTTCATTCTTTTCAAATATAAGCATTACCAAAATACATTTTTTTCCCTCTAAACATTGTTTAGCAACAACTGTTTATGATTAAAAACTCTCAGTAAGTCAGGAATAAAGAGAAACTAATTCAATGCGATGAAAAACATCTACAACCAAATCTATAGATACCATATTTGGTAAAAGGTTGAATATTTTCCAAGATTAAGGACAAAGCAAAATGTTCACTTTACCACTTGTTATTCAATATATTACTCAAAGTTCTAACCACTGCAATAAATCTATAAAAAGAAATGGCATAAAGATCTGAAAGGAAGAAATAAAACTGTCCTACTTGCAGATGAGATGGTTGTCTGCATAGAAATTTCAGATAATCTACACTATAACCTTCTAGAAGTTTCTAGAAGTATACAAAGGTTGAAGGATACAAGGTAAACCATAAACATCAATCACATTTCCATGTACAAAAAGCAAGTATGTGGAAACCAAAATTAAAAACACAGTGCTTTAAACAACAATGAGATACTACCATGCACCTATTCGAATTGTTAATGTCCCAAACACTGACTGTCACAGACTACGAGTTTGGAGTTCTCTCTTGTCCAGCAAGAGCGGATGCAGAAAAGAAGATGAGAGAGGCTAATGTCAGGGAAGAGACAAGAGCCCCAAACAGGGGTTTTGTCTCCATATTTATTGAGCTCTCAAGATCTTATACACGTGGTAAACGTGAAGAAAATCAGATAGTAATCATTAACTTGTGTGTGTAAGAAGCAAAAGGTCTGGGGGGCAAGTGGAGTTGAAGTTGTGATCAAAGTATATTGGTGCCAGATGGAAAGTAGTTTTCTGCAGGTGATTTAACAAGTTACTTGTGATCCCACTGTAATAGCTCACTAACCAACCCTGGGAGTTTTCGCCCTGTGGTGGTGGTGGCTTTCCACCCTAAGCTTTTTTCTTTTTCTTTTTCTTTTTAACCCATTTATGTAAGTACAAGGAATTCTTGAACCCATTTCCCCACAACTGACAAGACCAAATGCTGATGAGGATGTGGAGCACCAGGAACTCTCATTCACTGCAGGTGGGAATGCAAAATTGTACAACCGCTTTGGAAAACAGTTTGGCAGGTTTTTTATAATGCCCAAATACTCTTACCATTCAATCCAGCTATCAGGCTCCTTGGTATTTACTTAAATGAGTTGAAAACTTTATCTCCACACAAAACCCTGCATGCAAATATTTATAGCAGCATTATTCATAATAGCCAAAAAATGGAAACTCAAATGTTCTTCAAAAAGTGAATAGCTAAACAAACTGTGGTACAGCTATACTATGCGGTATTATTCAGCAATAAAAAGAAAAGAGTTATCAAGCCACAGAAACACATGGACAAGTCTGAAATCAATAAGCAAAAGATCCGGTCTTAAAAGGCTATAATATTGTATGATTCCAACTCTATGAGATTCTGGAAAAGGTAAAACTATGGTGACAGTAAAAAGATCAGTGGTTCCAAGAAGTTCAGGGCACTGGGGTGACTCAAATTTTTTGCTGGTGTATGCATGGCTGTAAAAGCAACGGGAGTATTGGCCTTTCAGTTACAAATGAATTGTAACAAGTAGGCAAATTAACAAATATGGAAACTAGAAATAATGAAGATGGACTGTAATTTGTTTTTTCTTTTGGCTTTTTAAAAGATTTTCTCTGTATTTGGCTTCTGACAGAGGTTTATAATGATGTGCCCAAGTGTATTTTTCTTCCTGTGTGGGGATTACAGAGCTTCCTTCCTCAGGTTGTCATTTAATGTCTTTTCATCAATTTGGAAATATCATTGCCTGCAATCTCTTCAAATACTGCTGCCCTATTCTCACTTTCCTCTTCTTCAGGAACTCCAGTCTCCACGTATGTTAGACTTCTACATTATGTCTGTCCCATATATCTCATATGTTCATTTCTGTATTTCCCATGCCTTTTCTCTGTAATTATGGATATTTTCTATTGACCCATCTCCCATACCACTAATCCTCTATTTTACTATATCTAACCTGCTATTAAACTCATCTGTGGAAGTTTTTATTTTTAGTATTTAAAAGATTCATTTTTATAAAACATAACAAAATTTAGCATCTTAACAATTTTTCATGTATTGTTTTTATTCAGGTATAGCTGACATACAAGGATATATTAGTTTCAGGCATACAACACAGTGATCCAACAACTCTACATGTCATGCTATGTTCACCACAATAAGTGTAGTTACTATTTGTTGCCATACAATCTTACTATAATATCATTGACTAGATTCCCTACACTGTCCTTTTCATTCCTAACTTATTTTATAACTGTAAGTTTGTACCTTTAATCCCCTCTACCTCTTAACTCCCTCCCTTCTGGCAACTGCAAACTTCTTCTCTGTATTTATAATTCTGGTTTTGGTTTTTTGGTTTGTTTTGCTTTTTAAATTCCACATATAAGCAAGATCATATATGTGTCTTTCTCTTATTTCACTTAGTATAATACTGTCCAGATACATCCATGTTGTCACAAATGGCAAGATCTCATTCTTTTTATGGTTGAGCAATATTCCATTGCATATATATACCACATCTTCTTTATCCATTCATTTATTAGTGGACACTTAGGCTGCTTCCATATTTTGGTTATTGTAAATAATGCTGTAAGCATAGGGCTGTACATATATTTTCAAATTATTTTTTTTGTTTTCAGTGGGTAAGTATTCACTAGTAGAATTGCTGTTTGTTTTTTTAGTGTTTATTTTTGAGAGAGAGGGACAGAGGATCCAAAGCAGGCTTTGCACTGACAGCAGCATGCATGACATGGGGCTCAAACTCACAAACTGAGAGATCATAACCCGAGCTGAAATTGGACCTCAACCGACTGAGCCATCCAGGCGCACCCCCAGGAGTGGAATTACTGAATCACATGGTAAGTCTATCTGTAATTTTTTTTTTTAGGAATCTCCATACTTTTTTCCACAGTGGTTGTACCAATTTACATTCTTACCAACAGTGCATGAGGGTTCCCTTTTCTCTATCTTAGCCATTTTTTAAAAATTTTTTAAATATTTTTTTTGAGAGAGAGAGATAGCACAAATGGGGGAGCAAAAGAGAGAGAGAGGGAGAGAGAGAATCCCAAGCAGGTTCAACACTGTCAGCATGGAGCCCAATGTGGGGCTTGACCCCACGAATGGTAAGATCATGACCTGAGCTGAAACCAAGCTAACCCACCCAGGTGCCCCACTATCTTAGCCATTTTTGAGTGTACAGTTCAATAATGTAACATTCGCAATGTTGTGCAACCGATCTCCAGGACTCTTATCTTGCAAAACTGAAAGTCTATACCCATTAAACAGTAACTTCCCATTCCCTCATTCCCCCAGCTCCTGGCAACCACTATTCTACTTTCTGTCTCTGTGGATTTGACTACTTTAGGTACCTCATATAAGTGAAATCATACAGTATGTCTTTTTTTTTACTGACTTATTTCACTTAGCATAAAGTCCTAAAGATTCATCCATGTTGTAACATGTGCCAGAATTTCCTTCCATTTTAAGGTTAATTCCTTTCTGTGTTTATACATTTGTGTATCTCTTCATCCATCAATAGATACTAGGTTGCTTCTACCTTTTGATTATTGTGAATACTGCTGCTATGAACATGGGGTGTACATATATTTCTTTAAGACCTTGCTTTCAATTCTTTGGGTATATATTCAGAAATGGAATTGAGTAACAATTCAATTTTTATTCTTTGGGGGGAACTATCATACTTATATCATACTTACTTATGCCTCAGTAGGTGTATCATTTTATATTCCCACCAATAATGCACAAAAGTTCCAGTTTCTCCACATCCTTGACAACATTTATTATTTTGTTTTTATAGCTGTCCAAATGAGTGTGAAGTGATATCTCATTGAGGTTTGACTTCCATTTCCCTGATGAATAGTGATGTTGAGCAACTTTTCATGTGCTTATTGGCCATTTGTGTATCTTCTTTGGAGTAGTATCTATTCAGACATTTTGTACACTTAAAAAAATACCTATCTATCTATCCACTTATTTATTTATTGAGGGAGAGAGAAAGAGAGAGAGAGAGAGAGAGAGAGAGAGAGAGAGAGAGAGAGAGAGAGAGGATCCCAAGCAGGCTCCACACTCAGCACAGAGCCCAACATAGGGCTTGATCCATGACCATGAGATTGTGACCTGAGCTGAAATCAAGAGTCAAGATGCTCAACCGAGCCACACAGGTGCCCCTTGTACACTTTTTAATTGAGGTTTTGTTGTTGTTATTGCGTTACTAAAGTTCCTTATATATTCTGGTTATTAACTCTTTATCAGATACATGGTTTGCAAATATTCTCTCACATTCTGTAGGTTGTTTTATTCATATTCATGGAATTTTTAACAGTAGTTTCTATTACTAAATTTCCATTTTATTCTATTTCATTAATTCCAGTTCCCTGTAGAAATTTTCAACCATTTCACCTATTTATTAAACATGAAAATTAAATAGTCCAGTGTAACTCCAATATTTGCCATCACCTGTGGGTTATTTCTACAATTTTTTTCCAGGTTTATTTTTTGTTATTTCTTGAAGCAGCTGATAATTTTTTATTGCATATTGGACATTATGTATAAAAATTTGGAGACAACAGTTGAGATCCACTAGTGTTATCTTCCTCCACATAGAATATAGTTTGCTTTCTGGCATACAGTTAGAGTAGAGACACATCATCTTATCCAGTTTGAAAGTCGATTCACCAGTCAGGTTTTAGTCTTTTGGGAAGGGTGGTCTTTTTCTGGTTTGTGCTTCATCCTGTAGTGTGGCCTTTCCATGGTGCCAATGGAAGGAAGCCCGGGATATTTACCAGGGCCTCTCCTAATTAGTGATCCATTAACTGAACTGACTCCCCAGACTCATAAAACTGTCAAAAGTTCTGCTTAGTTTTCTAATTTTTTTTAGATTCTTGTGCCTATGATGTTTGTGAATTAGCAAATGTCTGAGGGAAATATGGAACAAAATGTTGAGTTTATGTCAATGTAGCTTCTATTTTTCTGAGACCTTAGACTTTTAAGTTTGGCTGCTTTGGTAGCCCTGATGTCTACATTTTGTTGCTATAGTTACTAAGGGGTTGCCAAAGGCTAAACTCAACTTCCCAGCCTCCCAGCAGCAACTTCTACTCTTGGACCTACACCACTTTCAAATTAGCAAATGCCTACAGAATCCTGGGCTTACCTGTATGCAACTCCTTCTCTATAGCATCATGGCCCCTTAAGTCCTAACTGCATTAATAGCTTTCCAATGCTTTCAAACTGTGTGTGTGTGTGTGTGTGTGTGTGTGTGTGTGTGTGTGTGTGTGTGTTTTATAGCATTTCTAGTTGTTCTCAGTGTTCTGGAACATACTATTCCATCATTACCTGATGTCTTTATTTGTGCTTAGCAAAACAACATATGATTGCTAAAATGAAAAAAAAAATCAGTACACAGGCTGAAAGAAAAATTAAGCAGAAAGACAATGTTAAATACTTTAATTAAAAAGACAAAGAAAAAAAATGAGATAGTCAATCTATCAGATAGAACATCCAATTAATAGCAATTCCTGCGGTGTCAGAGTTAGTGAAAGTAGAAAACAAAATAATAGGAAAAAACATTCCAGAGCCAAACAAAGTCACCAGACTTCAGATTGAAAGGGACCACTAAATGAATAATTAAAATGAAAGAAGACTTGGGGCACCTGGGTGGCTCAGTGGGTTAAGCGTCTGACTTGGGCTCAGGTCATGATCTCACAGTTCGTGAGTTTGAGCCCTGTGTTAGGTTCTGTGCTGCCAGCTCAGAGCCTGGAGCCTGCTTCGGTTTCTGTGTCTTCCTCCCTCTCTGCCCCTCTCCTGCTCTCTCTCGCTCTCAAAAATAAACATTAAAAAGAATTTTTTTAATGAAAGAATACTCATGAGTACAGTAGCCACCCTCCTTTATCTGCAGGAGATACGTTCCAAGACCCCCAGTGGATGCCTGAAACTGTGGATAGTACCAAACCCTGTAAATACTGTATTTTCTTATACATACATACCTATGATAAGTTTAACTAGGCACAGAAAGAGATTAACAGCAATAATAATCAAATTGAACAATGATAATTATATGTTGTAATGAGAGTGATGTAATGTGATGTCTCTTAAAATCTTATTGTACTGTACTCACTCTTCTTCTGGTGATAATGTGAGATAAAATATCTACGTGATAAAATGAAATGTCATAAATGATGTAGGGGTTGTGATGTAATATTACGCTCCTTTGACCTTTTGGTGATAACTCAGAAGGAGGATCTTCTGCTTCTGCACAGCAGCTGACCCCAGGTAACTGAAATCATGGAGGTGAAATCGCAGATTGGTGGTGGTGGTGGTGATGGTGGTGGTGGTGGTGGGGTGGGGGGTGGATCTATTGTATTCAGAACACCAACGATAATAGAAAAATCCCAGATTCATTCAGATGGGGAAAATTGTGAGTACCAAGAAATCAGAATCATACTGATACAAGTCCTAACATCAGCAACAATCAAATTATAGAAGACAATGGAACAATAACTTCTCAATTCGGAGGGAAATTTCTATTACTTTAGAATCCTATTCCCAGGCAAACTATCAATCAAATATGAGATGGAATGAATATAGACATTTTCAGAAAGACAAAAACCTAAAGTTTTCTTGCCATATACCCTTCCTGAGGAAGTTACTCAAGGATATGCTTCAAGAAAATAAGGAAGGAAAACAGAAAAAGGAAATGAAATCCAGAAAGCAGTTCATATAACCCAGGTAGGAGGAGGGGCAGTGATCAGTGAAGTCCCAAAAGAGAATTGGTTAGCAGTCCTAGATAGCAACCAGTCCAGACTAGAGCAGGGAGTTGTGATGGTCTACAAGGGATGTCTCTAAGACAAGTGGATTTCATTCTATAGTTGATACCAATGAAAACCTGGATGTTTTGGAGGATAAGATGAGGACTATTTTTTTTTTTTAATTTTTTTTTCAACTTTTTTTATTTATTTTTGGGACAGAGAGAGAGACAGAGCATGAACGGGGGAGGGGCAGAGAGAGAGGGAGACACAGAATCGGAAACAGGCTCCAGGCTCTGAGCCATCAGCCCAGAGCCTGACGCGGGGCTCAAACTCACGGACCGCGAGATCGTGACCTGGCTGAAGTCGGACACTTAACCGACTGCGCCACCCAGGCGCCCCGAGGACTATTTTTTTTAAAGGTACTTCAGGATTCTAGAAAAAAAAATCTACTTAGGAAAGCCATAGTTGAAATATGAACCATGGTTTCAGCAATTATAGAGGACAGAAGAAGATAATCCATTTGATCCAGATACCAGAAATATGCTTTCAGTGGTATCGAGGTCATAACATTTGTAAAGAGTAAAAAGTAGTTTCTGCAACTCCTTGACTAGGCAGAGAATAAGATTCAGAGTTGGAATAATGTAAATAATATATATCTATTTTCAAATTTCATGGTCAACCCATAGACAAAGCATGGAATATTTAGAGTAACAATTCAAATGTTATTGTGAGACTGTAAAAAAATTATGCAAATAAACTTCGAGAGGTAGAAGATAGGGAAAAGTGGCAAAGGGCATGGCATGGGGCTAATGCCATCACCTTACTCCTTGAGGAACTAACACATACTGACTGAATTTGCTGCAACCGAAATATGTGATGTTTATGTAGTGTTTATTCTGATTGTGCTGCTGGTGGTTACATGGGTATGTCAGTTTCAGACTTCATCAAAATGTACACGTAAAATGTTTGCATTTCAGTGTATATACATTATATCCAGATAAAGTTGATTTTTTTTTTAGAATTAACCATAAATTTAAATTTAAATGTAACTGGTAGAAGAAAATATACAATTCTGAAAAGCTGGGAAGAAGACCAAGAAATGAGGGGTAAATTGGGCAAAGTCTTGTTTTTTTCTTAGCAAGGAATTGATATTTTAAAGTGGATAAATCAAGAAAAGAAAAGGCATTTTAACAAATTATAAAATCTCTACCATTAAAACATTGTGGCATTGGTACATGAATAGACAGACTAAGAGAACCAACCAGAAAATCCATTAATAGTCCCAATTACATATAAAAATGTAGCATATGATAAAGATAAAGAAATTTTTTAATTTCATGACCCTCAGGTCAGCAGGGATAAGCTGGGTTTTTAAATATGTGTTATGAGAGACCAAGACAACCATACAGAAAAAGATAAAAAGCAGATTTGTTCCTCACACTGCACATCAGAATAAATCCAGACAAATCAGGAAATAAAATGTTAAAGAAAAAAAAGTAAACTATACCAATACTAGAAGCATGGAGGAGCAAAGTACTCCATAGTCAGGGCAGGAGAAGGTTCTCCTGACTCAAAACCCAAAAGAAATAAGAGGAAAAATTGGCTGTTGATCACATAAAAATAAAATGTTTTACCCAGTGTAGAAAAAAACTTAGGAAAAAAAAGGGATAAATGAAAAAAATATTTGCAACTTACCACATAAAAAATTATCTCTAATATATAAAGTCTCTAAAAATAATAAAGAACGGTCAACGGATAGAAGCAGACATCTCACTCACACACATACACACACATATTCAAACGGCTCTTAAACTCCTGAAAAATGTTTAACCTTCTTTAGAGGAAGAAGAATGTGTATTAACACTAAATTGAGACACAATTTCTAAGTTTAACTATCTACTCTGTTGGTGAGGTTGTCAACATTACTGGTGGGAATGCTAAATGGTAAACCCCTTCAAAAGGGGAAACTTGGCATTACTTAGAGAAATTACATATTCACTGATACTTTGACTCAGAAAACTCTTCTAGGAGGGGTGCCTGGGTGGCTCAGTCAGTTGGGCGTCTGCCTTCAGCCCAGGTCATGATCCTGCGCTTGGTCGGTTTGAGCTCCCGTGTCGGGCTGTGCTGACAGCTCAGAGCCTGGAGCCTGCTTCAGATTCTATGTCTCCCTCTTTCTCTGCCCTCTCCTGCTTGCACTCTGTCTCCCAAAAATATTTAAATATTAAAAAAATTTAAAAAAAGAAACGCTTCTAGGTATTTATTCCAAAGATACACTGGTGAAAATTCGAACGTGCATAAGGCTATTCATTGAAGCATTGTAGGGGCTGGATGAATGAACTATGGCACATGCATACAATGGGACACTAGGCAACCATCAATAGCAATGTGAAAGTGAGAGATTATCTTTGCTAGAACCAAGGTGGCATAGCAAAGGGGCAGGAGGGGGCTTTCTGGGATAACAGACATGTTCTAAAACTAGACCGTGGTGACGGCTACATTACTGTATAAATAGAGTGCAAAATATTTTCATTACGTGGCTATAGAGTGATCTCTGGGATGATTAAATGAAAAAAGCAAGGTACAGAAATGTGAGGTGGGCACAGGGTAGACACAAATACCCAAATACATTAGATTATATATTTTTAAGTGGAAGGATAAACCAGAAACTAACCAAAATGGTTACTATAAAGGAAAGAAGGAAACTAAATGGAGGGAATTTTCTGAATACATTTTCTTTTGTAGATTTGACTTGGAAAAGGAATACTCTACATAATTATAAAACAAAATTAAAATTTAAAAGCAATCCCCTACAATCCAAAGCAAAATATAAAATCAAGTTGGTGGCATAAATGCTCTCAGGCCAAATACAGAAACAAAACCTACCCCAAACAAACCTTAAATTGTTTTCATATTGTTGGTGATGGTGTTATTATTCTGAGTCTTTGGTGTATACATTGTAGCAAATGAATGATATTGTTGGTGAGGACTTCAGGATGGGAGAAGATATGGACAGTGAGATGGAGGAGATTAAATAAATAATTTATTGTCCTGAATTTCAGTATAAATTAATGATGAATTTTCCCTCATTAAAAAAAAAATCGTTTCCATTGAAAAGACCTAGAAAAATGCCCAACTTTGTAGTGATGAGCAACACCAACACCATACTGTGGTTACAAAATACCATGTCCCACTAAAGGAGTTCATACGTCCTGGAGAGATGAGGGGATACCAGGGCTAAGCTACAAAATGAGCAAAATGAGCCTGAAACTTACTAATACCAGAAAGCAAAACCATCACAGACCAAATTAAGTCATGTATAAAACACCCAGGAACTAACTTAAAGAGTCATATACTGGCCAAAGCTGGAACCATTTGAGCATTTAATAACCCTGACTAAAAGGTGCCAACCAATTACTTATATATTAAATTTATATAGATCCTAATACAAATGTACTGTTAAAAATCACTGAGACAATCAGGGAAATTTGAATACTGAATGTTATTCGAAGACATTAAGAGACTTTGGTTAGTTTTTTAGGTGTGATAATGATTTAGGGTACTGAAATATTTGTGAATCAAATGATACAATGCCTGAGGACCACTTCAAAATAATTCACAAGTGGAGAGAATAATTTAAAGAGATGGCTATACATGGATAATAGCTGAAGCAGGGTAATGGATTCACAGGGGTCCATCTTTCTATTACTTTTGTGTATATTTAATTTTTTTCATAATAAAATAATTTTTAAGTATTATGTTAGCTTATCACTTATTTATACATGGCATAGTAGATATGAATTTAATCCACAACATTCAGGACAGTAAGTGACACATTAAAAAAAAAAAAAATTCAGATCCAACCCTAAGCCCCCACTGGTTAAAATGTTAAGAAATTCAAGCTAAATCATGTCTGGGGCTGGCTTCTTCACCAATATCTTTAGGACCTAGGTGTCACCTGAAAACAGAAAATAGGTCTCGAGTCTTCAGCCCACGGAGACATTCACTGTTCGAGCATGTGGAGTCTGTCCCCTAGGGATCCTTGGCTCTGCCTACTGTGACCTCAGCTTTTCATGCTCATTTCCCACAACACTTCACCTCTTGAGAGGTCCTGTCACCTGATGGGAGTTGAACCAGTCTCCACTTGCAGAGCCCCCTTCCAAGCTTCTCCTTCCCCTGCTCTAGGAAGCTCACCTTCTCACCTTGGTTGCACCCTGTATTATCTTGCTCAGGCTGCCAAAACAAAAGACCACAGACTGGGTTGCTTAAAGAGAAATTTATCTTCTCATAGTTCTGGGCGTTGGAAGTCCAAGATCAAGTATGTTTTTGTTGCTCTTGAGTTTCTCCTTGGCGTGCAGATAGCCTTTTCTCCTTGTGGGCACTCCTGGGATCTCTTCCTTTTCTTACGAGGATACAAGTCCTACTGGATTAGGGCCCCATCTTTATGACTTAATCTAACATTAATTACTTCTAGAAAGACCCAATCTCCAAATACAGTCACATTGGGGGTTAGGGGTTGAACATAGGAATTTTCCAGGGGACACAATTCAGTCTGTAACAACCCCCTCTAGCCCTTTTAGTATCTCTCATAGCTGTGAGAGCAGGACAGGCATATCAATACATGCAAATAAGACACAAGGATGATGACAACACATTCGGGTGTCAGTCCCTGATTCCTTCTTGCTAAGGAACTTTCCAATGAGGCTTAATAAGTGCAGGCAAGTGATAGCCTCTGTCTCCTTTGGTCTTAACTCACTCCTCTGGGAGTTCTCTGTGCTTCTATCTGATCGTGGAATTACTGTGATCTTCTGCATTTTTCAATGTCCTTAGTTTTCATTTTTTTTATTTTATTATTATTTTTTTTAATGTTTATTTATTTTTGAGACAGAGAGAGAGCATGAACGGGGGAGGGTCAGAGAGAGACAGACACAGAATCTGAAACAGGCTCCAGGCTCTGAGCTGTCAGCACAGAGCCCGATGTGGGGCTCGGACTCACAGACTGCGAGATCATGACCTGAGCCAAAGTCGGTCGCCCAACTGACTGAGCCACCCAGGCGCCCCCAATGTCCTTAGTTTTTAATATTTTTACTAACAATTTCAATAGAACAGGGTGGTTCTCAAAGTGTGGTCCCACACAGCAGCATCAGCACTGCCTGGACATTTGTTAGAAATGCAAATTATCTGGCCACACCTCAGACCTTTTGAATCAGAGCCTCTGGGGATAAGGCCAAGCAATCCCTGTTTTAACCCCCGTCCCGCCCACCGGATCTGATACACACATGCTCAAGGTTTGGAAAAAAGACTCTGGGTGTCTAAAGCATCCATACCTGGAAGGGGTGTGCAGCCTTGCTGGTCCTGTCTGTCTCACAAGGAGCCTGACCCTCACTCCCTGCAGTGTGCCTCAGGGTCTCCATGCACTTTGGGAAGGCTGTCGTCTTTTTAATTCCTCATAATGAACTTCCTTTGGGAAACTGAGCTACAATTAGATCCACTTCCTTCACTTAAAAAAAAAAAAGTTTATTTATTGTGAGAGAGAACACAAGCAGGGGAGGGGCAGAGAGAGAGGGAGAGAGAATAACAAGCAGGCTCCACCCTGTCAGTGTGGGGCCCGATGCAGGCCTTGATCTCAAGACTGAAATCACAGCCTGAACTGATAACAAGAGTTGGGTGCTCAACCCACTGAGCCACCCAGGCACCCCTTCCTTCACTTTTTACACTAGTCTCTGTATGTAACACAGTGGTTTGTACAAGGCATGGCGCTTCATAAATATTTACTGAATGGATAAACTATTTAGAGCATAAAACTATAAGACATTTATTTCAAAGCAGATGCTTCAGTTTTATGTAGGTAAGAAATATGCTCTCAGATAGCTGAACTTGATTATCTCACGTTGGGGGAATATTGTTTAGGGGATTGGTCCTACAATGATAAGCCCTTACTTCTGGCAGATTCCAGGATGAGCACTCTCTTATGTTACATCCAATTCACAACAACCATGGCTTCAACATAAACAATGTGGTAGAAACACCTGCATCTAACTTGTCTAGAATGGCATCAAAGCATTAAGAGTATAAATTAAAACAAGAGGTTCAGCACAAGAGAGACTGACATGGACTCTTAGGAGACACCTACAGATCCTGAATTTGGGGGACAGAACAGAGTGATTCAGGAATGGAACACTCAGAAACTTGTCAGTCACTAGGTTACACATAAATATGCTGTGAGTACACCAAGTTATTGAGCTACCATTGTTTCTCAATTTCTCCCACATGGGTCCCATTCTTTTACGGACCACACAATGGCAGGAACCAGCCTCTGGACATACACGTGGACCAGATTTTCCCCACAAGCATGAGAAATCCCTGACAGTTTCATTTCTCAGCAGGATGAGGTCCTATTTGCGCCTGTCACATGAGTCAGAGGTTCCTGACTGAACATGTTTCCCAGCACAGGGCATTCTGTGTGTAACACTCACTTTCCTCAGGATAAGCAGCCATCCAGCTCTGCAGATCCTACTGCATGCAACTTCTGGTGGGGTATGTGAAAAATGTGTGCTCTCCCTCTGCCTATGAGCCTGAGGAAATGAAGAAAACACCAAGGCAGGGAGACTTCAAATGTCAAAGCATGCAGAGTCAGTGTCGCAGGGAAGAATGAGATCTTCTTATGCATCACAAACTGCAAATTGGTCCCTTGATATTTGCAAATTATGTAGTCTGCCTTGAACTGTCTCACGTTTGTTGCAATAAACCATGGAGCAAAAGTTTTATAAGTGAAAAAAAATAAGTTTCTAGAATCCAAGGCTTTTTAAAAAAAAGTTTATCTATTTATTTTGAGAGACACAAGAGAGAGAATGAGAGAGCGAGCATGAGTAGGAGAGGGACAGAAAGAATCCCAAGCAGGCTCTGCACTGTCAGCCCAAAGCCTGATGCAGGGTTCAAGCTCATGAACTGTGAGATCATGACCTGAGTGAAAAACCAAGTCAGACGCTTAACCGACTGAGCCACCCAGGTGCTCCCAAAATCCAGGCTTCTTGATAAAAATACAAATGCATGAAACTGACCACAACCCCCCATCCCAGGTAGCTAATTCTAGTGGAATTTTGTCTTATTTTTTAAATCAAAAGAAGGGGCATTGATATACTAAAAAACCCAGAGTTTGGAGATAAACAGACCGGTTTCTAATTCTTCCTCCTCCATTCATACTTTTTAGAATGACCAGTGGGTTATTTAACTTGCAGGAGCTTCAGTATCTTCTCCAGTAAAGCATACAACAGTATTTACCTCAAAAGATTCTTACCATATAAAAAAGATTTATAAGGTATATAAAGGGTAAAGGCTATATAGCACTGCACCATTTAAAATGGTAGAAGCTAGCCACATGTAGCTATTCAGAACTTAAAATGTGGCTTGTCAGAACTGAGATGTGTTGTATGAAATATACACCAGATTTTCATGTCTTGTTATGAAGAAAGAATGTAGGGGCCCCCGGGTGTCTCACTTGGTTGAGCATCCAACTGACTCCTGATTTTGCCTCAGGTCATGGCTGTGGGATCAAGCCCATCAGGCTCCGTGTGGAACCTGGATCCTGCTTGAGCTTCTCTCTCCCTCTCTCTCTGCCCCTCCCGCACTGGTGCACATATGTGTGCACACACACCTCTCTCTTAAAATAAACATTAAAAAAAATGTAAACCATCCCTTTACTTAAAATATTGATTACATGTTGAAATTGTATTTTGGATTATATAGAATTAAATAAAATATATTAGAAGTTTATAAACATGCACAATCAGATATATGTCTTATACTAGAGACCAACAAAACAAAAATAGTTTGTGTTGCCAGGTTAACTTATTTTTGTGCACATCTTAAAAATTTCTGCTGCTACCCATCATTCACTAACAAGTGTCCCCAAAGTGTTGACTTCATGCGCTTTTTAGGTTGTTTTCTTGGAAGGCTGTTTACTGTATTTTCTATTTTTACTTTTAAGAGAGAGAGAGCGAGCATGAGTGGGGTAGACACAGAGAATCTTAAGCAGGCTCCACACACCAGCACGGAGCCCCATGAGGGTCTCCATCCCACGACACTGGGATCAGGACCTGAGCCCAAGAGAGGCACAACTGACTGAGCCACCCAGGAGCCCCAAAGTTGTTTAAAATCAGCAGTCGCACTCTTGGTGGCATCATAACGATCTCCATATTAGAGAACTAAAAACAAAAAAGAAACTTGATGCAGACACTGACAGCTATGATCCATAACCCTCATAAACTCCAATAGCAAGTAAGTATCAATTTTCACTGTTTAACCTTTGAAGAATGTTACAAATTTTAATTTAAAATGGATCTCTTTTCTCTGTTTTATATATTGGCATTCCACTGTTTAGGTTAGGTTGAAAATCCAACATAGACCTGGGCCTGAGAACATACAATGATTTCTGACAGTCTAAAGGGTTGACTAAATGCAGAAAGCCCTCTGGGACCACACAGCCTGGTCTCAGGTCCAACAGAACTTGCCCATTTCCTGAGGTGGGAAAGTCTGCAGGATTCATGAGTGGGGGGTGTAGAGTTCACTGGGGAGACAGCCGCATTACTGGGAAAGAGGAATCAAACATGGTGTGCCTTCCACAGTAGAGGCCCTGGAAAGGGAGCTCTGTGGGGCAGTGAACACATCCGTGTGCCCTGGAGAATGTTCTTATCTATGCCATCACCTGTCCCATTTCTGCTGCAGACAAGAGGAGCTCTTAGGGTTGTTGCCTAAATATTTATTTGCTCAAAAAATCCATTCATGTTTACAAGGAGTGCCAAAACCATTTTGTATGTGGGTTCAAGAATATTCTCAAATGGCTCACGGACTGTTAACCATTCTTGTATCTAGTCTCAAAACACCTCAAGTGATCTCCTCTACAACCCAATGAAAACAGCCTCAAGGGCATGGACTGGCCATCCATCCAAGGTGCCCATTTTGTTCTCCTGGACAATTGTGATTGCGCCTTTCATACTGGAGACAAATTCTCTCTACGGGCTCAACCCACCTCTTTTGGCTCTACCACCTGGCACCTTGCAGAGCAACGTACCCTCCATTTGTTACCCCTCCAAATAAATTTAAGTCAAGAAGCAGGTACCCCAAGTCTTTTCTTCTACAGGTTAATATATGTAAAAGTCCTTACAACAGGCTCTGTTTTCAGCAAATACACACAACGTATTTGCTATCATTGTTGTTAACCAAAACTAGAATAGATTGATTAGTTCAACAATCTTTAGATGTTTCTATAATTACTTCTCCAAATTATTTTTTGTTACCTTTTCTTTAAACCAATCTTTATGGGAACTTTATGGAGCCCTTCCCACCCAGGTCCCTCACCTGTGCCAAGGGTGCAACTTGTCCAGATACCATGGCAAGTGTATCTAACCAAATGCGACCTAACCACAATGGGACCATCATCTTCTCGCACTTCAGTTTTATTCATACAGTCCAAACTGACACCAACTCTTTTGGCAGCCACATTTCTTAAGCTAAAAAAGTGTAAATCTTTTTCGTATGCACCATTACTAAAGGCTCCGCTTTAACATCTAGAGTACACTAGGCACCATTTTCAAAGTTGGCCCTTTAGACAACTTCCCTCCATTTCACCAAAGGAGCACCATACCTCAAGACTGCTCAGCACCCAGTGGTTGCTCAACTACCAAGTTCCCAGAAGTTACTAGTGTCCAGACTTACTCAACGATGCACACTGCAAGGAAAGTTGAGCGGCAATTAGACAGCTTTCCAGGAGGCAACACTGAGGAAATGTCCGCGATGCCAGGAAGATACAAATGAGCTGCCAACAGGACAAGACCCTTTTCAAATGTGACAGTTTTAAGTATTTTGCCAGGACAAAACAGGGATCTGGCTCAGCAAGACCAGCTTTTGTGTCCCTTCCTGAGCACACAAAGTTAGAGGGACAGGCTGAGTACCCTGATCCAGGGGTGGGCACACAAAAGTTAGAGGGACAAGCTGAGTGCCCTAATCCAGTTCTTGGACATAAGCAGAACACCTACCAGTCCCAACCATCCTGGGGGTTGGACACCTGCTGTGAGCAGGTAGGAGTGCTTCCCAAACAGTCCTCTGTTCCAAAACTTGTCCATCGTGAACCTGATGTTTTAGCATCAGGATCTTGTGGGGGAGGGGATCACTGCATTTCTAAGAGCTCAGACTGAAAGAAAACACATCTCAGCAGGAATCCATTTCTGAAGCCACTTGTCAGCTGCTTTCCCTGCAGGGTAGATGGTTAACTGTGCAGTTTTCATTTGAGGCTGGAACGCCGTTTGCTATCAGTGAGGTGGTTGGTTTTAAAGCTGAAGGGAAGGTACCAGTGACAAAGGTGAAGAACCAAGGATGCCAATAAAAAGAAACAAAGTACTGATATATGCTACAACATGGATGAATCTTAAAATATTCTGCAAAATCAAAGAAACCAGCCACAGAGGACACAAGTTGTAGGATTTCACTTAATGTGAAATGTCCAGAAGATGCAAAGCCATACTGAGGAAAAGTAGATTAGTGGTTGCCTAAAGCTTTAGGGGGAGGTGGCGGTGGGGTGACGAGGAGATAATGACAAGGACAATAAAAATGCTTAAGAACTGATTGTGGTAGTGATGTATGCACAAGTTTGGATAGGCTAAAGGCCACTGAACGTTATGGTTTTGTGAACTGTATCTCAATAAAGCTGTTAAAAAACAATCAAGGAATTACTTAATATCATTTATTGTGAAAAAAGTTATTTAATATTGGCTTCCAACGTTTGTAGTTGTGCCTGATGTCCAAATTGAAGGAAGGGATAAAATTGCCTTGCTCAAAAGCTCCACATCCTTCTGTGGGCATTTTGCGCTGGACCATCAAATTCAAATTTCCTATAACCAAGCAAACTGGGAAAGAGGACTTAGGAATGAAGGGTCCTACACTGTTATTACAGCTAGCCAGCTTGCAGCAACAGGGACTGGTGAATACTATAGTTATGTTAGGGTGCTGGGTGGCTTTGTGCCCAACAAGGCAGAACTCCACACCCTTCCTAGGACCTGTCTACACCAGCACACTTCCTCACAAGTCCCACAAGGCATACAAGCGCTGGCTTCCCTTTGGACTAACACCAGGGTTTTAATTTCATGCTACTTAAACAAACGATCAGGAATTTGTGTGTGCCTGTTCAGCACCAGCAACATGTTTGGCAGTTTCTGAGGAGCAGAGAAGTTAGGATTTAATAAATGGTTAACCCTGAGAACCAACTTCAGCTCATATGCAGACTCTGTATGCAGACAGAAACAAAGAGTGAACAAAAGCAATGCCACGTTCAGCTATCAGGGTATGGGAGAGGCTATTGACTGTAAGCACAGGGAAGTTAAGCAAGGCAGAGGCAGAAGTGGGACAGATTTTGAAACCTGGGTAGAATCCGATTAACATTCAGGTGAAAGGGAAAGTGGACCAGGTATGAGAACCTGTATCTGAGTATGTTATTTCTCCCAGAAGAAAATGCAGTAATGACTTTTCCCAACATTTAATTCCTTAACTGTTTTTTTTTTCAGTTTTACTTTTTAATAACTACAGTGTTTTCCTTACAGCTTTAATAACATTTTCTTTTCTCTAGCTTACTTTAAGAATGCAGTATGTAACACATACACAAAGTATGTGTTGACTGTTTACGTTATCAGTAAGGCTTCCAGTCAATCAACAGTAGGCTACTGGTAGTTAGCCTGCTACCGGGGAGTTGGAAGTTATACTGAGTTTAGATGGCACAAGGGGTTGGTGACCCTAGTCCCATGTTGTTTAAGGGTGAACTGTACTCTGAAAGTAAAGCACGGTATCTGTTGTTGTTGAAGTCACAGATGGCAAAGAAGGCAGCAATTTTACTGTATCCTTGAATGTGATGCCAAAACACAGAGCTGGTATCAGTTATAGGGGCTGTTTTCATCTTGGTTGCTTGTTTAAGAAGATCCACACCAGTGGAGGACAAAGTAGGAACAGGAAGAATGAATGATGGTACCAAGACAACTAGCCCTCCATGAGATTTTTATTCCTTAATCATCCACCAGCTGTAACAAGTATCACGTAGGAAAAGACAAAACATACTCATTTGGTGGCCTAGGTATTTACAATTTTATTTTTACCTTAGAGAAACAACATGTTTCTAATATGAAGCACAAAGGAGCTGGTTTATTAACATGTGAGTTATGATCATGTAGTGTGGCCTCCCCTTTGCAACCATGGAGGCTTGGCCAAAGTGCTGGTCGCGGCAATGTGGTCCTAGATCTGTCCAATGGGGATCACGCATGTCAGATCTCTGGGGGAAATCAGTGACACACACCCCAGGGGCTTGGCCACAAAGACCTTCCAATTACTAGGCCTTAGTATTTATGATGCCAATTTGAGAAAGGGCCACTTCAACTGTCCTATTAGATACAAACATCATGCTAGTTTACTTTCTGATTCAATTCAGACTTGCAAAAATAAAACCTTATTTCCTCCTTAAGGATCAGCTTTACCCATTTTGGCTTCAAGATCAAGAGCTCACCTTGAACAAACATTCCTGTTTCAGGAGATAGCAGGATATGGAGCCACCCTCTCTAGCCAGGGGTGGCACTGGGGAAGGAGGTGTGTATAAAATATGGATCCTCATGGGAAGGAGACATTCTGAAGGATCAGAATATATTTGAAACTCATGCCACATAAAATAGGTGTCATTTTTCTTTTATTTAAGGAGAAAGGTGGGGGGACAACAGTAATTTTCATAATACACAGAAGACCAGTTAGCACTTGGGTTGGGGGGGGGGGGCATGTACTTGCCACCAGTCTGCTTTGCAGCTGTAGGATTAGTAAATTTAATGCAGTCTGTCATTTGTATTACTGCTTAGCAAATTTATAATTGGCAAAGTTAAGAATTATGAGTCACTGTAAGTGGACTACAACTAAGACAGAAACCTAAATAACCCATAAAAAAATCACTTAAAAATAAACCATAAATATGATGCACATTAGTGATACAAAACCATTTTTGTAAACATTTTTTCCAACATAACATGTGCATGAGAAAAAAATAAAAACACTGCACTCAATACAGAGTTGCTCTGATTTAAATACAGAAAGGTATTACTTATTAAAGCTTTGACTATACCTAGAGACATCTGTATTTTGAAGAGCAGTGCTAAGTAGTTCAATGTTCCATATTTAATGGTATAATACTGTCTTCTTTTTATAATTTTGCCATCTTGGCACTTTTGTGAAGTCACTACCCTGTTAAAGGAAAAAAAAGATCACCCCCTTCTCTAGAAGAAGGAAATTTCACCAGCTCGTAATTTTTAATGGAGAAACCTAACTGGGTACCTGAATCAAGCTGTAGCAACACAATCTCGTGTACAAGGTGCTGCAGCCAAGAAGGCAAGGACACCACAGCCAAGGAAAGCACACACCAGGAGCCCGCTCCATAAGGACAAACGGCAGTCTGACCTCAGTGAATTAAGCACACAGATGGATTTGATTACGTTCAACACAAACACCAAAAGAGTGCCAGGTGGCTACCAGGACAGGCACAATTCAGGCTTGAGCTCAGACCCCACTACCTCCGAAAGGAAATCCAGTTTTTGTCAAGTTCTAAATTGTAATTCCAATGAAAAGTCATGTGCATTATCTGTGCACCCCACCTTGACTTACAGACACTGAGCTTCAAGTCTGTTGGATAAGTACTTTTTTTTCTGTCTTCCTTATTGGTACCAGAAATTCACTGTTTTTTCAGATACCTGTTCAACTTTACCTCTCTCTAAAGTCACAGGAGAGGCTACAAAGCCAACTTGGATTGACCAAGCCATCTAGTTCTTTCTCCTCTTGGCATGCACACGTGTTCACTGTGGCACGTTTTATCTTACCCAAAAAAACTAAAACATGTAGGAAATCACCAGCGGTAATTTGATTTTGATTGAAATTCTGTGGTGATGGCATCTGGCCCATCTCAAAAGTCCCTTCCAAAGGTGGCATTAACTTTTCAATCTTCTCTGTGTTAACTATGAATCCGTAGAAAAGAACTAGTCCTTTCTGCTTTGGACATCAGCATCATTCCAAAGTCACACAGATGGAAAAACCATTTCTAATGCCTTGTCCTTTTCAAAAGAGACTAAGGCTCGCTTACTTATCTGTCATTGTGGCTATGTACAACCAGCTGCTGTTTCTGCATCTGTGACTATACAGATTGTTCACTAGGTTTTTATGATTCAAAGGAGAGCCTTCGGCAGAGATGCTGACCGGGAGGAACAGAATAACAGGGGTCAAACTGGATGCCAAATAGGATGAGAATGCTGGGCAAAGCCTTAACAAATAGGTGCAAATGATTGTTATATTTTTGGGAGGAAAATCTTCCTTTTTCATGTTATAAAAGAAACTTAATCACAAAGGAGTATTAAACCTATGAAATGCCAAGTTCTGTTTGGTAAACAAAGTTTAAAGTAGCCATCACACAATATTCCCACTCGAAACTCAACAAGAGGAAAGTAAGATGGCACAGCCATGACACTGAGCATTGCTCCTTTACCAAGAGATTAATAGTCTCAGAGGAATTGAGTGACCATGAAGCCATGAAACAAATTATTACCCAAGACATTTATTACAAATGTCATGAACATATTCATAAAGTAAAATTGGTTTAAAAAACAGAGAGAGAACAAGAGAGCAAGTGAGAGGAGGAGAAAAGCCAGGGCTTGGATATTACACCTAAAACACAGGAAGATGCCATCTTATGAATAAGCAGTATTAACTACATTCTTAAAATAGTTTTAGTGCATTGCATTTTTAGAAAAGGGAAACTCCACCCCCCCACCCCCTGCCAAGAAAAGGTTCCTGCAACACTGAACAGTTTGTGTGACTATTCTAACATGACCGCCTGTCTGCCACCAAACCCCAAATTGAGAACAGTGAGGCCCCTTGTGTTAGAGGCCATAGTTGCCCATCAACCACTAGTGGTGCATCTGGTGAAAACGAAGCATTCTGCTCTCTGAACTCAGAAAAACAGACTGCATCCATCAGCATGATGAAACCATGTGGCTATTTCCCATCTTCAGGGACAATTTCTCTTGTGCCTACTGAGACCTGTGACAAAATAACAGTCAAACTTCAATCTGATAGTTTTGGTATTAAGATTAAATTAAACATTAATGTTTTCCTCCAAAAACATATAAACTAAACCACCTCTTAATGCATTACAAACAATGAGGTAGGCAAAAAAATAAACATGTGGCTGAAACAATTTCTTTTCCTCTGCAAGTGCAGACTGTGGTAAAACTTGTCGTGCTTCTAGGTTTAAACAAAAATTAAACCTTTAGGCTGAGGCAGTGCTAATACTGTCACACAACAAAGTTCTGGCCATTATACAAATGCACACATTTTCTTTTTCCTTTTTTTTTTTTTTTCCTTTTTTTTTTTTTAAGAACCATCTGCACATGATTTAGGCAAAACCTGGTACACAGAAAAATGACGGAGTTTTTGGCCAAGCCAAAAAAAAAAAAAAAAAAAAAAAATCCAAATAAAATCGGACCCCCTTAACCCACCCCACCCTGCCTCCCAAGCCCCACCCACAAAAAAGTTATCCTAGTAACTGTGTCTTTCACATTTTATAAATATTAACTTCTTAAACCTGCACCTTCTTCTTTGACCACATATTGTCACATTACAAAAAAGAAATGTCAATTAAATACACTGTTAATGTTACTATATTAAATCTGCTCTCTGCTTCAGCAAACCGCTCATGAGACCACCATTTTACACCTCCATGTGCCCACTTCCAAACCAATGGCATGTTCATAGTCTCCACTTTCAGATACCCATAAGACAGAGTCACTCAGAGACAAGGAATTCTGGAGCTGAAGGAAAGGCATTTGCTTTCTGGTCTGATGCTCGATCCCAAACACTTATAGCACCTGATGGTAGAATGTGAACAGCACCAGCTGCATTGCAGCCTTGATTTATTTTTGAGTAGGGGAAAGAAGAGAAGGGGGATAAACTGGTAAGAGGTGCAGAAAGGAAATGAAACGAAACGAAACACCCCACACGTGGTGTCTGCATACACAGCTGTCCTGGACTACACCGGTGCAGCTCTGAGCTCCAGTTGCAAGGAATTCCAAGTTCTCAGGATCTCATTGAAGACTCTGGGGGCCAGCAATCCTCATCACAATGCTTCTACCAGCTCAGAAGGGAAGTCCTGCCTAATGTCATGAAATAAACCTGACTGCTGCCACCAGACCGAACGGAGGCGAAGAAGACCTGCAAAATCAAGAGAAAGAGGGAGGGATTTACCATGAAATGTAAATGCAGGCAGCCTAAAAGCCCAAAGGCCTCTTTCAAAAGAAAATCTGAGAGGACATCAGTATTACTTGATCATAAGGAGATCATCTCTGTAGCTAATTTTTATCACAACTAAGAAGGCTATCACTGCCATATTGTGAGAACTGAAAAGAAAAACAGTGATATTTCTGAAATTGAGTTATTTCTTTTTATCTCCACTGCTAATATCATCTAAAAGATAAATGTGTCTGGAAAACTCCTTAGCAACCTGATTTTTCTCTTTTAAAAAATTAAGCTAAAATATATGTTATTTCATATTACTCTATAGTCACAATACTATAGTTTACTTTTGGGCCTTTGATTAGTAAACTTCAAAGGATATAACATAATAAATAATAAAAATATTTAAATGCCCAAGTTCAAAGAATATTATAGTTATGGCTACATTAAATATACTCAGGAAAATATAAGCCAAAAAGCTGGCAAAATCCTGGATTGGGTTGGGAAGTTGTATGGATTTCTAAGGTAAATGATTAGAAAACAATGTCAACACCATTAGTAAACGAGCTACAGGATCACAGGAAAGGGGGCTGGTGGTGGTGCAATGTATTTACTGAGCATGCAGTTAGGCAGAAAGCCCAGCTGTCAAGGAAGAGATCTAGAGCTCTTCTCTGTCAAGGTGAATTTTCAAATTTAATCTGAGAAGTCAATTAGTGGGCCACTGGCTAGGATATTTAATATATTTTAATGTGAGACAAGAGGTGGAAATGTTCTTAAGAGGAAGTTTCTAAGGTTGCAACAGGCTGCCTCAGGTAGTAAGACATTTTCATCCAAGTGGAGGGAAAAGAGAGAAAGCTGGGCTTGGTAAAGGCCAGGCCCACCTGGGAGGTCCTTCTCAAAGCACGTGGGATGGGTCAACACCCTTGGCCATCCAGCTGCTCCACTCCAAGGCTGGTTTAGGGAGGGGATTCCAGGGAGTTGGTAGGCCTTGAAAGTAACAAGGATGTGGCCAGTTTTGAAAAACAAAGGTTTTTAGGTCTTTTGAAGACTGGGGGTCTCAGCTGCAGGAGGTGCTCATGCTTCTGCATAAAATGATTTATACTGTTAGGTATTTCTGACATGCAAACTATGAAGTTATTTTACTATTCAGAAGCAGACAAGTAGTATCCTTCTGATGCACATCAGGGTCTCGAGAGGAAACTTTTACCCTACCAAATTTGCAAGGGGCTTTCTTCCAATCACAGAAGAATCCCACTAGATTGGCAGTTTTAATCTTTTCTATCCCTAAACCAAACATAGCTCATACAGGTCACCTACTGGGGTTAAAAACAACCACTACAAACAAAATACGATGATTTTGGCAGAAACAAGTATCTCTTCTCCCTTCAAAAGCAAACACAAAATAAAACAGACCCCAACTCCTATATACAGGTCTAAAAAGTCACTACTAAAATGTTGCTTGATGAATTTATTTCAGAATCTATCAAAACCTCAAGAAAAGGCTTCACCAAACCCCATGGAAAGTAAACCATTACCAAAGCTAACAGCAGCTCAAGAGAAGTTGTAAGGAAACCATTACCTTGTCATTGCGTTCACATAAGAATTTTAGTCTTTGAGCCCTTTTGTGCATAAACACACCATCCAAGTGACCAGTTTCCACAGATCGGATCTCTATGGCCTTTTCTCCCCAGCCCATCGTCTGATTCGATCGAATATATGCTTTTTGAGAGGAGAAAACATGAAATTGTTATAGATAAGGAAACAGCTATGAAAAGATGCTGCTCATATAACACACACATTATCTGCATGTCTAGCATATGGAGATTTTTGTTTTTAAGGAACTTTGCTTTTGTTTTGTTTTAAGGAAGTTTTGCTTTTAAAGTTTATCCTGAGAAGTGGTAATTTGAATTCTTGAGATGGTTCATGCTTATTTTGAGCAATGACCCACTGGATATAGTTTAGTGCTCCTATTTTTATCAAACCAGTCATAAAGAAGGCAGGAAGAAGAAGTGATGAGAAGAGAAAATGACTACATTGAAACCAGAACAACTTGGGATATAAACTAAAAATTTCAGATTATCGAGTGGCACTGCCACTCGAAAAAATAAATCCCTTACCCTTTTTCTGCCTCATTTTACTTTCCACAGATTAGTCAACAACCACATCTGTCCTACATCCTGGATGTCTTAAGGATTAAATGAAGGACTGTAAATGACAGAGTTTTAAAGTGTTAAATAACTACTTGGATTTTGTTCTAAAACAGACTATGACCAGTGCCATGGTCTACAATCTCCCTTTTCACCATCAATATTGCCAACCATTCTGGGTTTTTTTTGTTTGTTTTTTGTTTTTCTGCCAACCATTCTGCTAAATGGCCAAAATGTCTGAACAACAGGTAAAACTGATGTGATAACATGCAGTTTTAGAGAAGGCTCCATTTTTACATATGCTATCTTTTCCTCTGAGTGATACCTACCTACAGATGTTGGCATCTCTCCCCACTGCAGAACCACATCCTTGGTGATTCTTCCATAGGTATTCACATAAACCCCTTCATCTTCATAGCACACCAGAAGCTCCATGCCATCTGTGTTGGGGAGGATGATGATTGCATGGGGTTTGATGCTACACTGGATCTAGAGAAGAGGAACAAAGTACAGGGAAGTATGTTTGTGGTTATTTCTATCCTTGAAATAGCGTTCAAAAAGATTGTCTTGGTGAATGCACTGGTTAATATTCCAGGTGAATAAATACAGCAATTGAATAAAATTTTGGAAAACTCATGCGACATATATCTCAAAGAATACCTTTTACAGGTCATGTACTCTACTAGTTCACATTTTCTGAGGCCCCTGGAACATATCTGGATTGTGGATTCTATTAAGAAATTAATTAAAACCACTCCCAACCCAGGGATATTCTGACCTGCCAGCAATTGCCCCAAATACATCCCATGTTAGTCAAAGCCAGGGCTAAGAGGTTTTCAGGAGGGCTTCACAGAGCCAGGGGAATGGATTTCCACTTGTCTCAGAGCATGCAGCTATTGAGAATGGCACATCATTTAAATACTCACCCCCACACCAAGGGGAAGCAAGGAATCCCTGCTTGTGTTAGTTCACTAAGCAGAGTAAAGAAAAAAGTCAAAACAAAATGAAGCCAGTCAACCAACCATAGAGTGTGGGTTCTTTCTTACGTGTGTTGGTAGATAAATGTCATAGACTGATCCTGAATCCACATCAACAGCATGAAATCCAGCACAGGATCCATAGATCACTTTCAACCTCTGGCCTTCCTCAACAGTGAGATCCACCAGTAATGGCTTATGTACCAATTCTCCAAATGACTACAAAGAAGTAACCGAGACAAAAGTAGTAAGACAAAGAAGAACTTATTTCTGATAGATCAAACAGGAGAAGCCAAACCCAAGGTACTCAGTTATTTAATTACTGAGCCATTCTGGCAACAACCATAAGCAAAAATACTCTATGAAATGAGTCTCTAATTTATTATGCTTTTGTCTGCCAATCAGCATCTGGGAGACATTTCTTCCAGAAGACGTGTCGCAAATTCCCCCTACCTGGCCCAAGAATTCCACCTTCTTGTCTTGGTGAGAAAAACATCTAAAGTGAAAGAACCAGGACTTTCTGTAGCACAGTATTCAACTATTCAATGCAGACAATGGAGAAAGAGGTAGAGTTGCAGGAGTCACATACTGAGAATTTTTAGTATGGTCATCATAGTCATCATAGAGACTTCTACTTTAATTTTTTGACTGGAGCAATATAGTGATGAAGATGTAGGTATTAACCTGGATGACCTGTAATAAACTAGATGACCTCAGTTCTTGATTAATATCAATACCTACAGCTCACAAGACAGACTTAAACAATATACTTATAAAAGCAACTAGGAGAGTACATCTGGCACATAAAGGATATTAAGACCAGATCTCAGAAGATACAACCAATTACTTTTAGTCAGTAACATGTGGATTTATTTCTTAAGCAAATATGGTAACCCCATTTATCCTGCGTTATTAGGGAATCAAGCAATAAGCAATCTAAATATGTTAATTTTCCAAATACTTGAAACTTACCCTTAATAAAATGTATCAAGAACAAGAAAAAAAGGTAAGTAAATAGAATCATTTTGGATGAAAAATTCTTAATTTCATGATATGCACTAAAACAGCCCCAGGAGCTATACTCAAAGTTTTGTGCCTAATATAAGAAATGATGTTAAGTTATTTATAATATCTAATGTCAAAGTAATATTTTAATTAAGAATTTCATAAATTTGTATCTAATGCAAACTCTAGAATTATAAAATATATTAAAAATACTCACACAGAAAAATACTAATGTTTTTCTATAGTTTTTCCCTTAAACAGAAACAATGCATTATTCATGCTTTTAACTTTTTCTATTTAACGCATAATACATATTCCTGTGTCATTAAGAATTTCTGTAATTTGTTTTTATTAGTATTCTAATAAATGTTTGTTTTAATTAGTATTCTATTGAAAAGATATACCTCCAAGCTGCCTACTGTTGGATACTATTTATCAAAAACATATCTAAATCTTTATACACATGCATCACTTCAGGCAGATGGTCACGGTCTGCTGTTTTTGTTTTTTTTAATGTTTTTATTTATTTTTGAGAGAGAGAGCACAAGTGGGAGAGGGCAGAGAGTGAAGGAGACACAGAATGTGAAATAGGCTCCAGGCTCTGAGCTGTCAGCACAGAGCCCGATGCAAGGTCTGAACTCATAAGCCGTGAGATCATGACCTGAGCCGAAGTCGGACGCTTAACCAACTTAGCCACCCAGGCACCCCAAGATCTGCTTTTTAATTAGAGGTGGCATTACTTTGTCCTTTCTTCTGTTACCATATTGACATATCAATCAATGTCTACCAAACATTTAGCTCTTTCCTCATACTCTGAGGGCTTGGAAAGCAGACAATGAGGCCTATTACATTAGAAATGGCCTCTCTTATGACAAAGTTATACTCTATATTAGTACATAGCTTTTAAATGATCAGTTTTAACTATTTAGGGTTTTTAAACTGTCCTCTGGCTCTTTCTTGGTCATGCATGCATGGCTGATGCTACTTGTAAGTACACTTGATGGTGTTACCTTAAAGGCCATAAATTTGTGATATGGCTTGGGTGCCCACGCATAGACCTCCACAGAACTCTTCAAAGCAATTACCAGAAATTTGATTCTTTCATATTTTACTGAAAACAACAACATAAACAAGAGAAGCACAGGTCAGAATCAACATGGAACTCTAAATTCTGTTAGTTGTCTTTTGCAAACTTTATAAATAATGCCTTCTATTGAGTCATCTAGATCAACAGGAAAAAAATGCTGAGTGATCAAACCTCAGAGTTTCCTTTTCCAATACTTTTTCAGCCTATTCCCATATTTCTTGACTGATGTTTGGGACTCAATTCCAATACTCTGGTTACTATTAAGGAATACTTTCACGAATGTTCCTAATCTTCTTAGACTGCAAGTATTTACTAATCAAAGACAATGCCAGGCCTACCACCCTAAAGTCTTAAGGAATCAGTATTGCTTCAAAAGGATAATGAAGTGGTTAATCAGCTAAGTATCACTTCAAACTGCTTCCTGATCTATACAGGCAGTGACTGCCTGAATTCTACCTAAAGTTCCATACAAAAAGAACAGTAGTAAAGGAAATCTCTATTCAGCTATATATATTTTTTCAGTTGAAAATGCCTTCTTTACATAGCTATTCCGGTTCTCTTGCAGCCAAGCAACTCTGCTTAAAAACAGATGCTCTGAGGGGCTGTGCCCTCACGTGACTTAGTGGTCTGGCACAGTTCTACCAGTTTCTTTATAAACTATCTAATGTCACAATACTACTTTATTCTTCCTTTGCACATGAGAGATGGCTTGTTAACTTGATAATTCTCCTTGTTAATTTCCAATATAGTATCACTATTCGAATAAATCACTGACATTAATATTAAGACACAAAGGATTATCAAAGGTTGTCCAAACCAGTGCTGTTTAACAGAATTTTTTGCAATTATGAAAAGATTTTAGATCTGTACTGTTAATATGATAGCCACAAGTTATATGTGGCTATTGGGCACTTGGAATGTACTAGTGCCACTGAAGAACCACATTTTATAGTTTATTTCATGTTAATTAATTTAAATATAAATTTAAGTAGCCCCTATTCTTGATGGAAATCATATTGTACAGCACAGGTCTTGATAAACTGAATATAATTTCCTAAAAGTATAATGAATGAATGGTACCACACACTCTTACCGCAGAAAATGCTTGTGATTCATTCTGTAAGAATGACAGACCTGAGGATAACTGTTTTATTCCAATGAAAAGCCCAGCACAGTGTAACACATCTGCCTCTAGTTCCCCCTGTAGGATAATCTATTCATGCACATTTCACCCATTCTGAATGATTTCATTAAATTTAACCTTAGATGATTTTAGTTACCCTGCAAAAATTATTTCACATAAACACAGCACAGAAAATCCCAATCCCAAAATTTCATCAAGTATATAGTACTACTTTTCAGTAACACTCAGAATCATGCCAAACTGGGGTGGCTTCTGCAATCATTATTAATCAGTGAGCTGAGAGTTGTGGACAGATTATATAAATAATAAGAGAATGTCAAGGACTGTAATATCCCTAGAAGCAGAGAAAATGACTATAGCATATACTTTCATAAACAGAAAAAAATAAAACATAGTAGCAGAAATCAATATTCAATAGGACGCTTACATTAATCAGTCTTAGGTATAATAGAGACTATTTGCTGATCTTCTCAAATTCCCATTTCAAATTCTATTAGAATATATTATCTCTCCAATAAAGTTTAATTTGGCTAAGCGTCATTATTTCCCCTTTACTTCCAACATTAGTACCAGTATTTTAATTTTTTTTCATACATAAAAAAAAATTGTTTTGGTTTTGTTCTTGCAATCTCTTACTTCATAAGAACCAAAGCATGCGTGCCAGCAAAAGAAAAAACAAGACAGTTGCTATGAAACATTGGCTGGCCGGCTAGATTCGTTTAGTAGTTAAGAGCACAGCAGCTTTGCACAGTGTGCTTCATTCAAAACGACAAGCCATATAGCTCTTTGGTCAAACTCTCAAACATTCTGTCAATGACTGCCAAGGACCCAAAGTCCTCTCAACGGAGATGAGGCTTGGAGCACAAAGCAAGAATCCAAATTGGCTGGCTTTCCTTTGGCAAGGTTTCCTTAGGAGGTTATTGTGACCACATCTTACAGAGAAGAATCTGGACTGTCAAAGAGGAAGGGTAAAAAGCCTCGCTCGCAAGATGAATGTGAGCATGAGATGGATGGAGGACAGAATGAATGGCAGGAATGAATGGTGTTATGTTAAAAGGTACATTGTGAGTCAAGATGACACTTCGGGATTAGAAGATGCCTTAGAAACATAATCGCAGAAAACATCTAGGTGTATCAGAAAGAACCCTGTGGAACAAAACCCTGCAGAATAAAACCCTCATGACCCTCCTGGAACTTACCAACTTTATAGTGTACACATCCTTCCAAATCCCCCACGGTTGTCCATCCCTGCTTCTTCTCAACTTCTGGATCATTGTGAAGTATTTTATTTCGTAACCAAGACAAATAGTAGACACGTAACTTATCTTTTTTGCCTAGCAAAACAAATATAAATATTTTATATACGTATTTCAAAGTAGGTGCGATCTATCAATAACAACAGTAACCAAATGAGCAATAAATATTATCCTCCTAAGGGAACCATTCTGTATGAGTTTTACTAGAACCTCAATTTAAGCTATTCAGAAGGATTTTGAAACTCCTATAGAATTATCATCAGGTATAGGCCTGATTAGAAGGGAAGGTTTTAAAAGAAAAAAGAACTCACACTTATGTAGATAGCCAGTATCCATAAACCACAAAGTAATGCAAACACCTGCACAGCAATGAAACCAATAGACCTTATAAGATGCTTTCACATGTATTATGTGATCTGATTCTCAAAACTCTCTGGAGTAGCTATTAGTTCTCATTAGACAGCATAGAAAGATTAAATAGATCAAACAAGGCAGGGAATCAAATCCAGCAAAAAGCCATAAATTGAAGATGTGTGCAACTTAAAGGGCTGACAGAGGACTCACTACCTATAAATCACTTAGAAGAGAGATAACCCAATTGAAAAAGTGGGCAGTCGACTATAACAGTCAAAAGAAGTTAACTCACAGATACATAAAAAAGTACTTGCTCTCAATAGTCAATTAGTGAATGCATATTAAAACCATAATGAGATACAATTTTATGCATCTTTCAGAGTGTCTAGAATTAAAAAGAACAATAGTACTCAAAGTAGGGAAGATGAGGAGTAACTAGAAACTCAGAAACCAGTGCTATAAATTGTTAGAACCATTTTAAAAAGCTTGGCATTATCTATTAAAGTAGGATGCATGTATATGTTACTTATGATCCAGTAACTTCTCTCTTCATATTAATGTGTGTATGAGCTCCCAAAAACATGAACAAGAATGTTCACAACAGCATTGTTCCTAAGAACTGAAAACAGCAAACACAAATGTTTATCAACAACAGAACAAATAAATGAATTGTGGTATAGTCATACACAGAAATGAAGTGGAATACACCTCTATGAGCAACAACAACAAAACGGGTGTTGAACAAAAGAAACTAGACACATTGACAAGCTCAAGAAGAAAAATCATATGATCTTATCAACAGATTCAGAAAAAACATCTGACAAAACCCAACATTCATTTCATGATCAAAAATTCACAGCAAATAGGAATAGAGGGAAATTGCCTCAATTTGACAAATAACATCTACAAAAAACTTACAGCTAATACCATACTTAATGGTGAGAAACTAGATACTTTCCTCTTCAGATCAGGAACAAGGGAAGGGTGTCCCCACTTACCACTCCTATTAAACATCATACTACATGTCCTAGCTAATGCAGTAAGACAAAGGAAATAAAAGGTATGCAAACTGGGAAGGAAGAAATACAGGACTGTTCACATAGAAAATGACAAAGAACTGGTAAAAAAAAAAAATTCCTGCAATTAATAAATAATTATATAAGGTTGCAAGCTACAAGGTTCATATATAAAAGTCAACTGTTTTCCTATATACTTGCAACAAGCAATTGGAAATTTGAAATTAAAATACAGCATCTGCAGAAGTACTAAAAACCAAAAAAAGATATATTTAGTTATAAATGTGACAAAATAGGCCTACACAACATCTGTATGAGGAAAACTACAAAACTCTGAAGAAAGAAATTAAAGGAGATCGAAACAGATGGAGATATATTCAATGGTCATGGGTAAAACTCAATATTGCTAAGATGTAAGTTCTACTGAACTTGATCTATGTACAATCAATGTAATCCCAATCAAAATCCTATCAAGTTATTTGTACATGTTAATAAACTGACTCTAAACTTTATATGGAAAGGCAAAAGAGCCAAAACAGCCAACACAGTATTGAGCAAGAACAAGTTTGGAGGGCTGACACTACCTGACTTCAAGAGTTACTTCAAAGCTACAGTAATCAAGACGATGTGGTATTAGCAAAAGGAAAGACAGATCAATGGAACAAAACAGAGATCTAGACCCACACAAATATAATGAACTATGGGGATGCCTGGGTGGCTCAGTCAGTTGAGTGTCCAACTCTTGATTTCAGCTCAGGTTATGATCCCAGGGTTGTGGGACAGAGCCCCGCATTGGGGTCCACACTGAGCATGGAGCCTGCTTGAGATTCATTCTCTCTCTCTCTCTCTCTCTCTCTCTCTCTCTCTCTCCTTTTGCTCCTCTTCCCCACTGGTTCTCTCTCCCAAAAATAAAAAACAAACAAAAAAATACAATGAACTAATCTTTGACAAAGGATCAAAGGCCATTCAACAGAAAAAGGATGGTCTTTTCGACAATCACTGCTAGAAGGACTGGACATTCATATACAAAAAATAATGAATTTATAGACTTTGAACCTTTCACAAAGATCAAATGGATCACAGACCTAAACATGAAATGTAAAGCTATAAAGCTTCTAGAAGATAACATAGGAGAAAACCTAGGTACAACCTCCTTGGATTTGGCAATGCCTTTTCAGATATAACACCAAAAGGATAATCCATGAAAGAAAAAAAAAAAAAGGTAAGTTAGACATTATTAAAATTAAAAACTTTTGTGGAAGACACAGTTAAGAGAATGGACAGACAAGCCACAAACTGCAAAAAAAAAAAAAAAAAAAATTGCAAAAACCTATTTGATAAAGGACTTGTATCCAAAACGTACAAAGAACTCTTAAAACTCAAGAGAAGAAAACAACCCGATTATAAAATAGACAAAAGACCTTAACAGATACCTCACTAAAGATGACATACATAGATGGCAAATAACCATGTGAAAAGATATTCAACATCATTTCATCAGGAATTAAAAATTAAAACAATAATCAGACACTATACTATACTAATCCAAAATACATCACCAAATGCTGATGAGGCCATGGAGCAACATCTTCATTCATGCCTTGTAGGAACATATGATAGAATCACTTTAGAAGACAGCCTAGCTATTTCTTACAAAGCTGAATGTAGTCTTTTTTTTTTTTTTAATAATGTTTTCAAATTTATTTGAGAGAGACAGCAAAAGTGGGGGAGGGGCAGAGAGAGAGAGAGAAAGAGGGAGGGAGGGAGGGAGGGAGGGAGGGAGGGAGGGAGGGAGAGAGAACCCCAAGCAAGCTCTGTGCTGTGGGCGCAGAGCCTGACGCAGGGCTTGAACTCATGAAAGTGCGAGATCATGATCTGAGTGGAAACCAAGTGTCGGGCACTTAACCAACTGAGCCACCCAGGTGCCCAGTTGAATGTAGTCTTACCTTATGTTCAGTAATCACGCTGCTAGGTATTTAACCAAGCACATAAGTTGAAAACATGTCTACACAAAAAACTGTCCACAAATATTTGTAGCAGTTTCATTCATAATTGCTGCAAATTGGAAGCAACCAAGAGGTCTTTCAATAAGTGAATGGATACACAAAGTGGCACACCCACACAAAAGATTATTCAACAATAAAAAGAAATGCACTATCAAGTCATGAAAAGACATGGAGGAACCTTAAATGCATATTGCTAGAGAAAAGATGCCAGTCTGAAAAGGCTACATACTACACATGATTTCAACTATGATGTTCTGGAAAAGGTCACATAGAAAATTAAAAAAAAAAAAAAAAAATCAGTTGTTGCCAGGGACTTTTGGAGAGAGATGAATAGGTGGAGCACAGGGGATTTTCAGGGCAGTGAAATTAGTCTATAATTGTGGATAATTATGTGTTTGTCAGAACCCAAAGAACTGTACAACACAAAGGGTGAACCCTAATGTAAACTACAGACTTTAGTTAATAAAAATAATGTATGAATACGGGATCATCAATTACAACAAAAGTACTACACTAATGAGGCTAATTGGGAAAACTGGAGGTGGGGGGTAATACAGGAATTGTCTATATTTTCTTTCCAACTTTTCTGTAAACCTAAAGTGCTCTTTAAGAAAAACAAAACAAAAACAAAAAAACCCCAGCCAGACACAAAAGAATACCTACCATTTTACCATTTCTGCAGCTTTAGTTCAATGAAGGTAAAACCAATCTTAGGTATTTAAAGGACAGTGCTTCCCTCTGGGAACATGGGGGGCAGTGACTGGGAGGCAGCAAAGTGGGGACTGCAGGGAAGCTTCTGGACTGCTGGGATTGTTCCATTTCTTCACCAGGGTATAGGTGCTACATGGATGGATTCTAACTGTGACAATTCACTGGGCTATATACTTATAATCTGTGCACTTTTTGTATTACGTCTTATACTTCAACACAATCTTTTTAAGTTTTGAAGACTTTTTTTTTTTAAATAAAAAAAATTTTTTTTAATGTTTATTTATTTTTGAGAGAGAGACAGAGTGTGAGCAGGAGAGGGGCAGAGAGAGAGGGAGACACAGAATCCCAAGCAGGCTCCAGGCTCTGAGCTGTTAGCACAGAGCCCCACGTGAGGTTCAAACTCATGGACTGCAAGATCATACCTGAGCTGAAGTTGGATGCTTAACCGACTGAGCCACCCAGGCGCCCGTTTTGAAGACTTTTTGAATGTGGGGAAATACTCAATAAAATATGTTAAATGAAACAAAAACTATGTACTTTTATGTATATAGTGTTCCATTTCCATACTGTAATATATACTTACAGATATGAGGAGAAGGAAATATAAAAAAGTGTCAACGAGAGTGGTCTCTGAGATAGGGTAACATTTTGTTTTATTCTTCCTAAGGTTTTCTCATTTTTTTAAGCTTCCTACAATTAATATGTATTACTTTCATGATTGTAAAAAAAAATCATTAAAAGCTACAAAAGAGGAATAGAGAAAAATAGTCCCCAAAAATTACTGGTGTCAGCTGTTTAGTGATTCCCATAAATCTTCTTGTTCAGTGAATCACAAAATGAAGCCCAAGCCATTTTTAGTGGCAGATTCATTTCTCCTCCAATTTTAAAACCTACTCCACATTAACACTCAAGTTGTAAATGGTTGTTTTCTCATTTAAGTATGAGATGGATGGCGAAATTTTTGCACTTCAACAAACATCTTTTACTTACAACCAAAAGCGTATTTCAAAACTAAAATAACTGCAAGAGATGTTACATATAAACAAATATAATAAGCTGGAGCTAGCAGATGACTAAATCAAAACTGCTGTGGGTTATTAGAAGACCTAAAGTATTCCAATTTTGCATACTCTTGACTCTAGCAATCATACAAATTATTAGGAAACCAGTACCCACGCATCACGGGCATGTGTGTGCAATGGTTAACTACAAGATATATGATATATGCCAAAAATATCTACGTGAGGGGAAAAAAGGGATAAACTAAAAGATTTACAACAAAAGTAAATACATTTTAGAATATCTATACAAAAAACACTCTATAGCCATATAAAATACAACTGTTTATAAAGAAATGTTTAATGACACAGAGAGAGCAAGTACCTGATTTGGTCAAACCAGAATGAACACTGTATAACTTCAGGACAGTGGTTACAGGGGCAGCTGAAAGGGGAAGGGAGGCTAACTGCAGGTACAAAAGTGTATCTAACACCTGTTAAAACTAATCAGTACATGGGTGTCATTATTCTGTAATCATTCTCTCATTATTGTCTGTATGTTTGAAATGTTGTATAACCATTTAAATGCAGATTTTCCCCCCTTTATGAGTGTATTTTAAGTGTGTGTATGCTTAAAAGATTAGAAGTTAAAAATTGAAGTCAATAGTATCTCTGGATGATTTTACATTTTATTTCTCCTACTTGCTTTTCTACAGTAGTGTTTTTCCAAAATGCACATATATTACATAATTTATACTAAAAAAAACCTCTTTCTAAAAAGAAGCTTATAGTAAGTGTTAACGGATGTAAAGAAAAACCATAATATGGTACTTGTGCCATCATGGCAGAGCACAGTCCCTTCTGCATGCAACAGTCCCATGGGTGGAAGCAGACACAAACCTCCAAGCCAGGGAAGCCACATTAAACCCAACGAGCAACGGGGCAGAGAGGGTGGTTGTGTGGGAGAGGTCAACTAGAGAGCACATGCCCCTGTGCTTTTCAAGACTGCTCTTTAGAGGAGCCCTACAGGTTCAGTGTGTACATGTGGGTCACATCTTTCTATTACTTTACTATGAGACCATGCTATATTTGTACCTCGTTCAGCCATTACTTCAAAAAAGGAGCTAACAGAAGTTTCGTGCTGGGAAATAATCCTGCTTTATTAAATGAACACTTACCAGATATTGTCACCAAGACATTCAAGCCTTCAAGGACATCCATTTGCTGAAATCGTCTTCTGTTGATCAGAGGATATACCTTCCCTTGGCCACTTCTGTCCAGCAGCATCAGGCCACTCTCTGTACCCACTAACAAATTCACTCCTGTTTTAAGAACACAGAAAGACCTGAATTTTATGCCGTGCTTGGCAAACAGTCTGGTTGTACGGAAAGGATAACACCAGCTATCTGGAAAAGAGTGGTTTTTAAACTCACCCACAAAAAGAAATGCTTGGAATAGCCAGAGGTATTTGTAACCAAATGGCAACAAATCACAGCGGAGTGAGGGTGAAATACTTACTTAAATCAAAAAAAAGATATGAGAAAGATGTCTGTTTTCATGATCCCTTCATACTTCCTTTATTGTCTTTATTTTGATTGCCAAGCTTCTGGCATGAGATATAGCTACCTCAAATCCTTACCAATTTATGACTCACCGTGCCATTTTCTTAAAGACCATTCTCCATCATCATCAAGAAAGCAACAATATTTCTTAGGAATATTAAAATACTGTGACCTCCCCATGGGACCAATCCTGGCTTCTCTATTTGCTACCATGGTCTTCCCCTGCTCCAGCTCCATTCAGCTCCAGCTCTTGGGTTTTCTCTGCGCCCCCCACCCCTTTTTTAAACCTTCTCTGCTTCTTAAAACACAAAAGACATCTCCTTTGCTTTCTGAAGGAGCACGTCAGAACCACCAACTCCTAATTTCATACTCTACCTGCTTTTCCACACCTGCTGTAAATTTCTACTGAAACCAACTTCTCAACTTTTGCCATTTCTGTAACAGCACCACCACCTGTTCCACACATCTAGCTAAACTGACCACCAGAACCAGAGAAAACCTTCCTTTCCCTTTCCTCTGCTCTCACCTTACATCAGGCTTTGGCCTCCTTGTAAATGATGGATAGTGACTTTAACTCAGGTTGTTACAACATCCTCCCTCTATTTGCTCATGGCAGCAGCCCAAACAATCCTCATCTTCCGACAATACTCATTAGGTCCTACTACATCTTCAAAACTACACACTCTATAGGGCAGGGTACAAAAGCCTCAACTTGGCATTCAAAACTCTCTGTACCTTGAGTCAACTTACTTCTCCCTATCACTCACTTATTTCCTTAAATGCCTTCTTTCCTTGGTCTATAACCTTCCTTGTCTAAACTAATTTTGTAACATGTAGCACACATCACCTTATATTCCTAAGCAGTTAGGCACATACATGTTTGCACTGATTCCCTCAACTGGGTAATAAACTCACTGAGACAAGGAATAAAGTATTTGTGCTTTTAAAAAATTGCCCAATCAATATTTACTGGTAGATGGAATGATAGGGAAGAATACCATGTATTTTCCTGAACCACACAATTCACGTTTTATTACACAGGAAGACACACACAGACATACACACATACCCTATTTCCAGAAAACTTCACGTGAATAACTGTGAAGGCAACAAGTAAACACGCTCCCAACCCTCTCTCAGCTCTGTCCCTGTTCCATTGAGCAAGTAAAACCCAAGACTTGGAGGGACAGTATCTATATCCAAGCAATCCTTGTGAGGAAACTGGACACACTTTTTGGGGTCTAGGGGGAAGCTGGGAACCTGGAATTTACATATGTAGTAACTATCACTGCCATTCAAATGCAAAAAACTTCAACTAACAGAGTGCAAGGCTCACAAGGACAACAGTTACAAATGTGCTGAAACACTGTAGGCTCTAAACTAATATAACACTATCCCTGGAGTCCTCAAAAAATGTAAAATGTGTAAAAAGGTCCTCATGAATTCTAGACATCTACAGTTTCTGATAATAGCGTGACCTGAGGAAAGCCCCCCCATTAAAAACCTATTAGGCATATGATGCAGGTTTCCATTTTGCCCTTACAGAAACAGTGGTATGTTTCACAAGAGCATCCCTGTATGTGCTGCCCCACATATGCTTCCACCAAATCACAGGTGCTTTCCATCTACTACTACTGTAATGAGAGCTTGTTAGAACCTGACATACTATGAAATAGCTTCAGAAAATGTGAAGGAAGAAAAACCTGAGTATTCACTACCCATTAAGAGTAACCATTAAAAGTAAACAAAACTCTCAAAGTATGGTCATTTGAAGAGCTTAAGAAAAAGGCTTATGAATGCACATGACTTCGTCTGTCACTTATAATTAAGATTTTTAGAATGTGCCATCCAGACCAGCCTTGTCCAACAGAACTTATCTTGATGTCAATGTGTTAGCCACACGTGGCTACTGGGAACTTGAAACATGGCTGGTGCAACTGAGGAACTGAAGTTTCTATTAAATTTAAATAGCCACATGAAATATCAGCTATGGCTGATACTACCATTTTATTCATCAGGTAACATTGTGGCTTTGAATTAGGGTTCACAGCCTTACACTTTATAAGGCTTACAAGCCATCATGTTTTTCCATGAAAAAGTTTTTTAATAGAAAGATGACACACATCAGATAATTACTTAATGCTAAGAAAAAAAACACTGTCCAATTTAAAAACACACTTATCATCACTGCAAGAAAAATAAATGCTTATGTAATGCTCCTTCATTTTCATACAATTTCACTTTTGAGGTTCACCATTTTGCGATGACCATCTCCCTATCAATGCAGAACTATATTTGGACATTATCCTTAGTGTTTTCCCTCCACATACCTAGGTGAGATAATTTTAACTGGCTTCACAGGTAAACAGAAGAAAAACAAAACATTAACTGATAGAGCTGTTTTCAGACAGAGTCCATTCCAAAGATTCCATTTCATGTTATATTTCAATATTTTCCCAATCTTCAATATCAAGTAGCTGAAAGACCCATGTCAAAAGTCTGGTAATAACTACTGAAATATAAGATTCTGAAACCTATTATTTGTGGTTTCCAAAAACAAATAGCATCCAAACATCAATCAAAATTTTACAGTAAGAAATAATAAAGGAATAAAAGACAAAACTGAAAAAGTCTTTTCATAAACATAAAAAATACAGATACTTTGGTACTTATACTCTACCTCATAATTCTCCATTATGTATTTCCAAGAACTATGTCATTCTGTAAAGTACTGAGTGTTAGTACTCAGAGGAATATTGAGTTACTGGAAAATAACCACCCTGGAAATTATGGGCCGATGAAAAAAATTAAGTTGCAGGCTGCAATAACCTTTTATAAATACCCTTTTTAAACCTTTCAACTGTTAGGTATAATTAAACTTTAAATATTAATTGCTCAAAGGCAAGCTGTATTAGGAACTGCGACTGTATTCATAGAAATCTGGTTTAAGATGGGGAAAAATGGCTATTAACTCTATAATGTGTGATTTAAAGTTTCCTTTAAGGGCTAGTATCCAAAATCTATTAAAGAGCTCACCAAACTCCACACCCGAAAAACAAATAACCCAGTGAAGAAATGGGCAGAAAACATGAATAGACACTTCTCTAAAGAAGACATCCGGATGGCCAACAGGCATATGAAAAGATACTCAACGTCGCTCCTCATCAGGGAAATACAAATCAAAACCACACTCAGATATCCCCTCACGCCAGTCAGAGTGGCCAAAATGAACAAATCAGGAGACTATAGATGCTGGAGAGGATGTGGAGAAACGGGAATCCTCTTGCACTGTTGGTGGGAATGCAAATTGGTGCAGCCACTCTGGAAAACAGTGTGGAGGTTCCTCAAAAAATTAAAAATAGACCTACCCTATGACCCAGCAATAGCACTGCTAGGAATTTACCCAAGGGATACAGGAGTACTGATGCATAGGGGCACCTGTACCCCAATGTTTATAGCAGCACTCTCAACAATAGCCAAATTATGGAAAGAGCCTAAATGTCCATCAACTGATGAATGGATAAAGAAATTGTGGTTTATATACACAATGGAGTACTACGTGGCAATGAGAGAGAATTAAATATGGCCCTTTGTAGCAACATGGATGGAACTGGAGAGTGTGATGCTAAGTGAAATAAGCCATACAGAGAAAGACGGATACCATATGTTTTCACTCTTATGTGGATCCTGAGAAACTTAACAGAAACCCATGGGGGAGGGGAAGGAAAAAAAAAAAAAAGGAGGTTAGAGTGGGAGAGAGCCAAAGCATAAGAGACTCTTAAAAACTGAGAACAAACTGAGGGTTGATGGGGGGTGGGAGGGAGGGGAGGGTGGGTGATGGGTATTGAGGAGGGCACCTTTTGGGATGAGCACTGGGTGTTGTATGGAAACCAATTTGACAATAAATTTCATATACTGAAAAAAATTTTTAAAATAAAAAAATAAAAATAAAGTTTCCTTTAAATTCTATGATGATATTACAGGCAATGGTCTGTAGTAAACTGCAGACAGTTTACTGTTAAGAGTGGGAACAGGGGCACTTGGCTGGTTCAGTCAGTAGACACGTGACTCTTGATGTTGGGGTTGTAGGTTTCGAGCCCTGCATTAGATGTACAGATAACTTAAAAATAAAATTAAAAAAAAAAAAAAGAAAGAAAAAGGAAAATAAAAGAGAAAAGAAAAAAGAAAAGGAAAATAAAAAAGAAAAGAGAAAAGAAAAGAAAAGAAAAGAAAAGAAAAGAAAAGAAAAGAAAAGAAAAGAAAAAAAAAAAAAAGCTGGAACAATCATGTTCAAAATGTGTGTTAAAATAATCCTGGCTGTGAATGGGAAAACCGTCTTATTACAAAAATATAATAGGTAGCATCTTACAAAGCAGAAGTCAATTATATAAGATGATTAAAAAAGAATGCTTGAAGCTAGCATTTTCTTTTTAAAAGTTTTGTTTTTAAGTTTATTTGTTTTGAGACAGAGCAAGCAAGGAGGGACAAAGAGAGGAGAGAATCCCAAGCATGTCCGTGCTGTCAGCACGGAGCTCGACACAGGGCTCCATTCCACGAACTATGAGATCATGACCTAAGCCAAAACGAAGAGTAGGGTGCTTAACTGACTGAAACACCCAGGTGCCCTGAGGCCAGCATTTTCTAAGAGGGCACACAAAAAGCGTGTCTAACCTATCTAACACTGGTCAGCTGACTTTCAATGCATCAATGTCACCATTTCAAACTAATACTCTAGAGTCCTCTGAATTTTCTCCCCTTGTCAGGCTACCACTCTCAAAGTACATGTCTTAACTTTTCTGTGTCTTAAGTCTTTAAAAAGCTTATTTTTAAATTTAACTTAAAAGGCTTGTTTTTTTAACTTACTTTTTAGCTTAGCAGGCAGTTTAAGGAAACCCATCACTGATGTGCCCCGAGCCAAGGAGCAACTCAAATACATGGATTTATAGAAATGCATTTCAACTTTAAGTCATCTTGCCTATCACTCCTTTCCACATACTGATAAAACGGAAAGTTCTACCACATTTTTAAAAACACAAGCTCGGGATACTCTCTTATTCTCTGAGGTATTAAAGAAGTTCATTAGAAGGAGGATTTTCATTAAATCAGCTAATGGCACAGAACAGAGTCCAGCACTTTGTAGGACATTAGTGTAAAATCAGTGTAAGACTGCTACCAAGTGCAAACGTTCCAGATAAAAATTATTTCACCAATTTCCAAAGAATTAACTTACTTAACACTATTTCTACACTAAATATAATGTATCAATTTTGATGATATACACACCCCCACAAAAGGCCTTTAAAAAGAAAGGACATGATGGAACTCCATTCCATGATGTGATCACAACTGGCATTCATGCAGCAACACTAACAGTGCCATGCGGTGACAATGCTGTGCCAGCTGCTTTCACATGATCCTAGTAATCCCCCTCCAAGTGGCTATTGTTACCTTTACCTACAAGGTCAATACAGAAAAGGCCTTCTGATATAGGAGACTTAAGATACTCAGTGGTGACAAGGACAGAAACCCAGAATTCAAAAAGTGAAAGAGAAAGCAGGTGTGTCTGCAAAGGGGAAAGGACTCTCCTGAACCTCTCGGGAGAAGACCGAGTAGGAGCTGGTGAAAGGGGCAGGAGAGCAGTCATCGGACAGACGTGCTGCGCACTCAACCAAAACGGATCGCATGTCTTCTGTCTACTTACACTTGTAATGTCAAGGGAAGGAGACACTGTTCTGATTAGAAATGGGTCCCTACTGAAAACAGATTTTGGGGTTCAGGCAGGAGAAGAACAAAAACACAGCATGGGACTAGAAGACAAGTTCTAAGACAGGTTCTGTCTGTGGGAGCAAGGAAGGTGATGACAGAGAGGCCAGGTTCAGAACATGAGAGGGTGTAGTCCTGCGTATGGCAGACTTAGTCTCTTGTGGCGTCTTAGGTTGTGAATATGCTACACCAATACTGCAGACAGGCAACGGAGAAAGTCAGTACAACAGTCTGCTTCTGCAGACTCCGGCCAGTAAAAAACTGCTTTTAAAAACTTCATTTCCATGTGAGGCCCAAGTCATGAAGGGCAAGGAAAAACATCAAACTGCAATCCAACAAATTTCTTCATTCTCCCTATAAATAAGGACCAACTTGAATGTCTTTCTCATCTTTCTAGTTTTTTCTTTACGTGAAGAAATAGGAGGTTAGCCGTTGACTGAAACAAGTGCATGAACATACACGTGCCTACATGATTCTTTAGGAAAAGGTTACAAGGGTGGGCATCGCAGAAGTCTTCCCACCAGGGGCACCTGGGTGGCTCAGAAGGTTGAGCGTCTGACTCTTGATATTAGCTCAGGTTATGATCTCATAGTTGTGAGATTGAGGCCTGCCATCAGGCTCCATGCTCTGCCTGGGATTCTCTCTGTCTCCCCCTGCCCCTCTCTCAAAATAAATAAATTAATAAACATTAAAAAAAAAAAAAAAAGTTTTCCAACTTATCTGTTAACAACCCTTTAAAAACTCCCCAAACTATCCAAAATAGTAATTCTCTAAAAGACCAGTCCACCCTTCAGAATTAAAAAAAAAAAAAGAGAGTCATAGTAGCAGTACAATACCTACCCCATAAGGCAGCACACAGAATCTCGGAGTTAAATCTCTTCTTATATTTACGAATCTCTGGGGTGTCACTCTGTGGCCTAGTGTTGGTGGGATTCACATTGACCACTGAGCCCTTCCGGGTAGGATCTTGCCTTATGGCTTCTGGTCTCATTCCATCACAGGAAAATCCCACTAGAACACGATATACTTTAAATTATTTTCTGTACACACAAACAATGCACTTGCCTCCCTCCCCTGCTACACCTCAGTAAATATTCACGTGTTGTAACGGACTCTTTCTCAAGAAAAAGAAGTTTGTAAGAAATGTATATGGGAAAAGGAAACTGACTATGCAGCTCACTGCAAATAAGGCAATGCAAGCGGGATGGGTGTTTCTGTATCCGAGGTCTGTGCCTGCAAACAACCACCATGCCATGCCTCAGCCATCAGAAAGACCAATACAAAGTGACCAAGTCCTGTTTGTCAGCTGCTTTCTTGTTGCTCCTTTACTTACCCACAGAAGTCACTGTTGTCCCACTAGATGGAGAAATCTGTAGTAATCTGGGGTCTATAAAAGGTGTAAAGGAGGAGGAAGATTTGTGTTTCTGGAGTGTGCTACTAGCGGACTGAGTCTGCAATGTAAATTTCAATTTTATTAATACAAATGACATTAAAAAATGAACATACAACATTTCAATCCATTTCTACACTGCATGATTTCCCACTAGGAAGGCCTATCCCTCCTGCATCGTTCCCCCAAATGCTCTCAGGGGTGCCTCTGCATGTGCACAACACAGCCCGACAATAGGCTGTTCGACCTGGAACCACCAAAAAGCTACATCTCTCTTCAGAAGTACTGTTCATCTAAGACAGGAATGCTGTGAGCTACCAACAAAATCTACACTTCATGCTCCAAGTTGTTTTTTTTTTTTTTAATAAATAATGATAATAAAAACTCCTAAAGGACAGGCTTGAAATGTCTATCTCACTTCATCAATTTCTGACATTATTCTTCTGCCCCAAAAAAGCCAATTAATATATGTTGGAATATTGGCAAATCTTTGCTTTGTATTATTTATTTTAAAGTGAGCCTCTTGCCAGAAAGCTACAGAAGCTTTGGCTACCACCGTTTTAGGTGCATCATCAGTAAACCCATATCAAACAGGGGCTCATTAGTGAAAGGTGCAAACAAGAAGATATGGCACATACTTTTGCTCTTTTAGGAACGCTAGTGTTTTGGTTAATAGTGTAACTTAAGACAAAAAAAAAAATAACAAAACACAAAGAAAGTGAAACAAATTGTTAAGTGGAAATGTAATGACAATTAAAAACAAAACAAACGGAAAAATAAACTTGCCAGTTTAGTGAGTTAAGGGTTATAGTAAATATTGGACATTAGAGCAAAATGGAGCAAAGTTTAAATATAAATATAAGGAGAAATGTGAGTGTAGGTGGGATATATCGCTGGAGAAAAAAGAACACTTCTGATCAAGTGCTTTAGTCCTGAAACCTTTCGCCCTCCACAGGCAGCTGAGAGACACTATGTCCTAGAGCCCAAGACTGCCTAGGCTCCCAGGCTCTCTCCTCCCATTCCACACAGCTGTCTGCTGGCAAGCTTCCCACCCCATCCTGTGATCAATGGCCAATCCATCCGATGGCCAATCTGATGCAAGCCCACCTTGGAAGCAGTTGACTTGCCCCTGCTCCTCAGGGGGAGAGGATTATTCTGATTCTTTCTAACAAGGGAACCAAAATAGAAGCAGGTAGAGACAGGCTGGCAGTTAAATGTTTACATTAACAAGATTGGCTGAAGCTACATGCCACTCTCAACCTCCTTTCAACCATTAGACAAATGCATTTAAACCAAACCTCCCAAGAAATCAAACCACTTGTTTAATTTAGTACAGGGTGCTCAAGGTGGACTATGTCACTGCACTTGGGGCATAATCTTGTTCCAAAGAGCAAAGCACCACCCAACTAGCACCCAGACTGAGCACCACAGCCAAGCCTTCAAACGAGCACACCAGATTTCCCATTCAAAAATTTAAATTAAAGCATGCTCAGACCCTTGCTCTTCTTAACATCCTAATTTTCTACATTTCCCTAAAAATCATTTGGCCTTTTCTTAAACTCTGAATGAAGGTGGATTTCAAGGAAAGACATCCTTTTAACAGGGTTGGTGAAAACGAATCAGTAACCAACCAACGATCTACCCCCCATCAAAAACAAAAAGCAACTCAGCCCTGTTTGAAGGAGATTCCTGTACAGGATAACAAGTGTGTCCAGATAAGGCCAAGTCTGCTTAACCAAATTTTTCTATATTTTACTTATCAGATAAAAAGAATGAAAAAGGCAGATTCCACAAACGGCTACAAGAATTTCATGCCAAATACATATGGATCTGAGAACACAGCAATCATTTTATTTAGACTTTTAAAAAATAAACTGAATAAAGAAAGCCATGCAACTACACTCATCTAGAGAAAAGTAAACAGTGAACTGGCAAGTTGGAGGGACATTGATCTAGGGTTAAGGGATTTGTATGCAGATCTGAAACATGTTACTTGGGGTTGGGGAGAAGGGTAGGTGACAGAAGAAAGCAGGGGGAAGGGAGGGGTGAGGGGTGTGGGAAAGGTCTCCTCTGCAAACTAGCTACTAGGCAGTGCTGGTCAAACCCTATGAAAGCAGCCAGCTGTGGTGCGAGACATACCTCATTAGTAGTGAGCTTGTCCTGGGGTGTCTGTGGGGACATGGTGGGTGTCGGCTGGCTGGAGGATGGGGAGGAAGAGGTGGAGGAAGTGGAGGAGGAATGGCTTTGCTGTAAGAGATCTGGCAAGAGGTGAATGCGACCGGCAAAGCCATTGCTCTCATGATGGCTGGCGCGCTTTTGGTCAACTGTACTCTGTAGAAAAAACAGGCACACTCGTCTCGCTCAAGCGCTGCTGAAATTCCCTATGACCCTACTGATAACTGACTTAATGGTGCTGTGTGACTTTTCAAACTGTTAAATTATCAAAGAAAGATCGGAGGAAACTGGCCAAAATTGTTCACACTTCCTCGCCAAATGCCTACATTGAGCCAACAGAATTCAAAGTACCTCATCTGGTGGCCACAGGACTTGCGCGGTGACGGCTTAATTGGTTTATCTGCCACACTAGCTGTTGTTACCAAAACCACTAGCCTTTTTTGTTTCTTTAAAAATCTATCTAAAGCCCTAGAGAGTACCCTGTCGCTTCTCTGAATCCTGGTCTTTTCCGCCTTCTTCCCACTTTCCATCCGAATGCATTGCCATTGCATGAAACACACTCAGGAAAAGTCCAAAACACTAGAAAGGCGCCTGTTCTATGTCATGGGAAGCACATCACTTCTCTGTCTTCTAAGCTAAGAAATGAACAGACAGTTGTAAAACTGAGTAATCCGACATTTAATATTCAACAAGTGAGGAAACTAACGTTTTGGAACACACAAGCGAGACCTCCCAACCCTTTTGCTCCACGAGGCCCTCCTGTGACTGAGGAGGCTCATCCACTCTTCAACTGCTCCTGTCAAAGGGCTGCTCCTGCTGAGCACTGTGGATGCCCAGAGCTGGGAGCTCTCTGCAGAACCTCTGCGGCTGCCCCACTACAGACCGGGGTCTGCCTCCTCGCCCTGCAAGCTTGCTGAAGGACTCCATGTGGCTTTTCTACTGCTCAGACACAGACTGTGAGAATCGGCGTGGTGCTTGAATGAGGGCTGCCGCAAAACATGCAGAGGAGCAGCAATGTGGGGTGGAAGACCGCTAGCTACCTTCTTGGCATGCAGCACATACCTGCCTCCCTAGCCCCCGACACTCTACCCTCTGGGTCTTGTTAACATGAAAACAGATGATGATGTAGAAACAGCATGAGTGAGTGAATGAGCAAGTGGGTTAATGACTACACGAGAAGCTCTGCCTCTAACAACAAAGAGAAGACACAGGTACCTGGCGGACGATTAGAGTGCCCTCCTTGGATGGAGTCATGGCTGGTTCACTTTCTACATCATCATGGACAATCATGGTTTTCACGGATTCTGTTTCACCATTGCTCAAATTCAGAGATGACCTATTGGAACAAAATTCAGAAGTGAAGGGCCATAATAATCCCATGAGCAGAAAACATCCTGTTTAAGATTTTTCATCTTCCCAGAGTGCTTGGGTGGCTTAGTCGGTTAAGAGTCCTACTCTTAGTTTCAGCTCAGGTCATGATCTCACAGTGTGAGTTTGAGCTCCGCATCGGACTCCATGCTGACAGGGTAGAGCCTGCTTGGGATTCTCTCTCTCCCTCTCTCCCTGCCCCTCCCCTGCTCACTCTCTCTGTTTCTCTCTCAAAAATAAATAAATAAAACTTTAAAAAAAACAAAAAATTAAAAAAAAAAAAAAAAAAAAGATTTTCCACCTTCCCAAAGGCATAAGATGAGATCAGGCTACAGATATAGTTTCCTCAAGGAAAATAAATGCTTAGCTTTTCCCTTTCAACAAAGACCTTTCTGCCAGTATTGTCTGTTTTTAAGCAAAAAATTTAGGATGAATTCTTATGGTTAACGTGGTTCAATCAAACTGAAACTTCCCTTCTGTCATTTCCTCAAATTAAAAAGAAAAAATAAAATAAAATACACGTTGGGGTCTTGGGGAGAGGCACACACGCGTGCGCGCGCGCGCACACACACACACACACAGAAGAGGGAAAAACATGAAGGCTGTCTGCTGTTGAATCCAGGAGAACTAAATGTTAAATGGCCATAGAATCAGGATAGGTTTAGAAAAAACCGGTTCCTAATGGAAAGAAAGCTCAGTGGAGACATTCTCAGCCTCTCTAAAATACACCAAGGACTGACGCTGCTCTGGTGTCCTCGGGTCCAGAGGTGGGTTCCTCGGCTCCTTCTTGTTCTACATCATCATCTTCTTCATCTGTTGTCCCTGACTCTTCACTGGATGAGGAGTAGTCTGTCACTTTGTGTGGCGGTCGCACATCTTCCACTGCTCGAAGTTCTTTGGCCAGTGCAGTCAAATCCTAATGCACAGGACAAAAAGGAGTAAGGCAAAGGGGCACACGCAGGGGGCAGTGGGAAGAAAACAGCAAATTATGAGACATTCTTCATTTTAACTACTGATAAGATAGCCACAGTATCGGTTTTGTAAAACTATTTTGTATTTACCAGTATAATTAATAAGAAGGTGAGCTCTTCAAGCTTTCGATAGAAAAGAAGCTAAAGATGTTGCACACAGTTCAAATCTCACAACAATAAAAAACAATCTGCTTACAATAAGGTAATAGTGTTTTTTAAAAACCCTAATGTAAAATTCTAGATCAACAAATGTGTGAAGGCAAATCCCTGGAGTTCTGCCCATATAACAAAGTCTTCTCTCGAGAAAACTATCCAGAAAGCAAGATTTTAGTTAAAAAGGGCTGACTGGGAGTTTTTATTTGGTGAACTCATTATTTTTAACTCTTTTATTTTTAACAATTTCAAAGCTAAGAAAAGTGAGTATATTATTCATGTCTCACTTCACAGAGTGTTAACGACTCGCCACATTCCTAAGAGGGTCCATGACACAGAAAGTGAGAAAGTGCAGGCAGTGCGTGCTGCTGTCGGCAGGAGGTGAGGCACACTTCCCTGGTGCCACCTTACCCACACTTCCCTGCAACGCTGCCAACAAATACGAACATCAGACAGAACGGAAATCCACATTCAAAGATATCATTCATAAGGAGCTTCGCTTCCCTTTACTCTTCCATACTGAGATATTTTAATATTCACTCAATTATCCAAATATAATTTTTAAGTGTAATTATTATTTATACTCTACATTTTCATATAAAAGTCTGAAGTTTCTACTTGGGAATTACATTTGGAAGTAATGACTTTTTTTAAAAGCAGGCTATGTAGTCACTTTTCCTTTTTCTTTTTAGCAGTTCCAACTGAGTTTCCTTCTCCACAGGTAAGAAGATCTTGTTCTTTTTTGAGCTTAAGCCTCTGAAATAAGAGCGTATTGGACCTTGGGTCTTACTATTTCATAATTACAACTGTAGCTTTTTAAGAAGTTATTTTTAGAAGCTGTATTTAATAATAAATGTATGCAGTAAATTCTGTGTTAAAAAGACAAAGCAGAAGTCTAGGACTTTTGAATTCTAGAAAAGAACAAAAAGGCAAGTTGAGGGCAGAAAGGAAATGTGGATGGATTATAAGCTAAAATGAAGAGGCAGCTGGAATGTTGTTCTGCTGCAGAATCTTTCAGAGACGGGGCTTACCACTTCACCCTTCAGTGCAGTAGCAGTTTCAGTGAGCCGGAGAAGCCATCAGTGATGAAGAATGCACAGCACAAGGAAGCACGGGAGAGAGGGGAGTGAGGGGAAGTACAGAAATCAATTCAAGCAAGAAATCAAAATTCCAAAAGGCTTAAAACCCCCCAATGGGCACAGTTACATGGTCAGTTAATGCAACAAGGATTAAAGACCAAGTATGAGGAAGTCAAAACCGTCATTTCTGGTACCAAAAGGCAGAATTTAAATAATAGGTGAATTGAAGAAAGAAGCTAATGTAAAAAAATTTAGTCTAAAAGCCAGTTTTGGGGCATCTAGGTGGCTGAGTTGTTTAAGCGTCAGACATTGTCAGACAACACTTTCGGATTTCAGTTCAGGTCATGATCCCACGGTCGTGGGATTGAGCCCCACATAGGGCTCTGCACTGAACGTGGTACCTGCTTGAGATTCTCTCTCTCTCTGCCACTCCCACTCAAAATAAATTAAAAATAAATTTTTTTTAAAGCCACTTTGTAAATACCCAACTTAGCAAGAATACATAAAGGTTAACGCTGAGCAAAGAGGTAAAAATAAAAAGGCTTTTCTTTCTTTTGTACTTTTTGAAAAAAAATTACTATAATGGTGGGATATAAGTGTGCACAAATGTGTGAGGACATGGCACTCTTTCTAAGTCCTGAAATCTGTAAGAGGGCCCCATGAAAAAGACTGTAAGCTTCTGAACCACATATTTTTAAGAGATCTCATTCAAGCTTGGAATAAGTAAAACTGATTTTGTAGAATTCTTACAGCAGGCTTGAGAGGTCTAAAAACTTCCTTTTTATCTTCAGATTTTTTCACTGCATTTTCGAGGCGCTGAGATGGAGAGCCTTCAGATTTGGATGACGCTGTGAAATTCAAGAGCAGAAATGGATAAACATAGAGAAGTGCGTCACATAAAGCTGACCCAGCCCACCCAGCCTCTGCCTCTCTCCCCTCCTTCTCCCTCCCACTCCTGCTAGCCCCACTCAAGGCTTCACACTCAGACCTGACTCTGCTTAGCATGTATTCATAACACCTTGTTACGTTATGTCAATGACATACTGGAGGGAACTTTCACTAACTTAATATTTTCACAGTTAAAATAACCAATAATGATGACAGAGTGGATGGGAGCCTACATTCTAAGAAGTGGGTTCAAATCCCAGCTCGGACATTTAGCTAATCATCTTGGACAAGTTTATCAATCTCACTAAACTGCAGTTGCTTTAATCTGTAAAATGGAGACACAATACATTTCTTTCTCTCTCTCTCTCTCTCTTTTTCTCTCTTGGGGTCATTTTAAGGATTAAGTGAGATTATGCATATAAAGTGCTCACAATGAGAGGCATGTGTAAGCTCTCAAAAGTGAACTCTTTATTATTAAAATTATGGTAGCATTAGCAACCTGTACTGAAACATTGCTTTGTGGTATGCAGCTGTGGAAAAACCATAGTCCTTTTTACATGATTAAAAAGAACCTCCAATACACTATCATAACCCAATACTGTTAATGAGGGATGGGAAAAACAAAGGCATCCTACATCTCACTCTGAAGCGCTCCCCAGAGCCGCTCTGAGACCCAGGGTGGGACCCAGGCTGGGATCCTGAGTTGCTGGACCCCGAGGAGCTGCCACTGCCGGGCCTGGGCACCAGCTTCTCCACTCTCTCCCACAGCAGCCTGGGCTCAATACTGCTGTTAGAAAAGAAAAGAGAAAAGCTAATGCATTATGCCAAGATGAAGTTATAAACATATGCGTGATGTGTCCATCGATGTCTTTGAAATCTAGGTGAGAAAAAAATGGCAACATTTAACATTAAAACAGCATTTAACATTAAATTCACCAAAAGTTAATTAGGTTATTCATGGATTTTTATCTCCCAGATCCTTTTTAAATTCAAGTATAGTTCACACACGTCACATTGGTTTTGGGTATACAAAGTATCCCAGATAATCTCATATCAAAAATGTTATAAGTGACAGGCTACCATTAGCAGACCCCACATCTTCATCACAACTGACAGGAAATGCTACTGTTCAGTCTAAAAGCGTTACTATTTCTGTCACAGCTACAAACTCAGTTTCTTATTATAAAAAACTCTACTTATGTAATCACACACAAAATTATACTATTCTCACTGTCCATCAGTGCCTTCAAGGGCCAACACTTATGCAGCATACTCCCTTGTATGGGCTGTGTTAGAAACATGACAGAAAGCACAGGTTGTGATGTACCCTGGCCACGGATGCAATCAGAGCACAAGTTTGCTAGGTTACAATTAATACAGAGACTCAATCACAGGAGAATCCCACAGTCTACCCTGATCATTTAAGGACTAAGAAAGCTCTCTGCAGCTTCTGGCCTGTCTTCCATCTTAGCACTTCAAGTTCTAAAAGGCTAGATGTGCACAAGGCTAACTTCAGAGGTTTGGCGGTGATCAAGTACAAAATAGTCAACATAGTGCCCTTTCCTTCTCCTAGGACGGCACTGGCCAATGGAAATCACAGAGAGGATGGAAACACTCTGTGGCTGAGTAGTATAACATGGTAGTATAACATGCACGTGGCTCCTGAGCATGTGAAATGGGACTAGCACAGCTAAGGAAAATAACTTTTAATTATATTGAATTTTAATTAAGTTAAATTCAAATTTAGATAGCTGTTTAGCTATTTTAAGTAACAGAACAGCTCTACAACCTGAAAATATTATTTGGTTAACTCACTAGTTTATTACAGACTGCAAGTCAACCCTGCACTTTCTTTCGTTTGTGATTTCCATACCACTCCCAAGGCATTAGGACATCCTTTAGAGGATAAACTCTCTCAGGTTACAATTGTCTCAGACTCTCCCCTGCCTTCCCTGCCTTTCCTTCCACTTGCCCTTACACAGACAGGAAGTTTTCATTTTAAAACTGCCAAACATACAACTGGATTCAGACTCTTTTTTCACTATAGACCAGTTTGCTATTATTCATGATAATGGATTTCCTGGCAGTTTTTCTTTTATAAACTGATGATTTCTTTACCCCAGATGGTTCCATGTTTATGAGCATTTTTATGAAAACAAGTATGATGGAATATTCTGTGCAGTAAACCTATTCTTAAGCTTCCCTCTTCTCTTACCTGGTGGAGTTTCTTTGACCTGCTTGGCTATTTTGCTGTCCACTGCCTTGCAGTGGGGAATCCCGACGCGACAGAACAGGGGAACGAGATGTTGTCCTCACAGGAACCTTGGGGTAGAAAAATATAGCAATTAAATTATTGAAAATGAGAAGAAAAAAATATTTCCCTACCAAAACATATTTTTACAACAGTCTGAATTATGTGAGCCTTACTATCACTACCCCTCTCCCTGATCCTTCTATGCCCTCCACTGATTCAATATGATAGAGAAAATTTAAGTCAAAGGCATCAAAGGAGCCAGGACAAACAGCCTTTCTACACTTCCGTAACATTTAAATGATGTTTGTATTGAAGCTTAGTGGCAGGGGACATACAAAGCATTTTGTTGAGATAATGTGAGAATCAGAAAAATAAGCTCAAAGAAACCAAACAATGGTCTACAAACGGATCAGTAGGAAATGAAGACTGGTAGGAAGCAAGAAAATATTCAGAGGAAGCAAATTCCAAGTGGAGGGAAAAATTAACGAAATGAAAAAGTGCCTTTCATTTAACTTCACCATTAACTACCAAAAACAAAACAAAAAATTGAAAAACAAAAATCCCTCAATTTAAAAAGAACAAAATCATTTTTTTGGAAATGTTTATGTTAAATTTTTCTTAAAAGACCTTTTCTGAAAATTTTGATAATCATTAATGTTGCAAAACAATTTATAGCTTTTGTATAAATGTGTAAGACAGCTGCTAAAATACACTTTGATTCTTTTTGTTCTAGAAGTATATTCTTTATAGACTTACTCATATATTATTCTGTTACTCTGTGTTTAAGTATAGCACTAACAACAACCATAAAAAGCTAACTGGCCACTGGTTGAATATAACTGCCTAACTATGGAACTTTCCCCACTGTAAAAAGTTCCTTTGAAGTTTCATTGCCCCTTCATTCTGGTGAAGCCATCATACCCTTAATTAAAATAAATAATTTTTTTTTTAAATAACAAAATGGAAAAAAGAAGCACACATCTGTCTTTCTGCTTCTTACCCTTGGAGGCACCTCGTCACTGTCTGATCTAGACCAAGCCTTTTGGGTGGGGTCAGGTACCTCCGACTTAGAGTCAGAACTCTGACTTAGCACCTCACTGCGGGAAGGTGGACATGGGTCCTGAGAGCGAAGATGGTGGTGTGCAAATTTGGGAGGAGAAGGGTCACTGAAGGAATGGGATCGCGAGACAGGGGAAACATTGTTCTTGAGAGATGCCAGGTGGGACCACTGTACCTTACAAGAAAACAAAACACAAAACATTCAATGCGTTCTGCATAAAACGCTTTTCTGGTCAATACCAAATCCAAAACGAGAAGTAGGGGAAGGCAAACTGGGGCAATACAGTACTCGGTAAGCCAAGCAGTGGAACAGTTATACTTCTAAGGGACGAAGCAGTCTGGGGAACACAATATATAGAAAAAAGCAAATTTACATTTATAAAGAAAACTCTTTTAATATCCAGACTAACATTACAGATAGCAGTAAACACAAAGATTAAGGAAACAAAACAAAATCACACAAAAAAACCCTCACAGACTCCTAGTCCTAAAAGGGAGGACAACATGCTGCATGCACATCCACGTCAAAGCAGAGAGTGGACAGGCGGAGAGAGGGAGAAAAGAAAAACCACAAGACAGACACTGCCATACATGCAGACCTATCCATCCGTCCTCACATCACCTGGTCTCGTACAATTTCAGACCAAATAACCACAGAACACATTTAATGAGCAAAGACAAACCCCTATGTGTTGGCAGACTACAGCAATACAACTTAAAAACAGCCAACTTTTCAAATACACCGATTTTATTTCTTTCTTCTCTCAAGTCATAAAACACTCATGCTTTAGAGATTGCTATACATGTTCACAGTAGTTACAAAAAAAGGAATTTTGGTTTCTTCAGGAATATTCAATACTATCATTCCCTCTGCTGCTGCTACTGGAGTATGCCTTCTACTTGACAATTGAAAAAATGTTAACAACAACTTGTCACCTGAGTTAATCTGGTTGCTTTTAAGTTGGGAAAATAATCTCTGAAATAATCTGTATTTTATTATATTAGATTGCAATTTATATAATTCCAGCTATGCTATCTATTATATCAACGCACTTAATGAGAACTAAAAATACCAAATCACAATTGGCTCAACCTTTCTAAATGCAAGATTCAGAATAAGTCCCATAGGAGAGGGACAAATTCCACTTACTGGCATAATCCCAGACCACTTAAATGTTTAAAATTTTCAGGTGGAAAATGTGAAACAAAGCATTATCTACAACTATAATAAAAATTGGGTTTAAAAATAGAATCCTATGTGAACAGTCTCCTCAAAGAATTTTTTCATAAGCATAGGTTTCAGCCCAAAGCAACTTTAGGTAAAAAGAAGAAAAGGGAGACTATAATCATTAATATAAAAGTAGCCTACATAATTCAGGAACTCCTATTTTCTAAATTGTTAGTGGCCAAATAGATAAAAATTTTCTATTTGTTGTAAGTTTAACTTTCAGAATAAAAAGTTTAGTCCTAGACTCTTCATCCAAATGTTGTTAAACAAACCTACTGTACTAGTCCCTCTTCCCTTCCCTCTCCCCCCTTTTAACCTGTACTGTTTTCTTCACAATCTGGCTTGTGGCTCAGCTCTTCTGTGAATCAACACACTGCTGACTGCATGTAAATTCCTCCCTGTCCCCTAACGCCCCCCACCCCACAAACACATGCTTTGCTTATTAGGTCTGGTCCTTCTTCTTTTTTCTTTTCTTCTTCTTTTTTTTTTTTTTTAAAAAAAAAACTCCTCCATACTGGGATTATTTATTGTAAAGCATGTTCAAATCCTCCTTGGGATTTTTTTTTTTCTGAACACCACAGCTACTTCAATCACAAGAATATGAACTTTTGTCCCCGAACACATGCAAGCATCCGTGACAAGTCAACTCAGGCTTCAAGGTGCCAAATGTCTAAATGTTATTTATTTTCAGTAAGAGAATGGGAATCTGTATTTTAAGGACCTCTCAGATCTTTGACATGGATAATCCCTGCTATTAACTGTTTTCTCTGGACAGGACAGAGGGTTCTCTTTTAACCACATAGCACTCAGCCCAGGGGTTCTCCCTCACCTAGACAAGGCAGAATGCTGTGGTCAACCTAATGAAAGGACCTTTCCCCTGGCCTACTTCAGGGAAATGCATACTGAACCTACTAGATCATATCTTCTTTTGGATCTTGAACCTTTTGAGAATCTAATGAAAGGCCCTTTTCCCAGAAAAAAATAGGTACATTTGGACAAACTAAGAAATTCTATATGTAATTTCAACTGGGCTGTCACTGGATTTCCAAAAGCCCACTCATGCAACTGGCCAGGAACCAAGGATCAAAGGTTAAGAAAAGGTTCTGGTTCTCCCTCTATGTACTTTCTAAAAACAAACCTGAAAAATTTTTGAATTAGAGAAAGGAGGCATTTGTTTATGAGCATCTGAGTTAGGAAAGACAAAAAGACTAAAAGAAGTAATCACTGAATCTAGATATCCTTAATGAGTATAATAAAAATCTTTTTAAAAAATCCTTCTTTTCTCTATCAACTAAGGGGATATCACCTGTAAGTTAATTTAGAATCACTCCTGCAAATCTCTTTTCTTCCTAATGTGGTAACAAACCAATCTGTGAATGTTACAAGCAGGCCCATGGCTTAGTGAACTACCGTGTGAGTCACCTCAGCCCACAGCCACCGGGCTGTTGCTACCTGTGGCTCAGCTGGTCTCTGCAGGGCAGGATGCACAGACTCGGAGTTGCCATTGGAAAAAGACTCTGATCTGGAAGGCACTGGTGGCTCCAATACTCTGCCTGTCTGCTTAGACTGGGCTTCAGGGGAGCTGTGGTTAGTTTTCCTAAATCTATCTTCCACCTGCATCAGAGAATTAGAAGACATAACTCAGTGTTAGTAGGGAAAAGCAGAGATCCCAAAGAAAGCTTGAGTGGAAGGGCCCTAGAGAGAAATTTTCTCTTTTCTCTAGCTACAAGGAAAGAGAGGAGGCAAATATAATAGGGCTAAAATTCAATTTGAGATAAAGAAATATGAAAATAAAAATTAAGCCTTTAAAATCTCCTGGCAAGAATTCTAAGATTGTACATGACGATAAACTAGAAAAAAAAAATGAACGTCACAACTAACTACACCAAAAGATTAAGATTAGAAGATTATCATCAGGAATTCAAAACACATTTCATCGTACCCAAAACAAAGGCATTCTAGGATGCGGAGAACACTTGTTCCTAGAATCTACTCTCTGTGAGGGTGAGACGTGGTGGAAGGGTGCCACCTACAGGCCAGGTTTCAACACACTACAGAAGTCAACCAGCTTCCAGGACTCCTAGTATTCCAAAAGTTACCGCTTTGCCACATCATCACCAGGAGGCTCTGGGTGGCCCAACTGCACCAATTTCATTAACAAATCACAATCAGTGATTTGTTAAAAAAGTCAGTATAATTGGGCTATAGGCACTGTTCATTTTCATGGTGGTTTTGGAAAAATAGTTAACCAGGCCACCATCCCCTTATGTACATTTTAGGAATGATTTTGCCATATAATCTTCCCTCTGTTTAGTGCTCACTTCACCCAAGAGTTGTTTACAGAGGCACTCTGGTCGTCTCTGGAGAAAACACCAAGCAGATAAGGGACCGCAGGCAAGTGTCCTTTCACTTGTCTGAACCACATTTTCTTGGCTAGAAAACCAAAAGACTGGCTCTGATCTGCTCTCTGTGTCCCTGTCTAAGCTTACTATTACACAGCTCCTAAGAGTCATTCTACTACTTCCCAGGGAATGAGCAACACCAGATCAATATTTAAGCAACAAAGGAAAGAAAATACCTCTCGGGTTCTGTCAGTGGGCTCATAGTGGGGCTTAGGCTCTGGAGCGTGATAGCTTGGCTTGCTCCTTTCCTGCTGCGGTGGCTGCTGCTGCTGCGGGTGCGGCCTCCTGTGGTCATGCTGTAGAGACAGGAGATATGCTTGTTCTTGTTGCAACTGCCTCTGGAGCCTCTCTGCCTGCCGGTGCTCCTCCATCTCCCGCCATCGGCACTCCTTGGAGAGGGAGAGGAGAACACTAAATCTATGGGCCACCGCACAACTTGCCTCTTCTCTGGATTCATTCTCAACTTTTCACAAAGACCATGCCTTCCCCCCCCACCTTTTTTTAATCACAGAGCAAAATGACTGGGATTTTAAATAGCGTATTACCTGTGGAAAAATATGACAGCTTGTTGCTAACCATAATATCACTGGACAGAGAGAGAATTCAATTAAAAGTTGGTTCTGGTGGTTTCAAAAGTTAGTGTACTAGGCAAAAATCCTATGGCATGTGCTTTGAACTTTCAGCCTTTGGCATTCTAGTTTGTTCACTGAATGCCAAGTTCTGTTCAAACCCTTGCTATCTACCAAAGAGAACAGTTAACCCTTTAACAGGAAATAAGTAAATAGAAGCCACCTCAAAATGTGCCCAAAGCAGCATGACCACAGAGGACATCTCCATTTGAGCCTGTCAGCCCACAACGCTAACCAAAATGGTCTGGTAATCACCACGGCTATGCCCAAAGCTCAGGGGAGGGATAGAGAAATGAGCCCTAATGCTACGGAACAAGACAGATACAAGGCGTTACCAGTAACATGGCCTGCTCCTGGAGCAGCTGCTGCTGAAGGATTTCCAAGTGCCGCTGCTCCTCTTCTAGCTGTCGCCTGATATACTCCTGTCACACAGAAATTACCCAGCAATCAATTTATCCCAAAGGAAAGCATCAGAACCACCTGAATGGAGCACCAAGAACCATTTGCCCCAATGGTCTTCAGTGGTAATTCACTTAGTGATGGATATATTATGAAACATATAGTGAAAGATTGTCCCCAAGATCTTCAAATTGGTCAACGAAGATCTAAAGAGTCTAATAAATGATGATATACACTCTACTGATATACACAAAAGTATCTGATAGTTCTTCTGTAAGAACGCAGCTGTTAAATATAATTGCAGGATTTCAAAGAACCAGGATGTTCCTCTTAAGGATGGTAGACCAGAGAAATCAAGTTTAATTAGATAAGAAACCAGAGGGTTCTCATTGCCCTAGAGGGTTCCGATGAATCATTTAAAACAAGCATGGATTGGGGCGCCTGGGTGGCGCAGTCGGTTAAGCGTCCGACTTCAGCCAGGTCACGATCTCGCGGTCCGTGAGTTCGAGCCCCGCGTCAGGCTCTGGGCTGATGGCTCAGAGCCTGGAGCCTGTTTCCGATTCTGTGTCTCCCTCTCTCTCTGCCCCTCCCCCGTTCATGCTCTGTCTCTCTCTGTCCCAAAAATAAATAAACGTTGAAAAAAAAAAAAAAAAAAAAAAAAAAAAAAAAAAAAAAAAAAAAAATTTAAAACAAGCATGGATTGCCAATTTTTAAAACCCCAAACCAAAACCCGTTTTAATATTAAAACAGAACAAACATGATTTGTGTTTTCTCTGATGACACAGAAGGTACCTGGAATGACTATATTCTGAAAGCCATGATCTGTGAACACCAGACTCAGGTGGTTTCTCACAAATGAACAGGCCCAGGCTCTTCAAGAAGAGACTGAGAGTGTGTGTGTGTGTGTGTGTGTGTGTGTGTTTGTGGGGAGGGGGCGGGGAACTTATTTTCAAGGGGAAGAGAATGACAAGCCTCTGGATCAATGAAAACAGGTACATACCCAAAACATGTAAAGAGGAGAAATCCAACCTTGAAGTTGCATGCATATTTAATAGACTAGGAAATCAAGAGACGTTTGGAAATCTCAGACCTTTAGAAAACCCTCAACCTTCCATTTTCTCAGTATCCTCATTTGAGAAATGAGTATCAAGAATATTCTTGGGGCACGTGGATGGCTCAGTTGGTTAAACGTCTGACTTCAGCTCAGATCATAATCTCGTGGTTCGGGAGTTCAATCCCCACGTCGGACTCTGGGCTGACAGCTCAGAGCCTGGAGCCTGCTTCAGATTCAGTCTCCCTCTCTCTCCCTGCTCCTCCCTCGCACTCGTCTCTCTCTCTCTCTCTCTCAAAATGAAACAAACATTTAAAAAAAATTGGGGTGCCTGGGTGGCTCAGTCGGTTAAGCGGCCGACTTCAGCTCAGGTCATGATCCCGCGATCCTTGAGTTCGAGCCCCGCGTCGGGCTCTGTGCTGACAGCCCAGAGCCTGGAGCCTGTTTCAGATTCTATGTCTCCCTCTCTCTGACCCTCCCCCGTTCATGCTCTGTCTCTGTCTCAAAAATAAACAAATGGTAAAAAAAAAAAAAATTTAATAAAAAAAAACATTCTTTTGCAACTCTCAACTCTCAAGATTTTTTGTAAGGCTCAAATAGGACACAGACATTAAACAACTCTGAAATACAAACAAAAGAAGTTTCCTTCCTTTTCAAGAAGGAAAAAAGCTAACTGTTCCAGAAAGGGAGTAGACTAAGAGATCTAAGAAGAGAAGTTTTATTCTGAAATTCAGATTACGTCTTTACAGTGTCTAATGCTGAGCATCCACTTGTACCATGGCACACATTTTAAAATAAAAATAGCTATACATCTGAGCTGGACAGAAGTTTTAGTTAACCAATAATTCTGGTTTAGAGAATGCAGGATAACACAAATCATGACATAGACATTTCTTCAGAAACCTTTATCTTATAAAATAAACTTTACCCAAAAAAGCCAATCTGGGGGAAAGTGTATCTAGAAGGGCATTTGCAAAGACACTCTGATTCCAACCTGGGCTCCAAGTCCCATTCCTCCTAGCCTAACCTTCCACGGCACATGCTATGCCAAGCACTGACCTAGCATGACATGTGGCCTTCCCCTGCAACAGCTGAGAAAGGAATCTGAGTTCCAACTCACCTCTTCTTTGAACTAGACTGAAATGAACCATAACTTGAAAGACCAAATTAGTACAGTCGTTTTGTCTTTTTGCCTTCAAAACACAAGGACAACCAGGAAAGTCACGTCTATCCAAACCACAAATGTCCTAACATACAATGAGCATGCAGAATACAATCATACATGTATACAAACATGCAGAAGTGCAGTTTCTTACAGCACTGTTAACACGAAAGATTTTGCAACAGAACAAGGAAAGCAGAATAAAACTACTTTGATACCTATCTATTTTCAAGAAGAGGTAAAGGATACTTGCTATACACTGCTAGGAATTTACCCAAGGGATACAGGAGCGCTGATGCATAGGGGCACTTGTATCCCAATGTTTATAGCAGCACTTTCAACAATAGCCAAATTATGGAAAGAGCCTAAATGTCCATCAACTGATGAATGGATAAAGAAGATATGGTTTATATATACAATGGAATACTACCTGGCAATGAGAAAGAATGAAATCTGGCCATTTGTAGCAATGTGGATGGAACTGGAGGGTATTATGCTAAGTGAAATAAGTCAGGCAAAGAAAGACAGATACCATATGTTTTCACTTATATGTGGATCCTGAGAAACTTAAGAGAAGACGTGGGGGAGGGCAAGGGGGAAAAAAGTTACAGAGAGGGAGGGAGGCAAACCACAAGAGACTCTGAAATGCTGAGAACAAACTGATGGTTGATGGGGGGTGGGGGAGAGGGGAAAGTGGGTGATGGGCATTGAGGAGGGCACCTGTTGGGATGAGCACTGGATGTTGTATGGAAACCAATTTGACAATAAATTATATTTAACATAAAAAAAAGAATACTTGCTATACATGAATGTTAACGACTGTCACTAGCACATTAAAGATTAAGTATTACTCTCACATACTCCTCTCACCATCACATTGTGAGAATTACACCTAGGAGACTTAACTTTCAAAAGCTTAATTACTTTTACTCCTCTTTCCAATCCCTAAGTATAAATCAGAATGTGGGGAAAAACAAAACAAACAAACCCAAAACACACCAGTGCTGACTGGCCAATAATGTCAATAGTAACAGAAATATCCTTAAATTCTCAGGAAGAATAGTACATGTGCAGAGAACCTGAAGCATATGATCAGTATCAAGGATAGTAGCTGAATACTCAACTGTGGAAGTTAATACCATAGTTGATAAGTATTTTAAGTATGAATTTCAAGTATTATTTAAATTGGTCTCCATTCATATCTTTCCTCCTTTACCCAAAGCTCATAACAAAGAGCGATCAATTCAAAGATGTGAGAGGTGAAGAGGTTCTGAGGGGCTCACACTGACAGCACAGACACAAAAGCACAGTCAATTCAGGGAACAGAGATTTCTAAAGACAACTATAGCTGGCATCAATAAAATGCTCTAAGTATTACCAAAATATTATCTTTTTTGGCTAAACAAAACCACGATGTTATTAGTTTTTCTAATGCTACTACTGAGTTATATACAAGTATGTTTATTATGATATTCAGCCACTGGATAATTCAAACATTCCTTGTGGTTGGTTTTTCAGTTCATTAAAGAAAAGGCTAATCATCATCCAGATATCTGAGGTTCAAAGCATTTAAGCCAAGCCCAAAAAGAAATATTCAGAAATCTTTTGGGCATCACACTATTTGGAGACCACTCAACTGACTTCAAGAGATTTCTAAATGTAAAAATTTATCCATCATTTTTAATTTCAATTTATTAATTCAATTTATTGCTATGCTTCCAATTGTGCTTCGGCATTTTCAAACCTCTGAAATCCTGAATGTGTGTGTGTGTGTGTGTGTGTGTGTGTGTGTGTGTGTACATACGTGTGTGCACACGTGTCTGTACTTTGAGTCCCAAATCCCCCAACTCTACAAAGCAACCTCACATATGACCTCACATATGCATGGTCAGAACATTCTTTTGTGAACTAACCTGTTCTCTTTCAACTCTCCTCTTTTCTTCCTCTGCCCGTCTCCTCTCTTCTTCTTCTTTACGTCTTCTTTCCAGTTCCTCCAGACGCCTCTTCTCTTCTTGTTCTCTCCTTCGCTGTTCACGTTCTTGCTGCCTTCTAGCTTCACGTTCTCTCCTTTGTTGCTGCGCAAGTAAAGATATGTAATCAGCAGGTATCTTCTAACTACTGCTCTCATGACACTCTGCTGACCATTTACAGGTAGGTGCTAATGAGGGGAAGTTCACAGACCCCATCTCGACTGGCCAGCTATTTCCACACTGCTCCTCCACCCCACATGTACCAGCTTCCTCATAAATATTGGTCAAAGGTGGGGTGCTTCTGTGAATCCTTACACAGTTTGGTTTCGTTTGATATCAATTCCCCATTCTTCACTATACTAGGCAACTAAAGGACAGGGAATTCTTTATCCATGCACATCACTAACAGAATTATCCAGGGCCCTTAAATCAGAAGAAAAAGAAGACAAAGGAATAAAGGAGAACGGAAGTAAAGCAAAGAAAGGAAAGAAATAGTTAAAAAGAGGAAAAAGAAAGGAAAAAGAAATTGACAATAAGAATAAGAAATGCCAGTATTATTCATAGTAATGAATTTAAGAAACTGCCACAGCACACATGCATACTATATGTCCTGCACTGTGCTCAGTGTTTGATATTCTTTATTCCATTTCCTTTATCTAATAAAATTTTCAAAACAAACCTGGAAATAAGTATTTCAATCCTACTTTACAGATGAGCAAATAGGTTCAGAAGAGTCACGTGAGTTGCCCAGTGTCACCCAGCTAGCAAGTCCCAAACTAGAAGGGCCATTCTGCCTCTAATGCCTGTAGTATTAACCATGTGCATCCTACTAGCAGGTAGGTAGACTCACTCTGACAACCGTTCCTAATCCAGGCTGTTCTATATAACCCCTAAGTATAGAGTAGTGGGACACACTGGGCACCTGTCTGGCTGCTTTTCTCATCCAGCCCCAGACATCTGTTAATAAGGCACTTCTACAGTGTAAAGTATAGAATTAACCAATTCTTCCCATAAATATGAAAAATGCTAGCCTCTAGACTAGGGCCATCTAATAAAACACTCCAGGATGATGAAAATGTTCTGTCTCAGTACTATTCAATAGAGTAGCTACTAGCCACATGTTGCTACCGAGTACCTAAAATATGACTAGTACAACTGAGGAACTTCCTTTTCAATTTTACTTCAATGAAGTTAACTTAAGTTTAAATAGCCATATATGGCTAGTGGCTACTGTACTGGACAGCACAGGTATAAAGAATACACAGCCATCGAATTTCTCAAGACACAGGAAGCTGACAGTATTACCACAAACTTCAATGTGGCACTAAGATTATTAAATAAGAAAGTTTGGGATAAAGTTATTGGGGATATTAGACATAAATATTTATAATAGGCATAAAAGTAGGTATTTATTATAGTCTGAGTATTAATTTCTCCCCCCCTACACACAAGCATTCATTCTGAAGGTAGACACTTAAATGATTTCCTAAGAAATATAAAGAAATGTCTTATATGTGGAACCCTTGCACAGAGAGGATTTCTTGGTACCTGGTCTCTCTCAGCTGAGTGTTACATGACCATTACTCTCAATACAGTTCTGAGTTAGCTTCTGGCCCCATCTCCTCTCTCATTCCATATATTGCATGGTTTAGTTATTTTTCTTTAAAAATTTTTTTAAATGTTTATTTATCTTTGAGAGAGACAGAAACAGAATGCGAGTGGGTTAGGGGCAGAGAGAGTGAGACACAGAATCTGAAGGAGGGTCCAAGCTCCGAGCTGTCAACACAGAGCTTGACATGGGGCTCAAACTCACAAGCTGTGAGATCATGACCCAAGCTGAAGTTGGACCTCAACCGACTGAGCCACCCATGTGCCCCTCATGCTTTATTTTTTTCCTAGCACTGTCTGCTCTTAGAATTCAACATACAAAACACACAGTTTCCCATGGGTGTGGGTAGGGTCATAGAAATAAAAGAGTTCCTGTCCTGGTGTTTAGAAACTACAACTTTAATGGCCAAGGCATCTTTATTAAATTGAAACATGTACACTGTCCCCATACAATGTACTTGCTGCCTGTCATTTGCTAGCTTAATGCCCATATAGGCACATGTGCCATGGTGTGGGGCTTGCATTCAGGGCACCTGGCCCTGAGCACTGTGCTGCACCCTTGGGAGGAAAGAGGCCTTTCTTTGTAAAAACTAGCTACTGAGGGGTGCCTGGGTGGCTCAGTTGGTTAGGCGACGGTGATGATCTCACAGTTCGTGAGTTCGAGCCCTGCATTGGGCTCTGTGCTAACAGCTCAGAGCCTGGAGCCTATTTCAGATTCTGTGTCTCCCTCTCTCTCTACCCCTCCTCCTCACACTCTGTATCTCTCTGTCTCTCAATAATAAATGAACATCAAAAAAATTTTTTTTTAAACTAGCTACTGATAAATAAAACCCACAAAACCACCTCACCCTGCCCCAGGACTTCATCAGCAATATAACACAGACACTTGAGGAAAGAAATCTGAGAATCTCATCCAAGCAGTGTTACTGGAGCCTTTCTACTTCAAAGCAAATTAAGTTAAGATCTTTTATCTTACAACTTTTGCTTTTTCCATTCAGGAACAAAAAGAAGAGAGTGGCTTTTACCAGTACGTTACTTATAACAAATATAAGCTCAGAATACAACCATTTCTCTAACACTGGTAATAAAAATCCCCATATTTTGCCAATTGGGAAACAAGTTTCTTTGCTTTAAACAGAAATTCTTTAATTCTTTCAGATATTCCTGACTAGCCATGTCTTCCAAAGGAAAGCATCTTCTGAGCTTCTCTATTGAATATAAAGACATTCAAAATATAACAAAAAGCCTTCTAATAAACCTAAAACATAAAGAATCTCATTTGATCAGTTTTAAAGCTTAAAACAGTTGTGAGTATTTTCCTCTAAGAGGTGAACATGGAAGCTCTGTGGAAGTTTCTGTCCTGAGGAGTAAGAGTGGTTTTGTGTACTCTACTATTTTTACAGAATCAGCACTGCTTAGTTCTGAGAACAACCATGGGCAAGGCTGGCAACAATCAGGACACTTCCATGTTTTATAAAAGAGAAATGACTTGCTAGAATACATTGGGTTTAGCAAACACCTGGCAGGCAAGGTAAGAAGGGCCTCACCTCTGGATGAAAATAAGAACCCACAATCACAACAAAGGAAGACACAAAGCTACCTGACAAGATATGTAAACAATTTCCCTCCAAATCTGTCAGACAAAAGGAAAACAGAAAAACAAAGAAAAGGGAAACAAAATCAAAGGCAAGCAGTATCTACTGCCCTTAAAATTGCCCCTTAGCTTCAGAGAACTTAGGCTCCAAGTATATCGGATTAATATGAACAGGTCAGAAGAGGCAAAGAACCTTATGCAATGAATTTTACAACTTTTAGATAACAAAAGTAGCCAAAACGGGCTACAGGGGTCCTTTGAAAAATTTTAGTACACACCATGGAATCCTAGAAAGACAAGTGAAAGGACTCAAGGGACAGAGGTTGTGGTCCTGATTCTGCTCAGCTTCCCTGTTACAAGCCACTTCCCCTCTATGAGCCTCAGGTTCCTGACTTGTCAGAACAGAGTTATGTGTGGTGGGGGTGCGAAGGAGGCAGTGTGCATCAGAAATCATCATGGTGTGGAGTTTACAATGGTTATTATTTTGAAGAAGTCAATAGTTGGTGTCTACAATGAGAAAAAGTGTTTAAAAGTCTTATAGACAATGAACTCTAAGAGAATCATTCCTCTGCAAAAGATCTGCCCCCAACACCATCCTGTGGAGGGCGTCCTGATGCACTGAAATTAAGAGGAGAGAGGTGAAGAACTAGCATGGTAGGTGTCTACATCAGCAGTCTCTAGAAGTGAACAAGACCATCGAGTGAAGTCTAGGAAAAAAACACTCAACTCTTATTTACTTGTATTTGTAGCTCACCCTGTTTAAGATAGCTATTTCTGCATGTTTTATAATATACATACTCAGTGCAAAGGTATGTTAAGTAGACATATGCGTCAGATATATGCCTTCAGTTTCTCTTACCCTCCATGCCACTGCGCTATGCTAAGCAATGCCACATGACCACAGAGATGCAGACCCACAACAGCCGTAGAGATGATGTGCTTACTGCCATTTCCTTATACACCATGCAAACTACTAAAAATTCCTTAATTTTTACATATGATGTTGAAGGTCCCATTTAGACTTATAGTATCACAGTAACAGAAAGAAAAGCAATAGCCTGCACTTGTTTCTCTCTTATACTAAACAACAACAACAAAAAAAAAAACTTTAATGAAAGCAAAGCCATCCCTATCTCTGCTGACGCCTCAGCTATTATCAGCAAGGACTCCTTCAGGAAAGAGCCAGGAGGGGACACAACTCCAAGGAGAGCCCTGGAGGTTGCCATGCTGAGGTCTGGGAGAAACGACCAACCAGCAGCCTGCTACTAAGCCGCCACACAGCTGGCAGCCAGATGCAGTCTAGCATCCAACTCAAACCAGCCTCCAGATGCAAGCTCCAGAGAAGAAAAGCGGAAGTTGCGGAGGAAAGCAGAGAGGGAGCGAACCAGGGTCAGAGCTGACTTTCCACATGCTAGGCCTCTCACCTGGAGCTGCTGCCTGCCCCAGTGCACCAAGTGCAGGTGTGATCTCAGGCCACCCACTCCCCAGACCCACTTCTCATCTCCCCTCTCCTGAGCTGTTGTCACCTTGACTTCAGGAAATGGCAGGACCTCGGTGCACGTCCTCTGGTCACATGGGCTCTAAAGTGGAAGCACTCATTCTCCTTCAAGGGAGTAAGCCCCCAAGTGGTAAGACATGTACAATCCATTTTCTTGGTTGTTTCCAACTACACTGAGGGCAGGGCTCCTAGCCCATTAGAAAATCTTGACTACTTTCATGTAACTAAATGCTACTACTAAGAGGCAACTTTTAAGTGATTTTACAAGGAGCTTTTTCCACATCATTTACATTTAAAAACATTTTTATTTTTTTTAATTTAAATTTTAACATTAGGTGCAACACTGGTTTCAGAAGTAGAAGTCAGTGATTCATCACTTACATATAACACTCAGTGCTCATCACAAGTGCCCTCCTTGATACCCATCTCCCTCCATTTGTTCTCCGTCATTAAAGAGTCTCTTGTGGTTTGTTTCCCTTCTTTTCTTTCCCCCACTTCCCATATGTACATTTAAAAAGTTTAAATTAAAGTACTAAGTACTTTAAAAATTCAAAATGAATTATAAGGTGTATGTCAAAAATAAGGTGCCCCATTTCTCCTCACCCCCAATTCGTGATTCCCAAGGTAGAATCACTTCCAATGCCTTTTGTTTTTCTCACAGTATTTGCCTCCTGATTTTTAAGTAACACTTTCATAAGAGCTATTTTTAAAAAATTTCCACTTTAGACACCATCTATTGATTTCTCCCCCAAAGAATATCCATCCACAGCACCATTCCATGTTCCCAGTCTAGTCATGTGACAATTCTGATTAAATGAAAACCACATTCAAGGCAAAATTTAGTGTTTGGAGGAGCTATTAATTGCCTTATTTTTGTTGTTGTGGTCTCTTTCACTGGTTTTCTATGGGTCTATCACAAAATCATCTGTAAAGTCTCTTGCACCACCATAGTCCTTCCAATATGGTCAAGTCAATCAGGCATTCTTTCTTCCTAGAGATTTAACCTCTCACACCCCTTTCTTCCCCTACACCAACCAAGACTGCTTGCTCTCCAGGCAGCCTATGCTTGGCCACCAACTTCCTAGGAATTCTTTTGAACTCTCTCCTGTACAGGATCCTGTTTCCTGTAGCCCTTGCCACTTTCGTCCTCATTTGCTGGAACACGTTCTCCAGTAGCTTCCTGAGAAGTGAAAACAAGGCAAAAGGCTTGAGGGACTTCGCAGGCCACAGAACCTTTACTCTCACAAGGTACATATAATTTTGACTCAGGCTAGTAATTTTCCCTCAGATTTCTGCAAGCACAGCTATGTCATTTTCTAGTTTCTGATGGTGCTCCTGGAAAATCTCAGACCATTCAGATTCCTGATACTTAGTACAAGACCCATGCACACCCCAACCCTCTACCTGCTCCACCCACCATGGCTTTTAGGATGTTCTTTTCATCCCAGACATTGTGAACTGTCAAGACGACATATGTACCTTTGTATGGGTCTTTTTTCATTCATTGTGCAGGAGACGCAGTACATCTTTCAGTCAGTACAGAAATTTGTATTTCTTAGCTCTGGAAACTTTCCTTGAATTAGTTCTGTAGCTCTCCCTACAGTAATTATTTCCTACACCATCTAATTAAATGGTTGTTAAACCCCCTGAATTGATTTGGTTTTTCTTCTGTTCATCATAAACTTAACCCCCCTGCCCCCCACAACGTTCTGGGAGTTTTAATTTATAAAAACTTTTCAGAGGCGCCTGGGTGGTTCAGTCAGTTAAGGGTCTGACTCTTGATTTTGGCTCAGGTCACAATCTCACAGTTTTTGAGTTTGAGCCCCGCACTGGGGTCTGCATTGACAGTGCAGAGCCTGCTTGGGATTTTCTGCCTCCCTCTCCATCTCTCTCAAAATTAAATAATTAAAAGTTTTTAAAAAATGTAAAAACTTCAAAAATTCTTAGTTTCTGAACATCGTTTCATGAATATTATTTGTTCTTCTCATTTGAGGGATATTAAGATCCTACACATGTGCATGTGTCTGTGTGTGCAATAGTTTCTGTTCCCTACACTATTTCCTTCAAGATCCTTTTTCTATTTGTCTTTCATGTTAAAGGTTTTTCTCAGTGCCCACAATCTTGTCTGTCCATTCACATTTAAGACAATAAAAAGGAAATTATAAGGGCTATGGAGAGTGGTTGGTAACTATTAAGCTTCACAGTAAGATGATGGGAAGCAGCATGGGCATTTCACTGGGGCTTTTTGTCCCTTGGGCTAGTCAGTATCTCCAGAGAGGAATCTCTGCAGTATTCTCAGAATCCTCCCTATCTCCTGCCTGGGTTGAGCAGAAGGTGTAGGAAAAGAAGATGGCATCTGTAATAAGTGTGGCCGCCAACACTATGGGAGCTGAGGTGAGTGTGCATGCAGTCATACTGGTGAATACTTAGACTTCCAATTAATGCCCTTGTTTTCACTCTTTCTCTCTCCACATACTCAGTTGTGCCTGAATTCTTCATATACTGAGGCTCTGTTGTTCACTTTTTCTAGGAAGTCTATATCTGTTCCCACAGGGGAGAAGGAACAGAGTAGCCTGGCTGCCTGGGGTGGGAGAATCTAACTCTCCATATCTACATGCTGTTAGCCCCACCTGTTGCCTCTCATTTTTGACTCTTCCAGAATTTGCAGTACTAGCCTTCTTACAGTCTTTACTCTCCCATGTACTATCTAACTTCCACAATTTGGTTTCCTTTCTTGTTCTCGTTGTCCTTGTTTATACCATTTTTGTATCTCAGTCACTTCACTGGGATTTCTCAACGAAAGTGAGGTAAGCATTGGGGTGCCTGGGTGGCTCAGCTGGTTAAGCATCCGTCTCTAGATTTCGGCTCAGGTCATGTTCTCACGGTTTGTGAGTTCGAGCTTCACATCAGGCTCTGTGCTGATAATGCAGAGCCTACTTGGGATTCTCTCTCTCCCCCTCTCTTTATGCCCCTCCCCTGCTTGCACTCCCCCTCTCTCAAAATAAATAAATATAAAAAAAAATTTTAAGTGAGGTAATAAGCATCATGTTATTTTTCTTCAACTGTTTTCCTAAATCAATGTAACGGTTATTATGTAATTATTTGCCATAATTAAAAAAATTATAAGTTTTATTCAAAATGCACATCATAAAATAAGAGTAAGCAAATATCTTACAAACACGAATAGGCTACAACTGATGTTCTCAACTGTCAAATGAAAGCCTCCAAAAAGCTTTTTCTTGTTTCCTATGAAAGAAACTCTTGGTTGTTAAATCAACACACACACACAAAAGACCATAAGCTCCTTGAGAGCAGGAATCCTGTTTCACTTATCTTTTCTGCTCTGTAGTAAATATCACAATAAATACTTTTTTGGGTTGAATCCAACCCTCACACCGAACACACAGCATCCAAGAGAAAAACTACTGTGATTTTATCTCCAACATTTAGAGTTTAGAGTAATAAAGCACTAAAGAATCCATTCATATCTCTAGGTCCCAACAAGATCCAATCAAATCATAACGCCATCTTTTCAAGATCACTTGGAAAGTACATAAAAGCTTAAACAAGAATTGTTACATTTGGTTAGTGCCTCGTACTTTACACAACACACCTTTTATGCCTCAGAATATTCTACAAAATCCTTTAAAGTTCTCTAAGGTCTCTCTGGAACTCAAATTAGAGATCTCAAACCCAGAAGTCCATTTAAGAACAGGCATAAATTTCAAGAACAAGTCCCTTCTTTCCAGAGGTGCATGTAGGACTACAAATGATTGATTCATCCATTTGAGAAATATTAAGCACCATGGTGAGTATACAAAGATAAACTAGACAGAGCCCTCTCCTCCAAGTCTTGTAGGTAACATAAGTCACATGCTTTTTAAAAATCAACAAGACAATGTGGAAAGTGCTGTATTTCCTAGGACTGGCCCACTAAGCAAGTCCTGGTATGAAAACCAACTGGTTGACAAGACTGATGGCTAAGGCAAAAAACAATGCAATTACTGATTCTTCTTCCACATTATGCTCTAACATTTGAAACTGTAAATTGGACTAAGAGCAAGAATTTAAACTATGAACCATAAAAACCACTATACTCAGAAGAGGTTCTTAATTTAAGGGAGGGGAGACAATTAAAACTAAAAGAAATCCCTTAGTAAATATACCTTAATAGATGATTAATGTGAAAAACTGGCCTCTTGCAAAAGAACCTCAAAAGAAAACAGCCCAAAATAAAACATATGCCATCAACCATCAACTAAGTAACATCAATTCATACTGGATTAACCTTATGCCTGTGATTTCAAATAACAAAACCTACGAAACTCTAATGAACATGCCTTTTCAGGCTTACCCCACTAAGAATGAAAAACATGACATAATCCTTTGAAGCATTTGCAAATTGATGTCATCATTATTTTCTTAAATCACTCTTTGAAAACAAAATCAAAGAAACTAAAAAACTGCATGATGCTATAAAGTGATTTCTACATCTCTCAAATTATAAAGAGAATTCCTTATTATTTAAATTTTCCCAAGCATGCCCAAGTAAATATGTACTTTTCCAGCTATGCTTTAATTAGGCTCCCTTTCTAGTTTGGTATTTAAAAGTAATGCTTTCATCTCACAATTCTAAAAACTTTTCTAAATAGATCACGTTGATAATGGTGAGGTCCATTTAAACACACTTCACTGGACTTACTGTTGTAGAAACTAACGGACTTTAATAAACCAGTCTGGTTTTCACATTCAGCCATTTCCAAGCACTTCCGGGGTCATGTTACTCCACAAACATACCACCAATCCTTGAGGTTTTTTTCCTGCCAGTTCTGATGAGGCCTTAGGAGAAAAATTATTTGCTTCTCCCCAAAGACAACTCTTCCCCATCTTTAGGCAACAAGTAACATTTGGTGAATTAAGCTAACTCTTACAAAATTTAACTGTAAATATAACCAGATGCTAGACTAGGATGCCAAAAGAACATGTGAGAACTTATAAGGAGGCTGAAAGACAAGACAGCTACCCTCTGCAAAAAAAAATGGAGCTGCTGACAGAGAAGGCAGGGCATGGGCTACAGGGGCACCTGCACACCCAGATGCATGTATGTAAAAAAAGGTAGCACTGTGCTAATATGTACTTGTGATGGGAGACAATCATGATCTGCCAAACAAAGGCCTTCATGTAAGCAAAGTGGGGTGAGGAAATGGTTCCTATTCCTTTAAGATATGTGAAGATCCGGTTGGGGTAAAGGATCCGGGTGGGGTAAAGCACCATGCCTTCCTTCCAAGATCTCACAGCCAACAAATACATGGGGCAGTTTATTAACTTTTTTTCTTAGAAACGTTTACATTTTTCTAGTGTTATAATTCAGCTTCAGTACTGATCTCACTTCACACAGAAAAACTGTTTTTCTCTTGCTTTCCTTTATCTTTAATTTCTTCCACTTTCACCCACCCCTCTAAGATTTTAGTCACTTTGAAATTTGTAGAAATGACAGGAATGAATATAACCATGTGTCCTCTTGGTGGAAGAAAAAGCAAAGAAACCGCTGGGGCTGACACTAACATTTACCCCCAACTCGAGGCAGCCCAAATCACCAAGTGACAGTTACACCTCCAGGGCCTAAAAAGTCTACAGAGCATAGGCACTGCGGTCATCTTCCCAAAGGGGAAGACTGGAGAGACAGGAAATTGGTTTGCTGTCTTTTTCTTTTTTCTAAGGAAAGGATAAATTCTAACCTTAACTGAGAAGTTTGATTGTGACTCTTCCATACTAAAATAAACAATTATGCATATTAAAAAAAAAAAACAAAATGAGAAATGTGCTGATGGCACCAAAGTCCTGCTAAAAAACAAATCTTCCCTAAGAAATTTCCTTTTTCTGAAGTTTACTAAAGTAGCACACCAAACACAGACAAATGTATCTTGCTTTTACCAATAATTAGGTAAGTTTCCTTGAGGTCGAAATGAGGAAGTATCTACTAGCAAACGGAAACTTAATGAAATATGTAACAGGTTTAAAAAACATCTGAAGTACACCAACTAACATGGCAATCTTAACTTAGACTGCTGATCAGATGTTCTCTTCATATTTGTATTAAAATTAGATGAAGAATGAGAAAACATGCTAATCAAATATGTGAATGTGGTGGGAGTAGGAAGACATAGTTAATAGGTACCAAATCCAGACTCAATGCAAAGAGAGCACAAACCATTAGGATAAGACAACAATACAATCAAATATTCATTTGTGCTCAAAGAAAAAAAAAAGAAAAGAAAGAATGGAAGAAAAAGCTGGCCTGTGAACAATTTTTATGGGGAAAAAAATGAGCTAGAGGCAACAATTCTATTTGAGCCAGAGGTGTGATGATGCATCTAAATATGAAAAGTAAATGGTAATATTAAAATTTTTGAGGCTGGGTCATTACCACACGGGGTCTTGAATATGGATGAAATACTTAGAGTAAGCGGAGAAAACCCTGAGTGGATCCTGATGAGAAAGACTGAGGAGCAAAGTCAAACACTAGAGGAGCTGTGAGGTCCAGAAAAGGAGAGGACGAAGCTGCCAGTACAAACTTGGCTGCCTGAGCTCAGCATTCTCCCCTTTTTAGCCTGGGACCATCCAAAAGCAACAAGGAAAATGGAAAACAGAAACAGAAACCTCATTGTCAGCAAAACTGAGAGACAAGACTCAAAAATATCTGCAAGGGCTTCTAAGATCTCCAGTTGATGCAGAAGCCAAGGAGGAGGAAGCAGAGGAAAACAAAGGAGAGAGATCCTATCAGCACATTTCAAGGAGCAAAGGAAGAGTGGAGTATATACACATACAGATTTCTTAAAGATGAAGAACTTAGGCAGGGCAAAAGCACTAACCTGCAAAGAGAGCTCAGAAATAGAAATGGTGGTGACAGGAGTCCTTAGCACCAATAAGCCTGATCTTATGGCAGCTGCATAGAAAGGAAAACCTATACTCAGTTTCCCTACAACCTTGACTCTTGGGCCATTTCTTTTTGCCAGTCATTGCCAGGTATTTGTCATCTCCTTTCAGTTTTAACTGTCATTTATCTTATGACTGAGGCTAACCATCTTTACCTACTTTGCTAATAACAAAAAGAATCCCTATTCCCCACACAGTTCTGATTGAAGGTTTAATGCCAATAAAGGGCTACAAATCATTTATGGGCTCAAATATTCCCAAATTACCTTCTGGGACCTAGAGTATAGACAATGCTTAATTACCTTGGGCTAGAAAAAAGGAGCTAGATTACCAAGAATCCAAATCAGTGGATTCTATTCATGCAAATGTGCCCTGTTTCATACCTAGCTCCATCTTTTCTGATTAAGAGGTGCCAAGAGGTGACTGTGAGTTTGAACTTTTACTAAGAAGTTGAAATTAAAGGGCTAATTAAAGCAAGTAAAGTGCAAAGTTCTCACTTAGCAGACATCCTTAATCCTCAAGTCTTTATTTTAACTAATAAAACAAAATGGCTGTAAAACTTTAGTGTCTCTCCTCTAGCCAGTGCTGGTCTTCACTTTGTAATCCTCACTCCCTACTGGGCACAGAGGCTGGATAACGAACACTTGTCTCACTACCACTTGGCCCGAAAGCAATTTCTGTAGCAAATTCTGTGTTACAAACGGGCTGGAGCTAAAGTTACAAACCACCAAACTAACCTGTATCGTGTCCTCAGGGAAAGTAGAGTCCAGGATTTAAATGGGCAGTGGAGAATGTTGCATAAAGACACAATTGGAAATTGAGCCTCAAAACTCAAGCATTCTCATATACGAAGTCCATGGTCAACAGGCAACCTTGAAAAACCCTGGACTACTCTGGGTTTCTGTTATGTTCAAAGAACATGGAGAAAGTCTTAAAAATACTACAAAAGAGTTTGCAAAGAAGCCACAAAAAGAGTTACACAAACAGCAATATTGTCCCTCCTACAGAGGAAGGTTATGTCCTATGTTTTTTTCTGCAAGCCCAGGCTGAACATTTCCATTCTCCTTAGCTAGACAGACACTGGTTTTCTAACTCAGGTAAAAGTATAAGTTTTGCAGAATTCAGACTATAAAACACACAAAACAAAGATTCCCCCCAACCCAAATACACTCCTAACTAACTTGTGTAATATGTGCTGTTATCTAAATTAAATTCCACTGTTTAGTATCAATACAGGGCTTTTTTGTTGTTTTGGGTTCTTTTTCTGCCATAAGAAATGTGAAGCGATAAGGTGTATGAATTAAGTGGAGACTACTATGAATGAGAAACTGGGAGTTGTACTATTATGAATGAGAAACGTGGAGCTGTGAGACATATTATGAAAGGTAGTTAGGAAAATAAAATCAAAAGTTTCTTTGAGCCCCAAGTGAAAGAGAAATAACACTTCTATGAATCACAAACGAACAAGTTGTGGGTAACCACATCACCAGTGGTGCTTAGTATTAATGAATTAAATGAGCAGCAGGTAGTACAAAATGTATTTCCCTATCACAGGATATAATTAATCTCACTAGATAACAATTAGATTACAGAACAGCATTTGTATTATACCCAATGTAATTCTTTTTTTCATCCCTTATTATAGTGTGTGCCTAAAGTTAAGGCATTTATAAAAAACTAAAGTTAAGGTGTCTGTACCAAAAAAAAATGTTTTTCTTGTGAAAAAGTCTGAAGTTTCAGAAAAATATGTACACATGAACTTAGATCCAGAGGCCAAGAGAAGAAACTAAGTCAGGTCAAGCTTGAGCTGGCCAACTTAAACCACAAACAGAAACAGCCTTTCCAGAACTGGTATGATGCGGTCTCTGGGACCCTGTTGCTCTGCATCTAGCACAATGGTGGGGCAGGTCCTTCAGTTTTTACAAGCAAGGAAAACATTTCAAAGACCTCAAGGAATGTGAAGACCTGACAGTCCAAAACCATAGACAGAAGCCTTCCTTCTGAAGTTACCTGACTAGCTAAGTTACCTAACTAGCTAGTTACCTGCAGGGGAAAGGTATCACATCAGGAGGCTACAGAAAACATTCCTTTGAGTGTCTGGCTACCAGTGTGAATAACGAAAGAGAATGCCCACTGGACATTTCCCTCTTCCTACCTCTTCCAGCCTCCGCCTCTGTTCTTTCTGCTGCTCAATCCGTTTCTGCCTCTCTGCCAGCAGCTGCCTTTTATATTCTTCTTGCTCCCGGAGCTGTTGCTCCTGCAGTAGCTGCTGTCTCCGAAGAGCCTCGGAACGTTCCTTGTTCTCCTGTTGCAGTCTCAAGAAATCCCGACGAAGCGTCGACTCACCAGGCACGTTGACAATGGAGCTGTAGGTAAAGGCAGAGATTTCAGGAGTACTCACAGATCACTCTGCCCTCCGGATGAGACAGCGGCCTCAGCATGCTATTCCATTTCTCATTCATCCTCTTAATGAGTTCCTTCCACCCTGGGACTCAACTAAACATGGGAATAACTGTATCTACAACTCAATAGTATTACATCCTTTATCTGTTTCTGTCCAGGATGTCTGCATGACGAGACATCTCTAACTTCGGATTCTCACATCAACTCAAACCCTATAAAAGGAAAGTTGAAATCCTCTTCTCCCACTTCATTAGTCCCTCTCTGACCACCTTATTTCCCACCAATAAAAGCAACATCACGTTCTGAGTCTACCACAATAGAATGATCAGAGTAATCTTCAGCACTACCCTTCCCTTCTTCTTCTGGTCCACTAAGTCTTGTCACGTATGCCCTCCCACTGCCTATTTCCAGAGTAAGCAGCTGAGCCCAAGTGGGTCCCAAGAATGAGCCACTGGGAGATAAACAACATCATTCCTAGCTGGTCTCCCTGCTGAGAGCCACCACTCTACTTCCAATGCCCAGAAATAACATGGCAAATCAATCTCCTGAAACCACTCTCTCCTTCTATCATACTCCTATCCAAAACAATTATATTTCTCATGAAATCGATTCAAATTACTAGAAAATATTTAGTCTCAGATGGATTAAAACATTCTCCTATGTATGAAGAAGAGGATATTACGGAGTTTTATCAAAAGATTTTCTCATCTCTTCATGTGCTCTCTTCAAACCCCCACCACCCACACGTGGGTCCCTACAGGTCTCTCAACACGCCCTTCCAGCCTCCTTTTGTTCAGTAAGTTTTGTGTGGCTAAAGCACAAAGGACTGCCAGGCAAGACCATTATTAAAATTTCAAAATCTCATATTCCTTGAATAGTTACTATAAGGTTCATACTAGCAAACCTTCAACCTTCTGCTTCACTATACCTTGGGAAGCCACAGATAACCAAAACATAGACTAGTAGATGGGTCAGGACATTATATACACTCATAGAAAAAATGCAATACTGGTAACCACACTTGTGGGAAGAACAAAACAAAACAAAACAGAAAATTTTAGTAAAGACTGCAGTGTTTTTCAATGGAGGCCCTACTGGCCCATGAGCAGGACAGTTCTTTGTGGGTAGGACTATTTAATACGCAGCACAGCACTTACCATCCACGCCTTCTGGAGCAGTAAGTGCCAGTGGCAAGATCCCTTTCCTCAGAACCAAACACAACATTCTATATTTCCAAATAACTGGGGGAGGGGAAACGGTGCAATCTTGGTAAAGCACCACTGAATAAGAGAATCCAGAGGGAGAAAAGTGTTCATAAGAATCTTTTTTTTTTTTTTAATTTTTTTTTTTTCAACATTTATTTATTTTTGGGACAGAGAGAGACAGAGCATGAATGGGGGAGGGGCAGAGAGAGAGGGAGACACAGAATCGGAAACAGGCTCCAGGCTCTGAGCCATCAGCCCAGAGCCTGACGCGGGGCTCGAACTCACGGACCGCGAGATCGTGACCTGGCTGAAGTCGGACGCTTAACCGACTGCGCCACCCAGGCGCCCCAAGAATCTTTTGAAGAATGAAGAAGAATGAAGAGATTAAGGTACTTTCAAAGTACTTTAAGATTTCTTCGAACTACGCAGGCATCTTTTGAAATCCTGGCATTAGCATGAAACAACCTCTTCATAAAGCAGGAAGCTGAACAGTGGCTTCATCATTATTACCTTGGCTCTCCTTCCTGCTCAGGCACTTCTTCCTCTTCTTCCTCACTCCCGCTGTACTCATATTCGGTTTCATCTATAAAGGACAAGATAAATGGAACAGTTCACAAATCATGACACATGGATGTACACGCAAACATCTCTAAGAGCACTATGGCAGAAAATAAACGATACGTTCTTTATGAAAATGACAATGTATATGGAGTATCTGGGGAAGGAGGGGGGTGACACCCAATTCCCTGGGCCACCCTTACTCCCCATGGAAGAGCAGATTTCACTGTATTCAAGACAGTCCCTTATGGGATACACTGGTGAGGGGGTACAGGGCTGTGAGAGGGGTGCTCAAGCTCTTGACACTCAAGAAAAGTGACTCCAATGCATCAGCAAATTGGCAAAATCCCACTGATGCCAAAAGGCTAAAGAAAGAGATTAACTGCCCAAACTAAGGCAACTAGGAGATGTCATCTGGTTACTGTTGGCACTCAGGGAGACACTCAGAGTGCAGCAGAGAGAAAGGTCTGCGGGACTGATGAGTGAAGTACAGGAAGTACTTGGGGCACTGAGAGACAAAATCCAATGTCCCCACATATTACAAAGGTGAAGCCAGGGAAAAATCGGTGCGAAAACAATACAGCAAGGGGAGGAGAGAGAAGGTGCTCTTCTTTCACCACATTAAGCAAAAATGTCAACATGAGCAACCTGTTTTCACATCAGCAGGTTTTATACTACGTCACCCCAAGCAACAGACCTTGTACTTAAGGTCAGTACCTAAACTTTGAGTGAACAATTTCACTCCAGAGAGCAATCAAAACTAGAAAGGTTGAAGAGATGTGTAAAACAAGTCTATTTGCAAACAAAAACCACATTTCTAACTTTTTTCAGAGACACAGAAGTTGGAAATCAGTATCTCGGTAAGAAAAACAGTTCTGAGAACTTAAAATGGGGTCAGTCTACATTATATATAATTCTAGATACACGTATCTACAGATTCATCAGTCTATATATACAACATTAGTTCTTTTCACTGAGAAGACCATCAAAACTGTATAATTTTAAAGAACATAAAAATAGGTTAGCTTCCAAAGGAAATTCTAACCTAAGTAATCTTTAGATTCTTTTAAGTAGTACTCTGTTATGTTTACGATTTGGTACTATGAACTATTAATTATTGACAAGAGGCTGAGGGTATCTGAAAGGTAAATGAATGTAACTTGAAAATAAAGAAATGAAGATAAAGTGCTCCATAATTCCCATCCACAAATGTGCACAAGAGTCCAGGCGGAGTACTCCGTAAACGCCTGGCATGGAGCAAATGCTCCATGACGATGAGCTATTATTAAGAAAGTACATACTGGGAAAATGATTCAATATACAAATAACCTCCCTCTCCCACCCCCAAAAAAGCTTTGTTTTCAAATTTCAGTTCACTTATTGTAACTGCATAGCTTAACATACCAAACTTAATTACTTTTATAACTGAATATATCAGAGGACCAAAAGTAGTTGTGAGCATCGCTGATAATGTAGCTCTGAAGACTGAAAAGAACATGTAAAAAGCTCACTACAGACCTCCAAAGAGGACTGTGACCAAGTCTTTTTACTGTCTTGAACTTTCTCTTCTTAGTTTCTCTTTTGGCCTTGAAATTTGAACGTCAAAAAAATTCACCATCAAGATGCCAGTTATCAAATGTTGTTCTGTAAAGTTATGATAAGAATTCATAAAACAGAAAGATCAATGTGAGCTGGAGGCCTTGGTGAAGGCGGAAGATGGTGGAGAAGCCTGAGCTCCATCTTGCTGGACAGCAAGGAGACAGATGGTGCTCTGGACAGGTAGATACAGACCACACAGAGATATAAAACCAAGACACCAGGAACAGAAAGAAACATTAAATAATTAACATGTTCACGTTGTGCTATGGTGACAGAAAAGTAGTCAGGCACACATGTGGCCCAGGCCTGGCCACACCACCTGCACAGAATAAAGCAGTAAGAAACCCAGAGGGTTCTCAAGTAGGAGAGACATGCAATGAACACATGGATGGTGATGTTCACAGCTAGTGCTCAATAAACCTTGAATGACTTATTCAGAATGCAAATGCACATAATGAAGTAAAAAGAGCAGCAACAAAGACATGTTCCTGAGGAGGAACAAGAGAAACATCCCTTCATGCTGACGAGCCACAGTGGCGGTTTATCTGGTGTCAGCTTGGTGACATAGCATGCAGCTCCGGTCTACTCCACCTGAGCCAGGCTGGCCCTGAGGCTCACGGCTGACCTGCAGAGCAGAGACAAACTATGCCAGCACCAGCCAAGGGAGCACAAACTCCTGGGTGGAAAAGGAGTAACCTATTCTGGTGGGCAAAAACCTCAAATTTTTTTTTTTTTTTAAGATGAAAATAAAAACAGATTAATACCTTTCTCTCCTCTCTTCTTTCTGGTCCGGTCTATGTGGTCCTTAAGCTGGATTCTAACTTGCCTTTCATTTGGCTGATCCCTTATAAAAGGATGTTTCAAAAGCTGCTCGGTGGAGGGCCGCTGCATGTAATTCTTCACCAGGCACCCTTCTATAAAACTAAAAAATTTCTTTGACCTGTAAGAGAAAGTAACAAAGATCATCGAATTTCTACTGCAAAGAGCAAAGCTCCAAAATATCAGTAAATTATTAGTCTGAAAACATACAAAAGCTTCATAATTCACTGTGAACATTCTGCAAATGCACAGGGAAAGTATGAGGAACCCAGGACCATTGTGGATAAGGAGCATCACTTAAACACGGTTTAAGAGTTATACCACACCACCACCAATACACCACAGAGAGCTCTGAAAGCAGTCAGCTTTAAATGAACTAGGTTTAAATGTAATGTTGCTTATTAGTCATTTAATCACAGGGGTTTTTGTGAAAATGAAGGCAGACAGGACAGTAGATGTCCGGAACCTGGAAGACAAGGATGGACACAAAGATAAGGAGCTGGTAAATGACCAAATGCTTTGGCTCTTGAACCTGTTAATACGACATTTCGATCAGTTCTCTATGCTTAATGTACAGAGACAGAAATACATAATAGCTCTGAGGAGGGCAAGGACTCTGTCACAAACATTTACCCTACTAGCTACTCCTACTTTTCCCCTTTCCTCCATGCCTGGCTCATGATGACCTCCATCCATGGCCTTGGCCAAGACACATAACTATACTATCTTTTGAGACTAAGATAAGATATGGTTTCTTTAGGTAAGGCTTTCCTTGGCAACGCTCCACCCTACATGCCCCAAATTAGAAGCCTTTCCTCTAAGGTTGTTTGCATTTAATAGACTATACACTTCATGTTTATGTTTGTCTCCCTGCTGGGGTACAGGTCAGGAACGGATTTCTACTTTTCAACTTGTCGGCAATGCCCAGCACTGAGCATGGCAGACCACAAGAGGTATGTAATAAATTTTTGTTGAATGAATGAGTTGTTCAGTCTTTAGTTCAGTTCTTTCTAATAACTTCACTACTTTGAAGAATCACTTCTATTGTCTTGTATTTCCATTCAAATTTCCCATTTTTTTCAATTCGACAAATATTTACATTTCAATTTACATTTGTTTATGCTAGGCTCTGTAACAAATACACATAGGAAATAAAGTGGAGGAAATCTATGGACGCACAATAGCAGGTATGTACTCAACCTTACAGAGGAAGAAAGAACTACTGCTACAGGGGGTTAGCCAGCATAAAAAAGTAGGATAGTTGATATTCTAGAAATGGGAGAGAGAAGCCACCATTCCAGAGTGAAAGGAACAACATGAACAAAGGGAGAAAAGTATTAGGGAGTAATGAATTGTTTTCTGATGCTAGTATAAAAAGTGGAAACGAACAGAAAAATAGGTCAGAATCAGCTCAGAGAAGGGTCCTCAAAGCCACACAGCAAGGTTGTGACTTTATTCTGTGGCTAGTGAGGAACATGGTAGATTCTACACAGTTGTAGTGGAAACTGCTCTAACACAGAGATTCCTAAACTCCAATGCCCATCAACTCCACTTTGAGAGTTTATTAAAAATACAAATACCTGGGTCACTCCTCAGACCTAACAAACAAGAAACACTTTGAGGATGGAACCCTAAATGAAGATTCCAAAGGGATTCTCACATTCCATGTCTACAAATTAACATTTGGGAATCAATGATCTACAATATATTCTTTAAAATCAATTGTCAAGTTCTGCTAGAAGAGAATTCACTGATCACTTCTCTAAAACCAGCAGGAGAAATTTACACTGGTGGATAGGAAGATAGCAATCAGAAAGGAAAAAGAACACTATGTTTGCAATCATCTCATTCTTTCAGAATACCTGGATAAAATGACAGCAATGATGTAAATGGATGAAAATGCATCTAATCAACTTTAGAGAAAATGTGGTGTAAGAAAGCAGGAAGATTTGTTGCCATCTACAGCTGTCTCTTTAGATCACTGTATTATACACAGAATGGTTAATCCCAAACTGCAAATAACAGACAGAATAATCAGAGTGGGGCCAGCTGACAAGACTTGTGAATTGTGAGGTACCCTGAAGACAGAGCATAAACTCCCTTTAATAAAAATAGCATTATTTAGTTTAGCTAGATAGTGTTACCCACCCCCAGAACTTACTCCTTGGTGATGTCCTCTATACACATTTGGTTTCCCTAAAGTTGGCCACCCACCATTGATGACTACAGCTATCATGTTTCAGTACAAGAGACCAAGTGGGGCTAAAATCTTGACAACTGTACAGCTTTAGAGAACTCTCTAAAAACTGTTAAGTGGAACTAGATAAGCTCAGTTATCTGGAGTTGAAGGTGGTTAAAGACAGTGTAAGTAGAATGAGAAAATTCCTGCCAGCAGACAAAAGGTACATAAAGACAGTGAGGAACGGGGAGAAGTATGAAAGAAACAAGAGTGAAAACACGTGCGTGCATGTAAAGCCCACAGATGGGCAAAGAAAACCACAGAACATCAGAAGATGAGCAACCAAGAAGAAGAGCACAGTAATAGCTAAAAGACCAAATCCAGAACAGAAGAACGCTTGAAACTGAGATGTTTCACATACTTCAGAATTAGAGTCAAGAACCTGAGAGGAGATAACACTCATCGGAAAATAAGTGAGAATAGTTTCAGAAGGGGAAAAAACCACCATAGTAGGAGGTGGGCACCAGTGAGACAGACGTGCCCTGGGAAACAGGAATGGAAGAAAGGGAGAGGACCCACATGCATAAGGAGCCTGAATGGAGACAAAGTGAGAGGAAAGGACTCAAAAAAAAAAAGTTCAAGGAGAAATAAGGGAGCAACATTCTCAGGTGAAAACAAAGCACTACCCTCTCCTGTAAAGACTTTTAAAACTAAACCAAATCAACACTTTTCCACACCGCTACAATTCTTAAAGCTTTCACGAGGAAGGTCACCATCATCTCCCTTCACTCATAAGCAACTTTGGCTTTCCAAGTATGTGAGCTGCAGGGAGAAAGACAGGTGGCAGCCCAAAGAGAGGACCATTCCTCTCATTTCTGGAATGAAAAAAGATACAAATAATTCCAATGTTTTGCAATCATTACAGATTTATAAATTTTCTTTTTTTTTGAACGTTTATTTATTTTTGGGACAGAGAGAGACAGAGCATGAACGGGGGAGGGGCAGAGAGAGAGGGAGACACAGAATCGGAAACAGGCTCCAGGCTCCGAGCCATCAGCCCAGAGCCTGACGCGGGGCTCGAACTCCCGGACCGCGAGATCGTGACCTGGCTGAAGTCAGACGCTTAACCGACTGCGCCACCCAGGCGCCCCGCAATCATTACAGATTTAAATGCCTCCATTAATGTTCAAATCCTATCTTACCCGAGGAACTACAAAGTCAGTACAGCTATGCTTTTTAATGTGAAAATGCTTAGAAATATACTTAAAAGTGGGCTTAAATATTAAAGTGAAACTTTTTTTCTTTAACCATGTTACAGTATTTCATATGGTCACTTGTTACTATTTTGTAATGAAAAGAATTTATCAAGAAAAAAACCAATTTAACTGGTGTTTCACGGTGCTGGCTCTTATGTTCTTTGGGAATGAAAATGGCTAGAATTTTGTCTTGGAGCGAAACTGAAAAGGAACAATTTGTTTTAAAAAAGGAAAGAACAACAACAACAACAAAAGCATACATAGCTTACCATTTTTTTGACTTCAGCCTGGGAGGAGGGTTTCTGGGAATGAGAAACAGTGCTCTCATTGGATGCATGTCACAGAGAGCTGGGGAAAGGAGATGGTTGTGTCAGTATGGCACTTATTTTACTTATTTTTAATTTCTAGGGCTCACTCAAAATATCAAATGCGCTGTCCCATCATCTGATAATCTTTATGTCAAGCAGTTTAGACATCCAGCTATCAACCCTAGGATATACCTTGAATTTCCCCCTTTATAAACATAGCAAAAGATAAGGAGGTCAAGAGCAACAAGAAGAACATAATTTCACAATTCAAATTGACATTGGAAAGTTTTCATAAATCAAAGATAAATATGGATTCAAAGTCTTAAAAGAGTGAATAGCTTAAGTTTCTACACCATCTATAAGATCTCAACGAAAATAATTTTATTGTCATAGGGTCATTGTGAGGATTAAATCAGATACTGCTCGAAAAGGCATTCACAGAGTGCCGAGACATAGTAATAAACCCAGTGAAGCCCTCCAGAAATGTTAACTGTTCTTTTGCTATAGCCAGTGTTACTAAGAAGAAGCAAAGACGAGAGACAAAATGGATTGTTTGATTCTGTGCATTTACTGTTTATACTTCTTTCACTTGCCCATAAAGGCATAGCAGGTGTAAACGCACATATTAATATATCAAAAGAGGTAATGTGCATTTTTGTATGTTTATTTACCTTCGTAAGAATCTTACAAGGCAGCTAAGAAATGGGGGCCAAGAAGACAATCTATTCCCACTGTGAAAAAAACCTGAAACAAAGGATCTGGCAATACATCCCTGTCTCAATTCCTCAGAGGGAAACATGAGGAAACATGGTGTTCAAGACTGACATCCATTTCTGTACTGTAAACTAATTTTTAGCCATTGGAAATTTTTTTCATTCATTCAACAAATATTTATTCAGCAGCAACTATGTAGCATGACATGTACACATTCTTTGTGTACCCCTTTTTTTAGGGGGACCAGCAGATAACGCTGTTTTGTCCCTTTGTTCTCTGCAATTCTACCCGTCTCTGCTCAAAAATCAATTTTATGAAGTTGTCATTGATTTAACTGAAAGGGAGAAGCAAATTTCACACAAGTATCCAAAAAAAGGGAAAAAAAAAGAAAAAAAATTATTCCACAGATAAAAAGTTAGGCCTCTATTTGTAAAGTAATAACATAAGTATTACTAAAATGTCACGTGTTAGGATTTAGTTTCACTAAAGTTTAAATTGTGAAAAGAAAAATTACTGCCTATTATCTGATGTCAGCATAATTTCAGGTCACACATCTAAATACAACTTACATAAAAGATAAAATGTAGCCTACAGACTTCAGGGATCTTCAAAAGGAAGAGTGGATGCCAAGAATCCTTTTACATCTAAAACTTCACTGTATTTATGATTCCTTCCACTAAATGCCCCACTAGGAAAGGCTTTATCCATGAAGTTGTTCTTTTTGAAGGCTTGAGACTGATTTTAACTCACACAGAAGAACTGGGCTAAAGAAGAAAGTACATTACTTACGGGGAGCACCTTCTGCCATTTCAATGGCTGTAATGCCACAAGACCAAAGGTCACTCTGCAAAAATAAAACAGTATGTTACAGCTACTGGATTAGATATGAAGCCACTAACTTATCACTGCTGACTAGTCACACAAATGATTTAAAGGCATTTTTTGGCATATAAACTGAAAAGAAGTTGCCAGAAAATTAAAAGCACAAACACATACGTAAGAATACTTTCCAAATGAATGAATGAATGAAAAAATAAATATAAAATTGACCTGTTAACTAGAACCACTCCCATCTGTGACTGAACGAGAGATGGTCCATGTAAAAGCTTCTCTTGGCCACTGCATGCCTGCTGTTCAGTGTGTCTCCTCATTTCTTTACGTTCAATAATTTTGACTCCTGGCCCAAGTTATGTTTAATTTTATGATTTATGTCACTATCTCAAACTTAATTAAGATGTTAAAATTTTAAAGGCTAACCTGAAACTAATATACACTGTATGTTAATTATATTTGAATTAAAAAATAAATTAACCTTAAAAAAAAAGTTTAAAGGCTAGAAAGCCTTCTTTATAAAAGGCTCAGAGTTGAATTCACCGACTGTAATCACACCGCTAAGCCTCTCTACTCTCCCCTCAAACTTAATAAGGAGTAAGCAATCAGCTGCCTTTCTAGGCATGGAATCTCTTCTCAGTCCCCTGAAATATTAATTGTAAAATTTGAATTTTAACTTTATTCCCCACCCAAATACAAGTTTCATGAGGGCAGACATTCTCGTCTGTTTTATTCACCTTTGTGTCCCCAAAATTGTGACTGGCATGTGGTAGGCACTCAATAAACATCGGCTGATGAATGACGGAAGTAAGTTTTATCAGCCAATTTCTTAAAATCCAAAACAGATTTTTAAAAAGCAGACAATCGGGTAGTTATAATCATTAGCATTCTTTTGTTTATATGCTATATTCTAATGAAAGATTTACTTAAAGTTGCTCAGTTTTCTAAATAACCTATAATTATGTTACACAATTCAAACACATGTTTGATTCCAAGAAGGACAGGCCCACAAATTTCTCCCTTATTTTTATGAGGTTTTCTATACTGTCAAGCGCAAAGGAGGGGCTTCACCCACCTGGACTCAGTGACTAATCTTAAGCATCAGTGGCGGGATATACAGATGTTCACGCCCCCCTGGTGTGATATAACACAAACCATACCCATCTCCTGAGGCAATCCTGCTTTAGGTTTTCTCAATACTAATGGAATTTCTCCAGTTTATAAGACACAAGGAAAATACCTTAACAAAGATTGTAAAGTTAAAATTTTAAAATGGTAAGACAAATCTATATGGTGGAATACTGCCTTGTCAACAAATCAGTGTCATGAAAAAAAGAGGAGGAGGGGCAGTTTGTTAGCCTTGATTAAAAGATACACAGTAGCCAAACAACCAAATACAATGTCTTGTCCTATATTAAACACTCGTTTGGATAAGCCAGGTATAAACCAGTTGGGTTTAATTACAAACTCTGTACTATGAAATTATTTTTAATTTACTTAAGCATCATAATATTTTGGGTATGCTGGAAAATATTTTTGGATATGTAATAACATAATAAAGAGTGACAAGTCACCTAGTCTATAATTTATTGTAAAATACTCCAGCATGTTTAAAAATAAAATAAAAATTTCTTGGGGCGTCTGGGTGGCTCAGTCGGTTGAGTGTCCGACTTCGGTTCAGGTCATGATCTCACGGTCCGTGAGTTCGAGCCCCATGTTGGGCTGTGTGCTGACAGCTCAGAGCCTGGAGCCTGCTTCGGATTCTGTGTCTCTGTCTCTCTTTGACCCTCCCCCGTTCATGCTCTGTCTCTCTCTGTCTCAAAAATAAATAAACATTAAAAAAAAAATTAAAAAATAAAATAAAATAAAAATTCCTCCATACCATATGCTTAAAATGAGCTTCATTAATTGGGTATTTATAATAAATACTAAAATACACTGGAGAGTGTGAAAATATGAACTCAATTTTGAATACCGTTAACAGATACATAGACACTCTGACTCGTTTAATTACAGCAAGAGAACTTTTTTAAAAAAATAATTTTTGTAAACGCTCAACCTGAATCTGATGATCAAATATGGGCTTTACATTGAGATCAAAAAAGTGCATTTTTTTTTTTTAATTTTTTTTTTTCCAACGTTTATTTATTTTTGGGACAAAGAGAGACAGAGCATGAACGGGCGAGGGGCAGAGAGAGAGGGAGACACAGAATCGGAAACAGGCTCCAGGCTCCTAGCCATCAGCCCAGAGCCCGACGCGGGGCTCGAACTCACGGACCGCGAGATCGTGACCTGGCTGAAGTCGGACACTTAACCGACTGCGCCACCCAGGCGCCCCAAAAAAGTGCATTTTTGATACAAGTCCCTAGAGGTCACTCTAATAATTTAAATATATTATTTGTGTGCCAAATCAAAGCTGTAAAGCTCTTTAGCAATACTCTAAAATTTCACATAGATGAAGCTATTGTTATATATTCTGACAGTATTTTTAAAAGTATAATAAACATCTGATTATATTCTTCAATTTTACAAGGATGGCAAACAGGGCAGAAGCATTTAATTCACTCATGACAAAAAGTTCTATGCACAAGTCAGTGACTTGCATTGCCCTGAAAGCAGAATATTACTTAGTAAGGAGAACAGAGGTGATGGGGGATGAACAATAACAAGACAGCATCTCAATACTGTTCCAGAAAATTTGCACTTGCAACAAAGTTTTCAAGTCATTCTCATTGAAAAAGCAGTAAGCTTTTTGTAAGCAGTGCCCCCATCCCTCAGGAATGCCAGGGACCCAGTAAAGGCCAAGAAAGTAGGCGCCTCTTACTCTGTAATCGTAGGTGGCATCTGGGTTCTCATCACAGGCAATGACCTCAGGAGCCATCCAGTAGGGGGTGCCTATGAATGTATTTCTCCTCCCAACTGTCCGGTCCAGCTGAGCACTCACACCGAAATCAACTGTGGGAGGAAGAGAAAGGAAGGAGTAGAACATAATTAGCAAATAAGTAAACTATCAGACGAAGAAAGGTGAGGAGGAGGTGTCTTCAGAGTAAACTCAAGGAGTAATACTTCATGGATATACAAACTCCTCAAGGTCACCAGCACTGATAAGGAGCAGTCTCCAGAGCAGAGCCACTAAAATGACAAGATCCTCTACCAGTCTACCGGCTCCTGGGAAGCCTGAACCCAGCCACTTCCCTGAGCTTCCAGGATAGTGGCCACCAGAGGGACTTTTGGATGAATTAGGACGTTCGGTGCTTGCAGGAAACATGCCTGCGACAAACAAGATCAAGTCATAGAAAGCTCCAAGTTCAGGAGAACTAACACCCACGTGACCTAGCTTCTGAGGCAGCACTAACCACAGAAAGAGAAGAAAGCCACAAAGGTTTTCTGGAAAGAACACAGTAATGAATTCAATAAAGAGAATGAAGCTATATCACAAATATACTAAGAAACACCCCTCAGAGTACCTGGGACTTCCGATTTTTCAGAGTGACCCCTACATCCTACTCAGCCGAACGATGATGGTAGTCTAGAGGAAAGTTCAAGGGTGGGAGGCAGAGCTGACAGGAAGATCAGGATCTCTAATAGAATGTTTGCGAATGATACCACTACGTACATTGTCATTACCCCTAGGAGGACTGCACGATGCTGAGATCACTCACAGGAGTGGGGTTATAGACTCAACTTGTGTATGTACATCTCCTGAAGCCACTCGGGCAACGACATGGCCAAGAGGTGGGCTCACAAGCTAAGGGCTCCTGAGACAGACACATGTGCCAAGCAGTGCATGCCATTTGCAGCAACTCAAATAGCAGTCGCAAGTGATCACCAAGCGATTATTACGAAGGGAGTATCACAGGCCTGGCACCAGCAGGCCAGTGCAGGGGACACACACAGCTTGCTGAGTCACTGGGAATGAGAACAATTCAAGTGTCTCCTATCTTGGTTTTGAGGGAATTTCCTAAATGGGCACCCTATTTCTCCACAGACGACCGATAAATGGGGGTATTATGCAAGAAAGCAATAATGAAGATTTTAAGGTAGAACTACGGCGCATAAGATTTTTGAAAGATGGAGTAGATCCTTATAAGTAGAAAGAATTTTTTTCTGTGATGCCTTAGTGGAAGAAAACTTACTGCTAATTCTGTTTAAAAATTTGACAGAACCATTATATAAAAGTGGGATTGAAAAAAGTTCAGGGGCGCCTGGATGGCTCAGTCAGTTAAGCGTCCGACCTCAGCTCAGGTCATGGTCTCACGGTCCGTGAGTTCAAGCCCCGTGTCGGGCTCTGTGCTGACAGCTCAGAGCCTGGAGCCTGCTTTGGATTCTGTGTCTCCCTCTCTCTCTGCCCCTCCCCTGCTCATGCTCTGTCTCTCTCTGTCTCAAAAATAAATAAAAACATTAAAAAAAAATTTTTTTTAAAGGAAAAAAGAAAAAAGTTCAAATTCAGGTAAGGGAAACAGGAAATATAGAAGAACCATTATAAAATCATCTCCAGGAAGATACTTTGGACCTCATCCATTCAAGCATCCACACATAAATTTACTGAGCACCTACTACATCTAAGCCACTAAGTTAGGTGCCAGATTAGAATGCTTTCATAAGGGGCACCTGGGTGGCTCAGTTGGTTGGGCAACTGACTTCAGCTCAGGTCATGATCTCGCAGTTTGTGAGTTTGAGCCCTGTGTTGGGCTCTGTGCTGACAGCTCAGAGCCTGGAGCCTGCTTCGGATTCTGTGTCTCCCTCTCTCTCTACCCCTCCCCTGCTCACACTCTATGTTTCTCTGTCTCTCAATAGTAAACAGACGTTAAAAAAAAATTATAAAAAAAAAAGAATGCTCTCATAAATAAAACATCCTAGTTGCTACACTCCTAGAAATTACATTCCGGTGAATAAGGCAGAAATAGAGGTAAACAAATAGCTGTATAATTATAAATTGTGATCAGTATTAATGAGGAAACAAGTGGTGGCACCCAATACAGATCAGAGGGTCAGGGAAGGTCTCTGAAGATGAGGAAAAAACTGCAACTTCAAAACTGTTCCCAGTGGGGAATAGTGTATGTGAAGACGCCAAGGGAAAAGTCTAAGAAATATAAAAATGAGTGAACTGAAGAAGAGAGAAGTGAGGATGGTCACAAAGTAGGGCTGGAAAGTAGTAGGAGCCATGGCTTTTTATGGGCCATGGTAAGAAATGTACATTTTATTCCAGGTGTAAAAGGAAGCCACTAACGGGTCTTAAAGAAAGTGATGTGATCTGATTTAAACAGTAGTCTATTATATGGTGAGCAGAGCAGAGGGGAGAAGCATGAGGGAAGGGCGGTTGGAGCCAGACAAAATAATAACCCCAGTTCTCACTTCTTAAGTAGAACAAAAGAGAAAATGTGGGTAACAGACTGAGCTTTTAGCTAAATGCCAGTGAGGTAGAGAGTGTCGCTGGTCTGCACCAGGGGCCAAGTATTAGATCATGTGGCACATGCATCACATACCAAGTTTCACCTCTGCATTCTCAGTCAGCAATACATTCTGGCCCTTGATGTCCCGGTGAATCACGTGATGGATATGAAGATGTGCCAGTCCCTGAAGAAGACAGACAGATTTGAATTTTAGTTCTTTGTTGCTGCAAATAGCCAGGAACATACTTTTTATAACAAAATGCACATGCACGCCAATAGCTTTATGAACCATATTCAGAACGTACTATAATTCAATCTTAGTGCCTTCCCATGAAGACATCACCAGTAGTACCACACAAACAGAAAGAAGTACCCATTCCCTAATTCCAGTGGGTTAGGTCCCTTGTGTGAGCAACATTACCCGTTTCTAGCTGTTCCTTGAAGATACGCTCTAGATTACCATCTGTAGTTTCTCTGCTGTAATTTGTGCTATTTGTGTACAGGGTGGTTCCTTTCCCACGCTACATGTCCATCTTTCAGTGGGTGACCCCGTGGGTATATCTGAACTAGACCCATCCCAGGGGAAAAGCAAAGAGCCAGAGAGGGTTTTAAGTCTGGCTGTTGAACACTGCCTAGTTTTCCCACCACATAGTGACAAACTGCTAACTGCTGATCAATCCCACTTCCACCCCAGCATAAAACAATTCTGCCACTGAAACAGCTTTATGTTCAAATAAAATATCCTTCCTTCCCAAGGATATAAACCCTACTGGGCATATAGCACTTTCTGATGACCTTGTATCTGGAGCAAAGCCCAAGAGCATGTCTCTTAAGAGAGGTGGCAGAAGAACGAAAACACATTCTGCATCCAACAGATGCCCGACAGACAAAAAGGTGTCATTCTCACAACTCCTGTACTTTTTCTATCTTTAGCTAGAGAAGCCAAATCTATAGGCTGCCTCCTTAAGATACAAGCAACCTATTTATTCTGAAATGTCTCAATTCAAAATGGCCAGATCAGAAGAAAGGTTTATTTCATTTTCCAGTTTGATTTTTTCTGTGAGGTTTTATTATCATTACTGTGTAGGGTATGTGTTAAATACAACAGCCGCTCTAGAATACTAATTTTTCTAGCACAGGGGGTTTCTAAACAACAATTTACTAGTCTGCTTATAAAGCAGAATTGAGCCTACATGATGGCCCTGTTTATTTTCCCCCCACACAGGATGTGCAGTGTTACACCGCAAAGCACTGACTAGGGGAAAAAGGCACTAAAAATATATGGTATGTTAGTGCTATAGTTAGGAAGAAAGTCTCTCCTTTCAGCATGGCATAACTTTGAACAGCAAAGAAGAAACAAACAAAAAAAGTAGCTTCCCTAATTCCTTCATAATTCCTACTTCTATTATTTCAGTTCATTTTATATTCTTTTTCACAACCCCCATCTTATACTTTTACAGGATTATCTTAGCAACAACAAACATAAGTATTCACATCTTCTCAAAGAAATGTGGCCTGCATGCACTCTTGTTTCTTACAAGCAATAAACTTAAGAAATATCTACTTCCTGTCCCTACTGCTAAGGGATTGATGTGTCTCCAGGTGAAACCACTCAAGGTGTGTCTAATAGCTCGTAGACAGTGTGAACTTGAGTTATGATTATTCCAAATGAGTACATCTTTCCCTATATGAAGAGAGAGGATGCATGTTCAACTACTGCCATGCCAAAAGTTAAGCCACAATTATTCCTCCATAGCAAAGATAGTCCAAATACACAGTAAATACCACCCTAGAGCAAATGCATCAAAGTTTCAAAACCAGAAAACATTCTTCCTGTAACTCTCATTCATGGACATAGAGCAAAGGAACATCAAAGGTTGTCCTTCAGTGTTGGTTATGAAAGGCTTACAATGAATATCAGCTTCTACTAAAATGCATCAATAGCTGTGCGGACTATAAACGTAGAAGTGGGCTGGAATGAACATGGCTGGCTTTGCTGGTAAACCTTTGGTCAAGAGTCTCAGTGGGCCAGCCCAAGAGAGCTTTCCTACTGATGTCTGAGGCCTATATGCTCATGACTCTCAACCTTCTGAGGATCTTAACATAATAACAGCATGTGAATCTAACATCTACTAAAGAAGGTAGACAAGTTTCGCTGCTGCAGAAATTAGCTAACCCAGCAGTGTCTTTGAGAACCCAGGTTATCCACTTGGGCTGGCTGGGTGCCTTCCTTTTCCAGGACAGCTCACCTCCTTCTCACCATATTGCTTTCTCTTTACCAAAGTGGACTCTCAGTGTCCCTGTGAAAAAACACATACTAGCTTGTGACACACTGACTCTTCCAGAGACTTGTTTTTAGTTCATTTAGACTTTGGTTACAGAAAAAATTGCCATCCTAAATGAAATGTAAATGAAGGGAACTCTTTGTTTCAGGTACCCACTGAGGTGGAAAACATTTGGCGTATCTCAGAAGGATGTCCATTAAGCTATTATGATCATTCCAGGGCCTCAAACAACCCGGGCATCTTTGAAATAATGTCTGAGATCAATGGAAGTAAAATAGCTAAATATACTTATTACACGATCAGTAGAAAAATGCTTGCCTGCGTACATAAAAACATGTTAGTTGTCTCTGATAGGCAAAATACATTTGACACCTAGGGCATTCATACTAAAACCTACATCTCTGCTTGAGAAATCCTACACTGGAATTATATACACAAAAGGTGTCAGTAAGTGTAATATTTACTGACAATTTGTTATATACTCACATTACATTAAATAATTTCATATATACCAACTCATTTAATTCTCATAACAATGACACTTGCTTCATAAGGTTGGTATCTAAAATTTACAGATGAAGAAAGTCCTTAAAGGGGAGTAACTTTGCCAGGGGTGTGTATCAGGTAAGTAGCAAAGGCAGGACTCAAACCCACATCTGCCTCACTCTAACCACTGTTTTCTCCTGCAGACCAGGCCAAGAGTTTTAGTTGTTAATATAATGAATGCATTTGCCCACTTGGTGAACTCTTTCACAGTAGTACAGGATGGGATACTTAGTTTTCCACTTTTAGACTCTGCTTCTTACAATAACCATAAAAGATAGGACTCTCATGTTTTCATAATGAAATCTGAGTGTGATTATAAAGAGAAGGTAAGGTTCTTCCACCTCAGCCCCTATGACTAGTTTTCTTAAGGGAATTGCTTAATTTCAAGGGCTTCATAACATATCTAAATAAAAAGGAATTAAAATTCATCTCTGTAAATTCTAGGTGGTGTTTTTTAAACCTGAAATCCTCTAAGAAACTTAAATATAAAAGTAGGGTAAATTTACCTATAAATAAAAAATACAGCAACAGTTTTTTTTATTAGTGAGAGAAGCATAAGAATTAGATTCTAGTTTAACTCCACAGTCTTTATTTTTTAAATGTGGTGGGTAAATGAAATCCAACAAAATCATCTAAATGTGTAATTAAGGGGTAGTGACACTGGGACAGCTGGCCAAAGGGAAGAGGCCCACTGCTAACCCACACGCACTTTCCAAATGCAATCTACACAGGCCCTCTGCCCGTGGCATAAGTGCAGCACCACTACTGAACGCGATCATTTAGAATCTGCTAAAACAGTAGTTCAGAAACGTTAACATAATAAACTGGCTTTCAATCAGCTGTAAAAAACATTAAACATTAGAACTTCCCCTCGTAAATACTGCAACAAATTCTCAGAGTTAATGTCAAAGTCCACAAGATGATTCTAAAAGCCAGCGATTGGCATCATTGATATTGATTCATAAGCTTAGACACAGGATTCCTATAAAAACAATAGTTAGAGACGATTTCTCTTCACTTGGATTTTCTTTTTAACACCTGGAGGGTGAATTCAGGGAAATACAGAAAACTATTTTTGGGTAAGTCTACTTTCCTTAGATACTTGTCATAATCAAAACCATGATGTAGCTTAAACAATCAAAGCCAGCCAGTTATACAGAGCCCTTGGCTGTCATGAAAAGAACAATCTGTACAGTTACAGTTAATGCAAAGTAATACTCAGGGCTAGGAAAATGAAAATGGAAACACAAGACCATGTACCGGGCATCACAGACTCGCCCTTCTCCTTACCCTCAGGATTTCTCTGGAGATGTAAGCTATCCAGTCTTCCTTGAGTGTGTTCCCTTTGGTGTTCTTCACAAGGTCTGTAATGGACCCAGCCCCGCAGAACTCCATAACAAGCTACGGGACAGACAAGACACACTGTGACTAGCACATCCTAGCAGTCAGTGAGAGCATCACAGCTATTAGTACACACTGGAGGGAAGTCAGGAAAGCAGTCTAACCCCCCTCTGCCTTCCCTAAAGATCTGGGTACATGATCATCTTGGAAGCATCCAAATTACTGAGAGCTCATTTCGCCATTTAATTTATTCACTGTGTATGTTTGATCCAGGAGATTTAAGAGTTTCTGATATTTAACAGCACATCCCCCAGTGCAGAGATTCTAAAGTGTTCTTCCTCTCTCATATGGGCATGGGAAGACCATTTTGTCCTTAATCAGTGACTAATTATCAGAAATCTGATGGAAATACTCTAACATCTTCTCTCATTTGCCAGAGTCAAAGATATTCTATCTTCCATACATTATGATTCTCAACCTTTTATATTAAGAGAAATGCTATTTTAAAGCAGTACATAATTTTAAAAATACATTTTTACAACACCTAAATGTTTATACAATATGAACACAAGTATATTTTCTAAATACCTAGAAAATGAATCGAGCGATTCTAAAATTTTAACTTTGATTGGACTTGGGCAATGAAAATAAAGATTAATTGCTTCTCTTTTGCCTTAATTTTGCAAATTTTCTATGATGAGTTTTAAAAAATTAGAAAAAGTATTTTCCTGCTTTTTAAGTCCAGTGCCTTTGGCATAACTAACATGATAACCACAGATCTGACAGCATGTCAGTGTCACTATCTTCAAGACAGACGTGGCTCAGTAAGAGATAAGGCTGAATGTTTATCAATTCTAGGAATATCCCTGGAATTTAATACTTTCAATTAATTGTCATCATTAATATTATTAATAAATACTGTCATACTGTTTTCTTGTGACATGTCCCCTTCCAGATGGCAAAGAAGATGCATTTAGTTGAGCTTCCGTATTAATTTCCATAAATAAAGTTTTTATTGTTGGTTTTATTTCTGAGCTCCTAATTTCCTTGCGTTTTGGTTACATTACTTTTAAAAAGTGCCATTTTATTCCTGAAACATGAAGTTAACTTTTTTCCACGCAAAGTGAAGCCAACATAAAAATAAACATTCAGCCAAGACTGTTTAACCTTTAACCAAGAAAGCCAAGGAAGATACCAGGCACTACCCCCTTTGTCTTTGCTTTTCTCTCCCCTCCCTCTGGAAGGTCCTTACTGTCCTTTTTAGTACAACTAAAGAGGAAACCTCACAAAACCCTCGGGAAACATTTGCCTACCCAGAGCTGGTCATCATGTCCTGGAGGGCTCTTCTTAATGAAAGCACCGTAATATGTTGCAATATTTCTATGATGAGAATATTTCTTCAGCATATTTATCTCCAGTTTGATTTCTTCCTCTTCATCCTTAAGAAAAAAATAAAAATAAAATGTGTGGCTTTTGAATGATGTGCATTTTACCTTCCCCACCCACAGGCAATAACACAAGTTCCCAGCCCCTCCCACAAGGGAGAGACATACATTCACTTTATCCTAGTGACAAGAATTGGGGACTTCAACAAGACTCACCCTTTGAAATGTGATTACAAGCTATGCAAGAAATAAGTAAGTATAAAAGTTACAGATGTACATAAGATGTAGCATGGAGCAGCTATTCCATTAACTATGACCTTTGAACCTCAGTTTGCTCATTTGTAAAAATGCGAGGAAAAAAGAGAACTGACTGATACTATTTCAACTAATTACAAGGAAAAGTTGTTTCTTTTCTAGAAAAGATTTGTGCATGTAAATCATCTGGCACACCAAAGGCAGAGAAGCTTCACCTGTAACAACCTTGCAGAAAGCATTACCTTCTGGTGTGGCCACAGGCAGATTACCGAATATAGACCAGCACTGCAGGCCCTGGACGGATGGCATGCTTAATGAGATCCACTACCCCGAAAAGAGATCCAGGTGAGTCCGGCGAGCCACAGTAATAAAACATCATTCAGCGACAGCAGGTTGTTTTAGACTTGGCTCACCCCCCAGACTCTTGCTTTATTAAAGTGAGATGAACAGAGGAAGAAATGTAGAGTTTGTGTGAAAAGATCAGAAGGAGAATGAAAGAAACAGATGGTGACACAGGTCTGGAAAATAAAAATAAGTTGTCCTTGTGAATGGTGAGGGCTGCCAGTCTCCGCCTTTCTCTCTCATACACCCCTGGGGCAGTACCTGCAACAGCATGGGCATTCTGTCCCTTGGTGCATACACATGACACAGAGAGAGTCTGCCAAACTACCTGCTGGGTTATGTTAAGTAAGATTTATGGACAGCATGAGAATGAGAGGAAAGCAGAATTAAAGTGATGAAGAGGAGAGAAGGTGGGGGAAAAGAGAAAAACCACCCTGGCTAGAAAAACAGCATCTGGGGGAGGATAATGATCTTAGAAAAACACTGGATAATCAGATCTCTAGAATTCCCTTTATTACATATATTTACTGACATGCTCAATCCACTTACAACTGATGTTCTTCCTTCTCCAGGGAAGACTCAGCGTTTCTAAGTAGTCAAGGTGTGTAAGAGAAAGATAGTGCATGTGAAAGAACATGCATGCACACAGGCTGAAGAAACCTACTGTGACAGCCTAGCATCTCCAAAACCCATTTATAAGGCCTCACGGATCTAAAGTTTGGTTTGAAAATACTGTTAAGATAAAAGCTACAACATTATTAATTAGATATTAGTGATGACACCAAATGAAAAAACAAAATTTCTTAAAATACAACTTTCAACTGTACACTACTGCTTTAGAAACCAAACATGTAACAAAACAAACTCAGTACAGTGATTTTTTTTTTATTTTTTAAAAAAATTTTTCTTAACGTTTATTTATTATTGAGAGACAGAGAGACACAGAGTGTGAGCAGGGGAGAGGTAGAGAGGGGGGAGACACAGAATCTGAAATAGGTTCCAGGCTCTGAGCTGTCAGCACAGAGCCCGACGTGGGGCTCGAACTCATGAACTGGGAGATCATGACCTGAGCTGAAGTCAGTCGCTCAACCTACTGAATCAAATCAGGTGTCCCTCAGTACAGTGATTTTTCAGATGGTGGCCTCCAGCTTGGTCCCCAGACATAAGTACATTAGAATATTACAGTATATTAATAGGCATAGTTGTCATGTGATTTTAGCAGATGGTGACTGCAAACACGGAGCAGAGTCACATGGCCAAGTACAGTCCATACAATAATCTGTGTACTAATTCTCATTCAAACCCTGTATATATGAAAACACACCAAATATATCACTTCAATCTGTGATTTAAACATGGCCATGTTGAGAGTAGCAATGAAAACTGAGATACTGAATAACCAGGATAACTATCTTAATCCTAAACAAAAGCAGTGTTAAGCCTGGCTAGTATACACAAGAACACACTCCTACTTGGGACTTTTCTTCAAAGAAACTTTATACTAAAACATAAAAGGGTGACAATTTTTATTAATGTAAGGAAGGAAGCATGTCCAAAACACAGCTAGAAGGCCCAATTCATTAAAAGCTTTATCTTCTTGCTCTTTCCACATGCTCACATACACACGCAGAGTGTGTAATGACCACAACTTGCTGGCACACAACACATGAAGCCTCTCTCTCCAGCATCACCACAACTTACAGCTCACTCCCAACAGTATCTGGGAGCAGCCCAGGACAACCCTAATGGGACCTGTCAAGACCAATAGGTTCCTAACAAAAAGTGGCACATGACCCTATGGCCAATAATGTGCTCCTGATTGGAAAGGCATGCAGTGACTGTCACTCCTAGAACAAGGCCTATGGTTAAACATGTTGTGCCCTGAAAAGCTAAATATCCCACTTTCCATACACTGGACCACAATTAGATGATTAGAAAGTCAGCTAAAGGTTTGATTTTTTTTTTTCCTTTTATCCAAAATCATCAATGTACAAAGATCTGGGATATAAAGACTACACAAAAACAAAAAGAACAATGGTGAACTAAAATAGGAGAAAATCAAAATATTGATTTTAATTTTGTATTTGTAGCCAATCATGACATGCAGTGTGTGCATCTTGTTGGGTTGCACAGACTTTGCTTTTATTGATTCATCCCTACCTACCTCCCTTCCACTCCCCATATTGGCTAAATTATTCTAAGAGTCATTATTCTGTGTGATACTCTGCCAGTAAGTTTCACTTCTTGACAGAAAGCAAATGTTACCTACAATTCTCCCATGAGAAGCTTCCTGTGCAATAATTAAGGATCACAACATATTTTGATGAGTTTCAATATATTTTTTCTTTAGCAACATAAACCAGTGTCTTCTAGGATCTGACTTGCTCACCACTCTTTTTTTTTTTTTTTTAAGGTTAATTTATTTATTTTGAGAGAGACAGAGACAGAAAGCCGGGGGGGGGGGGGGGGCGGGGAGAGGGAGGGAGAATCCCAAGCAGACTCCACCCTCAGTATGAAGACCAAAGCAGGCTCAATTTCACAACATTTGAGATCACTACCTGAGCTGAAATCAAGAGCTGGATGCTTAACCGAATGAGCCACCCAGGTGCCCCTTTTCACCATTCTTTATAAGAAGAATTAAGAGCTTCCAGAAGCACTTGATGTTTTCAGAGCTCATGGAATTGAAATTCTTATGCATTCTATATATTTAAAAATTCTCATAGGCTTAAATTCAGTGCTGTCCACTGATGTGAAAGACACTTAATATGCATAATGGTAAATACTGTTGGCAGACTGTCACAGCACAATATATTTACTTAAATCCAAGATGCCACTAGGTAGAGACACTGAAGTACTTCATGTAATGAAAGTATGATTCACCATCAACCATAGACATACATTTTTGAAATTGGGCCACGTATTAGAAACAATGAAATATGATATAAGAACTTAAATACAATCAAGTTTAGCAACAGCTTTTCTAATATAACTGAAACATCCAAGTATTATCCATAAATACAGTAATCAGATCAATGCCACTTGCCAGAGTATTTCCAAGGTTTAAGTAGTCAAATCCTGGAAGCATATGAAACTGAACTACCAAAAATTTTGAGAGGAAACCATACTGGCCTCTCAAACTAGTATTTTAGGAAATTGTTTATATATACTTTGGACCTTCCTTCTCTTGCTTCTATGATTTCAAAATAGATGACCATCATACATCTTATAAAATAAAAAGGGCATTTTACCACCAGTAACTGTCATATACTAATTAAGAATGCCCACCTTGGAGAAAAAGCATCAGAAATGTAGAATCTGCCAATGGCTTTGAGCCAACTACAACTGGAATCCTAACTATGACTAATGTGTATAATAACACATGTTGTCTTTGGAGTAATAATGAACCAACTTTGAATTCAAATTTCCCTTTGGTCATTAGTTAAATACAAGTTTGGTGGTCTCATTCCAACATTTAAATATGTACACACTCCCACCACCACATGCCCCATTTAGCCTGAGAAAAATACAGTAGAAAACAGTCGGGGCAGGCTAAAGCTGAAAGTTAACAACCACCCTGTATATGAAAGAAAGTGGAATGGACAAAACGACAGGACCTAAGATTATATATCCCATCTGTCTAGACCAAGTCCAAATGACCTTGCCCTTCATTCTCCTCTTTAGGAGCCCACAATCATACACAGATGAAAGAAAAAAAAAAAGGTAACTACAGAGAAGAGAGGGTACGTTTTGGTGAGAAAAGGAAGGCTCCCTCCTGGTTTTCTCCATGATGAGGCAGCTGCTAGGCTCCACTCAGCGATTTAATGCAGCTGATGCCAATTAGCATTTTGGACTCCAACCAGGGGAGCCAACTCTCATAGAAAAGGTCTTTGTCTCTGGCTGGAATAGGACTAGGCAAGGAGTTTTCTGTTGCCTTCCTTGGCTGCTTAGAGGCTGGAGGAGGGGAAAACATCTGAATAGTGGTAATTTTCAAAAGCAGCTATGGGTTCATAAATAAGTCATAGGGCAAGCCCTGCCCACTCCACCATCTGAGCACAGAGGAGTGCATATGATTACTGAGTTTTTAAAAAATGACTCCTTAAAATATTTTTAAACTGTTACCCAAATTTTCTTTCCTTCCACTGATGACAGTAACAATGTGAGGAGAGACAGGCAGACTTCAGATAAGCTAACTGGGAGGATCCAAGAGGACTGGGAAATGTTCTGAGTAATCATCTTTCTTCCCAGCATAATTCTGCATAGAATTAGATCTACCCATTAACAGCTGAACAAAAAAGGAAGGGCAATTCATTATTCACTGTATCTTTGCTAGTGGAGAGAGGGCTGATAAAATGAGATATGCAAATATCTGTTAGATTTCACCATGAAAATATATAAATGAATATACACTTAGAATGCAAATATCCATTTTTAAAGACTAGTTTAATCTTTTGTTTTAATTAACTACTACCGAACCTTCCATTATGTGACTGTAAACTGGTACCAAAATGAGAAGATATTACCTTTTTACCTGGCAAATCCCAGTTACACCTGAGAGTATTATCCAGTACCATACCAGTTGAATTAATCAAAATTATTATTATTTTTTTTACTCAGACACATGAAAAGTTATTTGACTTAAATTCACTGACAATTCAATCAAACAAAGGTAAACAGACCAATGTATGAAAAATGCTGCAACAAAATTAGGTTATAAGGTGTGCCTGGGTGGCTCAGTCGGTTAGGCATCCAACTTCAGCTAAGGTCATAATCTTGCGGTTCATGGATTCGAGCCCCTCATCAGGCTCTGTTCGAATTCTGTGTCTCCCTCTTTCTCTGCCCTTTCCCTGCTCGTGCTCCATCTCTCTCTCTCTCAAAAATAAATTTTAAAAATTATTAAAAAAAAAAAAAAAAAGGTTATAGGATCTGGCTCTGTAGGACCAGCAAAGGAATGGCATGTTCTTTAAAATTAATCAGCCCACATCTTCCAAGATCAATCAGTCCCAGAATAAAAACCCACAGAAAAATTATAAAATTAACATAACTAAAATGGAAATCAGACACTTGAGACATCTTATTCAAGAAGAAATGCTGTTTTGGACCCATTTCAGACAAAAAGACACACTCTCTAGTTTTATTGCTGAACTTCTTCTGAGACTCCAAAGTCAAAGGGAATGGCCCTGAAGCCCTTAACCTGCTCTGTCTTTTCTGTCTATAGGCACCATACAGAAATTTTACTAGACACAACAAAGTCCTCACAGAGCCCTTTAGCTCCTCTGTCTTGTACAAAGTCTGCCAGGCCACACTATTTGCTGTATTTCGATGAGATTTTATCACTCAACTGATATCTAGAAAGTACGTGGTAAAGAAGAGAATTAAACAGTAAGCACCATTCACCTGGATGGACCTGGTGGGGTGAGTGATGGGGGAAAACTGGAGGCTGTGACAAGATGATGTAGGATGGTGAATAAACTTCACTCCATTTTCCTCCCCATGAACAACCTTGGGAGACGGATGCTTCCATGATTGATGCCAAGAACCACAAGGAAGCCAAAATACATCTCTGTGATAACCTCCAACCCAAAAGCACAACATGGCAAATGAACAGGATGATCCTTGCTCAAAGAATAAAGTTAAATAAAACAGATCATTATTCCTCTCGGATCTAAATGAAACTATTATAGCTTTCTAACTTTTCCTGTCATCAACAACCAGAAGTCCTAATAGTTGCCTTCAAGCTCCAATCTACAGGACATAACACCATGGGTACAAGTGCCTTAGCACTTGATTTCAGAATCCATCCATTTTCTTCCTTCATAAGGGAGTTATTTACACACACACACATATACACACAATTGGAATACCTGCTGTTGGGGACCCTAACGTATGTCAACCTTCATAAAGCAGGACCTGAAACCTAGACACTGACTGAAATGGGAAAACCAATCTGCTAGGTAAGTGTGTGGCCAAAATAAAATCCCCCAACCACTTGATGTTAATTGAAGGAAACCAGAATATGTCACCCCCAAATATGCTTTTAGACAGAATGGTTATTCTGAGCTAAAGGCACTTAAAAACAAAAACCCAGCAGGTATAAGAAGGGCATGCTGACCTCCCCCATTTCTTCCTGAAAGCTAGAGATAAAACTCCAATGTGAAAGATGTCCTTCCTATACCAACTGGAAAAAAAAAAAAAAAAATTCTCATCACCAGAGACAGGGAGTTGAGGCCAAGAGAATTCTGTATAAGCAAACCTTGTTAACATATCTCTTATCTTCCTTTAGCCTCCCCATATATTTTATTTACTTTTCCACTACAGCCTCTCTCTGTGTTCAACAAGTATGAAAGTATATGGGTTTTGCCATTTCTCTGAGTCTTCATTTTTCTTGCAAAGGCTCCCACATATATATGAAATACATATTAATAGACTTCTGTTTCTTTCTCGCTAATCTATCTTATGTTACTGGGGCCCTGGTCAAGAATCTAGAAGGGCAGAAAGAAAGATTTCTTCCCCCATGCATAATTAAACTTGCAGTTTTATTGAGACCAAGAAGAGATAAGTAATCCCAAATACTCAGAAACAAAATACGTTTTTCACAGCAACTTTTGCCATTTTCAACACAAGTATATTGCGATAACTACATACATGTTTTAATGAGTATATACCAAGGAAAAAAGAAATGTTATCAAAGATTAACTCTGGATTATAGATATTTTCTTCTTTAAACTGACTTAATTTTCTATAATTGACATGTACTATTTTCCTAATTAGTAAAGGCAAAGTTAAGAGTTTAGGTTAGAGGAGACAGCTCCCTAAGAATTCAAAGTGAGTTTGTTTCTGGCAATTCACATGGCCTAGTCCCTCTGTCTCTCTGGAATAAGGGTCCTGACCCCTTCCATGCTGTTCTAGAATTACCGCCAATCTCCCTGCTTGGGCTGCTTCCACCAATTGTCAGCTGTGAGAAGAAATTGATGGGAGCATGAAGTACCAGAACCTTGCTGATTAATTTGCCTTCCATGATGGTACCAATCCAGACCCATAACTTCTTGAGATTGAGAATTTCCAAGCTTAAGTTTTTCCTAGAACAAAGGAGAAGGCGAATGGAGTCCATCAACCATCATACTATCTTCACCTTTCTGACCTGCCAAAGGATCGCTTAAAGAGAATCTTACCTCGGTCCATTCATACCCTTCTCTAACTAAGCCAGTGGCAAACTCCATGAAGCTTCCCACAGTACAAGCCAGAAAAGAATAGAATACTGTGCACACTGAATAGAGTCTTGCTTAAAACCCTAAAATCAGGCCCAAGTAATGAATGCCAACAAGGGGCACAGCTCTGAAGAAGGTACAGGTTTGCAAAGTGGTACATGTTTGTGCATTTCCTACTGGATCCATCTGTGCGCTCACAAGCACAAAGGCTCCTGCTTCATATCTGACATGGTGAGTCACATAAAGGCTGAGCTCTGAAAAATGTCTGCAGTTAAAAGGAATGATGGGGATTTCTGCTCCTGGCCAAAATGGATTATCAAGGACCAGATTTACTCTCCCATTGAACAACTACAATTAGACAAAACATATGAAGAAGTTTTAAGGCACTGGACATCAGAGATTGAAGGACAGTGACCCTGGGGAGATGGGAAACATCAGGAAAGCTTTATAATTGTCCCAGCTTACTACCTTGAGAGAGATTCCAGGCTTTGGCATAGGAAGAAGAAATCCAATCAGAGCCCAGACAATTCTCTGAGTTGAGAGGCTGGGGAGTTGATAGGACAAAGACCAGAGAGGAGAGAGAGCTTGCTGCACAGAGAGCGCAAACAGGCTCTGGAGACCTGAGAGTCCCCCTTCAGTGTTCAGCAGAGCACTGCTCAACACATCCTTGTCGTTAGAAAGAGAACCTCCCAAAGTACCAGGGGGAACAGAACACAGTGCTCACAAGAACAGAGAATAATACCTGTTGCCACTGGCCAGACTGGGAGAGCTCACCATTCACAGGAATTTGGGTACAACATTCAAGAGGCTCCTGCCTCAATGGCAGGGCAAAATCAGGCCCAAACTAAATGCTGATCTGATCCCAACAAAAAAATCTAAAAAGGATCAAACTGCTTTCAAGTAAATAACTGTATCACAGAACGAAACTCAATAATATGGGAATGTAAAATATCCAATACCCAATAAGGTAAAAATCACATGTTTGACATCCAACTAAAAATTACCAGCCATGCAAAGAAACAGCACAAATGCCCATGGTGAGTGGAGGGGTCAACTGAAATGACTCCAGAACTGACACCAATGATAGAATTAGCAGACAAAACCAGTAAACTACCTACTACCTACACCTCACTGTAGGGAGTAACAGTGATGCCTTTTGGGCATCTGTCTGTGAAGGAATGTGAGACAGCTTGTTTTTTGTGGTCTATTAAATTAGAATCTAGTGCATTTAGAAAGCAACAACCTGGATTTACAGATGTCTCAATTCCTAAACCAGGGTGGCAGAATAAAAGCCCCTACACATCATACAGACATCTATCTGTTCCCACTTCCCCCCTCCCCGCCCCACTGGAAGAATATAATCATGAGACCTTGAAAATTTAATCACACATGGGAAAAAACTTGAATAAAATGAATGTGCAGAATCACTCTACTTTGGTAAGATTAAAACAATTTTTGTTTGATCTCAATTGCTATAAGCAAGCTATTAGTTTATGCCTTAATCAAAAGCACAGAAATTGCCAGACGGAAGTAAGTATTCTATAGAACATTCTTGGAGAAGTGCTCACTGCTAGAGTAGGGAGGATGTATGGTCGGTATTTACACAGCTCAGTAAGTTTCTAATTTGGTCTTGAGGATATCAATGGCCAAGTAAAGATTTTTGGTATGTCTCATGGTTTCATCTTAATCTTCTCCTCACTTTTTGTCTCCCCTACTGGCCCCTTCATAAACTACCCTAATTCCAGCTTACCTTACTCTGACATATTTCATGGTACACCACTGTAGGTGAGTGAAAAAAGAACAAAGAAGAAATCAAACAATGATCATGTAGAGAAAAGTAAAAATCTACCCTTGGTAAACTGTCTTTCAAAGGTCATGTTGTTAAAATCAGTGGTGCCTTCAAAGTAACTCTTGGAGCTTGCTGAATAACAGAAAATAGCTAGATTGTGCCAATTATGGCAACAAGGAAATAAGCTTCAGTTCAAAGGTGTGTATGTTACCATTTTGTTATTTTCAAACAATTCCCTTCATTATGAATAATGTGCACATCTGCAAAGGGACTCCCCTCTTTGTTCTGAAAGGGTAGTTTCCATTCAAATACAATTGAGAGACCTCTGACACATATTTCTCACACCTCTGGAAGATCCTCGTGGAAACCACATAGGAAGAACCTTCCCTTAGCTCTAAGTATTCAAAGATGCTTACCATAGAAGTGATTCAAGAAGACAATGACTAAGTTCCACATATCTTTGGGCAAAACAGAAAACAGAATCAAGATATTCTAACTGCTGAGGGACATCACCCATTTAAGAGCTTTTAGGTGACAATTCAGGTACGATCATTCATTTGGGAATAGCATACCACATCCACTCACGTTCTGGGTAAGGTGGGACTTACCATGTACATGGAGACCATTCCTACACATCTCAAAACTTCTTAAATCTATGTGATCATTTCTCACTACTGTGGAGCAGAGTAAAGCTACAGAATGGCACCAGAAATAATGACTTCAGTAATTAAAACTCACCTCCTCATTTTTCAGTTCCAACTAGGAAAACCATTTAAAGTGTCTCTCCCTCCCAACTTTTTAGAAAACACACCAAATTATGTGAAGAGAGAAAATGAGAATATGGAACCAGAAGCTTCAAAGTCCCAACAGGAAAGGGGGACATTTAAAGAAAATCTTGCCTCAGTCCATTTCCATTCATACCCTTCTCTAAGCCAGTGGCAAAGTCCATGAAGTGGGAGATCTGATTCCACAGTGCCACCATCTGCACTGTGCTAGATATACAAACTGACCTCACATCACTTAATAAAACCCTACAGGGAAGTTTTACTTTGAACCAAACACCAGTATATTCCAAAAGAGCCCACTATAATAGCCACAGAAATTCATCAAAAAGTGTCACCAAGTCTCCCAGCTGGAGAAAGCCCATTCTCTTCAAAAGCCTCACTCTAGTTCTGCCCCAAAGCCCTGCCAAATGCAAGTCTCGAGCTCCAGAAGAATCCAGAAAAAGCAATGAAAACATTAAGTACCATAAGAAACACATGCTCTAGAGACAGATAATTGCTTTCCATAGCACTCACCGCCCCACAGTGATTAGTTTAAAACCTACCTTCTCTATGAGAACACAAGCTCCAAAGACAGGGACTCTATCTTGTTCATCTCTGTACCCTGACAGTGCCTGTCACACTGAGTATGTGGGTAAGACAGTTGATCTTAAAAGAAAGAGAGAGAGAGAGAGAGAGAGAGAGAGAGAGAGAGAGAGAGAGAGAGCATGAGCGCAATCCCAGAGCCTCAGTGTCTTTATATGTAAGTGGAGGAAACCCTAATCCATTCTTGGCCAGTGAGTCACAAGCCAGGATGAGTGAATGAAAACATCAGTAACATGCAAAGACTATCATGGTGCCTAGCACATAGTAGATACTCAAATATTATGTTTGGGAAATAAACTATAATTATCTTTTGCTTTATAAAGAGAACACTTAATACAATTATAAACAAAAAGCATTCCTAAACTAAGTAGGAAGTAGTAGGAGGTAAAAGAAGTAGCCCAGGTGAACTCAAACTACACGAATCTCTGGCATCACCTGCCCTCTGGCTGCAGGTAGGTGGACAATCAATAGCACACACTTCGCCTGGCTTACTGACTCACTGCTGTGATGGGCTAAAAGGGTCTAAGGCAAGGATGCCAGCCATCACCTAAACCAAGAACCAGCCACCAAAACAGTGAACACCACTATAGCCTATTTTCTTTCTGATTGCTATCATTAAATTAGGTCTAGTGCTAAAGAATGATTAGCACCATGTTTCCTGAACCACAGATGCTGTTACCTCTGTTCATATACGAATACAGTGTTAAACTGCAGGTGCTCCTTTTGGAAAAACATGGAAAGATACAAAAAATCCAGATTCCCAAAAGACTGAAGGGAATGGATGACCAATTATTTTCAATATATGATATCAACTAGAAATCAGGTGATTTGTTCTGAGATTGAGTTAATCAATGTATCCCAAGTCTTAAGGAATGTTACAACTACCACTGGCACTTCAATCTGCCTCAACTTCAAGTATTTTCATTCTAAGACATGTTCTGAACACAATACATATTATTGCTGATATGGAGTGTTTGTATTCTATCAAAAATCTTTCTTTAAATGTGATCTTAAAAGATCACAGGATTATTTAAAATGAAAATTTTACATGCATATAGGAATAAAAAGTGTTTTCCAGGAAAAAAATCTTTAAGTATAGGGTGGAAGGCAATAATACAGGATTAAAGTAATCCAATTTAAACAGCCCAACCAAAATAAACTCTCGATATCAATTCTGAAGACATAAGTTCATATCATACCTTAACCTTGCTCCTCTCACCTCATGTATCCCCCCACCACCCCAACCAGCAGCGAGCCAGCTGTACAGCAATTATTTAAAGCAAAGGAAAAGTGCAGATTTTGTTTTTTAGAATACCAGAAAGATAAGTGAATAGCAAACTTTTTGTTATAATCACTTTATACAGAACTGTAAAGCAGTCTACTATGTATGTATCTCACAAAACTGTGGTAAGTCATTTTGGTCTAAAAATAGCTCATTAACTTGAGATCATGTTCCTTAATCCATTTCCCTCCTTCTATAACACACACCCACAAACACAGTGAAAACTTAAGCTACAGGCTGGAGTCACTGGAAAAGAGATCTGAGAGGAAGGCCGGAGGACACTCCAGATGCTCTCTGACAAAAGTCAAACAGTGCCACTCCCTAAAGAACATGGCAGTCCTCCCTTTCTTAGGATCATCTGCTCCCTGTATTCTGAATGCCACAGAAGCAAAACACATGGTGTTTGTGTGGAGCCTCCCAAGTCAGGCTGGCCAAGTCAGAGTAACCGTTTAAAACTAGAACTCTCACTTAGGACAAGAAAAAGGACCACCAATTACCCCATGCCTACCCCTGAGATAAGGTGGGTATGCGTGTGTGTGTGTGTGTGTGTGTGTGTGTGTGTGTGTGTGTGTGTACGTGCGCGCTGGATTTCTGCACAAAGGAACAAAAGAAAGTAAATCATCACCATCAGATCACACAAAGTACCCCAAATGGCATCCCCTCTGAGAGGAAATACTGATTTACAGAGATCAAAATACAAACCAGTTAGTTACATGTCCAAATAAATTTCTCCAGTGAAGACCCTGAAAGGCTGTATGCTCACCAAACCAAACTCATAAGAACAAAGAACGATATTACCATGTTGGAACCTGCCCAATTCATCCACCCCTAACCAGCAATATAAAGTGCTAAATTCACCATCTACCTATAACCCAAAAAAATGGAAGGCCAGGAAAGTTGCTATGTCACTTTGATAGTCTTTTAGCAAGAACCACATCCCTATCTATGCGCATCCATTGGTACCAATGTATTCAATCAGCATGTTGAAGGTTCACTTCAAAACAGACACTGTGCAGGCACTGGAAAGGGAGAGAGCAGCGTAAGACACAGAAATTCGTAGGCTAATGACAGGAGTCAGGAAAGGGCAACCAGTTGCCCTGGAGGTGAGAAGAGATCTCCCGGGTGCATGTGGGCAGATATTACAGAGCTAAGGGTGTTGGGAAGCCAGTTTAAAAGAAATCCAGACAAGAGGAATCACTAATATACAGAATGAAGTAACAACACTCACCAGCAAAACTATTTTCCCATTCTCTGAGCCTAGATTAAGTTACTGATAAAACAAAATCTGTAAGAGAAATCAAGAAAATTCTCTCTTTTCCTGTCAGGTTTAGTATAAATTGGCAACTTCATATCTGAATTCATCAACAGTGCTCGTTCACTGTGCACGGATGTTTACACACTGGTGCATATTCAATAGTTAGTCTTTCTACTGAATACTTAAGTCTTGAGCTAAAAACTGACACAAAAAGAGCATTGTAGCCTGTTTGCAGAATTAATTAGGTTGGTCTGTTTATCTAGCCAAGCACAGATACAGAGTGGGGGACAAACTGACTTTAAAATTAAAGGTTCTCTAAGAAAAAGAAATGTCTCTTAAGAGTCCAAAGTAAACAAGGGTTAATTTGGGCTTGCTACACAGAGCTCAGTTGCCCTCAGTGGTTAATTTTAACTAAAGATAATGATATGCTTAATTCCTTGGGAGAAAAAAAATCATAAAATCTTAGACATATAATAAGTAAATTCTGGAGAGCTTCATGTTTTCAAAACGGTATTCTGACCTCTTCAGATATTATAAAAACAAGTGCCAATCTTGACAAAAGACTTCCCCAGAAGGGCCAATGCAAGAGCTAATGAGGTTAACTGACTACACACTAATTATGTAAGTGAACTATAGTATGTATAAATGTAATAATATATAAGATAAATATAAACAATACACACATTTAATACCTATATAAAGGAAAAACCTCACAGCAGTACTATGTAATCTTCCTTAAACAGCCTCACTAAAAATGTATAGGAGCTGCTAAGAAATGCATCTCAGACACAGCAATTCTTGTGGGATTTGAATCAAACTAATTCACTCTGTTAGGCCAAAGCCTTCACTGCTGTTTTTGCTACCTGTTATACCAAAACAAAAATTTCTTAAACTTAGAATGAAGAAAAGCAGCACGTATGCATCGGCACTGGACTAAGTGATTTATAGGTACATACTCAATAATACTTTCAATTCAATATCTTCAAGTCTGCAAAGAACACCATCTTGGGCTCTTGAGTCCCTTGTGACTTCTATATTGAGTAAGGATGCTTGGCATTATTCCACTATGCACCAAATAATTTCCATAAGGTTGCAGGAGAAGAGAACTACATTCTTAGACCAGATGTTTCTGGTGCTGGTGCTGCCAAGCACACATGGAAACCCCACAGCTGTGTCCATCGATCACAGACATGAGGTCACAGTCCAGCTTAGAGACGGGTTGGCAGCCGGCTATCTTGCCTTCCATACAAATGAAGCAACAGATGCTGAAGATAATATGTAAACAAATACTGAGAATGAACTACCTCAATTAAGCAACTGATGGAAAATTTGAAGCAGTATATCAGTAGAAATACACAGAATCTATCAAAGATATTTAAAACAGTACATTAGTTTCAAACAGTCATCAGGCTTCTCCTAGGTTATATACTGCTTCCTTTCCCTAATTCCAGTTTTCCTTGTATTCAGATGAGCTAAAATAATAAAGATAATGTCAAATACCTTGTCATTTAAGAAGCAGAAAATGTATTGAGATTAAGTAACCATGTTGTACAGTAGCAATTAGTGCCCGCCTTTCAAGATCTTATAGGCCAAATAGAAAAACAACTAAAAGTAAAAAGTGTTTCCAGTCACACAGTCTTATGAAGTTACTTAAACTAGCCTGTCCTGTAATATTTTACAAGCTAAAGACTACACTGTCCAAAGTATATGGACAGAAGTAACCACTACATGAATATAAAGAGTATATACACAATATTAACAAGCTTAAAGGTATTGTGAGGTAGTGACTTAAAAAAATCTATACGAAGTTTATGTTTGAGACTACATAAGACTAAAGCATTGATCTAAATTATTTAGGAAAAAGCTTAAAATAAATCTGAACTTATTTTTAAACTAAATGCAGCCATATAAATAAACACACATGTTCAACGGGGAGTTCCTTAAGTGATTAGCAGCAATAAGAAATAGCTTTAATCTGCAAAAGACTGGAAACACACCAGTCAACTACACTTATCTTGGGGGGGGGGGGTAGCGGTAGAGAGAAGAGGGCAGTGTAAGGAAAAAAGGTTTTCCATCTTTCAACTTTCTAAATAAGTACATGACTTTTAATGTTAGAAAAAAAGGCTATTTTATCATGTAAAAGATAATTTTATATGTACAGGCACATATGTATCTAGAATATATGAAAACAGAAAAATATACACTAACATGTTAACAGTAATTAAACCAAGGTGAGAGAATTATGAAATGCTTTTTCATCTTTTATTTCTCTGTATTTTCTCCCTAGATTATCTATATTTCATAAATAAAAAAACAAAAATACTCCAGAAGTCACTTTAACGTTTTGTTCCTACTGTTTTATTGAGCTATAATTAACACACCACAAATACATGTAACTTATAATAAATGTTATTATAAAATTATAACATAATAAATATAAACATATACCACTGTCAGTGAGCTAAACCTTTCTTAGAGGAAGAGGAGGATAAATTTTCACTTTCCTCCCATCGAGAAGATAAGCATTAGCAGTAAAACAAAAAGGCCCCAAAGACCTTGAACTTCTAAGCTAACATGACAAGAGTAGTTGAGAAAACATTCACCGTCTGTGATGACCTCAGCTTTACCTGAAGCAACATCAGCTATAAGTTTTGCTGTATTCAAACCACAGCGGGGGCCACAGCCACGGTCTCCATGGGTTAAGAGGAAGATGCAGAGTCCCTGTGTCTGTCTGCAGAAGCCAGCAACCTCCCTCCATGAGCTAGCTCCCAGGCCACAACCCCTACACACACTGCACCAACACCATACAGCACTCATCTCAAATTCTCTCCAACTCTATTAGCAAAGTGAGGAGAAATGGGCAGCTACTCCCCATCCTCCTCGTGCAGAAAATGAAAACACACAGAGGAAAATAACTAGAACCTATAATCACTAGTAAGGCAAGGGGCTTATCTTGAAAGTAACAATTCACTTTCCTGGACTTCACTAGGAAGATGCATCTTTGACCACAAATGTTACCACTTTCCTGACCCTTTTGTCTCTGGACTAAAGGATAATGACAGTCACCCTACACACACACACACACACACACACACACACACACACACACACACACACTCCCTATGAACCACGGTACCATTAGAAGGCACTTATACAAATATAGCAAGACACACTGTTAGTCTACTTACTCAAGCTATCATAAAGAAGTGCCATGTTAGGCTAAAGAAGGTGGAAGGGAAAACATAAGAAAAGGCTGCTGGAACTGTGTGAGCAATAGCACTCCAATGTACTAAGTCACACAGAGGAACCAGGTCCAGTATGATCATGGTTCTCACAAAGACCCAGAGAGGCTGCTGCTTCACACTGCCATTCCAAATTTTAATCTCCTTTGTCTTAACAACCTTTTTCTTCCTTTCCCCTTTTGAACAAAAACATCTTCTTTCTAAACAACTTAAGGAAGAACAAATAACCAGGGAATCTTCTTTAGTTCTAGCCTCAGAAGGGAAAAAAATCCAGCATCTTCAATAAGTGAACAAAAGTGAGAGGAGACTCGATGTAGCCCAAGAGCATTAAAAGTGAAACAGCGACAAACAAGTGTTCATCCACTCTTTTCTCAAACGCACACCTCCTCTCATTTGGGGGCTTCATGGGAAGGTGATTCACCATCAGGAAATACCACATAATGACATTCCCTCATTCTAACAGTTACTACTGTTACTGCTGCTCTCTTAGTTATGACAGAATGTCACACCAAAGACTTTGTGGATTTTAAACCATCCTTGTCCTGTAGAAATGAGAATGAATAGACCCTGAGAGATTTCTCACCTGAAGATATGTGAGGAACCAAGGTAGGGAGGGTGCTGGGCAGGATAGGGTGGGGCAAGAACACAGGCTTGCTTGGAATTTTATGTTGGGTTTCACCTCCCTATCTTTATTTCACCCCAAACCTCCACCACCTTAGAGGAGGCAAGGAGGACATGTTCCAAACGGCCAGGTCAGCAGAAAAGCTAACAAGCCTCACAAACAGGATGAAGACTCAAGAGCAATATGACATCACTTCAAAGACTCAAGCCAAATAAGAATCCCCAAGGGTGCCGTAGAGAAAACTCTGCTGAAGACTTGTGACAGTGGAAAAAATTCTGACTCTAATGAAGATAGGAGTTCTGAAAGTTCCTAAGTAATAACTTTCTTTGCAGTCATCAAAAGTTAGCACATTATCCACTCTTTCTCATGACTCTTGCAACTAGTTAAACAAATAATATTAAATCAGTAGAGGTCAAATATTTAATCATGTCCAAACATGAGAAATAAAGAAGTGACAGTTTTCCCCATAATACGGACCTCAGCATGTATCTATTAAAGGAGAAGTTCCTACACTGGGTAAATTTCCTTCTATTTCTGCACCAAGTCAATTCAACACCTACTATGTGCAAGATGGTGCTAGGCTGCATGGCGAGTTCTACAACCCAAATGGAGAGATGTGATGTATTCATTTAAAAACTAGCGGGACACACTGGAATAATAAAAGAAATGAAAATAAATAAAACTATCTCCCTATGCAGCAAAATAAATGGATCTCACAAACATAAAGCGAAAGATGCCAGACATAACCGTACCGTATGGTTCCATCTATACCAAGTACAAACACAAGCAAAAATAATCTTTCGTGTTAGAAGTCAGGATAGTGGTTATACTTCTGGGGAGGAATTAAGGGGCACAAGGGGCACTCCTGGGGAGCTGGCAATGTTCGGTTTCTTGATCCAGTTGCTGGCTCATGAGTGGATGTGTTCACTTTTTGGAAATTCACTGAACTTATAATGTATGCCTTTTTCTGTATTCACGTTATACTTCACATACAGACAAATGCAAGTAGACACAGTTACCCTTGAGAAGTGGCTTCTTCCAAACCTTTCCAAACCTGAAAATACATTGCTACAGCACAGGTATATATATTAAGGACAAAGGGGAAAAAAGGTATCTGAGAATGTCTAGATATAAAAGAAACAAGATAAAGGAAAACTGGCATGGGGTTCCCAGGCCAGGAGAAAAGCCTACTGGACTTCAGAGCCTCCAGACACTGTGACAACCATCAGATCACAGATCACAGTAGCAGTCTGGGTTAAGAGGCAGGTTTCTGCCTAGTCAGGGCTTGTACTCTGCATCAGAGTGGGAGACCAATTAGCAGCAGTGAGTACTAGGGAGAGGAGACAGCACATCAATTTCCTTTACCTCACCATGGTTTTGAATAGAAACTGAATGATTATAATGATCCTAAAGATCACTGAAAACCTCTAACATACACTGAACAAACATAATGCCCAAGGTTCAAAGGGACAAATTTGAATCTGTAAAAATGAACAATTAAAACAAACACAAGCTTTGAGGCAGGATTATAGTTATAATATAAATTAGGCTTCGTCATGGCACATCAGCATATAGAGTTAAAAATCCAGGGGATTGAGTACCATCTGTGGCACAGCTGAGATGGCATGGGGAATAATAGGAAGAAAGGCTGCTCTTTCAGGGTCTGCTCTTTTGTCCAAGGAGTTTCCCCACCTTGGGGTAGAGAGAGCCTAGCTTCCTCCACTGTTTCAGGGCCATGTATGTATGGATTAGTAATGCACCCACAATATTGCAGATGTGGATGCTAAAAACTTAGCCGATCAAATAGCTGCCTTCTAATCTTGCTTTAGATAATTCCCACTAAAGTCAACACTCTTTTCTATAGTTAGTACAAAAGTCAGAATAATTAGAAGACAGGGAATTCTGTCACTAGAGATTTCTCACTTTCTTTCTCTCAGGGTATAAAGCTGAGGGGAGGAGGAGCAGTGAGGTTTCTCCAATTGAACAATTAAAGCTTTTATTCTAAAAGCTCTTTCATTGTCGTAGCAACTTAAGACACTGTATGTTCTTACCATAGATTTCACCGGACATTAACAGAGTAAGAAAACAAGAAATTCCACTAAGTTTTATTATATGGGCAATTTAGTTTAGGCTATGAATTTATACGTAGGACCTACAAACAGAATTTAAACTGGACAGCATCTATTGGCATTAAATTTAGAAAAACGTAGGTGGGGGTGTTAAGGAGTTCTTTTTTAAAAAGTTACCATTTTAATGTTTATTTTATTTTTATTATTTTTCAAAGTTTTTTATATATTTATTTTGAGACAGAGACAGCATAAGTTGGGAAGAGGCAGAGGCAGAGGCAGAGAGAGAATCCTAAGCCCCACATGGGGCTCAAACCCATGAAACTGTGAGATCATGACCCGAGCCAAAACCAAGAGTCAGATGATTAGCTGACTAAGCACCCAGGAGTCCCATTTATTTTGAGAGACAGAGAGAGAGACAGAGAGCGAGAGCATGCACATGCAGGGGAGGGGCAGAGAAAGAAAGGGAGAGAGAGAATCCCAAGCAAGCTCAGCATGGAGCCCAATGCAGGCTCGATCCCATGAACCATGAGATCATGACCTGAGCCAAAATCGAGTTGGTTGCTTAAATGACAGCCACCCAGGCGCCCCCCAAAAAGGGTTACCGTTTTAAAAAATTAAGTGTTTCAAATGAAATGAGCATAGGATATTTCAAATCTGTTCTTTCCACCTGTCCTGCTTTACCATTTTACCACATCTAAAAGGGTATCTCATGATATATAAAAGGTTATTAAAAGCTTAATTTTCAAATAATTTCATAAACAAAAGCATATGTGTACACTCAAACACACACACACACACACACACACACACACACACACACACACACACACTCATACAAAATCATTAACCAACTATATAGAACTTCTTTGAGCTTTGGGTTCTTAACACAGAAAAAGAAAGAAGGGGCACTCTAGTAGATTTCTAATATGTGTCCCAGCACTGGCACTATTTGTTCATTCAACGAACATTCGTGAAATGCCTTCTATATGCCAGGCACTGAATTGGTGCTTGGGATTATGTATCACTGAAAAAAAACAAAGATCTCTGTCATCATGGAGTTTATGTTCCTGGGGGAGAGGGGTGAGTGGAGTAATGATAGAGGCAGTTGATATACACTAAGTATAATACATAGGCCAGTTATACAATGTGGTATGGAACTGGAAAACTAAGAATAAGATAAAGGCATTAAGAGTAGGAAGGTAAGGGAGTGGGCCATATAGTCTTGAAAGAATGGCATTCCAGGGGAGGAAACAATAGCAAGTGAGAGGTGTTGAGGTCTTTAGGCAGGGGCTCCCTGGCAGGAGGAGGAAGAGTGAGCAGTTTTGTATAGTTGGAGGAGGGCAAATGGGAAGTAGGAGAAGAGGTCTGAGACAGAACAGGGCAGGGAGCCAATCAAGCAAAGTACTATAGGCCACTTTGAAAGCCTGGGCTTTTACTCTGAGCTAAGTAAGGAATAAGTGAAAGACTCCAATCAGACATTTCTAAAGGATCGCCGAGCTGCCATGCTGAGAAAAGAAGGGTGGACAGGGTGGTGGTAGTAGTAGCAGACAGGTCCACGTGTGTGATCATTTCTTATGATGGTTAAAATTTGTTATGAGTTTCAAATACACCAAAGTTTAGAAAACAGGATTACAAACTCTCCTGTACCTATCTATAATCTACATTCAACAGTTATTAACTTGTGGCTCACTCCCTCCCACTGTCCACCAATGGCCATGATTATTTTGACAGAAACTGGGTATCATTTGAAGGAAGGATGCACTAACAGATCTCCTAACAAATGAGGTGAGTATATATGACAGGAAAAGTAGTCACCAAGGACTCCAAGGCTTTTTTGGCCCAAGCAAACAGAAGGCTGGGAATGCCAACTGAAAAAGGGCAAGGCTACAGGTAAGACAGGTATGGGGGAAGAGTAGGAGCTCACATGACATATGTTAAGTGTGGGCTATTAGACACCCAATTAGAGACGCTGAGAAATGAATGCAGAGTTCAGAAGAGTCTGGTCCCAAGTCCTGAGAACACTATCCCTAGAATGGCCTCCTTGCGAGGTTGGCCCTTGGATTTCAGGAGGGTTTCCCCCACTCCTAGAACTGATAAGAGTGGCTCATTGTTCCTAGATGGTTTGAATAAAGAATGTAGTTTATTGCTGAACACCTGTTTTCCTGCTTGTAGTCTGAAATTTTTGGTACATGCCAGACAGATGTGCTTATGTGACCAGTTCCAAATAAAAAATGTGGGTACTGAGTCTGTAACGAGCTTCCCTGGCAGGCAACAACACTTCACACAACTCACTGCTGGGGGAATGAAGCATGTCCTATAGGATTCTAGCAGGACAGGACTCCTGGAAGTTTATACCTGGCTCCCTTTGGACTTCATCCCATGCACCTTTTTCCTTTGCTATTTTTGCTTTGTGTCCTTCCATTGTACTATAAATAGCAACTGAGGGTAAAACTACATGCTGAGTCCTGTGTACTCCTAGTGAATCATCAAACCTGAGGATGGTCTTGAGAACCTCCAACACACCTTTTTCAGTAAATTTGCTGGGAATGGAAACAGGAAGGGAGATGTCAAGATTTTTCACTTATAGCCGCCCCCCCACCCCCACCAAAAAAAAATGGTGGAGAGGGAAGATGAGATTTTTAAAAGAATAGGGTCCATATTTTATGTTTTTAATGTTTGTTTATTCTGAGAGACAGAATGAGTGGGGAAGAGCAGAGAGAGGGAGAAAGAGAAAATCCCAAGCAGGCTCCATGCTGTCAGCACAGAACCCAACGCAGGGCTCGATCTCACGAACTGTAAGATCATGACCTGAGCAGAAATCAAGAGTAGGACACTTAACCAACTGAGCCACCCAGGTGCTCCCAGGGCCCATATTTTAAAACTGGCAATTTAGGTTATGCAGAATTTGCTGGGTGACTTTTTTATTCAACTATTTACTTAGAAAAATGTTTTTGATTCATTAAACAATGGAATTAAACTAAGAAATTATGGAAGCTGCCTGGAGAGTGCTCATTAACAATCACAAAGAGCATCCCGTTCACAGCAAGTTTTGTTTAACCAATAGATCAAGAATAGCTCCTTCTAGAGCATAATTAATTTTCTATATCACCCCAGATCTGAGAGTAGTAGGTATTAAAAAGACCAGGTGTTCAGGAATGGTTTAAATGAATGAATTAGTGCCACTTCATGAACAGCATTTAAGAAAAATTAAACAAAAAACCCTGCAAACTATGGTTGACATTTGCCATTTCCAGTCCCAAATAAACCAAAACTGCATCTGGCCAAAGTGATTAGTACTTTGTCATATTTTTGGTAAGAATGAATGACATTTTTCTCTGTTCCTTTTTAAAACTATCCCACAAAGCAAGAGAGAAGACATAGGATTTTATAAAATTTTTTTTTTCAACGTTTATTTATTTTTGGGACAGAGAGAGACAGAGCATGAACGGGGGAGGGGCAGAGAGAGAGGAAGACACAGAATCGGAAACAGGCTCCAGGCTCTGAGCCATCAGCTCAGAGCCCGACGCGGGGCTCGAACTCCCGGACCGCGAGATCGTGACCTGGCTGAAGTCGGACGCTCAACCGACTGCGCCACCCAGGCGCCCCGACATAGGATTTTAAAGTACAGTAATACAATAAAAATATACTAGTACACACCTATTAAGAGCTGCCTCTAATTTACAAGAGGAAATCTTTATATATTTTATGTCAATGTCCATAACACTTTCTGAAATTCTCCATTAAAATTGCCAGGACAGGGGCACCTGGGTGACTCAGATGGTTATGCGTCCGACTCAAGGCTTAGGCTGACTTTGGTTCAGGTCATGATCTTGTGGTTCATGGTGGGTTCAAGCTCCCTATCAGGCTCTGTGCTGACGGCTCAGAGCCTGGAGCCTACTTTGGATTCTGTGTCTCCCTCTCTTCCTGCCCATCCTCCACTCGTGCTCTGTCTCTGTCTCTCTCTCAAAGATGAATAAATATTAAAAAAATCTTTAAAACTGCCAGGACATTCTTTAGAAACAGCAAAGTAAGCTAAGCATCATCCATGTGAAGGGCTCTGTCATAAGCCTAGAAGGGCTATGAGAATCCTAAGAGTTAGCTTCCTATAAAGAGTTTCTAATCTAGTACAGAATAACAGAAGCAAGAAATGAATGCATGGAAATTATTCCCTAGGCAGTCGTTAAAAGAGCACTAGAAAACTGCTCATAGGGCAGGACAAAAGCAATCGCCAAGAACCAGACAGAGATGCCTATAACTAGAGGGGACAAAGAAGCCACCTGATGCAGAAACCTTCAGGAGTGAAAGATACAGAAAGAACAGAGTCATGAATATCAAAGGAGAATAACAATAGTAACCAAAGTCCAGGAGTAACAGAAGTCTTCAGCAAAAGTGAGTTATTTTATCTTGGTATCTTTAACCCAGCGAAGAAAATAAAGAAACCCTCATTTACTATGTAAAAAATTAATATACTAGACACTTTACATCTATTCTAGAATTCTAATTCTGACAAAAGCCTATGAAGTAGGAATTATTATTTCATTTTACAGATGAGGAAACTAAAAGCTTTATTAAATTTCATTCTAGGCCCTACTCTAACAAAGGGTGTTATTACTGTCTTGGGGTAAAAGCCAGGACATGACTATTAAATATAACAGAGTCGGACTTTCTATGAGGCTCATAAACTATAAATTCACCTTGAAAAATATATATAGGTTTCAAATTTATGTTCATAGGAAAGAGGAGAAAAAAGATAAATCATTTGTATTAGTTCAGTGGCAATTCTAAAAATAAAACCCAAAAACGAACTCTTTCTAAACACTAATAATTTTAAAACACTCTTATTTTCTTTCCTTAGAGGGATGAAATTTAAGTGTGAGGAGCAGATCTTAACTTATTTATGACTAATGTATAACATCTATGATTATTAATATTACAAAAATTGAGAATGCTATAAAATAGGATCATATCTTCAAGAGTCCTCTATTTCTAATATATTACTATAATGTTCTTGGACAATGAAAACAATAATGTAGATCTATTATAAGTTTCTCCAAGTATCCACGAAAAACAGACCATCCTATACAATTCACCAAAGATTTGAGCTCCTACAACTCACAAGGCATGGCAACTTGTTACTGGCTACTACATTAGAAGACAACTACAGAACAGTACTATACTATGCTCCTAATGTGAACTAGAGATACCTCAGGGCAATGAAAAGAAGACTGGGATGCTATTCTGGCAACAAGCTATGAAACCAGGTCAACTGCCTTTCTGGGTATCAACTATTGTCATCCATAAATAAAATGAAGGCTTTTCAAAATGAAAGACAAAACATTTGAGGTATACAGCTGACCTAGTTTTAATCTTCCTTTGCTTATTTACCTATTAAATAGATAAGAACGAAGAATTTTGGTATTTTGTAAAATCCAGTTGCATTCTTAAGTTAGAACGAATTAATCCAAGATAGAAACACATTCTATCTCTGACAAAAAACAAAAACTAATCCTTTAAAAAATTTCACTGTCGGGGCGCCTGGGTGGCGTAGTCGGTTAAGCGTCCGACTTCAGCCAGGTCATGATCTCGCGGTCTGTGAGTTCGAGCCCCGCGTCAGGCTCTGGGCTGATGGCTCGGAGCCTGGAGCCTGTTTCCGATTCTGTGTCTCCCTCTCTCTCTGCCCCTCCCCCATTCATGCTCTGTCTCTCTCTGTCCCAAAAATAAATAAAAAACGTTGAAAAAAAAAAAATTAAAAAAAAAATTTCACTGTCGTATCACCATCAGCAGTTATTTTTAAAACACTTCAACAGTTACCTATTTGTTGAGAAGTTCAACCTTTGCCCTCCACATTACTTTGGGGAAAGAAGGATAGATTGAAAAGAAAGAGAAGCAAGCTTTACAATCAGAAAAGCTTGGATACAAGTCCAAGCCTTTGTTCATTCTTTCTAGAAAGAGGGGATGATACTATCAGTCTCAAAGTCTGCTATGTGAATTCAAGCAAGTGCCTTTATCATACCCAATGCGATGCCTGGCACAAGTCAAAAAAAAAAAAAAAAAAAAAAGTGTTAGCACTTCATGCACTCTATACTTTCCCAGCTAGTAGATCTTCTTTATCACTTTAGTTCTAGTATCTGGTAAATTTTTTTAAAAAAAGAAAATACTAGAAATAGCACAATACTTACTCTAGCTCATTTGTCTAAGGTCATATGTTTATCTTATTCTATACCAGGTATTCTCAATTTGGGTGGTATCATTCTCCTCCCCAACAGGGGTGAAATGTGATTTTTGGAGGTGGAAGAGAAAAAGCTTAAGTCATTTTTATGTATAGAGCATAAAGATATACATACAGTACATGAACAGATGTACAGACGTTTTAAAATTTCACAAAGGGTGATTAGGAAAAAATATCTGCAAAGGCTTCTTCAGGAGGTGATAATGAAAATAAAGCTGAGAAATACTACTGTATTCTTTGAGGATACAAAGGATAGAACTATTAGTTCTCAAAATCACTGTCATGCTTTTTTAATTAAAATAAATCAAAATTTAATCGATTTAAGAGCTTTTCTTCAGACTTGTACCAGTATTAATAACAATAGTAATAATAATAATAATAATAATAATAATAATAAAGAGATACAACTTGTGATCTTTATCTATAGAAAAGCTGAGTAAGGAAAACAATCCTAATTAGGAATTGCAATCTAGGATCAAGGTCATTTAAATTAAGTCAGAACTTATCAAAGGTAAGAAAATGCCAGATAAGAAATCTGGCATGCCATAAACTTGGCACATCAGTTTCTCTCTCAGTAGCAAAGAGACAGAAGGTAGCTTGTGAAGAAAGGTAAAAAGTAAAGGCAAAGAAAGAAAGACTAACTGGGGCAGGGGTGGGGGAGGGAGGTAGAGGAGGACACACAACTGCTGTCAAAACTGACAGCTGCCCATGGTCTCACTGATGCACAGGCGGCTTCTCCTGACAACCCTCAGTGAGCGATGCTACGGTGAATGGGCCAGAGCCATGGAAGGGCAGGGAGAAAGTGCCACCCGTTGCCTGAAATGGAAGAAGCCAGTACCAAGCTGTAAGGCCTGCAGCATTTAACTGGACTCTGAAGAACAACAGGATGGAACAATAGGTCACACAGTCCACAGAGATCTCTCCCTTGCTTCCTTTTGTTCTTATGTTCAGTCTAGACAAGAACAGCACATTCATTACATTGTGCTCCCCTCCAAATGAAAAGAGAGAAAATTGTCAAGCCTGACAGGGCCTTGCTTTGTCACTGGAGTAAGTTTGTTTTGCTCCCTACTGTCAGAGCATGAACTCCTTAAGAGCAAGAAATTTGTCCTGTTCCTCTTTCATGGACCTAGCTCAGATGGTGCTCAAACACTGTTCTACCTACCAGATATGATCTATGCTGCTTTGCATTGGGCTGTTTCTGTGGCTCTTGCCTCTTCAATTTGATGATAGGCAGAGGCTAGGTTTTTACTGGCTATTCCAGGCAAGGCTGTGTTTTTACATACCTTTTATTCTCACATCCCTAGAACACAGTGCAAGAATACAGAGGGTACTCAATAAAATCTGCAGGCTGGCTTCTTGTCCCAAAATGGGCATCAGGCCCGACATCTTCCTGTCCTCTAAGGAATAAGTCACAACTACCAACCACAAACATTTTGATCCTAAGACAAAAAAAAAAAAAAAAAAAAAAACAGTCTGCTCTGGGTGATCTGCTAAAAAAAACTTTGGAAAGGAGAAAAATGGTCAAGATCCATTCATTCTTTAAGGTCCAGATCAAATCAGGTCTTTCTACAAGCCTACTCAGAACCAAATGTTTAAAACTGTGACTACTTTCAAAGGCTCACTGAGAATCAAGGATCTGGGTTTTAATCTCTGTAATCTAACTAGCAATGTACTCCTGAGCAAGAGGTGCCAGTGTCTCTGAGCTAGAAATCTTCCCTCGTAAATATGCGGGGGTGGCTTCTTTCCTAAGATTCCGTTAAAGTAAGCGTTTTCAAACTTGAGTGAACATCAGATACCTGGGAGGGAAAAGAATGGGAGGGGCCAGGAGGACACAGAGGAATGGATGAAGACAAGAAATGAGTTAAAAGATAACCAAATGTCATGTGCAAACCTTGGCAGGACTAGGATTTGAAAAAATGGTTGTAAAAACATTTTTGGCACACTTGAGGATATCTGAATACAGACTGAACATCAGGAGAAATTCTGAAAGCATTATTTAATTCTTTTAGGTGGTATTAGGATCATGTGGAAGACTGTATTTTTTAAAAAAATTTTTTTTTTAACGTTTATTATTTTTGGGACAGAGAGAGACAGAGCATGAACGGGGGAGGGGCAGAGAGAGAGGGAGACACAGAATCGGAAACAGGCTCCAGGCTCCGAGCCATCAGCCCAGAGCCCGACGTGGGGCTCGAACTCACGGACCGCGAGATCGTGACCTGGCTGAAGTCGGACGCTTAACCGACTGCGCCACCCAGGCGCCCCGGAAGACTGTATTTTAAGACAAGTACACTCAGGTATGGACAAGTGAGGGGTCATTGTGGTGCCACAACAATACACAAGTAATACATATACAAAATGTTAACAACTATTGAATCTAAGCAAAGGAGAGAGTGTTCATTCCTTCAACAGTTCTGTAATTATGAACATTTTCATAGTAAAAAGTTTGGGGGAAATTACTAAAATGAAAACATAAAATTTATTTCTCAGAGATAAATCTTACTCCAAGAGTTTATGAACCCCAAGCTGAGAATTACTGGTCTAGCTAATTCACCTTTTTATCTTCCAGAGCATTAACTCAAAATAATGGGATATCCCCAAACTGCAAGAAACAAAGTACCAGCCCCTCACATATAACAACAATTAAGACACAAGGACTGAAAAGAAGGGGTTTATCAAGAATTCAAACAACCAATTCAATCAAGTTTCCCTGAAAACACATACGTGCATGTCAAACTGGGGAACTCTAAACAAACTCTGTGGAGTGGATCAGTGCCAACTGCCAGTGGCCTGCACTGGTTCTAAGCCATGCAGGCAGACACTGTGTAATGGTGCAGGCCTGTTTGCTATAACCACACACTGGAGGCCAGGTCAAATCCTTAAGTTGTGAGAGCAACTGTCTGCCTTGCTTGGTTTTGTGCAAGGGCTTCAGTTATAAAGATGTTACCACTGGGGAAAACTGGGTGAATGATACATGGGACCTCCCTATATACTCCCTATGTAATTTTCTGCAAATTCTTCAAATCTATAACTACCTCAAAAACAAAAACACCACATTATAGATCTCATGTCCTGGTCTTCTCCAGTTTGAACATATCCTTAACCTGCTCTTAAACCTTCCCACAACCAATCTGAGAAATGATAAGCTTTCTTTAAAAAAAGCCCTTCAAAACCCTAAAGATAGTCAATTCTTAAGATTGTTAAAGTCTGAGAAGAGAAGAAATACAGAGAGATCTGTACATCTTCTACAAATAAACACCTTCCATCCAGGTCCCTCACATTCCTACACAGTACCTTTGCTTCACCTCAGGATGCAATCTGAATTCTCAGTTGGCTCAGTTGTCCAGGATCACAAAATCAAGTACAGAGGTGACAGGGACTCAGTGCAGCCAGCCTAGAGCACATTCATTCAGGGATGCCAACAGCTGACAGCTGGGGAGAAGAGCAGCTAGACCATTTACCTCCCCACACCTACTACTTTTCTGGCCTTCTGAGCCTGAGGAATAACTAGTACCCTGGTAACTGCCTCTCAATTTCACCTAAGGAAGAGGCTCAAGAGTCAGGACAAATCTATTGTTTTCCTGAAGAATAAGCATTCACACTTTCTGCTCCTGAGTAGAAATGGAGTAGAAGTCAGAAATCATACAGAGGCATCTGGGTGGCTCAGTGTGTTGAGCGTCAGACTCCTGATTTCAGCTCAGCTCATGATCTCACAGTTCCTCAGTTCGAGTCTCACCTTGGGGTCTGCACTGACAGTGCACAGTCTGCTTGGGATTCTCTCTCTCCCTCTCTCTTTGTCCCTCCCCCTCTCCCCACACAAAGTAAATAAATAAACTTAAAAAAAGAAAGACAGAAAGAAACCATACAGAAGCCTGCTCTCATCAAAAGGACCACTCCAACAGCCCCTCCTGCTGGAGCTGAAACCAGAAAATTCAGCTGCAAATTCCCCCTCATGCCAGCCTGCTCCCACATCCCCCCTAGGCCAATGCCCAAAACTTTACAAGAGCTAGGAAGTTCTTGATGTGAGGAGTAGCAAGGGCATGTTTTCCAGGGTGCCAGCTGCATGACATCCTCTATCCATAATCACTACTTGCTCTGAGCCCTGACTGTGCCCCAAGTTATAGCACAGAGGTCACTGTATGAAAACAACACACAAGAAACATTACTGAGATGCCAATATGGTAAATGGCTGATTGGGTTTGTATTTGTCCTGAAGACTCACCATCTGGTTTTCATTTTACCTGAATACATGGGTTCTGTATAATTATTTTTAAAGGAGTCCTGAAAATGCATTTGTCCAACATTGCCTGGTTTTACAGGCATGGAAGTACCTTTTGTATACAATTCAAAAGTAGAATACAAAAGCATCTATTACACACATAGATATGTATTTCATAGCCATGCTTATAAAAGATGAGTAAAACAAACCAAAGCACCAATAGTGGTTATTGTAAGGTAGTAAATAAGGATTTAACTTTTAAAAATATTTTCCTATAGGGGCGCCTGTGTGGCTCAGTCAGTTAAGTGTCCAATTTTGGCTCAGGTGATGATCTCACAGTTCATGGGTTCAAGCCCCATGTTGGATTCTATGTCTCCCTTTCTCTCTGCCCCTCCCCCACTCGCACTCTGTCTCTCTCAAAAATAAATAATAAACATTTAAAAAATGTATTTTCCTATATTTTACACCTTTTTTAAAAGAGTGTTCACATATTGCACAGTTATAATCAGAGTTGAGCTTAGAGGAAGAGGATCTCTACAGAGAAGATGAGGAAGGGAGCACAGCCTGGCTGGTGACAAAAGCTCTGTCAGCCAGAGCAGCACAGGCTGAAGTGAGGAAAGAAACACAATCCTGAGGACTTTCAAAGTGCTTCGTAAAATTCCAAAAGCTTACATTTAAAATGGCACCTTGTCTGCTCGTACACAAATCAGGAAGTATGTTAACAAACGCCAAAAAGTATAGGCTTTGGCTACCCCATTTCCCAGTGCAGCACCGGCAACATGCACAATAGCAGGAACGGATGCTTGACAGGAAGGTGCCATCCATCATTCCATTCACAGAGGGTACTTCATAAATAACTTGACTATTGTATTTAAATTACAGTTAAGTTAGAATTTCTGCTCCTTTCACCACTCTATAATCTTAAAAATAACATTTAACTGGAAAGCATCCAATTTCCCCCTAAGATGTACACCAAGATAGGGTCACTCTAGCAAGAGAATAGTCCACGGGTACTTTTTCATTATAAAGTCTTCAGTATTTTCTTTGACAGAAAAAGAGCAGCCATCTCATAAAATGTTACGTCTTCAAATGTCCCGTAGTCCACAGACAACAATATTTTCTTATTCTTACTAACAAATATTTATAGTGGAGATAAGCATGTTCTTAGAGACCAAAGAGAGAATAGGGCTGAGGAGGAAACCTCTTTACAATACTCAATATCGCACACCTGAGATCAGTTTAGCCATTGTCTCCCTAGATCAACCCCAGATTTGGAGATATGACTTGATTTAAAGATATCCCAAATCCCCACAGCTGCTGGCTAACTCTAGAATCTGTGATGTTATGATGGTAAATTTCATTTACAATTAGGCAAGTCAGAAGCAATCACAAGAATGAAAAGTAAAATTTCAGATAAAAATAATTTAAAGTAAGATGGATTTAGTTCACTACAATCTAGGGTTATCTTTAAAAATTAAATATAGACTTATGCATATATATACATCCACACACACAAGAACACATACACTTACTTTTTGTCTGAGTTAAACTCTCCTCTTTCCCATCTAAAGCTACAGAGTAAATCCTCATGTGACCATTTCAAGAACTATTTTTTGCTACTAAATTTTGCCAACAATCTGCTCAGCATTCTAGCAGATGTTTCTGTTTTCAAACCTCTGGGAACTTGGCTGGATCTGTTTTCTTTCCCCATGTTAAAAATAAAAGAAATGGCCCAAATGTGGCCTAATACCCTAGAGAAGCTTTTCCCCTACCCCACACCCCTCAATCTCCCTATTCATGTGACCTCCATGATCCCTTCTCAAATCTTTCTTTTCCATTAGAGATGTTTCCAATTATGGTCCATTAAGTTGCCAAGGATGACATCACCCCCCCCCTTTTTTTTTTAAGAAAATGCTACTGATTCCTAGTTACTTGGGGACCATCTGCAACAATTTAAACCAACTAGTCTGCTGGACCTTATAAACCCACAATGTCACAGGGGGGTAATTTGTTCAAGATCGATTCTACAAACAGAACAATACTCTTACAATGGGGGTTGGAGGGACAGGGGAATCTTGTCTTTTATATAATGATTTCTTTAAAAATATCTGTGCCTCAGGGCACGTGGGTAGCTCAGTCAGTTAAGCATCTGACTTAGGCTCAGGTCATGATCTCACAGTTCGTGAGTTCGAGCCGTGTCGGGCTCTGGTGCTGACAGCTCAGAGCCTGGATCCTGCTTCAGATTCTGTGTCTCCCGGTCTCTCTGCCCCTCCTCCACTCTCACTCTCTCTTTCTCTCAAAAATAAGTAAACATTAAAAAAAATTTTTTTGGGGGCGCCTGGGTGGCGCAGTCGGTTAAGCGTCCGACTTCAGCCAGGTCATGATCTCGCGGTCCGTGAGTTCGAGCCCCGCGTCAGGCTCTGGGCTGATGGCTCAGAGCCTGGAGCCTGTTTCCGATTCTGTGTCTCCCTCTCTCTCTGCCCCTCCCCCGTTCATGCTCTGTCTCTCTCTGTCCCAAAAATAAATAAAAACGTTGAAAAGAAAAAAAAAAAATTAAAAAAAAAAAAAAATTTTTTTTTTAAGGGGCGACTAGGTGGCTCAGTCAGTTGAGTACCTGACTTTGGCTCAAGTCATGATCTCACAGTTAGTGAATTTGAGCCCCACGTCTGAGCTGTCAGCACAGAACCTGGAGCCTGCTTTGGATTCTGTGTGTGTGTGTGTGTCTCTCTCTCTGTCCCTCCCCCACTTGTGCTCTCTCTCTCTCTCTCAAAAATAAACTTAAAAAATTTTTTTAATAAAAACATAAATAGATATAGATAGATAGATAGATAGATACATAGATAGATAGATTTGTGCCTCAATCTTACCTCAGTGACATCCATAACTTTGATGGCCGCCAGCTGACCAGTTTTAACATGTCGACCCTGAAAAACAGAAAAAAAGAAACACAATTGGCACCACTGTTTTGCATGATCATTACAACAGAATGGCTGAAGTTTCAATGCATCATCTCTTTTGTAATTTTTCTCAAAAGTGATAATGAAATTAGTCCCATGCTCTCCAATAGAACAATACGGTTTGTAATACCAATGAACCACACTTAATAAACAAGTAGTAGAACAAACTGAGTTTTGATAAAGCATCAATTCCTTCTTTCTGTCTTGGGTTCAATTTACATATCATTACCTCTCAATCTAAGCAACTTAGTATTTTCTTCTATACAACAGGATAGTCACTTTTTCTTTCTTAACATCCTGCAAGAATGAAATGACCCAAAAAACCTCTAGGTATTTACTGTCAAAAAATGGAAAAGTCATTTTTCCCCAGTATACTCTCAAGACCCATTACTTGATTTTATGAAAGTAATACTAAGAGTCTTCTTTGAAGCTTTCCTGCAGTCCCAAGGTAGAGACGTTGGAAAATAATTACCCAGAACAGAGGGAGATAGGGATGATGCAGAAACAGAGAGTGCTTTCTTACAGCTATAGTATAATTCCTGACTTAGGACCTAAAACCCACTATTTCTATCCCTGGCATTTTAAACCAATGTGAGGTCATTCTCCTCTCACCCAGATGAACAGGAATGGATTTAATTCCTGTCAGTCCTGTGCTTCTCCATCCACTCTTTGCAGTGCTCTGCCGGCCTTTTCTCCGGCGAGTAACATAGAGCTACCCAGATATCCTGAGCATGATCTACTTCAGGGCGTTATGAACAATGGTCTGCAACAAATGTAAAACACAAAGAATGTCCCCATATTTCCCAAGAGCCTGTCTCTCTTGTGGTCTCATGATGAACAGTTAGGAACTTTAGAACTTGAAACTTGAGGGAAGCTCTCCATTTAGTCTGGAAAGCTTACCCAGGAACTCAAGTTACATCTAGGACAAAACGACTCCATGAAAATGACACTGTATTACAATTACATCTCAACAGTATGTGGTTGGGACACCATGGATTCCTGCAATGGCAGAGCAGTTCATGAGCAGTAAGTGCACAATAACAACATACAGGAAACTAGGACAAAATCCATAGGCCAAGAACCTCAACCCAACTCTCACCAATCCGCAGACATCACCACCTTCCTCCAAAGTGAACTACCTTCCTGGTCTTCAAAAGTGGGGACACCACTTGCCACAACACATACACCTGCAGTTTAGTCTCAAGTTCTGCTTCTGAGACAAGAAGGGTTATCCCACATTGGTCCATGATCCAAGAAACAACACCTCCTGCCCTTTCCGCCATTTCCCAGCTACCATTCCACCAGCATGCTCTTCCAGCATACTCAGCCTCAAAAGATCTGAACCGCTACCTCAGCTGCTGTGTCAGTACCCCATTAGACACCTTCCCCAGCATTCTCACACAGTTCTGCTCCACAGTCTGGCACTCTTTCTGCATTAAAAGCGATGTAACCCACAATCCTGAATAAAAATGCTGCCCTATATGTATGTTACCATAGGCACACAAAATGATCTAAGAAGTCATGTAACATCTATAGAAGCTCCATCTCAGAGATGCTCGGCATGGAATACAATTGTGTCAAGAAAGTTCTAATTTATGAACATTAAATGGGCTCCTATATTTCTGATTTGACTGCCACCTTTTACTACCTGTCTGTCCAAGATTCAGTATCTTTTGATAGTGTCCATTCCTGAATCACTTATGTAAAATTTTTGCCTATGTGTGTCATAGGATCTATAACTTCAGTCTTTTTTTTTTTTAATGTTTATTTATTTTCAAAGAGAGAGTGTGCACACTAGTGGATGAGGGACAGACAGAGACGGAGAGAATCCCAAGTAGCCCTGGGGCTGTCCACACAGAGCCCATCATGGGGCTCAATCCCACAAAACAAAAGATCATGACCTGAGCTGAAATTAAGAGTCAGATGTTTGACTTGGCCACCCAGGTTCCCCTAACCTCAGTCGTTTTTAAAAGTTCTGTAACCCCAGCTCTGTGCTAAGCATTAACACACAGGAAACTTAGTTGTCCTTCATGTCTTGGGCATTGGCAAGATCCTAAAGCTACAGGATAGTGATCCAGAGTATGGACTCCAGCATCAAGACTGTGTCCATACCTCATGTCCTCCACTCTGTAACATAACAGTGCCTCAGTCTCCTGTCTGTAGAAAAGGGGTAAGAGTGATGCTCAACTCACAGGTTTATCATGAAGAATAACTATAGTGCAGGGGCGCCTGGATGGCTCAGTCGGTTAAGTGTCCAACTCTTGATTTCGGCTCAGATCGTGATCTCACGATTTGTGAGATCAAACCCTGCACTAGGCTCTGTGCTGACAGCGCTAAGCCTGCTTGGGATTCTCTCTCTCTCCCTCTCTCTCTCTTCTCTGTCCCTTCCCTGCTCATGTGCTCTACCTCTCTCTTTCAAATAAACATTTTTTAAAAAAGAAAAAAAAAGACTTAGCAGTCTGACAGTGGCATAAAACCTTAAGAGTTATGAATTCACTTAGTATTTGCTTTACCAAGAACTTGAGTTTCCCCTACTAAGGGATTAGAGAATCAGGACCTAACAACTAATCAATTATTTGTGTCAGAAGGTGGACCACACAAAGGCACTAGTCTTCATTAACACATACCAGGTCTTCCAAAATTAGGTCCATTTTAAATTGAAATTGAAATCAGAAAACTGTCCAAGAATTCTGTCTCCCTCCTTTTCAAGAAACAAGACAACACTGAAAGAAATGAAATTTGAGACTCTGGCAGCATTGGGCTTTCATTTTTCTGCTACCACTTCATTACTACATTTCCTTGGGAAAGCTGCTTAACTTTGACAAGCTTCCTAGGATCACTGGAGGATCCCAATGTTCTTTTTAGAATAGACAGGTTATAAATAAAGTGCATACAATACATAAAACCCTTGCCATCGTATCTGGCATATAGTGGACTCTCGCATGACAGTCTTCCTCTCTACACTTTCACCAGAGGCCCATGCTAACCTTTTCTCTTAATTCACCTTGCAACTACCTTACCTAGTCAAGTTAGGCCCATTTCTCATTTTCAAAAGGCATGGCCAATATGAGGAAAGGCAGTGGGGTGCTAAAGTAATATACTTCTCTATTTTTTTAAAAGAAACAAACAAAAAGACAACCTCTAAATTTGAAACAAATAATTACCTACTCAGATGGATCATCTTTGCTTAAAAGAACCAAAATTGTGAGCCTAACAGTCCCAGGAGAAAAACTACAGCTGGGGCTGAATGTACTAAACATCTATATGCATGTAATTGTGTGCTAAGGAGGTCATAGGAAGAGTTGTTTGAAAGGATAAAAATTTGTCTGTGATTTACTCAGTATTAACCAAGAGAGAATACAGTCACCCGCTTAGGGTAGCTCAGCTATAAGCTTAAGTCTCCAAAAGTCAGATGCCCCCACCCATCAGAGAAGCCCTACCCATGTTCCCTTGGCATCACTCGAGAGTGTAACAAATGGCCCTCAGTGGTATAGGAAGAGAAAATACACATAATCATAACCAACTGCCTTGTGCTGGGGACTCAAGAATACAAGAAAAAGCATTATTTCACTGAAGTTTGAGGCTACTATAGCATCTACTATAGCATTCCACGCTGACCTCTATACCGTCTCTTAAAGGCTGCTTCATGTAGTCTGCTCCCTGAAGATGACCAATATGACCACTTTCCTTCACCTGAGTCTGAATCCAGAATTGTGTCTGTCACTAAAATGCCTAGCCTGTGCATGGAGAGATTTGGAACTTACTAGTAACAGGACCCTTACATTGTATCATCCACTCTTTTTTTTTTTTTTTTTTTTTTTTTTTTTAACGTAAGCAGGCTCCAGGCTCTGAGCCATCAGCCCAGAGCCCGACGCGGGGCTCGAACTCACGGACCGCGAGATCGTGACCTGGCTGAAGTCGGACGCTTAACTGACTGAGCCACCCAGGCACCCCTATCATCCACTCTTAAAACACCCCAGTATATGACTTGGTCAGTATTAAATATACCTACCTAACATCCATTTATAAACTTGACTCTTTTGTCCTATTGTCTGCATTTCTTGGACACGGTGTCCCATCCAGTGTTATAAAATGCCAGGAGGAAGAGACTAAAGGCCCCTGGCTTTATTTATGAGGCACCATGTAAACATTAATGCACTAATGAGACATCCAATGAAGAAAAGCCCCCAAATACTATTCAATAAACTATTTTCTTAGTAGCTTCTAAAAAACTTTATGAGGGCCAACAAAGCAGGTCATTCATTATCTTACTGACAGATGAAGAACTCTAAGGTGAGTTTTATTATTCTGCTGCCCAAGACACAACGGTAGCAGAATTTCCTTTCTACAACAATTATATAAAATGTGAGGGATGGACTCACCATTTCTACCAACTTGTCAAATTCCTGCAATTGAGGTTTTTTGTTTTTAAAGAAACAGCTTAAATTATTTCCCCTCAATGCCCTCAAAGGGTTATTAGCAAGATTTGGAATTAAAATTGCTATTGCAATAAATATTATTTCACACAAAGTCAGACTGGCTCACACTAACCAGACCTATCCCCTTCAGTAAAGCAAAGTTCAAGGCATTTGATTCATTTTTGGTCTGTAAATGGGGAAAACGAATGTTTCTTTTTTCAAAAGGAAAATTCAAACTATTCTTGGCAGACATCCAAGCTAAGGAAAATGCCCTAATTTCTGACTCTCTTTCATGATTCTAAGAGAGTCAAAATTGCCACCTTGTATCTGCAAATATGCATTACATTAATGATACATGTTCCAACAAAAATACATATACATACACACCACAAGATTTTAAAATGCAAGGGCACTGTGACAGCCTGTCTGTCTGCCTCTACTGAAGGAAGTCTGTCCCTAACCCACAATGAGGAACCTAGCGGCAGAAGATCAGCATTCAGTCAAGGGAAGCTTTTAAATCCCAAGAGGAAAAAGATGGCATATCACCAAATAACAGGTAACTAACTCATGCTGCATAATCTTTACCTAGACCCCAGGTGACTCCATTAAAATACGTTTGATGAATACATATGTTTATTGAGAGACAAACTCTGGTCACAGGAGGAAACTTAGAGGGAGTGTGACTGAATCAAAGAAATGAAAGCCTGAGTCCTTTACTCAGGGCTCCTATCCTAGGGGATGGTCATGCTGCTGCTGAGACACCAATCATCCCTCACATACCCTTGTCATTGTATGGCACCAGTACCTCAGACCTGAACAAGGACGTGCACTGCAACTTAGCAGCTCCTTTTCTGCTCACAGAGCTTCCTACTTAAATCTCATCTTTCTGCACAGAATCATAAAGCTTTTGTACTCATTCAGCCTGAGAAAGTGGACAGACTATTAGAAGGAAAATTCTATTAGGTTTATGACACTTTAAAAGGTAAGTAAACACAATTCAGGAACAATAAATATTTTCTCTTCTCCACAACCCAAGAGTGCACACTGACAGCCTGAACTACAGCAAGCATGGCCCTTGTGACACCTGGGTAGCATTCTAATACTAGATATAGGACTGTAAGAACAGGACACAAGGCACCGGGATGCTCCCACTCTTAGGGCATGTAGTGAACAAAGTGCTTCCTATGCATTTTCATTTACTCCTGATACAACCCAACATATGTATGTGCCGACGTCCCCACCTCATAGAGAAACTGAAGCTTTGAGAGGGTTAAGTTAATCAGATTAAGATTCACACCCAGACTTGTACCCTATACCAGGCTGTAAACTTCAAAACAGAAAGGACCACAAACGCCCTATTAAACCAACTTCCATACGAGCTGCCAAGTATACTATTCTATACACAAATATTGTAAGTGATTATAATCAAACCTGGGGATGTAGTAACCAATAATGAAAACTTACTCTCAATTCCTGGCCTTTTCTCTCCTGTGATTAATCAGAAAAAGTCAACAAAAGAACATCCCAAAGGAATTCTTTAGGGAATCTGAAGGCATATGTAAGCACATTCAGAGTGCCTCATCCATGGCTTTCTAAAACTGATAACAGCCTTTTGTTTTTCCTTCCTTTATCTCACCATAAATTTTCTTTCAATAAATACTGGAGATCAGAATGTTTTTCCTTTCTGCTGAGTTTAACCTGAAACATAAACTTCAGAGATTAACTTCCTGATACTGGCTTTCTATTTGCTTAATAGTAAAACCTATCAATGCTCAGTAAACTGAAGACTGACTATATTTAACCAGTGCTCAAGACATGCCCTATACACTCCCAGGGGAGATAAAACACTGGATCCGCCTTCAGGGAGCTTATAATTTAGAGGGGTGTTAAAAAAAACATCCACAAGAAGGGACATTAACATTGTGACAGAGAAACACTGTACTCTGTATCAGAAACACTTAGGAAACAGGACAGTGTGACACAAATTGCTCTGCCATGGTACGAGGTGCAAAAGGTACTAATGTTAAGGGGACCATTGCTGTGAGGCTAGTAGTGTAGACCCACCACAGAAGCTGTAGTGGGGCCTTTAAGGATTGTCCTAATGCTCTTGAAGATCACCAAGATGTGGACCCCTTAAGATCTGAACTACAAATAGTCCAAATCCCAGGCCAGAAGAAAGAGGGAGAACTCAGTGACTCACCCAGGACTAGAAGCTGTGTCACAAACTGCATCACCTCCCTCCAAACATGCAAGGACCTTAAAAGGGGGGTTTCATACACTGCACTGGACCAAGAAGATGCCAATCTAACTGAGTCGGGAAGGGGACATTCCATCATGGGGTGATGCGTGTGCTGGCTGCAGAAGGGGCTGCTCCTCATTCCCTAGCCAACTTGGATGCTGTTACTTGATCTTAATGTTTTTTAGTGGTGTTTTGTTGGTATGCAGATGTAACATCTTAGGTATAAGAGGTTTCTTGTGGGAAAGAGAGATGTTAAGTCTTTTTTTTAAGCATGTAAAATTCAATTACAAAAATCACTTTCACCCATGATGTGTAGAGTTTCAGGCTCCATTCATGAGAATTCCATAAGTGGGATACAGGAAATCGTGACTTTTTAAGAGCCAGTCTCTAGTGATTCTTATGAGTTCTGAAGTTTGGAAATCACTTTTCCAAGCTTGTATTAAAAAGCCCAAATTCACGTTCTCATATCCTTTTTGGACTATACAGTATTTACTGACAGTAACATATGCACTCATCATCTTAGCTAGGGGTTTTGATGTGTGAAGGTTAGATTTATAAATTCAGGGTGCCTGGATGGCTCAGTCAGTTAAGCATCTGACTTCAGCTCAGGTCATGATCTCACAGTTTGGGAGTTCAAGCCCCACATCTGGCTTTGCGCTGACAGTGTGGAGACTGCTGGGGATTCTCTCTCTCACTCTCTCTCTCTCTCTGCCCCTCCTCCACCTGCATTCTCTCTCTCTCTCAAAATAAACTTGAAGATTTTTTAAAAAATAAGTAAATTCTAAGAAGTGACAATTATGTTTATAATAAAAACACAGAACTTCTGTTCTGAAATGTTCAGGAGCTCAAAGGACTGGCAAGCCTAGTTAACAAACTAGCTGATTTAATAGTCAAGAAAGTACACCCAGAGAGCAAGGAGGACACACACTAGTGAGGCCAAGTCCCCAGTGTGTCAATTCTCTCCCCAAGATGTCTTACTCACATCACACATAGTTCAATTTAAAAACTGAACAGGGGAAGGAGGGGTGCACAGGCGGAGCACAGAGGATTTTAGGGCAGTGAGCCTAATCTGTACTACACCATAATGATGGATACAAGTCATTATACATTTGTCCAAACCCACAGAACAACACCAAGAGCAACCTTACTGTAAACTATGGACTCTGACATGTCAATTCATCAACTGTAAAAAAAAGAAAGAAAGAAAATGTGCCACTCTGGTGCAGGCTATCATAATGGGGGTGGTTATGTACATGCGGGAGCAATGTATATAGAAATCTCAGTACCTTCCTCTCAATTTTGCTGTGAACCTAAAACTGCTCTAAAAAAAAAAAAAAAAGATTAAAAAAATTTTTAATTCCAACATGTTCCCCCTTAGATTTCCTTATTTTAAATGCCAAATATGAACCCACATGACCACATGGTGAATGGCATGAGGCCTGCACTGGGCAATCAATCCACTTACCACTCTAAGGTTCTACATCTATCCACCTCCAAAGGCAAAGACCAGTTTCACTGGTTCTGTTTCATAAACCTCAAACCACAGGCCCCACTCCTCAGTGCTCTTTTCTAGGAAGTGTCTGTGAAAATTTCAAAATTCAACCAAAGTGGGGAGGCATGTTACCCAGACAGCACCCTGTGAGCCATTTAAGATAAGGAACCACATAATTAACTTGAAAGAGACAGCTCAGAACACTTCAAGAAACACCTCAGTCTTCAAAACCCTCCTTACAACAGAGCAGGAATAATGGCAACATGACCCCACCAACACCTGCTTTTCCCATCACACTCCTCCAAAGCCTAACTGGTGTGAGGTGAGCAGGGTTGTACTGTTGCACATCTCATGCTTGTAACTAATATTTCTCACTTTAGTAACTGTTTATCTGCCTCTTCCTCCCTTCCATGATCAGGCTATGGATGAGCAGGAAGGCAGAGAAAGCACAGGAATATGTACGTTATAACATCAGTGCAGACTTGCAATTTAATAAGAAGACAGTGCAATTTCTATTCCCTCAAGAGTTTAAAATTAAAGACCTCAATATAGAATTATACCTTTCTTAGGTTGGACCTATCTTATCTGGAACAACAATCCCTTTAAGGAAAATTATGCCTCAGTAGCAGAGAATGTACAGACTTAACTTCCACTAAGAATCATAGTCAAAATAAACAGCATGTAAAAACTTTTACCTAGTGCCCAATCCCCAATAAATGAGTCATTCTGACGCTTACATCTTTTTTCTTTGAGAGCCCAATCTGAATGGAAATCTTGAGTACATTAAAGTAACTTTTCTTGGGGCGCCTGGCTGGCTCAGTCGGTTAAGCATCCGGCTTCGGCTCAGGTCATGATCTCACAGTTCGTGAGCTCAAGCCCCGTATCGGGCTCTGTGCTGACAGCTCAGAGCCTGGAGCCTGCTTCAGATTCTGTGTCTCCCTCTCGCTCTGCCCCTCCCCTGCTAGTGCTCTGTCTCTCAAAGATAAGTAAACATTAAAAAAAATTTTTTTAAATAAATAAAGTAATTTTCTTTAATGGCTCAGGGAAATCATTATGAACATCAATTACTATCCTGTCCTTGTAATTAAGTGACAGCCTCAGGGAACGTTACGTAAGGCTGTAATATTCTGACTCCTCTGAAGAAGGCCCAGTCACTTGGGTTCTGTATGCTTGCTCTGTCATTTTTGGATGTGTTCTAGAACAGAACTGGGGTAGAAGGGGTGTTGGCCAGATAGCAAGCAAGTTCCAGTCAGGTGAGCTAGCAAAGGAGCAAAAAGCACCTTCATGTTGAGAAGTGGAGACAATTTGGATGAACATATACATGAAAGAGTGCAAAAAAAGAAATACTGCCATGAGAGCTTATGCATAATTCCTTCAAAGCAGGAGAGGGATTTGGCTGGGCAGTAAGTAAGCTGGGAAGAAAGGACAGCTGCTTTTTAAAACACCTGGTGAAGCTGCATTAAAAAGGACAGTGCTCCTTTCAAAGGAGGCAGAGTAGCCCCATGGTATGGTACACACATGAGCCAGTGTCTGGACCACAGTAGTAAGTGTGAGGAATCATGTTTTAAGAGGGAGATTGGCAAATTAAAAAAGCACCATGAGTAAAGGGTCCAGAAAATATAAAGGAAAAAAAATCAGCATATCAATTCTTATATTAACAGTAAAAGACATGGCACTGGCAAGTCTTCAAATCAAAGTATCTGAAACAACGGAGATTTGGGATTCTGCAAACAAGCTATCATTAACATTTAATACACATTTGCAACTGCCTTTTCTTCTACTTACTTGAAAAACTGAACTGACCAGATTAAGCAATTTTAGTTTAAAATAACAAAAGAATGTTTAATAGCATAACAAATACCAAACCCTTTATTATAGGCAAAAGTAACGTATAAAGTTATTAGCCACTATGAGACATGGTATATTGCATTCAACAGCTAAGTAATTAGTCAATGTGGTAACACTAGACCTGACATTTGAATCCGTGACTGTCAAGGTGCATTAAAATAATATACTCCTAAAGGTAATTTAACTCACCATTGGACAAAATAAAACTGACCAAAGGAGATAACACAACTCATAAAACACATATTCCCTATTTGAGTGTTCTCATAGCAAGAACTGCACATGAAACATGTTATTTTCATATTTGTTGTTACAAAAAATAGTGAGTTCACCTTTCTGTACTTTTCTAAATTATTGATATTGTTATGATAAAAATTTCTATTATCATTTTTATTTTATTTTTTTTTTTAATTTTTTTTTTCAACGTTTTTATTTATTTTTGGGACAGAGAGAGACAGAGCATGAACGGGGGAGGGGCAGAGAGAGAGGGAGACACAGAATCGGAAACAGGCTCCAAGCTCTGAGCCATCAGCCCAGAGCCTGACGCGGGGCTCGAACTCACGGACCGCGAGATCGTGACCTGGCTGAAGTCGGACGCTTAACCGACTGCGCCACCCAGGCGCCCCTCTATTATCATTTTTAAAGAAAAGAAATCAATGTTTAAAATTAGTTCCTTTTATTTCACATACTAAGATACTTAAATACTGCAGAATGGTACCCAAAGTGGGCACTAAAACCAGGAGCCCTGGACTGGAAGCCCAACTCCACCACATGCTAGGACGGTGATCTTGGGCCAGTCTGGACATCGTTCTCTTCCTCTGTAGAATGGTGATAAATCACAACCCTCTGCAACAGGTCCTGCTAACTTCACAAAGAACACACTGAGTGAGACAGGAACCCTAGTCCCAGAAGACAGCATCGTAACTGGGAGCGCTGGGAGTGCAGCAACAGCATCAGCAGGAAGAGATGGGTACAACTAACTACAGTATCTGAGAGATGGCTTTCAAAGCAGGGGGCAGGTCCTTCAAGGTCAAACCTTCCAAAGTTCAAAACTACCATGGGCATGCTAGATGTTCCCTCCAATGGGAGATATCTGTGCAGGACAGGGTGGGTAGAGATAAACCGCATCATGCACAGAATAGTGAATTTTAATGAGAAGTTTGTTTATTGCAATGTCTAACCATTTACCCACAACAAAAGATGAACACAGGATTCTGTGGGTTCCCTTCTTTCTCCTCTGATCACTAACCTCATGTCCACCAAGAAGCTCTCCTACATTTCTCCCCATTACCTCACATGACACTCAATTTTCAGTATTCACCCATGGCACAATTTCAATATTGAAATATCACTTGATGCAACACTAAAGCACTCAAACTTAATAAAAAAAAAGCAAGAGATTAGGGGCGCCTGGCTGGCTCAGTTGGTGGAGCATGTGACGCTTAATCTCAGGGTTGTGAATTGGAGCCTCATGTTAGGTGTAGAGAGGGAGGGAGAGAGGGAGAAGGGAGAAGAGAAGAGAAGAAGGGAGGGAGGGAGGAAAAAAGGCAAGAGATTAAATGATGCAAGGATTCGAATTCGATTCTGGGCTCCTCATCTGCCCATCACCAATCCAACCTTCAATTAAGGTTTCCAAATTGTTCCTTACCTTTTCTCAGCATTCAGGAAGCTGATTCTAATACGGTCCTTGAACCCAGATACATTTACAGTATTTGTATAAAGTCATACTGTAAGCAGCTTCGGATCTCCCGGAATGATTTCTAAATACAAATATAACCTAGTTTCTGAACCTCAACTACTTCTGCTGCCATGTCCTCAGCACTGATACAGTTTAGAGGGCATAATTCTTTCCTCATGTGATCTGTAACATATTTGTTTTCCTTCTGGTTTTCAAAGTCTGCATACACCTCTTAATACGCTTGTGCTGAATATTCATAAGCACGTTCATGAATTTCATTCACTCTTCATAATACCTCAATTGTTCCTTTAAAAAAAAAAAAGAGGTAAAAGAGAAAACCCACCCTTAGAATTTCCCTTTGAGGTCTGTTTGATAGCATCCCTTACCAGAAATGATGCATGCACACCATAAACTCAAGTTTTCAAAGTATCCTTATGCAAACTCATACCATGTCCATCTAAAATTTAACTTGGTCAAAATGAAAACAATAATTGATAGTTTAAAAGATATTTCCACAGCGGACGCCTAGGTGGCTCAGTCAGTTAAGTGTCCAACTTCAGCTCAGGTCATGATCTCACAGTTCTTGGGTTTGTGAGTTCAAGCCCCCCATCAGGTTCTGTGCTGACAGCTCAGAGCCTGGAGCCTGCTTCAGATTCTGTGTCTCGCTCTCTCTCTGCCCCTCTCCTGCTTGTGCTCAGTCTCTCTCTCTTTCAAAATTAAACATTAAAAATTTTAAAAAAAAAAAAAAGTTTAAAAGATATTTCCACAGAAAATAGGAAGAGCTCTTGCCTTGGTATTTGAAAAAGAAAATTCCTCAAAGCATCTTTTGTTAGAAATCATGATCTACTACAAAGAACCATAATATAAAAATTGGTGAGTTTTCCTCACTGTTATATAGCCACTTCTTTTTTCAGTTGTGCACACCCATTATAGCCTTATCAGAATAAGTATTAAAATGAAAGACTTTGTCAGTAAGTAAATAAAATCAAAGAACTGTTTTAGAACTTTACTAGGACTTACATAAACTCAGTGGGGCTGGCTGATAAAGGCAATGTTTTGACCACCTTCCCTGAGCAGTCTGTAAGATGAGACCATGCAATGAGCACATTATATAACTCAATGAAAAGGCAAAGTGAAATTGTGATGAAATTTATGCTTCCCTCTATTTTTCAGTCTCCTCTTTTCCTACTTTTCCTACCAACAAATCTTTCCCACCCCACAAAGGAAAGGATGATAGAGAAGCACACACTGTGTATTCATTCTTGCAACAAATATTTCAATAATACTGATTTTTTTGTGCTTGGCACATTAAGAAGTATACAGTATTTTAATATAAAATACAGGAAGTCCTTGAAACAAGCTTGCAAAGAAGAAAATCATCTCTATTTTACAGAAAGGAAGTGGGGGGTTCCACGAGATTGGAAAACTAGCCCAAAGTCATACAACCAAAACGAGGGCAAAATGGCTGCAATGCTCTAGGTACCTGAATCAGTGATTTGGATCAGCACCTCTCCTCACAAGCCACTGCAATTTAAAGCTAAAGGTCTAGGGGGTGCCTGGGTGGCTCAGTCGGTTAAGCATCTGACTTCGGCTCAGGTCATGATCTCACAAAATGTGAGTTTGAGCCGCACATCAGGCTGTCTGCTCTTGGCACAGAGTCCACTCTGGATCCTCTGTCTCCCTCTCTCTCTGTCCTTCCCCTACTCGCGTTCTCTCTCTCTCTCTTTCAAAAATAAATAAAACATTAGAAAAAAATAAAGCTAAAGATCTGCATTCCAGAACCTGCTCGCATCTCAGGAAATGGACAACAGTGGGCAGCAGGAGTCAGTATGTGAAATGTGGTAAGAAGTATCTATGGTCAGTCAGGGGATGGTGTGTGCCTTCATACAAGTTTATTTGCTTCCCTGCCTGTCCCCTCAGGTGGAGGAAAGCTTCCAGGGGTTGTTTCAGGAAAGCCTTCTCAACTCTTCTTAATCCTTTTCAGCCAACCCCTTACTCATTCCACAGCCTCAGGTGTTGCAACCAAAGTACTTTGAGAAACCTGACAGTTACCAAGGAATCACCCTAAAGTTCTTTGCTACCCCCATAAGACACCTCCCAGCCAGTGCCCACCCTGCTGAATTCTAGGAATATTACTGGAGTCTACAAAAAGCCTGGGACTATCAGTATAAAAGGGCAGGACTCAGAAAATGATACAAAGGAGAGAAAGCAAACTTTGAAATTGCCTAGGAGATCAGAAGCCATGGCCTCACAGAGCAGGCTGGCCAAGCAAATCAGGGATAAATGAGTGTGAGCATGCACACATCTATGTAACTGCCTAATTAACTCTGCCCTCCAACACACTTAACTAGAGATGGCAGGAAAAATGCCCAGCACCACTCTTTCAGTGCCTTTCCCTTTCAACAACCACTTGATTAAACCTAGGAGTTCATGAGACTATGAGACTCCTAAGCAAGCAATGCATGTGCTGCTCCAGGGAAGTCATTCTCTTCAACCTACAGCCACAGGCATCTCAAATTACCCTACAGAACTGTAGGTAGAAAGAGAACACTGAATTGAAACGCTTCAAGCCACAAGTAACACCAAAATTTGCTTTCCCAAGTAAAACCCAAGATACTAAAAGTAAACAAAAATTCTGATCATATGACTCAACTGCTCACTCTGCCACTAGACAAGATATATGACCTTGAATGAGTCACTTAACTTCTCAGAAGTGTGGTCATCTCAGTATAAAATGTTCAGGGCTCTGACTCCCCAGGCCAGCATATTAATTTACCAGGCACTGGTCTACACACCAGGGATACAATAGTGAACAAAGTAGAGAAAGTCTGTGCTCTCATTCTAAGAGGGGGACACAAGTGAATACTTTTGCTGCTGTTGTGAATATGTTCTGATGCTTAAAAAAAAAAAAAAGTTACAGGGAAAACCTACCAGAGCGAAGAGGAGAGGGAGTGCTGGGATGGGGTGGTTGCTATTTTATACTGGTAGTCAGGGAGGCAGGCCTTTCTGCTCCCCTGTCATTTGTGCAGAGAGCCGAAAAAGGTGATGAATACTTGCCCTGCAGGACCTTCTGAGCCCCAATTAACCTACACAGAAAAACTCACAGGCGCCGCAGGGTGTGCCACACTAGCCCTACTAACTTGGCCAGGGCATCATCCTCCGAGGCTTGTAGGCAACATGGTGGTTCTATTCAAGCTCCGATAATGGTAACGTGTTCCACTCCTTCATGCCAACAACAGACACAGTGCCCCAAGCACACCTCTGTGAAAACAGGCACTGCCCAGCATACTAGAACAGACCACTTCTCTGGGCAAGCCAAGCCATTCTCAACACTGACTGCTTCCTCGTGCAAAGCTCAGGCTTGGGTTAGAGAGAGAGGGCTGCAAGAGGCAAAGCCAAAGGCTTTGGACAAAAAAAAGCTTCCAGACTTGTCCACTTTCCACCTGACTGCACAGTTTCTCTTCAGCAAAACCCCATCCTCAAGGTTGAGGTATGAGGTCTCTTTTGGCAGAGCCTAGTTATGACTCTATAATCTAGCACTCAAAAACAAAGTCTACCTTATTTCTGTAAGGACAACACTCAGAGGGAGAAAAAACAACACGTTTCATTGAAAAATAAATCCCCATGGGGCGCCTGGGTGGCGCAGTCGGTTAAGCGTCCAACTTCAGCCAGGTCACGATCTCGCGGTCCGTGAGTTCGAGCCCCGCGTCGGGCTCTGGGCTGATGGCTCAGAGCCTGGAGCCTGTTTCTGATTCTGTGTCTCCCTCTCTCTCTGCCCCTCCCCCGTTCATGCTCTGTCTCTCTCTGTCCCAAAAAAATAAATAAACGTTAAAAAAAAAAAAAAAAGAAAAGAAAAAGAAATCCCTAAAACTATGGTGCACATCGTTGCATATTAACATTTGGAATGAGGTTACTTGGGCTATGAGATGACGAAATTCAATTGCTGAGTAATAACAAAAGTCTATCACCAGAGCCACATTTAAAAAAAAAATTTTTAACGTTTATTTAGTTTTGAGAGGGAGAGACAGACAGAGAGTGAGCCAGGCAAGAGCAGAGAGAGAGGGAGACACAGAATCCCAAAGAGCCTCCAGGCTCTGAGCTGTCAGCACAGAGCCCAACGCGGGGCTCGAACTCGTGAACAGCTAGATCATGACCCAAGCCAAAGTTGGATGCTCAACCAACTGAGCCACCCAGGTGCCCCTTCCAGAGCCACATTAATAGCTTGTGTGTGCTGTCCTTGTTACGGCTGTACTTCTACCATTTCAGATGATCTTGGCATCTTATAAAGCCAATGCTTTTGAATTCTAAGGCCAGCAACCACTCTCTAGATGCTAATATAGCAAGGTTCTTCTCCATGGTAATTCACTGGCTAAATTGGACATCGTATTTCCTATAGTGGAGGGGGGGTGCTTTTTGCCCATTTTTCAAAATTGAAAATTCCAAAAATGAAGAGGATGCACATTTCTAAAACACAGATTTTTAAGTTTTAAAGTTTCCCTTAAAAAATAGATTGGTTAAAGCTGGGTCTCCAGGCCCATGGAAACCAGGTGTAAAGTTGAACTGAGCAGAGGCTGCCCCGGGGGCCAGCAGGAGTTCTCCAGCAAGCCCCACAGCCCTCACTCCTCAGAATACTCACACATGTATGTACTGGCATGGGCCAAGAATCCTTGATCACAGGCCATAGCAGTGGTTCTTCAACCCTAGCTGACAATCAGTCCACCAGGAGGGCTTGTTGTTGTTGTTGTTGCTGGGTGTTTTCGTTTTGTTTGTAATTCTACATCTTGGGCTTCACCCAGATCTACTGGATCAAAATCCTTAAGAGTGGGGCCTGAGCATCCATATTTTATAATCTCCCCTAAATAATCACAATAACCACAACTATGGTCCCATGAGAAATAATGTCAGAAAGACTCCAGTATGTACCACCAAAACTCACATTCTTAATAAAAATTTAAAAAGCCCCCAAAATACCATCACCCTGGATCCCATGTTACAAGCTTTTTCCCCCATATTATAATGTTAAACATCATGCTGTAGCTAACAAATGCATGGTCGTGCACAGTTGTTATCTCATGACCATTGAAAACAAACTGGTGTGGCCCCAACAGAGTGGGAAAAGCCCAAACAGCAGATGCCATATAACACTTCAACAAAAACACTAAGTAGCAGATGACCACACAAGTGCCCCCCATCTCCCTTCCCCCTCCATTGGGGATGACCATACTAATTTATTATCCAAATAGGACACTTCAGAATGAATGAGGCACTAAAAATAAGTATGCCAGGACAAAAGATGTAAACCAGGACTGCCTTGGGCAAACAGAAGGTATGGTCACCCTCCCCCTCCCCTTCATCGTTCCACCCTTAAAGAATTTTTAAAGGACCAAAACACTCCCCTAAATTCCCCCAGCCCACACACAAAAACCCACTACCAATGAAAACAACAAACATCCAGATGGTGACTCCTTTATTATCAAATTCCAAGTTAGAGGCAGGAGAAGTAACACCCCCCACCACAGTGACTATACCTGGCAGGCCCTCAATAAATGGTTTTTCAATGAATAATCAGGAGGCCAATGAAGACCATGAGTGGCAGATGCTGGCATGATGAATCTATTCAGTGATTTGCAAAGGCAACTTTCAAACAACCTCAAAGAAGAGCTACAACCTTCAAACCTCTCAGGTGATCTCTCCCACAGGGGCCTTCTGGCAAGACTAGCATAGCAGTCCTTACTTTAACGGACCACACAGGAATAAACTTGGTGAGATACAGATATAATTAAATGGGGGAGGACAAACAGGACCCAAGAGCTGATTCCCTTCTAGGATGCAGACTCTCTCCACCTGCCTCTGGAGTAGACAAAGTTCTTCCTTTTCCAGGATCAGGTACCCCGTGTTGTTCCTTATGGCTATGGGCCAGTTGCTCTCAGAACTTACCCCCTAAAATGGCCTTGGAAAACCACTCAACAATAGGCAGGAAGCTTGAAAGGTTAAGATGGACAGGGGAGGGGCGCCTGACTTCAGCTCAGGTCATGATCTCGTGGTCTGTGGGTTCGAGCCCCACACTGGGTTCTGTGCTGACAGCTCGGAGCCTGGAGTCTGCTTTGGACTCTGTGTCTCCCTGTCTCTCTGCCCCTCCCCCACTCATGCTCTCTCTCTCTCTCTCTCTCTCTCTCTCTCTCAAAAATAAACATTAAAAAAAAAAAGACTAATGGAAAATCCTGAAATCAACTACAAAACCCATGAATGCCTACAACCATCATCATTCAGACCTTTTTTTTTTTTTTTAGATGAAACTCTAGTTCATTAGAAGGATAAGCAGCACTGAAGTGTGATAACATGAGCAATGAGACTGAGAATGGCCACACACACACCATCACAGACCCCGGGGAGAGGTCTTGGGCCTGCCTCAGAGCACACTCCAGGCTTCTTGAGAAAACCTGAAGGCTACCCATATTCTGCCATACCTGTGTGCCCCTGCCTCTGGGCCCTTCCAAACAGCCCTCCTTAGGAAGAATGCAAGTCTCTTTAGCACCAAGGCATTCCTTCAAAATTTGAACTGAAAGGGGGGCTTTTTGGGGTGATGGAATTGTTCTGTATTCTGACTGTGGTTAAATCCATATATGTGTTAAAATCCAAAGACTTATACACCAAAAGAGAACAAAGTCAATTTTACTTTATGACAATTTTTAAAATAAAATTTAAATACTGAAGGGAAGCAGGAATGAGTCAAAACCCAGGACACCTCTAAGACCTTCAGCCTCTTTCCTGTTTATTCAGTGAGGGGCCCCTCAGACAGACACATCCGCTTAGGGATTTTGCTCTGTTGGCATGATCTTCCCTCCCCCTCTCCCTCCCCTCCCTCCCTCCCTCTGCTGGTGTTCACTTTTCCTAGTCTTATGACATTATCATGCAACAAAATTACAAATTAGCATCTCCAGTTAGGAAATTATCAGGGAAAATATCAACACTGAGACAGGTGTAATTCCTACCCCAAGAGCTACAGTCAAGGAGAAAGAGCTGAGCCACCAAGGCTCAGTAGAGAACAAAGAAGCACAGGAAAGGAGATCACAGATTCTGGAGCATTTACAAAGAACTATCCCACACCAATGTGAAGGTGTACTCATTTTCTGAAAACCCAGTGCAAAGAAACTGAACCTTGCCAACCCTGATAAAAACAAAGCAGAGTAATAAAGCTGTGAGCAATGTTACCAACTTCAGGCACCCAGAGTGAAGTCAAGGACAAAAGTGAGGATATGTATGGACAGCCCAGCACAGTGCCTAGGTTATGCTAAGGTAAAGAAGCATGAAATAGCATGACCACACAAGCAATGCATTACATTACATGAAACTGATGAAACACCCTGCATCACAAATGCCAAACAGGACTTCATTCGCTAAGCTGTGCTGCGTGCACCACTTTTCCCATATAGCACTGAAAGTGAAACACAGTTCTTCCAGACTAGGGGGAGACCTGAAAAAATTCAGTAGCAATTTTTCTTTCCTGTCCTTTCTTGGATGGAAACACACAAAATAATCTTCTCTGGATCTTTGGAAAGGGAGTCACAACAATCCCTAATTTAAAAGGAACAAAACTGGGGGCGCCTGGGTGGCGCAGTCGGTTAAGCGTCCGACTTCAGCCAGGTCACGATCTCGCGGTCCGTGAGTTCGAGCCCCGCGTCGGGCTCTGGGCTGATGGCTCGGAGCCTGGAGCCTGTTTCCGATTCTGTGTCTCCCTCTCTCTCTGCCCCTCCCCCGTTCATGCTCTGTCTCTCTCTGTCCCAAAAATAAATAAACGTTGAAAAAAAAAATTAAAAAAAAAAAGGAACAAAACTGGTATACATAGAAATACTTCTATACTGTGTTCTCAATCAGTAGGTGTGTTCCTAAAACTGGTACTTAGATCAAAGAATTTTTTGCAAGTCACTAAAGTTCACCAAGTTTGAAGAAATTCTATTGGGTGTCCGGTTTCTCACACATGTGAACTACAACTTCAAGTACAGGGTTTGTTTCAAATGGGAGACACCTGAGGTGCATGGGTAGCTCAGTCAGCTAAGCGTCCAACTTTTAATTTTTAATGTTTATTTATTTTTTGAGAGAGAGGGGGACAGAGTGTGAGCAGGGAAGAGGCAGAGAGAGAGAGACACACACACACACACACACACACACACACACACACACACACACACACACACACACACACACACACACACACACACACACAATCTGAAGCAGGCTCCAGGCTCTGAGGTGTCAGCACAGAACCCAACACAGGGCTCAAACCCACAAACTGTGAGACCATGACCTGAAGTCAGACACTCAACCAACTGAGCGTGGTGCCCCAGCATCTGACTCTTGATTTCAGCTCAGGTCATGATCTCACAGTTCATGGGTTTGAATCCCCGGAACGGACTCTGTGCTGACAATGCACAGATTCTCCCTCTCTTCCCCTCCCCCACTCATGTGTGTGCTCTCACACTTTCTCTCTCAAAAATAAACATTAAAATGGGAGACACCTGACTGTAAGTCCTGGGGAGACAATTTGCCCTTTCAGGAATAAGAAACAAGACTTTGTTTCTGAATGATCTGCAGGTGGTTGAGATGCTGAGTACAAATCTGTGGGCCACTTCCCCAGGCCTCTCCATCAGGGGGTCACACTTAAGAATTGGTCAAGGGCAACAATTTTATTTGGGCAATATTCTTTCCACACTCTCAGCTGACAGAATTTTGAACCCTAGCAGAGCAACCACATAGCACAGGGACAGTAGGTCTTGCCCGAGGCCTGGCTTTTACTATGCTGAGGGAGATTAAAGAGGCCCAAAAAGAAGCCCTGCTGACAGACAATGAACCACACAGTTTAGGACCACCAGCAATTAATTTCTAAACCTTCAATCACAAGACATCAAACTATTGTGTTTCAGTCTTAGGATACTAGTAAACTATGAAGGGATTTTGCTTCTATTTAAAGAATGACAGTGAATGGGGTCAATTGGGCATCTTCTCATCATAGTTTCAAATTCTTCACATGATCACATCCATCCTGGAGCACTGTGCATTTCAAATCATCATGTGAATGAGGGAATAGCAATGGTGAATCTGACCTCATTAACTGGAGCCATTGTACAATTAAACTACTCAGCTGCCATCTGCATGGCCTCTGCAGTTAAAAATATAGGGGTAGGAAAGAAATTCAGCCAGAGAGAAGGAATAGGTACAATTTTAGGTGGAAAATGCTCCCTATTCTTTCCAGCAGGCTCCTGAAATTCACTGGAGTTTGAGCAGCTGGCACAGAAGAATATGTGAATAAAAAATGAGCTTGAGCAACTGGATGGGGCAACAGGGGATCGGCTGGTATGCTTAAAGACAACCTGGACCCAAGTGTAAGTGATACAGCAAAGGGGATATAACTTGAAAATGGCCATGCCATCTTCTCATCTCACTGCAGATGCTGGTGGTTCTCCCCACCAAGGTAATCATGACCATCATGACCCCAGGAAGGTACGAGAAGGTTTGCTTTTGCTCCTTCCCCCATGCTACTCACTCAATTAAGTACCAGCATCTCCTCCTTATGAAAGTAGGAGGGGAGAAGAGAGGGACAATGTATGCAACCTACATCCATCTTGGATCCTGCCACAGTTTGGTGCCACCTGATAACAGTTGCCTGCTCTAGCCTAAATACCCACTGGGAATTCAGAGTCTTGTGGCTGGCTGGCTGCCACACGAGACAGCAGCAGCAATTCTAAGAATCCTAATCTAATTGCTTAGTGCAATCCAAGATTAGGTAAGGAGACTACTGGGACACAAAGACCCATCCTCTATTTAAGAAATAAGACCAGATAAAGAGGCAAGCTATTGCTAATCACATTTAAATGAATTTAATGTGTTAAATAAATTCATTAAATAAATGAATTGAAATGAATTTACACAGTTTAATAATGTAATATTTTTATTCTACAAAAATTAGAATGTACAAAAATGTAATGTTTTGTGAAATTTAGACCTAAAACATATTTTCAGATGGTTGCTTTAGAGTGCTCTAACTACATCTATGTTAACATGTTGTTAAATAGGAAATAAACTACCAGCAACTTCCTAAAGTAAAAAACTTATTCGTTGAAGTAAACAAGTGATATCATAAATCAACAGTAACTAAGAGATGTGAATGCACCCAGTTCCTCCTAGTATATTTATGAAATATAATTCTGTTGATGACATATTAATAAAAGCCAGAAATCTTTTATCTCACTGGTATCAGTCAGCTGTTAAGAGTTGTAAGTCATCCCCTAATTCCCTCCAGACATGCTTTAAATATGCAACCCCCAACAAAGTGTTCAAAATCATGACTCAAAAATCTCAAGACATTTCTTGATGATTATCACAATACTACAATCTTATTAAAATGCAAACATGAGAACTTAATTCATTTGTAATATAATGTAGAAGCACATACTACAAAAATCTTAAGCAATTTTCCCAACCTAATCCACTCCCATTAACTTATCCTTGTATCTTCTCAAAATTCTATCCACCATAACCACCCTTCCTTTTATTTAAGAACAAACTCATGCATCTGTAAGCACCAGGAGGGCAGGGACCCTACCTTGCTGACTTTTCTCTACTGCAATTCTAGCACCTAGCTGATACTCATTATTTGTAAGGAGCTGAAACTCTGCTTTTTTGTTTAAATGACAAGATAGAAATAAATAAGATTTTAAAATAATCAAAGTTAATTTTGCCATAAAAAAAAAGCCAAGTCACATAATACCACTTGAGATTTTGTGAATTGGGGCTCCTGAGTGGCTCAGTCAGTTAAGCATCCAATTCCTGATTTTGAATCAGGTCATGATCTCACAGTTTGGGATGGGAGACTGAGCCCCGCACTGAGCTCTGCACTAATAGCACAAAACCTGCTTGGGATTCTCTGTTTCCCTCTCTCTGTCCCTCGTGTGTGTGTGTGTGTGTGTGTGTGTGTGTGTGTGTGTGTGTGTGTGTGTGTGCGCGCGCGCGCGCACACACACTCTCTCAGAAATAAACATTAAAAAAAAAAAAGATTTTGTGAATTATAATTTTTCCCAGGAAGACATATGTCAAACATATGCACAAGATTTTGGCAAAAGCAAATTTTTTCATTATAATTACAAAATTTGTACATAATAAGTAAAACTCCAGACCTTCACAGATTCTTCTCTTAGTTTTATAACCAAATACCATTACAGTTAAAATTAGAAGGGTTTGAGCAAGCTTATACCAACTGTGGCCACTGACATCCTGTACCTATTGAGAACTGGCATCTTTTCACCATAAACAAAAGACATTTGTGCCTTCTGCTAAAAGCAGCAGCAATACTGAAAGGGCAGTAGAGGGTGTTTTCTTATCACTCAACTGAGTTACCTCCTAAAACCCTTAGATTTAGACTGCCCAAGAAATACTAACATCAATGATGTTGGCTAGAAATACCCTTTGCTATGGAACAAATCTATCTGCTCGTCTAACCCCATGCCTACCTACCTTTCCACTAACATAGGAAAAAAGCACACGGTGCCATATATTTTTATTTGAGGAGTGGGCAAGAGAGGGGTTACTGCACTATCTCAAGATTTACACATAAAAAAACTGGACTATGTAGGTGGTTTGTGCAGACACTAACATTAAGTAAAAGCAAACAAAACCTAAAATGTCAGGACTACAACTGAAAGCACACAGTATCAAAGCCAAAACCTGGACACTGAATGAAGACCCCACTGTGGGTTTCAAAACTGAATGAAGTACTTTTTGCTCCTCGAGAGGCTAACTTTGTCTTTTCTAATCCAACACGTAATTTTTTGGTAAAAGCAGTTACCAGTATTAAAAGAAAAGAAGAAAGCGAAATTAGAGAAAGACAAAAATCATATGACTTCACTCATATGAGGACTTTAAGAGACAAAACAGATGAACATAAGGGAAGGGAAACAAAATTAATATAAAAACAGGGAGGGGGACAAAACATGAGACTCTTAAATAAGGAGAAAAAGAGGGTTACTAGAGGGGTTATGGGAGGGGGGATGGGCTAAATGGGTAAGGGGCATTAAGGAATCTACTCCTGAAATCATTGTTGCACTGTATGCTAATTTGGATGTAAATTAAAAAAAATTAAATTAAAAAAAAAAAGAAAAGCAGAATATACTAAATATAGTAATGTTCTCTATCTCCCAAGCCCAGTGGTCAATTTTAGAAGAAATAAATCAAAATCTTTCTGAAAAGCCCAAAGAATACTCCCTAATTGGATGTGGAAATGCAATATAATGATGTCCCAACTCATTATATTAAAATATTACTGTGATTATGATGCAAGATAATCATATACTTAGAGAGGCAGCTTAAGTAATTGCAGTAATAAGCCACATATAAAAAGGAAGCATACAAATAAGTAACGATTAAGGAAAAAAATAAAGAAAATCTGTGTTTCCATCAGTTTCTCCAAATCTTTTATTTAAACAACAGTACTGCTTCAGAGTAAGCCTCCAAATCCAAAAGGCAGTTTTATTTACGGGAAAGAAAGAAAAAGGGAAAACAAAAACAAACAGAAAAAACAGGTCTGAGTGCAAGCAACAGAATATTATAGCTCATTCTCACCCAGTTATTAGCAAGCCCAACTATCACAGCAATTATTAAAGCAAATTTCCTGCCTAATTAAAACCGAAGTCAACCTGCCATACACCCCACAAACAGTGCCACTTAGAGGAGAACACCTCTGTCTGGGAGACCAGTCTGGAGCCAGAGCAAGAGGACTCTGCCCAGTGAAGCCTCTGATTTGGATAAAAAGAGAGGCAGAGGCATCTCCAAAGGTGAGATGTTTGTTTACACCAAACGCATAGCATTGGTATACTTTCCTGAGGTCTGAAAGTTAAAGGACAAGGTCATTCTAGAGATTATGGATTACGGCAAAATCAAAAGCCAAAGACACGCCAAAGCAAGATGCCACAAGGACAACCTTCATGTTCAAAGAGCAGCTTACTTCTCTCTGAATTCCAAACTGAGGAGCTTCTGAAAACCGATCTGTGGGAGAGGAGATAAGCTCTTTACAATTTTGAATTTCAAAGCATTTCTAGCAAAAACCAGGTTAAATTCTAGGACCTATCCATCCAACTTCTAGTGAGGTAACATGTTTGCAAAGTATGTGTGGCTGTTGGTTTACTCTTCCGAAAGGAGTATCCCAAATATGTCTCTGTGGCTTTTCTCACTAGACTGAGCCACATACCCACTGTTGCACTTAGCCATCCTCTATTTATTGTCAACAAGTCTCTCTGGCACAAAGAAGGTACCTCAACCTATGTAACCAGAGTTTGAAAGAATTATTTACTAGTATAGGAAACATAAAGGGAAATAAGCTTAGATATCTTGAAACTGGAAACAAGTTAGGAAAAAACATGCAATGTTTAACTTTTTTTAAAGAAAACGTCAAACAACTCTTAGTAAGTCTATAAATGAGATTGTGGCTGGAAATATGAGGCTTAAGGTTACTCTCCTTCAAAACTACCCAATTAATTCAAATTGCATCTGTATCTATACAGAGAATTAACTTGGGAGAGTCCCAGATTCTACCCCAAAGGCTGAGCATAGCTACCCCAAGTCTCCACAGCTCTCCCACAGTCCAACTTAAGACTTTTGTGCTTATGCTATTACATACTATATGATAATATATGCTATATGTTTTTATACTTTTATAATTTTATGATTATAAGAACACAAAAATCACATCAATTTACCTGATTTATAAACCCCACACATAACTTCCTTCTCACTAAGCTTGTGTGACTACCACCAGCTCCACCTCTGATCCAGGCCCTACTCACTCAAAAAGAGAAGACACAATCACTCCAATAACTTCATTTTTCTATCATTTCAAAGACTTTTATAGCATAGAGGCCAGGTGCTCAACATTAATTTAATTCATCAGGTAAGGGAGAAAGTCTCCCCAGAAAACAGTAGAGGATAAGGAGGGGCTCAACTACTCAGAAGGCAAAGGTGGGCCTGTGAGACAGTCACAGGGCCAGTGCCAAGGGCTGCCAAGAGCATTTACAAGCACTTCCCAAATCACCCATGCCAGGCATATGGTATGCAGTCTTTCATTATTCAAGATTCAACAAGCAAGCTGGAAAGAGGCAAAAATCAGTATGGCAAAAACAAAAACAAAAACAAAACAAAAACACCACTTTTAGAAGAATTCATGTGGGCCTAACATTTTAAAATATAACCTGAAGAATGATTGCCTCAAAAATTGAAATGTTGTTTTTCTACTTTTAATTGTGAAATTTCTAGACATACAGAAAAGTGGAAGAAATAGTTTCAAATATACTGAATATCTAATACCTAGAGTCAACATGTAACATGTGACATATATATCTATTTCGCTTAATAAGATAGAGGTCCTCCTGAGCCATTTCAAAATAAGTTATGGACATCAAAAAAGTTCATTTCTAAATACAGTTAAGAGTATTCTCTTGCCATTATCACACACCATTATTACAACTAAAAAACAAAACAAAAACAAAGACAAAAATAAAACCAACAGTCCCCAAATCATCAAATACCTATATTTAAATGTTCCTAATCCCCTCTCCCCATTTTTTAGATGGTTTCTACAACAATCCCTCCCAGCATTCCTTTGATAGCCATGGCACTGACTTTTTGAAGAAATCATACCAGCTGCTTTATAGAAGGGCTCACATTTTGGATTTATCTGACTATTCCCTGACATTGTTTTATTATTATTAACTCGTTTTTCTATCGCCAGCTTTACCTTAGATTCTGATTAACATTTTTTGGAACAATATTTCTTAGATAACACTTTATATTTCTAAGCCATCTAGGATTACACTGTATCAGGCTTTCCAACTATTAGTAATCCTAAATTTGATCACATATGTAGGAAAATGAATGTTTTAGTCTTAAATGATTTCACTTAAAAGCACTTAGGATTTCTAGCGATGTTTATAAATAAGTAAAGGAGAATACAGGAAAAAGAAAAAGGAATAACAAAAATAAGGGATACAGATGAGCCAAAATGTGGAACCGGGGTATTGGTTTACTTCAAGGAAAGTAGCCTAAGTTATAAACGACAAATGTGACCAGAAAATGAGAGGTTTGTAGTATTCATGTATAATCTCCTTTAGAATACTCTTAAGATCTTTAAAGCAAATACAATCCATTGGTGATTAATACAGCAAAACTATCCACACAGCTAATTCCTCGGGTACCATTAATATACATTTAAAAATGATATATGTATGGAACACCATCTTCCAAGTCACTACATACTTTTCAAACATGCTTTTCCATATACATACTCACACCGTGGATCATCACAACAACCCCAGAGAAGTAAGTAGGGCAAGCATGTTCACATCCTCCTTTTACCAATGGGAATTTGAGCTCAAAGGCAAAGATTCAGCCAAGATCACTCACAGTTAGTGTCAAAACCAAGGTTAAATTCTAAGTCACCTGACACTTAGTACAATGAACTTTCCAACAAGATCAATTATGCTTTGTCGGCAAGGTTCAACCTGGGTGCAATTTTTCAGAAACACCTTTATGTAGGCTACTACAGTGCAAAGCTATACAGGCAGGACACAGATATTTTATATATGTAAAGTATAGTTTTATGCAAATACATATAAACATGTACTACATATAGTTCTTTTAATCTCAATGTTCCTCTATTTGAGTCAACAATATAAGTATGGTAAATCCTCTTTAAGAAACATTGATCCTACAAAGATTTCCCAACATAAGTTGTGTCATGTCACTACAGTTGCACATGACAAAGAATAAAAAATATGACAGCACTGCTGAAAATCAATCCCTATTCCTCAGGCAAAACAGCATTTAAAGTCACACTGTATGCAGCCTGGACTCTCTGAGTCTAGGTCTTTCCAGCCTCCCTCTATTCACAGCCTTGTGCTGGCACACTGACTGGCACTGATGTCCTTAAGTCGGATTACATTTTAAATGCACCAGGAGAGCTCTTTTTAAGTGAAAAGTATATCCCAAATAGAAAATAACCCTATTTTACAGAAATATCACAATTCTGTGTTTCTCACAGAAATTCTGAGGAAACATGTTTCAAGTTCGTTCATCTCACTGTTAAGTAGTCTAGAGTCCATGAACCCCAAGGCCTTTTTTGACAGAACTGCCAGTGGATTTAATTTAAAATTTTCTGAAAATTGTTACTTTAGATACAAGATGCAAGGCAAGTCTTGTGTACATTTTTGCACATTCTCATAACAACTCTGGTCATTGTCTGATCAAAAAGAAATTAATTGAACATTTATTTTATAAGCCCACCAACTTGGGTTACCTTGTAAAAAGGGTTAATACCAATAACCAGGCTGCACTTTATACTCTGCAAAGTGGTTCTGCCGTGACCTAACTCCTATCCAGCTGTACAGCAACCCTGAGTACAGAGCCTTTATCCATTGGTGAAGTCGTAGGTGAGAATAACTGTTCTGGAAGTTCTGCTGCCTAAGTCCCTCAGTATACATGATTCTTCCTGGAGTTCTGTAGTAACTAATAAAGTAGACTCGCTGCTCCCTATACTGCCCAGGTTGTACAACTAGGTGGTAGGAAAGTAGGACTCCAACCCAGCTGTCTGGGACTACAAAGTCTGGGCCCTTAGCCACAACACTATCTGGCTTCACATCGCCAGGTGGTAGACAGATCCGCTGCCTCAAGGAACCCACCCAGCTACCTAACAATTGTTGATCAGATGCCTTATTTCCACAAATGGCAGCCACTAAAATTCTCCACAGCAACCAACCCTCACAAGCCCAAAACAGCTGCTGGAAACTAGCAGAAAGCAGACTATTGCTTTCCATAATCCTTTCTTTTCCCAGTTCAAAGTACACCCACACAGGGAGAACCAAGTGCTGAAAAGCTAGGGAGGAGGGGATTTCATCAAGTCAGAGAGAGAGCCTCACAGCCCTCTGCTAGCCCCCAGTAGGACAACAGAAAGCTTTGTGCGACACATGCTTGGGAGGTTTCCTCACCAGCAATTTAGAATGAGGAAATTCCATTTACTGCAGACTTTTGTTAAAAAGCTCCCATTTAGATGGCCATGCCCTTAATAATCTTCCCCTGTGCCACTTTAGCCATTTTACCTCCACAAGAGCTGACAACTCAGCAGACGGTATCAAAAGTACTTCTGTACTCAGGCCTGAATGGGAGTATGAGGGCCTAGGCCAGACAGAAGTTCTATTCAGAAGGACAGCCTTTGAAAACTCCTCTGGCATTCTAAATCCCAGAAATTGAAATCACTGCAAGTGAAAACCTTCACTGCCCAGAGGGGGTTGGGGGCAAGGCCCGTGACCAACTGTGCTACCTGGGCCAGCCGTAGATTCACCACGACAGAGAAGCCAGGGTAGACTCAGCATCTTATCAAGACACGGCAATCTGCCCAAGTCCGTATTCTCTTGGACAGAATTTCCCCCAGACATTTAAAATGAGGTATCTCTAAATGTAGGATGCACAACTCCTGGTGCCAAAGGTCATCACCTGAATCATAAGAACACCATTTAATGAATGCTTAACTGAAAGTTCACTTTCCATATACCTTTTTTTTTTAATGTTTTTTTTTTAAATGTTTATTTTTGAGAGAGAGAGACAGACAGAGAGCAGGGGAGGGGCACAGAGAGAGAGAGGGAGACACAGAATCCAAAGTAGGATCCAGGCTCTGAGCTGTCAGCACAGAGCCCAAGGCGGGGCTCAAACGCATGAGCCATGAGATCATGACCTGAGCCGAAGTCGGGCACTTTAACCGACTGAGCTACCCAGACGCCCCTCCATATACTTTCTAATCTTAAAAACAACCCTGCTTGGCAGAGGGGGGGACTCCTGGACCTGTTTTTTCAGACAAGGAAACAAACTGAGAGGAGTTAGTTTGCACAAGCTTACAGACCTACTTAAGCCCACTGACTTGAGAGTCAACCCAGGTCTCCCAAATCACAGTTTACCTAGCCCATTCTTCTCCAACCATGTGCCCTCCTTGTGACTCATCATTAACAAGAAGGTGGTGTGTGGAGGCCCTGGCTCTGTACAGGTGGGACATGCAACTTGGTGACAGATGGGGACAGTTACAGCTGAAGCAAAGACTAAGTGTCCCTTTTTCCCTCAAACGCCCATTCTCACTGTAATTTAATTACCTGCCTAGAAAGTAAGAGGATCTTGAGGGTAAGGATTGACTGTCTCATTAATTTCTATATCCCCAGAACCCAGGACAATCCTAGACACACAAAGTACACTGGGTCAATGTTTGCTGGATGACTGGGCCTGAGCAAAATCTCAGACAAGTCACTGGAAAAGGTCAAGCAACACTGTCTCCACAATCTACACAATCATAAAAGAAAAAATTACGAGAAAAAAATATGCCTAATTGTAAACCTCCAAATCTTATTTTACATAACTTTAAAAATAAAGTACTTCATTTATACTAAAACCAAGTGAAAAGAAAACCACATTGCTACAACAGTACTTTAACTTCTACACCCAAGTTCATAAAATACAAATGCTTCACTTCAAAACTCTATATTGCTTAATTGTTTGTTCCCAAAGGACTTCCAATTCCAAAGAAGTTGGTTCTCTGGATTCAATCTAGTCTTTATTACCCAACTGCCAACAAATTAAAATAATCAGTTTTGAGCAAAAAAAAAAAAAAAAAAAAAAAATTTGTATTAATCTAACAAAGAGTATTTTTTGCCTCTGCCTATCACTTTGATTTTTTTTTCAGTAGAAGAGTATCTTGTCTAGTTCCTATATAGATGTCTCAGAATGTCTGAAAGCTTAAGAACCCAGATAGAATGAAAACCCACAAATATTTTAAAGGCTTAAGTGAAATAAGAGTTTGAATTTCTTTTTAAAAAGGAATTACAGAAAAAGCTCAGTTAATTTTCACTTATATCACAGCTCCCCTTCACAAACAAACCCCTTCCTCTTAGACAATTTGAGAGAACAAACTCAGAGGAAATGCCAAGGAGATGGTGTCATGCAAGACTCCCTCAAGAAAAGGAAAATAGATAAGACCTCTTTCAAGAAGAAAAATGCCCAAGGAAACCCAAGGAAGTAAACTTCATTCAAACAGAGAGAAGTCTAACCTAACTTAATTAACCTTTATAGTCTAATAAAAACTAAAACAAAAACTCTAAAATATCTAAAGTTAAAATGGCAATTCTGCTTTATAATGTCAAACTCCCAAGAGATCAATTTAACCTCAAGAGAATATGCTACCAGAGGTGTAATTAATTCTAATGTCTAAATCAGTGACCTCTGCCAGATTTGTCTCCTTTCCTCAAAGCACATGTTTCCTCCTAAAAGGATAAGCATCTGAAGCAAACCTATGGGATCAGTCAGGGTTAAGATTCTTAAGGGAGAGAGGCTGAAAAACCTAACTCCCGGTACAATTTCAGTAAACAAAGAACTTTATTGCTCTCAATTGGTAACCGATCTGAAGCATGAACAAATGTGGAATCAGATGTCTCTGACAATGTTCGATGTGTCCTTAAATTCCTCTGTAGCATCTCCTTTCAAATAAAGAATATGAAATAGCTAGTGTTACCCCAGTTTTGACACATTGATATCTCTGATTTATCAACTTCCAAAATAGAGGATTCCAGGATTATATTCATTACTATAAGAACTATTGTAAAATTTTGTTTTTCCTGGCATTTGTATTATATGACCTGTCACTACTACTATGTATCTGATTCACCAGGGAAAAAATTTTGCACTGGGTTCAAGTCTTGATTTTCCCATTTGAAAGGTACAGATTACTTTTCTGCAGATCCAGTCTATTCACTTACAAGTTGTTATTTATTATTTACAAGGAAAATGTTCTCAAATTTTACAGAAAGAGACAAACACAAAAACAGAGTTTATAATATATATAGTATGGTATATATGGTAATCTGTACAAAGTATTCTTGAGGTTATGAAGGGAGGATGATCTAAAATAATAAATATATCATTATCTCAAAAAACATTTGTCTAACTATAATTATTTCAACGAGTTTCTAATGGCACTGTAATTGTAAAAAACAAAGTCCCAAGGCTCTTTATGCCCTAAGCTTTCCAGGTGAAAGAAGTTTCCGTCTTGCATATCCCTTACCCCAAAGGGACACACAAGATACTTCTGAGAAGATCTCAAGAGTTGAATGAGATCTGAAAAGTCCAACAAACCCTGTACCGCTGCATTCTACATGAAGTAAAATGGAAGAATAAATAGCCCTGGCATTAAAGATCTTACTCAAACACAACCCACCAAGTAAATACTTAGGTAAACATTTTTCAGAGCAGAACAGGATAATTTGTAAGTGATGATGGACATTCAATAATAAAACACACTTTTGGTAAAGGTGAACTGGGACCCTGGTGACAATGGTTAGAGTCTAGTCTAGTCTAACAACCTCTATATCACTTTCAACAATAGTTTGACAGTATTCTTCAACTGCTAGGAAACAGGTACTGGTATTCCCAGCTGCAAAATAAGAACAGGCTGAACTAGATGGCATCTACTCAGCTTCTAGATTCTCTCTTAGTTTTATCAGATTTTTATTAAAGCTCATATTGAAATCTTACAGGAGGTCTAAGAAGGAGCACTTGGGATCCTATGGTTTCATTAAGATCAAGGTGTCTCTATGACTTCCTGAAACACAACTGACCTAGAAACAGGTAGAGGTGGGTGTACATTATTCTGTTTATAACTTAGGCTTAAAGTAAGCATATACCTTTCTACTCAAAATTATTCACTTTGGGGAGCTTACTTTAAACCTCATCAGCAAAATGAAACTACTTCTCCACATCACATCCCAACCCAAACTAAACAAGCTCTCCAAGGCAAGCAAAACCCAGGAAGTTAACTTTTATGTGTCCAGAAAACCTAAGCACATAACCCAGTTCAGCACAGCAAAAAGAAGACAGATCTCAAGCTGCACACCCACCCACCTCTCCACTATGTGCTAAATCTAGCACTGAAACCAAGAAGGTCCACTAACTCAATCCACTTCAGGACGAAGCAAAGAGAAAAGGAATACTATTGAAACTGCTTCACGACTACCTCAGTCAACTAACTAAGGAAAAGTGACAACAATTGTTACTTTATGCATGTGCTTATGGTTTAAAGCTCCAAAGTGTTCATAAAAGCAACTATTTTTCCTTCAACAAAAAAAAATGCTGAGTTATATTTTACTACCTCTTTCTTACTATAGTAAATGGGCCTAAGAATGTACTATAATCAAATCCTTTTCCTAAAATAAAAGTTATGTGAATGTGGTCTCTTTCTCGCTCTCTCAAAATATCTCAAAGTATCATTTTCTGGAGTTTCTGTTCTTTCAACAGTTGTCTCAGGCCAGGCCACCAACAAAGTAAAGTTTTTCTTTGAGTTTCTCTCGAGCACCAAGAGGGATGGGGGAATGAGAAAGATGTGCAGTGCCGGGTAACAAACAAGTATGAAAGGAACAAGAATATGGGCCTGCCTTTCCCTCTGCTGCATCTAAGCAGTTATATATCCCCTGCAGTGGTCATGTGAATTCAGAGTGTGCACACAAAGGACTTTTACTAGGAAGTCCACAAGAAAACCTTCAAGAATTTTAGCCTAGAATACAAGAATTTTTCACCCTGCTTAAAAACAAACAAAAAAAGACATCAAAATAACAAATTAAATTTTATAAAAGTAGTTGACAAATCTTGTCACTCTTAGTCATTAATTTCCAAATCTAGCAAATAAGGTCAATTTTCACTAAGACTTCTTAGCTGATTTAATGTAATGGGATCATGTTCATAATTGTTTCAGGACATCAATAGGTTCACCTGGATAGTACACGGTCACTTGAAATTCTTTCTGGAGCAAGGCTTAAATAAATAAAAACAAATACATTGAACCACACAGAATACAGGTCACTGGGGTTTTGCAGCCATTACAAACAACATCCTGGGTCCTTTCCCTTCATCCTCACAACCTCCCTGCCTTCTATTGCCATACCTTTCTTTCCCTCATAAAAATTCAAAACCAAAAAAGTCATCAGACTGTGCTTTTCCAACAAGGAGCTATTGAGCATTGAGAAGTTGTTGCTGCTTTTAGTTCCAGCCAATATGCCACCTATACTCTCTTCTGGGACTTTGTTTTAATTCAATCTGCTTAGTGAAAACTTTTATCAACAATGCTTTCCCCCCAATGCAGAGCCTCCAATACACTGTGAATAGAACCATGTCATAACCCATAGCTTGAAAGTCATTTTCCACAGAATCTGGCAGCAACCAGTTCCCGTATCTGGTGAGAAACATGGAAACACATTTAGCAGTAAGAAATGCCCTGAAGACTATCTCTCCCTTTGAAAGCATTTCAAATTCACGTAAACATAAGATTGCAGATTTTTTAGATTAACGACCAGCACTAAAAAAGAAAAGCAATTCATTCTTTGAGTCTTTTCAATTAACAGAAATAAAACAAAGCTCAAACATACTTGGCTGGTCAATCATCCCCTCCTCTTCATTTCGCTTCAAATAGAAACTTGTAATCGTCCACCCTTATAGGAGCTGTGTTTCAGTGGCTCCTGCAAGGCCCACAGAGAAATCCTCAAGCAGCAGGAGTTAAGAAGCCACAAGAAACCTCTGCCTAGACTTTTTGTAGTTTAAAGAGTTAATTAAGCCACCCTGCTGTGAATGGCTCTTAACTCTTTAAGCCACTAAAGGTTGAGGCAACTGTCTAAAAGGTGCATAACTGATTAAATCCAAAGCAATCACCAAAACCCCTCAATGTGTTGGCAATTTCTGTAACCAGTACTGCCTGAAATAAATGGATTACCTTTTAGACGGGAGCTTGGAAATGTTTTCATTGGGTGTCCTATAGTCATGCATTCAGATTAAACAAAATTCAGCAGATATTTGCAGACTATAAAATATCTGTAAGGATAACACATAAAAATGCTAGAAGTGGTACATATACTTGTTAAAAAACCACATCACTGTCATATATCAGAGCTAGATAAGACCTTAGGATGCCACTGACTTGATTTCTCAGACTCTGGGACCTCGACAAAAAAGACGGATATCTATACTATTTTGCTAAGTTCTCCAGGGAATGAACTTACACAGTCTCCTGTGACAGCACAATGAGAATGTTTATATTCAAAATACCAAAGGGCACATTTCAAAACCTCTTATTTCAAACAAAGATTTTCTTTGAAAAGTGTGTTGGGGTGGGGCAGGGGGGTTGGGGAGAGAGTGCACTCAAGAAACTGATTTAACTATTTTAATCACAGGCAAATTTGGGAAGGTGTTTAGTAAGGAAGTCCAATCACAGTCTGCCACTGACTAGCTCTCTACAATCTCAGGCAAGTTGCAAAAATGTCTCTAAACTTCAATTTCATCATTCGAAAAAATGGAGATAGTAACAGGGCTTGCCTCATGGCATTAATCTGAAGAGGCCTAAATAAGATAGTGTGTGTAAATATGCTCCACTCCTGAAGCTAAGTAATTCCTGGCATGCATGAAACATGCAGTAAATGCTGGCTATTGTTGTTACCATTATTTATTCTGCAACAAGCACAGAACTGGCATTGTCCTATAGTCTGCCGCTGGCCTCCAATGCCATGACTCCCTACAGTTGGAGCCTGGCACCAGTAGAGACAGGATTGGGTCTCCTGAGACTGACATGGTCTCATAATCAGACACGAGGCAGTGGCCGGCAGTGATAATGATGTGGACACGGTGGTAAAACTCTTGCGGCAATTCAGGGCAATAAGTTTGAATTCCAACTCCGCACCTTCAAGTTATAGGACCACAGGTAATTTAACTTCGCTAGTCTCCAGTTTTCTCTTCAGCTAACTGGGAATATTACATTATCTAAATTAATCCTTGCAGGTGAAAAACTAGTACAGTGCCTGGCTCAGTGCACGATAAACATCACCCTTACCTTCCCTCCTCCTTTATCCTGTAACTTCCTAGCATTGAGTGCCTTCAGGCAGAAGGTGTGAGCTTGTCAACTGTGATCATCAGAAAATGGGCTGGGTATTATATGAATAAATACATGAGAAAATGTAGGATGATACAGGGAGCGGCATTTTCTCCTGAGCCAAGAATGAACCAACACACAGTTGGACTAAAGAGATAATGCTACCTTTCAGATAAGAGCATGAATCACTGAGAAACTAACAGTTCAATAAAAGACAAGCCAGTGCACTGTGAACATAACCTATGAAATTTAAACCTGTGTGGCCATGTAATCCCTATGTTATTTTATTTTCATTGACTTTCAGGTAATCTGAAAACAGACCAGGCTTTCAATACTTTCAATACTTTGGGGTAACTTCATTTACCCTTGGGCATGTCAGAAAATTCTCAATATCAACATAAAATTATTTTAATCCACTTTACAATCCTGGAAGGAAGGGAGGTTCAGAAGAAAAAGATAACAAAAAACAAATAGGGAAGTAACATAAAATTTGGAAAGTGCTATTCTCCACCATCTTCAGGGAACATTCACATGGCTTACTTTCTAGACCCTGAGGTCACCTACCTGTGAAGGCAACTAAACTATAAAGCACTGATAAGGACACAATGGTGTAACAGCTGACATTGTAACAGCTGGCTCCTTTGGGACCAAACTAAAGTAGAATCCAGTATAAATGAAAAGCAACCCAAGTATGAGTGAATATGATAGTCACTATCCAAACCATAGTCAAGATTCATACATCTGGGGTGTTAAAGGTTTCAAATAATGCAGCAAATGAAAAGCAATTTAAAGGGTACTTTTTGAATCAGTTATAAATATGCCCACCCTCTACTCAAGGCTACCCCCTCACTGCCCAATTTCACCCTACTCCCTCCCTCCTAACCAGTTCTGGGGAAGCTAGGTAATAAAGAACATTTTGTTTAAATGCTGGGTTAAAAAAGAGAGAGAGAGAGAGAGAGAGATGATTTGCCTATTCCATTGGTCATTTCTCCCACATTCTGCAAGTAGGGACAGGAGAAAGAAAGGAATGTGCTTTAAGAACTGCTCATCCAGGAAGTACCAGGCCAGGGATCTGGTGCTCAGAGGATAAGACTCATAACAACAGACACTTCTGTGGGTCAAAAGAACAGACATTTTTGGTGATGTCCTCACCACAGTCCACTCAAGCCTCACAAATGGTATCCTCTCCCAAACCCCACCAAACCATGGGTTATTCCTCAGAAATATGCTTTTAACCTGTACTATTTGAAGACTTAAAAGCAATAGCACATGAACACAACCCAGACATATCACTGCTGAGACTGCTAGGCCCAGAACAAGCAGAGGATCACTGTCCTTTCGTGACAGTGAAGAGAACCACTAGACCACCACTACCAAAGTCCCCAGGGCAGTGAAGAGGCTGGCCACAGATAGCAGTGATCATTTTTACACATCAGTGCTGCTTATGAAAGCTCCTCTGTTGTGTCCCCTGGTCAATTTTCTGAAAGGCACGCAGGTCAAGGGTTTCCATCTTCACTACGTCCAACGTAGAAACTGAGACTTAAGAGGTTGTCATTTACCCAAAGACTCCTGACACAGCACCTGACCTGCAGACGCCTATCCCTGTCCTCTCTCACTGGTGAAGCCTTCCCACAGGCTACCAGCAGGGCCCCCCATCCACACAAACACTTCACATATAACTGTCCGCAGACTTGTGACGAGGCAGCCCTTTTACCCATGTGGATTTATAGATCTACAGATTGCAACATTTTCACTCCAAAGCAAGTTTCAACACAAGTATCTCAACTTTTAAGGCCTCCAGACAATTCTCTCTGGCTAGAACTATCCTTGAAACTGAATGTCTTTTCCCCCAAGTTGTAGATCAGTCCTCAAATCAACAACAGCAAAAGTCAAAAAAAAAAAAAAAAAAAAAAATGTCCATCAGCTAAAAGCTAACTGGCCTGCCAGTCAAGAAAAGAGGAACTTTCAAAAGTGACCTGGATAGAAGTTACAGACTGCACTAGGACTGACCAACCTTGAGAATCCCAGCAACACCGCTGATTTTAACAGTAGCTTGCACAGAAACTTAGATGCACGCAAAACCATAGGCACCCAACCAGGAGAGTACACACATATTCAAAAGGTAGTGATGCTCATCAAAGCTACCACACTGTGCTTCTAAGTCAGCTCTGTCTGCAGCTGCTTGTAGTCGGGCCCCTAACTAAGGACAATTCCCCTACCTTTAAATAGAAGCTAGTACCAGTTTTAGTTTCAGCACCTCCAAACGGTCCCTCAACCTACAAGTCACACCAGCATTGATTTAGGAGTGATCTGTTCCATGCATGTGTTCTGTACCACAGTATCTGCTCCATTCATTTCTTTAAATCTGAACACCTGGAGATGCAGTGCCTCAAACTCAGCAGGTACCCAGTAAATATTTGCTGAATGACTAAAGGGACCTCAAGCAATCACCCACTCTGGTCTTTTCTTTGAGCCCCATTCTGCAGATGAGACATATTAGACTCCCGGGGTTATTTGTCCCACCAAGCTGGGACGAGGAAATAGCACTGGGAACATGGAGAGAATCAGTCTCTCATCCAAGCATCCCACTTCTCAGCTGTATGAAAAAGGTGGGGGGGGGGGGGGGCGAGAAAAAGAGCATTTCCACAAAGTTGGTATCCTTTTTAATATATTCTACCAAACATTTAAAGTTTACCAATTTCTGAATTATTTTCTCCTTTCCTTTTACATTTGACTTCATGCTTCTTTATCTTACAAGAATATGTATATATTCAAATGTGGACCACTGAATTCTTTGCGGAAATGCTAACTCACAATTGAAAAGCTGTTATTAAAACCCTGTCAGCGGCACCTGGGTGGTTCAGTCGGTTGAGCGTCCAACTCTTGATTTCGGCTCAGGTCACGATCTCATGGTTCTTGGGTTCATATCCCACGTCCAGCTCTGTGCTGACTCTGGGGAGGCTGCTTGGGATTCTCTCCCTCTCTGTCCCACCCACACACATGTGCTCTCTCAAAAATAAGTAAGTAAATATTAAAGACAACAACATCAAAAACCAAAGCCCTGTCACACTCTCCAACACACCAACAGGCAAGTGGAAGTGGCACACAAAACAAACCAGAAAGGATACCTCCCTCCCAGCAGCAGGTATCAATGCAAGGCAAAAGAGCTCCACCCAAGCAGTGGGCCTGGAGGAAGTCAAATGAAAAGATAAAAGGGTAAAGAGCTTACAGCAGAAGATAACAATATCTGGATCCTCCCCATTTGTTAGATCATCCTGCTGACCCAGAACATCTCTTCATTCCTTATTTCAAAAAGCAGGCTTGTGCATTCTAAGTTCAGAGACAAGAAATAGTAAATAGAAATTAAGTGGATACATGAAAGCTCTTCAATAAATTTATCATCTGATAGTAAATAATTCTAGTTTCAATCCCAAAGCAAAACAATAGGGACTATTTTTTGCTATTTTGCGTGTTTGCTTTTAAAAAGCAAATACCAGGGGCTCCTGGGTGGCTCAGTTGGTTAAGCGTCCAACTTCAGTTTAGCCCATGATGTTATGGTTCATGAGCTCAAATGCCACATCGGGCTCTCTGCTGTTAGCACAGAGCCTGCTTCAGATCCTGTCTCCCCCTCTCTCTGTCCCTCCTCCACGTGTTCTCTCTCTCTCTCTCAAAATTCAAAAAAAAAAAAAAAATTTTTTTTTTTTTTTTTTTTTTCAACGTTTTTTATTTATTTTTGGGACAGAGAGAGACAGAGCATGAACGGGGGAGGGGCAGAGAGAGAGGGAGACACAGAATTGGAAACAGGCTCCAGGCTCTGAGCCATCAGCCCAGAGCCCGACGCGGGGCTCGAACTCACGGACCGTGAGATCGTGACCTGGCTGAAGTCGGATGCTTTTTTAACTAAATAGATAGCAAATACCGAAGCATTTGTTATTTCCCTATACACACACAGACATATCCCCACACATGTAAGTTTTTTTTAATGTGCAAATGGAAATCTATTCCAGTGCTTCCCTGCTTTGAACAGCTTCATTTAGTGAACTCTAGACTCTTCTTCAAAAGCCAAAAAGCAAGGTGTATTATTGACAGCCTGTACCCACCAACTTTCTCTGGAAATCCCATAAAATACTAAGATGCTCTGTTTTACACCAAAGATTCAGGCTGCAGTTGCTTCTTTGAACTACACAATCTAGAAAACACACTACAATATACCCGACATATCAATGTGCTTAAGAAGACATTAAAAGCCCTTCTGCTTCTCCGAAGGAAGTAACTCTACCCTTAGCTTTGTTAGTGCTATTAATCATGACTTCAGTTTCTCAAGTGTCTCCAGAGCATTTTCCACTAGAATCACAAGATGACATGCCTCAAGTGAAAGATTCAGCTTCTTACTGTTTCCAATCATTTTCAAAGCCTGCTGCAAAGATTAACCAAGCCTATTTCTTGTACCAAATCAGGCACAACTAGTATTGAAATGAAAGCCCGGGAGTTTTTTTGTTTGTTGGTGGATTTGTTCACTTCCTCAGACAACTTTCCTAATCCCTTATGGAAGGCTCAGGCAGAAAAAGTTTAGAAGAAAGAAAAGATACATAAGGCTGTCATAACTTAGCATCTAATCTTCTGTCCCTACTGAGCTGTTTTAATTTGTGGTCACCCATGGTGCAGGTCTTCTCTAATTAGAAGGTGGGCATATCTGTTCTTTAAAGAAGTCTCTAATTATCCCACCCTTGAATTGCCTACCCCTGCGCGATGGGGACCAGATTCATCACTCTACCCTCCCCAAACCCAGCAGAAACAACACAAGTCTTGACCAAGGGCATAGTACACAAAAGCAGCCCCAGGACAAACCTTAAAATTTCTCTCCTGGTCTCCATCCTAAACTCTCACAGTTAACTCTATCTTTGGATGTCAACATCAAAATGTGTTTGAGGGAAAAAAGATGGAGACATAAGACATAACATTTTGTTTATCCAAGGTAGTTACAAATAACCATTTGAGGAATACCTGGGTTCCTCAATATTACCTATGTTTTAGCAACAAATGCTAGAAATTTCATGTTTCTATTAAAAAAAAAATCCAGAGAAATAAAAAACAAAAAGATAGGATAGATCTAAAAATCAAAACTACCTAAAAAGTGGGGATGGGAGCACTTTAGGGAAACAAGTCTACATTTGGCCTAAAAGAAATTTTCCCAAAGGTCTATACTGTTCTCAAAAGTGAAATGTAATTTATTTTTAATATGAGTTTAAATCTCTTTAAATAAATATTTATACTTAAAGGCAAAATGCGCAAGATCCACAAAACAGCATTTTTATAGCAAGTTCTCATCTTGCAATGAGAAAAGTAATCCCACAAAATTAAAATTCCAAGACAGGATGTAGAAACCAGGTCCTTGCCTGTGATTCAGTCATGAGAAGCAGTCAACTCTCCTGAATACAATATACATTACTGAGATATATTAACAAATTAAGCCACAAATAAAGCCACTTCTTAAACTTAGAAAATACTAAGTTTCTCGCAATTACTCTAAAAAAATGAAAACTATTCATTTATCATACCAATGATAAAAATACCAGCATACACACGTATTTAAAAAAAAAAAATCAAAGGATACATGAATACATGATCTCAAAAAGTAGCAATAACAGCAGAGAAACCATGTGAGGGCCAATACAATAGTCTGAGGAATACATCTACCTAGAAAGGAAAAAGTAAGCAACAAAACAAAAGCAAGTCAAAGGTTTATTTATACTCTAAGGCTCTGTTTCCCAAGGAATGGCTACAGAAATCAATTTAGTAGCTCACAACCAGAAAGGTACTTTTAACCACACTTTCACACATGGGTGTTCAGCAGGACACTTAATGGCCATGGATGGCTAAGCGTGTGCACACATTCAACATTCATAACTGGAATGCACTTAAGACCCAAAGCTCTAAAAAGCTCCCTGTGAGGAGAGGAAATGAGAGTGGGAGAAACATCAGAATTACATATACAACGAGAAAAAGTTCAGAATTCATGGAGCAAAACTAGCTATGTAATATAGGAGACATTCAGGATTCATAGCCAGAAGATGTTCTATGACTTTTGTTTTTTACCCAAGGGCAAATGATACCATGCTCAGCATTGTGTGAGAGAAACTACCACAGAACCAACACTCTACTTAAGTAGACTGTTCAGGAGAGAAGTGGGGAAGAGGGGTGGGACATTATTTTCATTTTCCATCTTTTGGTACCTCTCTGATCAACCTATTTTATAATATGAAATGCTGTTATAGAAGAAATCATGTGATATCTAACCTAGAGCCACATATCTTTATAGGCTGCATATGCTGTATTCCATCTATGTTCAACTTGGTTTCACACTACTTAAATCGTCACTCATATCGTGAAAAAGAATACTAAAAAGAATACTGTATGGTCAATAAAGTGAAGTTAAAATTTTCTACCTCATCAGAGGTAGAAGTACCTCGAACTCTTTCCACCATAGTTACTAAATAAACTTCTGGTGCTCTAAGAGTTGCTCTCTGCAAAACTGACAACTCAGAATAACTCATTTCCTGCCTATCTCAAAAAACAGGTCTCAGAGGTTCAGAACCATATGATAACTGCAGCAGCCACCCAATTTTGTCCTTAGGAAGGGATCAGCAAAGAGCAGATGACAGAAAATGCTGCCTGCACCTCTGCATCTATAATGAGGCAGGCCTCCGGGAAGGGAGGTGAAGCCCAGCAAGTCAAGGCTCAGTCATAAGGGGCACTAGCATGGCTGCTCCTGCATCCCCCTGGCCACAGGAAGGCCACACACCAGCTCAGGCCCCCTTACCTCCTCACACAAAGCTCTGACATTTGAACCCTTAAGTGCTCATCACAAGGTAAGCTCTGCAAACCCAACGTCTACAGTTTAGTAAGTAGAAAAAAAGAAAACTAAATTTCAGTAAGTGATAAAAAGATCAAAGTCACTAAATTTGCTCTGTCCAATTTCAGGAGTCATCTCAAGATTTCTATGTTCTTTTGTTTTAATATGCTATGACAAATTCCACTGACCAATTTTACACAGGCTTTAACAACGAGATTCCTTCCTCATAGTTCTTAGCAGAGTGGCAACAAATAAAGTGCTAGAAACACCTTAAGAAAAACAGGTCATCCCTTTCCCTCACCACGGTTTTCTTCTTTAAAAGTATTACTTGTTTTTGAGCTTAAAATGTGGGGTATTTTCATCCCTGGTAAAAGGAGTTAACATGTCGGGATGGGGTGGATAGAGTAGAAATAAAGGGTAATAGCATCTTGCCAGGAAAATGTAAGTCCCCATGAAGAGCTCAATGGGTTGTCCTGTCACATGCTCAGGGAACAGACAACACATTTGTTGAAAAGCAGCACTGTTGAAGAGTTGGGGCCTTAATAACACTTGATCCAAAAATGACCCAATCAACGCTATTCCTTGTTACAAGTCATTTACTGAGAGACAAGGTCTACAGTTCTCCTATGAAGAACTCTTTGTTTTGTTACTTTCATCATGTTAGGAATATTGCTGACCAAATGAAAATCCTAAAAAGCCTCTCAGATCAGTATACACATTTTAGAAGCATCTGACCTTACAGTCCTAAAAAATGAAGGCAGTCTCCTCTTTACAACTGTCCCCAAGATATGTTAACATCAGGTTAACAGAGATCATTCTCACACATCCCTCAGGCTCTTCTAATTTCAGAAAACAGTGAGTTTACCTTGCTCTAGTGTCACCAGCTCCTTCAAGCACAAAACCTAAGGCCAAGTTAGAAGTAATGTAAACAGATTTCTATTTTTAAGAATCTATTTAAGTAAAACCTCTTTTAAAGGGGGAAGGGGATGCTGGGCTGCATGAAAGCCTCTCATTTTACTTTAGATTTAAAATCTGGAAGAAAGTGGGTTTGTTCTTTCAGGTTTCTAAATTATAACTTATATACTATGGGGGTAAAGGGGGAAGCTAGTTCTCACTAGCTAGTTATCCCATTCAGAGATAATAAAAATTCCTAAGCCTTCTTTGACCCATTTCATAAAATACAAGTGAGGAATCTGTGTGTCCTATGTACTTAGAAGTGTTCCCTTTTACTTGGCTAGCCCTGAATGTCTATCAAAAACTTTACAATGAAACCACTGCAGAAGAATGCCAGTGAGCAAGGCCTCTGAGCACTCTCAGTGCTGGCTGTTGAAAAACACCAGGGGATGGGGCGCCTGGGTGGCGCAGTCGGTTAAGCGTCAGACTTCAGCCAGGTCACGATCTCGCGGTCTGTGAGTTCGAGCCCCACATCAGGCTCTGGGCTGATGGCTCAGAGCCTGGAGCCTGTTTCTGATTCTGTGTCTCCCTCTCTCTGCCCCTCCCCCGTTCATGCTCTGTCTCTCTCTGTCCCAAAAATAAATAAACGTTGAAAAAAAAAAATTAAAAAAAAAAAAAAGAAAAACACCAGGGGCGGGACTTTTTCCATAAAAAGAAGGTAGGGCTGAGAAAGGAGTACTGAATAGTTCTACTTCTCATTTTATTCAGGCCAAAGTTAGCATCAAATAAAAGGGGAGTCACCCTCTTTGGCACACATTTATTTATCATAAACACCCTAAAGGGAGGGAAAAGACAGAGACAATGGGGGAAAGCAGGAAGAGGGAAGGGATGGGGTAAAAGCGTGGGGGTGGGGGGAGCGGTACATAAAGACAGATGGAAGGCAGGAGGCTGGCATAGAAGTAAAAAACTAGGAAAGAAACAATTTGTATTAAAGGCTTCAGAAAAACAGCACCAGCCCAAAGAGGTCACTGAAGAGAACAGGCAGGACCTAGGTTACCTATCAGCTTTGGGTCCACAGCTCCACTGCCTTGGGCTGTGGCCTCCTCAGTCTGCCCAAACTAACCAAGGTCAGAACCAATTGCTTGGGAAGCCTCCAAGCAAAATCCCAGAAGCCTGGAAGCTAGCACTCAGATTTGCTGCTGGGCAGCACTCTTCCTCCAGAGTTAGGATGGGCCCAACTCAGGAGTGCAGGACTCTGAAGGGTCCTTTACACTTTTCCTACTGCCCAGATGGCAACACCCACTGAGGCACGTGAAATCTTTCATGCAACACCCCTATGCCTTTGGTAACAATCTCCTCCAAGTCAAAGAGCAATACAAAGAGCATGCTCTTCACTTAGAGTGAAGACTTAGACTCACTAAGTGTAGTGAGACTTAGACTCACTACGCCACCTATGAACACATTTATTCATCTGTTTACCTGTCTGCCTCCCTCAAAAACAACTGTAAGTTCCTTAAAGACTGGCAGACTAACACTCATCTTTGTATCCCCACCACCACCAGCACAGCAGTAACAACACTTACTGAGTACCTAACCCTGTAAGACAAACACTTGGTATGCATTAGTTTACTTAATCCTCACAACCCTGTTAGTTACTATTATTGGCCCCATTTTTCAACTAAAGACATTTAGATTCAGAAAGATAATTTTCACAGTGGCCCATAGCTAATAAATGCTAGAATGGGGACAGCTGACCCCAAAACTTACACTTTTAAGCACCAGGCCAGTAGTTCTGTTTTAGTCTCAGGATCTTTTTATATTCACAAAGATTAAAAACCCCAAAGAGCTTTTGTTTAGGAGGATTACATCAATATTTACCACATTAGAAATTAAAACTGAGTAATTAAAAGAAGGGAAGAAGGAGAGAAAAAGAGTGAAACTCCTTTGATCTAACTTAGCAAAAGGGCAAGGAATCCTCATTAACATGGAGTCTGCAAAATGCTCAAGGGAGAAAAGGATCTACTGCCCTCCACACTGCACTGTAGAAGATGGATACTCAGAACTAGAGTTTATAATAAAACGAGTCTTCAGGAATCCTTAAGAGTCCTCAAGCATCATAAAGTTGGATTTAATTCTCAGGTCCCTTTTTTAAAAAACCCTTCATAGTCTTAGGTAAGAGAAATAACCCCTATGAGCCCAGGTCTCATCACCTGTAGCTATGGGAATAACAGCTAAGGGGGTATTTTCAGGGTAGAAAATTCAGAAGTACAGTGTCCAACTCATAAACACTCCAAATGCTGACTATAATCATTACTATTATTATTAGCAATAGAAAAGATGAGAAGGACCACGGAGAGAATTTTCCACTTCCACAAAACTCAGAAAGGTTTTCTGAACTGACGTGTTTCCTTCCCTTACTCTAAAAATAAGGTTCTTTTAAAGCAAGTAAGGGAAGGGGCTTGCTTATGCTGACAAGGCAAACTGAGAAGACTAAAACCTATCTTCAAATATTTATTTTCCCTTTTGAATGTCAATATTCCTTTCTGTCTTCACAGCAAGCTTGAAAAGAACAGCTACTACAGACATCAAGGTCAAAAAGCACTGTTTCAAATCTTGATTCTGCTAGAGACAGTAAATGACCTATGCTGTGTAGAACTCCAATTCATATAATAAATTAGAAGCACAAGACAATAAAGTAGACCTATTTAGATTATGATGGCTAGGGGAAAATAAATCAAGGTGATATAAATCACTTCTAAAGTCAAAGGCAGGGGCAGATGTTCTATTGAAGGTTCAATAATATTTTCCATCCTTCTAGGATATTCTGCCTGGGGCCCATAATCCACATAGAACATAGGAACGGCCAGAGTCTCAGACATAACGAGCCTCCTGAGAGAAGATTTCCAGGGCCCTCTTCATTTACAGGTTAAGAGGTAGAAGCCATTCTGACAATCCCAAGGCTGGTTCCCTCAATACTTCTTCCACAGGTGACTTCTCAAATAAAGCTGGCCTAACAAGGAACTGATTAACAACCATAATCTATCTGAGTGAATTCTGAATTCATTCCTGGAGTTTAGAGATTCCTTAAAAATTCTGTTATCTGCCATGTTGTGACAGAAAGTTTTCAGAGTCAGGTTTATTTATGTATTTGTTGAAACCTTTACTTAGTCAACAGAGTTTATGAAAAGTAAATCTATATAAAAACTTTAATTCAATAAGGCATAGAGTGCTCAGACTGAAAAAGCAACTGGCAACAACCTCCAGGGAACTTAAATTACAACCACCAAGAACAACCCAAAACACAGTACACCACCTATTATAGAAAGCATCCTCTGCTTTCTATTTCTTAAGTTGTACTAAATTATTACAAAAGTAAATAGCAAAATACAACAAACAAAAACAAAATCTTTAGAACTAAATGATATTTCAGGGGAAAAAACACTTGGAAGACTCTTAACAATGTAAAAGACCAATGTCTTTCACATCCTATGTAACATGTCTTCATAAATGTTTTCCTTCTGGGTCATCCATGGTACAAACTGAAGGCAAAAGTAACACCTTCCCACCAGAACCACAAGGAAAGAGTCCTAGGGGCTGGCCCACTGAGCTTATGTACAGCAGGATTTGGTGCCACACAAAAATCTATACCCCTCACTGGTATTTTTAAAATAGCACTCCTGTCCTGATTTAATGTGTCTATTTATTGAACATCAACTATGTGCAAGGAAGGAAAACACCATGTTGATTGCCTGTTTTATTTGAGCAGTCACCTGCAGGGACTGCAGTCAACTGTCATGGGACTATCAGAGTGGCTTCACCACCTACCCTGTATGCCAGGCCCTGTACCATCTCTAAGCCACAAATTCTGCCTTCCAGGAACTACTGGGTAACAGGACACAGTCATGATTAAAAACATAAGGCAAATATCCTACCAGAGGTACCAAGGAATATGATGGCCAGCAAGCACACTTACATGTGTCATTTATGAACACAATCTCATTTAATCCTGACAGAGATTCTCTCCTTGAATAAATTGTAGCCAGGTTCCTCTGAACTCTCTGCTCAACTAGGCACTTGAACAAGCTCAAACATAGTTTCTAACAGTTCAAGGGCACATCCTTAGGATGATGAGCCTGCCTCCCCTTAAAGGTCCTGCCTGCCAGAGAAACTCAAGCTGCCAAAAGAAGGGACTGTTCCAGCCAATGACTGAAGATAGGGCCCCTGTCCCCCAGTCTCCATGGGAGGGTAGGAGTCTAACTTCACTAAGGGCTAGCTAGCAAACCCAGATAGGTTTCAAAGGGACCAACCCTCTACTTCCCTGACTCCCTCCCTGAGAGGGCCCACTCACCTCCCTCACTGTTCCTTCATTCTCCCTTTAAAATGGCCAGGCATCTCTGTATAGATTGAGGTTGAGTTCAGTTCATGCTGGACTCTTTTCCCTATTGCAACAGTTTTTACAGATCAAAGTATGTCTTTACTACTTTAGTGTCTGGCTTCATCTTTGACAATCCTTAACACAACCTCATGAAATAGGCACTATTGTGATTCACCATAGTTTACAGGTGAAAAAATGGGTTCTTAGTGGGGAAAGTTCAGTCACTTTCCCCAGGTCACCTCCTATTTGGTGGCAACCCAGGCAGCCACTGGTACTTCCTTTAAAATACACTGGTGCAAGAAGAGAAGAACCCAGAAAGCAAGGCAGAGCCACAGGGGCCAAGAAATTAAGGGAGGTCATTAGATGCTGCAGAAAGCACCAGAGTCCCTAAAGTACTCTGAAAGTACAGGAGAATGGTGGGGAATAAGACAGATTCGAGAAACAGGGGAAAAAAAAAAAAAAAAAAAAAAATCACTGAACCGAAAAAAACTTCTGCAGATCATTATCTTATTTCTTTCACTTCACAAATCTCAAAGCACTAAATCACCTCCCAGAGGCAACTACTATCAATTTTGTTCAACCGAAACGGACTTTAATTGCTCAATATAAAAAGAAGACATCCTACTGCCTTAAAAAAAAAAAAAAAAAACCAACAACAACAACAACAACAACTACATGAAAGTTATTTCCAGTACTGACTGTAGGCATTTCTCAGTATTTTCTCAGTATAAAGCCTAAAATGCTGTAATCCCTCAGCTTGGCCCCTGTGTTCATGAAAAGTCCAAGACAGTTTCTGGTCAGAGCTGTTTTTCTAATTTCTTTTGTTCAATGGATTAAGAATGATCCAAGGTTTATGTAGATACTCCTTGGTGTTTGAAGTATCCCAATGTTTAGGAATGTATTTCAGTGACTTCAGATAAGTAAAAAGGAGATGTCTCCATTTTTAATTTTGTTTGTTTGTTTTGTTTGGCCAGGGCAGGGTAGGGCAGGCAGTTGTTACTGTTGACTCTGAAGCACATGTTCTGTGGTGGTGACAAGGCAGTGGAGGCACCATGGTCCAGAAGTGAGCTCTGAGTCAAACCCTGGTCCAGGCCCAGCCCTTGCTACCACCTATGAGCTTCAGTATGTCGACAAGTTAGGTAACCTCTCTGAATTTCATCATGTTTCCACAGCCTGCCACAGAGAAAGGGACCAACAAATATTAACTCACGACCTTCCTTTCCACTTCCATTTACTCCTGTCAAACTTTTTATTTAAAAAGTCAGGAGACAGGAATCTAAATGAAGGAGCAAGAAGGGAGGAGAGAGTAGAAAGAAAAGCATAATTTGGCCTTGAATGATAGTGAGTAACCAGAAATGACAGCTTTTTTCCTTTTCAAACTTTCTTTCATCTGAGTCACCTGCTCCAGACAGAGGCTCCTGGCTTTGAGCAATTCAAAAGGAGTGGCAGAGAAAAGAAAAGGAACACCCATTATCTTTAATGTGTGCACTCATCAGCATGTTTAATAAAACACTAGGCAGACCCACCTCCAGACTACTCCAGGCCTGCCTCGCTTCCAGATATTACTACTAAATATTTCCCAATCTCAGATCCATCAGAGACAACAATTAGCAATAGGGAAAAAACAAGAAACAAAACACCTCACATCAGATAATTCCTAATTAACCTAAGTAATTTGGACCAATTTATATGAATTCTTTTGAACCATGTAACCAACTTAATTTAATCCAAAAATTAAAACGGGGACACAGCCCTCATTCCCCAAATAAGGGTGGCAGCTCATTACCGCTAGAGTAAACCGACACCCCTGGCCCCACTTTTGCATCTCTCAGAAAACATACATCATTCAAAATGTCTGACCAAAAGAAACCCACACACCCCAAGCAAGAGAAAAAGCACAAATATCAGAACGGCAGCTTTTCCAGGTGACAAATAATTGCGCAAGATTAAATTTTATTAGCAGCTTTATCATCCATGTTTCACAGATTTGTCATAATGACTAACTTCTCATAATCAAAACTCCAAATTACCCAAAAGCTCCTTTTTCCTGTGTGTGGACAGCTCATGATAGTACAGCACACAGTAATACCGAGATAGTAAAAATGATTTGTCAAAAGAGAGAAAGAAAGGAAATGAGAAACAGGGGAGGAAAGAGGAAAAGAGGGAGAAAGATGGAAGGACTGATTAATCTTTTGATGCCAAAGCTTTCATTACTTTTATTTTAATAGATATCTTTCTGGGGGCGCCTGGGTGGCGCAGTCGGTTAAGCATCCGACTTCAGCCAGGTCACGATCTCGCGGTCCGTGAGTTCGAGCCCCGCGGCGGGCTCTGGGCTGATGGCTCAGAGCCTGGAGCCTGTTTCCGATTCTGTGTCTCCCTCTCTCTCTGCCCCTCCCCCGTTCATGCTCTGTCTCTCTCTGTCCCAAAAAAATAAATAACGTTGAAAAAAAAATTAAAAAAAAAAAATAAAAAAAAAAATAGATATCTTTCTGAAATGTACTTTAAGTCAATAAACTTTTATTAACTAAGGGTACCAAGGTACCAAGTACCCTAAGTGTCACAAACAGCAATTATAAAGCTTACATCCTAGCAGGAGAGAGCAACAATTCACTACAGTAAAAAATGAGTGTTACAAAGTCAGAACAGGTACTACTAGGGGACACACTACAATGGAGTTTATCTTGTATTGGTCAATCAGAAAAAACACACTGATACAACTTTCCTAAATGATGGAGAATCTGCAACAGAACGAGTTATTACAATGCACTAGAGATGAACTCAAAACAAGTAAGGACCAGTTATGTGCCAGGCAACTCTGATACGCAATGGGGTACAGATACACAGTGGCGATCCCTCTCTGGCACTAATCAAAGATTACACAAACAAATGTAAAAACACAACTGTGCCACAGGCTATGTCAGCAAAAGACAGTGCTAAAAGTGCCTATATTTGTGACCAGGACCCAGATGAGGATGACATCAGGGAGGGACCTGCAGAAGTCTCAGGTGCCTGGCAAGCAGGACCCGGATAAGAGGCAGGGGCTGACAGAGGCCAGTGCGGTTGGCAGCACGAAACGGGACCATGGTGCCTGGATGGGGCCTGGACCAAGTAAGAGGCTGGACTAGCCTGGGCATAGTCATATTAAAGAGTTTGGCCTTTATCCTATGCATAATGGGCAATCCCTGAAGGAGGGTGACATAATAACGCTTTTGTTCTGAACAGATCCTTACAGCTGAGCTGTAGGGAACAGATCAGATATAGATAGGCCAGTTGGGTTTAAGAAGAAGGCTATTGCCAGGGACTGTGTGAAAACAAATGGGAAGGAATTTGGACCTCAGCTGCAGCAGCACCTCTAGAATTTTTAAACTTTGAAAACATCTAATACTCACTTGCTTTTGGTGGAATGAAACACCTATAAATAGTGGACTTCTACAAAGTGTTAACGGGGGAAAGCATTCGAAAATAGAAGGTCGGAGAAGTCAGTTTCTCCCCTACAGAAAAAGCACCACTCGTCCATAAGAACATCTGTGAGCAACCATTCCAAGTTCTGAGACTTCAGTGTCACAATCACAATTTAACCTGTAACCATCATATTCATCCCACTCTCGAATTTATACCCTTCTTTCTACCTCCATTTCCAGCTCCCATTCCAACAGCATCCAAACAGTTCTCCTTGCTTCAGCCACACTTTGCCCCATGCCACCTCCTCCACTCCTGCTCTTTCCACATTCAAACCTGACTCTCTCCTTCTACTGCTTCAACTCCTTCATCCTGCAAGTTTAGGATGAAGCCTGAATTCCTTGGCTAGCTGCAAAGGGCCTCCTATGGGCCAGTTGGCCCTTGCCTGCCTTTTTGCCTTGGCCCTACCCCACCCCCAACAAATGACAGAAAAGAGTGACTTAAGGGTATCATGGGAAGGATTTACTCCAAAACTTACTGATTTTTCATTTGATCTCTGCAGGAAACCCCACTACAAAAATAAAACAGATGGTGCCTAGCTGGTGTCCTGGCCAAGCTGTTCAAACAGCCTTCCGCTCAGACACTGTCCAAGAAATGAAGACCTTTGCCCTCTGACAACTTCCACCTGTCTAGTACAGAGATGAAGAGAAACAGGGCTAACCCTAGCAAAAATGTTAGTCTGGAAGCCTGCTGTGGAGAACCCCATTTGTCACTGCAAGACTGCCCCCCCATCCCCTTCACTCTTCCCTTTCCACCCTAGAACTTTCCTGCTTTCCAGCCTAACTAACACCTCCTTGCCATCTTAACAGAGATCTCACTTATACAGCAACTCAAACTCAGTCACTACACTGTACACCTGCATGTTAAACCTTTATTGTATACAAAGGGAAAAACAAAAGGCTTTAGTGCTGCACAGAGCAATTTTAAGTTCTGGCGAGTGAGAAGGGAGGTGGTATAATCTTAGTCTGATGCCTTCTCTTTGTCTCTGAACAGCACCCTGCCCACAGATACAAGTCAAAACTGGGCCTTTCCCCTTCTGACTCCCTTCCCCTTTCCTCCAGGTCCACCGATGCTGAGGAAATTTTCTCAGGAGGCTTCTTTCACTCCACAACCACCCCAGATTTCAGTTCTAGCCAGACCAGAGTGATGGTCATGCTGTTTGTTCCCTGGATAACACGACCAGCACACAGACGTGGAACCTCTCTCCCTACAAAACGGGACCAGAAAGCACACAGGGAAGAAGGGTTGACTACAGTCAAAGCAGCCAACCCTCTGCATGTGAGGCCACAGGAGCATAGGGAAGGAAGGCCAGTTCTCAGAGCAACACACAGAGCCTCGAGCTTGCCAATGTGTGCGTGAGTGAATAGGTAACAACCAAACGTTGTTCATTTGGCAAATGGGTGTATGATTATAGATACAAACAATGGAAGTTTGTAAGTAAACTACCTCATGAAAGAATCCTAAGCAGGGTCCATGTTCAGAGCAGAGTCTGATGCAGGGTTCGAGCCCATGACCCTGGTATCATGATCTGAGCTGATATCACGTCAGACACTCAACCAACTGAGCCACCCAGGTACCCCACTGGGGTTTTTTTTAATACTGTAGTAAACTCTGTACATGTAACAATCAGCTGCTACAACGTAAAAGAAAAAATAAGGGGCTAGAGGATGGATATAATATGTTACCAGGCGACTGTTTTCTTTATATTTTCCACCTATTTGATTCTGCACAGATTTCAAAATTTCAATCTTCTCTAGAACTAAAGAAATGAATCAACTCACTCATAGGATCTCTGTTCTATCAACAGTCTCACTAATAACAGAAGAAAAAAGACAAAGAAATTCTTACCAGACACTCGCAGGAGCAAGCTGTTAAATTTATGAAATGCCCCCACATGCTACACACTGCGAGATCCGCCCTCAGTTCTCCATCCCTCTGAGCTTAGTACTACTATCCCCAGGTTGCAATTCAGGGAACAAAAGCTCCAGGAGGTTAAGTGACTTTTTCAAGGTCACACAACTAGATTGTGATAGAAATGGAACTGGCTTAGAAATACCATTCCAAATCTTTGCTCTTTCTATAGCAGAGCCTGTCATCTGTCTAGGAAAGTGGTTGCCCAGGAGCTGGTGAGCCCTTAGAAGACAACTATGTGCTGATCACCTATCCTGGACTGGCACTGTACAAGGCCACCTGCACACAGAGGATGTCACCTTCAAGGTGAAGCTTGATTGGGGGAGGGGAAGTATACTATCTCTATTTTTCAGGTCAGAAAAATTCAAAGAGAACATAATTTATCTGAGGTTTCCAAGCTAATAATGGTGGAAAAGATATTTAAATCTCAGTCTGTCTGGCTCCAAATTCCTATTCTTCCCACTGCCCCAAACACTCTGTACATTTTGCCCTTTGGCCTGACAAGCTGAGAGCCACAGGAGGCTGAGAAGCCAACCACCTACACCTTCCTGACTGCTCTCCTCTTCCTCAACATCAGAGTATCTATCTGTTGCTGCTCCTACATCAATAGCACTGCCTAATGCCCAGTGTTCATTTCACCAATGCCAGCTTTCAAAGAGATCCAAGTTCTAATTCTAGGACCTACCCTGACACCAACTTGCTGGGTGACCTCATGAAAGAAGTTTAACCTCTCTGGGCCCCATGAGGTTAATGGACCAGATGACCACAAAGGTCTTGTACAGGCCTTATACTAAGTGGTTTCCAAAATCCCTTCATCCTTCCCCTGAAGAGTCAGGCCTCTCCTGACCATCTCTGACCATCACCAGCAATGGTCACTTCCTTCCTCAATCACAGAAGATCAGGGACAACCTCCAGCTCTGGGCTCAGTTGCTTTTGTGTTGGGCAGACACAGAGACTCCAGGCCAGGGTAAGGGGCATTTAGAAAGCATGCGAGTGACAGCCTGACTTTAGATCACTGAGGCTTACTGAGCGCAAGATTTCACAACACAAGTATCCCATCAGTTCCAATGCACAGTCCTGGAAGTCACCTGAAAAACCTATCTGGGATGCTGTCATACTGGCTGAGAGGTCAGTTGACACAGGGTCCCAGGCCAGGAGGACTGACAGCTGCAAGATCCTAAATACACAAAGGATAAAGGCTCCAAGAGACTACACTTTTGTCTTTCCAAGCCCACCAGCACTTCAATGTGGTTGGGAGGGGAAGGAGTAACAGCTAAGTGAAGCCACCTGAGAAGGAGAGACTGCTTTCCATTTTGTCAAAATAGCTAGGGAAGAGGGGAAATATATTCACACGGGGTAGGAAGGGGAGAAAAAAATTCCCCTGGATTTTGTAACATCTCATTTTCTGAGTAGCTAAACTTTTAAACATTACTCATCTCAAGATGGTAAAACCACTCATTCCGAATGGGCGCCAGCCATTTTCCCTTCAGCCCCACTCCACACAAGCCCATCTTGATTATACTCCCGAGGAGTTATCAGTTCTCAAAGGAACAAAGTCAACACAAAGTAAGTAAGTTCTGGAGAGTTTATGAAGGAAGGTGTGCGGGTCACTTCAGCCCCAGGGCCACAGTAAATTATACACCAGCTACCCCTGTTGACTTTCTGAGCCCATTTCATCTCCCACTGTTTTTTAAATTAATAATAAATTATATTAAAATCTACACCTACCCTTTCAATGCCGGTTTTACTATATCTGTTACACAGAAACTTGCAGAACCAGCTTCCCTTACAATTCTGACGAATAATTCAAAATTAAGGAGAGGATTCACTATATTGGTAAGTCCACAGAAGATTATGGGACTCTTAATAATTTTCCTAATCATTTCTGGAGGAAGGGAAGAATGGTAAAATCCACCAACAGCAACCAAAACTTATTTCATTTAAAAAGAATCTCAAAAAATAGGAACAAGGGGCATCAGGTTCAGATTCAAAATCCTTTCCTTTCCCCTTAGCTTCCATACATCATTTCATTTTTAAAAGAGGATTTTTAAGGCAGTGAAAATACTCCATGATACTATAATGACAGATATGTGTCCAAACCCATAGATGAACTGATATGAACTATGACTCTGGGTGATAATGATGTGTCAATGTAGTTTCATCAATTCTAACAAATATACCACTTTGGTGGGGGATATTAAAAATAGGAGAGGCTATGCATGTGTGGGGAACAGGAAGTATATGGGAAATCTCTGCACCTTCTTTTAATTTTGTGGCAAACCCCAAACTATTCTAAGAAAGTAAAGTCTTTAAAAAGTAAGAACGGACTATTAACTATGTGAGGAAGTAAATATAATAAAGTATTACTTATAAAATCTAAGAGATGGATAGTTTTTGATTATATAGTTAACTTCTAACTTTTCTGTAGGTTTAAAATTTTTCATAATAAAATGTTGGGAGGAAAGCTCCCCAGGCAATTAAAATATACAAACATTACCTTGAAATATAGTCCCCAGACCAGCAGCTTCCACACTGCCCACTAACTTGCTAGAAATGCAGATTCTCAGCCCCATTCTATCTATACCTACTGGACCTAAAACTGTGAGGTGGGGCCTAGCAATCAGTGTCTAACAAATGCCCGAGGGGAGGAAAAGCACTGGTCATGACCTTGCTAAAACGCTGCGGAGAAATATGCTATGACAGTCTGTAGATCTGAATCAAAATCCCAACAATGCTTTGACTGGGAAATCAGGAGATTATTTGGGCTGTAGTCTTAAGGTTACCAACTCTGGGTATTTCCTCATTACTTCATGAGAGCAAGCTGGACTTCATGATGTTCTAGGTCTTTTGTTCCACAGGTTCCCTACATGGAGTCCTAAATGTGCTGAGCACTTTCTGTTTTACAATTTCTAACACAAGAGCTAACTGCCAACTAAACCATTAAGTGCTTATTTCTCTTTCATTTTATATTAATCTGTACTTGCAAAGACACACAGAAAGTTTAAAACACAAGCCATTTATTCGGTAAACTACATCTGACAAAAATAATTTTCACTTCAGATAAAACTCTAAGGAGTTCTGCAATTACAATCAAACGACAACAACCTCACTGACTATACAAGGTTCTTTATACTTCTGGGTGTTTTGAGATAATAGTATTTGTTGAAATATTTTTTGTAAACTAGCTTAAGGCCTTTAAAATATACTCTACTGAGCTTATAAGAAATAAATCCTTTTCTTTGGATTTGGAAATAATTTCCAAATACCATTTGGAAAATGGTAGCTACATGAGAAAATCCTAAATGTTCTATGTTCTTATAGATCACCTGCAAACTATTCAAACAAATCATGAGAAAGTTCCAAAGGAGTAGAACTGAAGTCCTCTTCTATCTCATTTGTAAGACGATCAAGTGAAACAAATCACAAAATTTGAACTTTCTTATGTAGTTCAAGGAATGTGTTCAATAATCTTGTCCACTGAGGCCCTTTCACTCCAAAATAAAGTTATTTATGTTCTAAGTAAAACTGGAAGCCTTCATAATGGCAATGTGACAGTACTAGCCAGGCCAATGCAAAGTGGAAAACTGAAAAGAAGGCTTTTACTAACAACCATTAAAAGCCCACAAGGAACTCCAAGATGACTAGCTATTATTAGCTGATATTTAGCTAAAACTGATGATAGTCAACAATAAAATCAAAACTAAAATACTAAAGAGGAAAGGATCATAAATTAGCAAATTACTGGTTCTCTGTGGCATGGCACCCATACCTACCTACTGAAGCAGACCACATAACCTAGGGGTAGTAAATACCACACTAATTCAAAAGCAGTTTTCACAACTCCTCTGAAGTTCTTGAATCACCACACAAAAAAGTACAAGCCCCAAAGACCCTTTATAATTCTGAATCATCAAACATCAGAAAGCCAGTTTCAAAAGTCTTAAATTTGCAACTCCTTGCATATAAATCAATCTGGTTTATCCTCACAGTCACAGTATTAGAGATGGCATGGCTGAATGCGTTATCCCCAGCCAGAGTCCAACTTCCTTCCAGCATCACCCAAACCTGAGAAGGCTGTGAAACTAAAAACAACAGGTCAAGGATTCCCCTACACAGGTCATGGAACATTCAGTGGACTCATCAAGACACTTAGCTTTGATCCAGACTTCCACCAACAGAAATGAGGGGGCCACAAAGAAATACCTCGTAAGGACAAGCAAAGACTTAGAGATGAAATCCATGATATAAACTACCCAGTTAAGCCCTACAGAATGCTGAATGCCCTAGGTGAATGCCACAGGTGGCCTGGCCCCTCCCCAAATCATCAGCCACAAATGCCACCCACCAGAGTTTTCCTTTCACATGCAACAGTGTTGAGATGCTGATTTTGGCACAGGACATGATGAGACAATGTCTCTTTTCATGTTATCTTGTAGACTTGAAGCCAAAACGGTGATGAGCATTTTTTTAAAATCTATCCTTACATCAGTTAACATACTCAGAGGACTTCCAAATTCAACCCCCAAAAGAGCCACAGGGCAGAAACTTACAAATTCCAGACAAGTGTGAATGCACCTTAGAACAACCTAGGGAGCTTTTAAAAATCCCACCCAGGTGTCACCTGGGTGTCAGTTCGGAGTCTTTAGGGTTTCAGAACAGTCATCTTTTTTTTTTCCCCAGCTCCCTAAGTGACTGTGATGTGCAGGCAAGCCTAGGACTCACTGGTTTAGGTGAGGCTTAAAAACTCCCCAGTGATTCCAAGATACATGAGGGTTGAGAACCTCTTGCCCATGGCTTCACATTTCCCACTATTACTGTTTCTCTGTTGTAAACTGTAGTCAAGGAGCTTTGAGGACACAAGAAGATACTCAGAAGGACCTCTGTTTAGCTGGTGCAGCGGGAGTTAGGAAATAAAAGTAGCTAGAGAAGTTGTCATCAGCTGAAAGCGAGCCTACTGTCTTTCTGACTTTTACTGTCAGGCAAAAACAAGATGAGAGAGGGGCTCCGCCTGCCAGGCATTTGCTATGGAGCGTAAGGAAAGCATGACACAGCTTTAGGACAACTCTTATATTCTATATGAGTTACCACAAAACAAAACAAAACAAAACAAAACAAAACAAAACAAAACAAAACGCAACACAACACCCCTAACCTTAATAGGCTACTCAAATACATTTCGCATACAGACTGCCTCTTGGGGCCCTTCTTTCTCCTGCCCATCAGCCCCTTAGTTCACAAAGTCTGGGCCACCTGCTCTCATAAAATAGTCTTTTTACACTGGTCTAGAGGAAAACAATGCACCTCTCCAAAGTCATGAAGAAGTGCATTTCGGATTCTCCAGGCTATTTTTGGGGATTACCTTTGTATCAATGTCTCCCATGAAATATTGCCAATTTCTAAGTTTTATTCTTTTTTTAACCTCAGAGCCTACTGAAATGTCCTACAGTGAACATTAAATTTTACAGGCATATATTTGTAAAATGGGAATGTTACTTCTGTACTTTTTAAATGACTGAGATCTGAATTCATGGTAATAAAGCTCCTGAAAATAGCGCTAAAGGCAATTCTGCTACAGTACAGTTCTTTAAAAGGACAAATTATAAAATGTGTTTTTTATTAATGTGACACACAGAAAAATCAAGTATTAAAAATGTTCTCTAAAGGCCAATCTGATGCAACTGACACAAGAAACCACAAAATATAATAATACCAATTCTGGCAAAATCAGTTTCAGCAAAAACTTTGCTTTCCAAATTCAAGCCTCAGAAAGACAAACGAGGTAGGTATTCCTGTATCAAAAAAAGAGAAACAAAAGATTACTAAATCAGCTTGAATATCTGAATTTTCAGAAAGCACAAAGTCAAAATCCAAAGGAAAATGATAAAAAGAAAAATGTTTATTACAGTGCCTGCACATAACAGACCCTGTATTAGTAAAAGTATGTATGTAGTAAAGTGTATTTTTAAAAAATGAGTAAGATGAGAGAAAGAGTATCAACAAGCCATTTCAGGGAAAAATGCAAAGTCCATTTGGCAGTTTACTAGACAGCTGATAAATATCTTAAGCCATTTGTTCCCTCCACTTCTCTGGGACCTTGAGGCTGAATTAGAGGCTCTCTGAAGTTCTTTTCAGAACACAATCTAATTCCAAGACTTCAACATAAAAACCACTGACTTTATCCACTATCCCCCCCACAAGATACACACTCAGGTACAACTGTGACATACACATCTCTGCCCAAACATTTTTTTCTTGCTTCTCAGTAGTACTTTAAATCTTCAAGTTCTTCCTCTCTTCCATCCACCAGTCCCCCTTTTAGAACTTCCTTTTTTCACAATCGGGCGTTTGAATTTCCTATTCCAACAATGATACTTTCTACTGCCTGTTTTCCCAGACACAAGAGAGCATATAACCACGAACTAAATAGCATGCCTAAAAGTCTTTCCCGAGTTATCCACTTGATTACATTCACACCTGCCCATTTTTCCTCTCTTGACTCAAAACACAGCTGTTGTCTGAAAGGCCTGCCTCTGTTTGGGTCTGCAACCTGCTCCACAACAGCATAGTGGCGTCATCTATTTTCACTAGAAATATACTGCCACAGTTCAGATACCATCCTCAGCCTCTGACCCACTCTGTGACAGCTTCACCTGAAACCTCAGCTCATGCTTTTATTCATTCACTCTCTTAGACCCTTAACTTTTATGCTAGGAAACGCACTACAAACTAAAACGGAATATGAGAATCATATTTTGACTTTTGCCATGTCACTAAATCACTTCACTGCACTGCCTTCCACCCAGAAAGAAAGCACTTGAGGGTGAGAGCACAGGAGACAGACCTCTGTGACCTAGTCCTGACCAGGCCAAAAAACCACCGCTGTTCCATCTATATAACCTAAGAGATCCAGCTACATAATTGCTAACAGCCTTCCCAGACACAAACATCCTGTGAATCTCAGCCTACAATCCCAACTGAAAGTTATGGCCCATTCACAAAATTGCTGATTTTGAACCTACAGATAAACAAGACAGATACAACACACAGATAAGACATAATCCTCGCCCAGATAAGCCACTCTTACAGCTGTGTTCCAATGAAATGTCTAAATCAGCTGCTAACTACCAACACTTCCGGTTTTTTGTTTTGTTTTGTTTTGTTTTTTTCCTGCCTAGGTCCTTAGTGTTCAAAGTGTGAAATTAGTTTAGCACCACCTGGGGGCATATTAGAAATGTATAATCTCAAGCATCATCTCAGACCCTGTGAATCGGTGAGAAGCTTGGATTTTAACAAGCAACCCAGCTGACTCAAGTGAACATTAAAGTTTGAGAAGCACCAAACTAGGCACAGAAAATGAGGGGGGAAAGGAAAACTTCACGGCTAGAAACTTCTGCCCTCCTTTGCTGCTCAACCCGACCCTAATTCCCCCTCCCTCCCTCTTCCCATTGTCATCCAGGGCCCCCAACTCTCCTACCTTCTCTCTGCCTAGAAACATCTTGCCCATCAACTCAACCTGTCAATACCCTGGGCAACAGTTTGGCAAATGGTTAAGTGCTAAACTTAAAAGTCAAGATTTGAGGGGCGCCTGGGTGGCGCAGTCGGTTAAGCGTCCGACTTCAGCCAGGTCACGATCTCGCGGTCCGTGAGTTCGAGCCCTGCGTCAGGCTCTGGGCTGATGGCTCAGAGCCTGGAGCCTGTTTCCGATTCTGTGTCTCCCTCTCTCTCTGCCCCTCCCCCGTTCATGCTCTGTCTCTCTCTGTCCAAAAATAAATAAACGTTGAAAAAAAAAATTTAAAAAAAAAAAAAAGTCAAGACTTGAAAAGCCTTAAAATCTGGTTTCTCCACTGCTTAGTTATGTGCCTATAGGCAAATTACTTAACCTATCTATGCATACATAAAATAAAGATAAAAATGAGGAAATGTATATATAAGATCTGAGTCAGTACTTGAATAACTTATTATTTTAACACACTGTCAAGGTGTCCCCTCTTATTCAATTATAGTATGGTGGTTCCAAACCTCCCACAAATCAGTCCAGCCTCCAATGTCAGCATTTTTTCTATTCTTTCTTCACCTCTCCATTTCCATTAATTTATACAATAACATTATCAAAGGCTAACTAAGTCCTCACTGAGCTTAGCACATTCTGATTCTTTTCTAAACCCATCAAAAGCATTGTTTGTGGAAATACCCTCAACTCTTAAACAAAAAGCCTATGCATGGCCTATAGCATACCTTAGACATCCATACCCCATATGCCCAACCAACTGAAACTAAAAATGACCTCATAATGGAGCCTATGCCAACTTGTCCTCTAATGAGAGAAGACTACGAATTTTAGAAATAACTGATAATTCATGCCAAGAGTTTGTTCTTTTCCCACATAAAGAAATTAAGAATTAACATACAGGAGCCTTAACCTCTTCAACCTCAATCCTACTGTTTCTTTCATCCTTCCTAAGAATTGGAACTCATTTTCAAATTCCATCTTCTGACACATAAACAGCAGATACAATCTGGTTAGTTTACCTGTAGACAGATCTCATTTCCTCTTCATAATCAACATTTTGGGGAAGGAAATAAACTTCACTTACTCTCCTAACCACCAATGAGAAAGCTCACAAACTGCAAGCTGGGTATGCATGACTTCCTTTGGCCCAAGCCCTATTCTTATTTCCTCTTGAGCTAAGAAAAGCAGGCCTAGCACTGCCATACAGGAGTGGAGGCAGTTGAGCACCTAAAACCAAAGCAAACTTATGACTTATTTATCATTTTGCTATTGTCATCCTAGCCAAGTAAATGGATGGAAAATCCTAACTCCTACACATAAAATAGGACATGTGGTAACACTGCAATTAAGAGTAATTAGACTTTTTTGTAAAATAAAGATATTTCAGCGATGCTCACACAACTCTTGATCTCAGGGTTGTAAAAGTCTGAGCCCCAGGCTGGGTGTAGAGATTAATTAAAAATAAAGTATTTAATAAATAAATAAACTCTAAAAAGTCAGCATTGTATCTCCATCTAAAGCCCCAAAATGGAATCTTCCATAATGTCCAAAACCTTTTTAATATTCCTTAATGAAGAATGAAAGGAATAGAAAGAACCATGATATGACAGAGAAAACAGTGATCAAAGAAAACAACAGGGTGCTGAAAAGGTTTGCCAGCCCCTATCTTCCAGTATGCAGCTCCTGGTGAGCTGACAGGTGACTGCAGCTGCCTGAGGGGCCTTCGGAGAGACCAGCAAAAGAATACCATGCAGAGCTTGGCCCCAGTCCAAATTGCTGACCCATAGAATCATAAGCAAATAAAATGATGGTTGTTTTATGCCATTAAGTTTTGGGGGTGGTTACCCAGCAAAGTCAACTGAAAAAGCCATTTATCACCACCTGATTGATATATTTTATCTTATTACACTCCATGAAAACACAGACTGTGTTTTTTTGCCAATTTCTATCTCCATCATCTACAAGTCTATTAGTATTTCTGTATTTAATAAATATGCTATATGTGTATCTGAACAGAAGACCATATGTAGTTTTAGTTTTTAAAAATGAAAATCTTGTTAGTTAATATAGATTACTACCTGATAGCACAGTTATTTGTTTTTTTGTGTGTGTACTGTGAAAAAAAACCATTATGGTATTGTTATGAAATGAACTGTCATTCCCCATCCCCCCTCAAAATTTATATGTTGAAGCCCTAACCTCCCCATACCTCAGAATGTGACTGTATTTAGAGACCAGACTTTTCAAGAGGTGATGAGGTTAAAATGAGACCGTTAGATTTGACTGGTGGCCTTATAAGAGGAGGAAATTTGGACACAAACACCAGGGATGCACGCCCCACAGAGGAAAGACCATGTAAGGACACAGCAAGATGGTAGCTATCTGCAAACCAAGGAGAGAGGCCTCAGGAGGAATCAAACTTGCAGACACCTTGGTCATGGACTTCTAGCCACTAAATACAGTGAGGAAATAAATTTCTATCACCTAGACCACCCAGTCTTGCCATGGTATTTTGCCATGGAGCTCAAGCAAATACAGATGTGGAGTTCACATACATTTGTTCTTATAGTTCTTAGGGTCTCATATTTTTACCATAATCTCCCATCACCCAGACCCTACCAAAAGTAGCAAATGAAAAATTATTGAGGAATTTGTAGGAGAAATGTTATGTGACAAGCAATATTTTGAATTTATTTTTAACGAAAAAGAAATAGGTTTTAGTACCATTTCTGTGACTGATGAGCTCTGTGACCTCTATTACCTGTTTAACACTAATCTTAGGTCCATTCTTTTACCAAAGTTTGGTCTAGATGACCTCAAGATTCCCCCCAACCCTCACATTCAATGAGCACCCATGGAAGTAATTACCAGAATGTTGAATGAATTCTGCAAATGATTTAAAAGGAGTTTTATCTCGTATTTTTATTCAGGGCTGGTTGATACCAGTTTGAACTTACAGAAGGGTAGTTTTCCCATTTTGCTGGGGAAAGCAAAGAATAAGCTCTTCTGATTAGTCATATAAGATAGTCATAGAACATAGTTCTTCTACTTTTTAGGGGAGAGGGGATTTTTTGCTGCCTTCTTTCAAGAACCTCTTTTGAAATGAAAGATAATTATGTTTAAGCATTAATATATTGCATTGAGATGGCATAATTTTCTCAGAGTTAAAGATTATTTCCCAATAAAGGTTTCTTCACAAGCAGAGGAAGTGTATTTTAGCAAAAATCTTCCTTCCCTGTAATTTACTCTGAACAGGTTGCCTGGATGAAATCTGTGTTCTGGGTAGTTCCTCTTTTGCTGATATTTATATACAAGCAGTTGGAAAAGTTAAAGGAAAACTGTGTTTTGAGAGTATAATAATTGTTAAATTACACCTGACAAGACTCGATAATTTAGCATTTATGTAGTACCACCAGATTTCCAAAGTGCCTTAAAGTCACCATTGTCTAGTGAAGCAACACTCTGGCTTGGATTTGAGACTTAACATGTATTATATGAAGGAGGTTCTTAAAGATATTAAACAACTTGCTCTTATCACAAGGTCAACTGAGTTTCAGGACTACAAATGAAACGAAAAGCTCCTTAGGCATTTGCTACTTTTGGTGGGGTCTGGGTGATGGGAGATTAGGAACTTTTTCATTTATCAGTGTCAAAATGGAATAGCAGGCTAGCAAAACACATTTTTCCTCCTGGATGAAATATTTTAAGAATAAAGATTTTAATTTCACAGAAATTTCTGATTAATCAACCCTTAAAGTTCAAGGCAAACTATTTTTTAGTGGTTCAGGGCCAAAGTCTTTGACCTTCCTTAAGAAACAGATTTCCCTCTACTTTCCTGATAATGATAGGTATTCCACCTAGGTATATAATTTGTACATACTCTGCAGTAAACTTTTTACAGTGAAATTTTTACAAGAAATGCCAAAATAATCTAGGTAGATCTATATCACATCTAGGTATCTTGGCTTGGTTCCCTGGATTTTTTACTCTTTTCTCTTTTGTGCTGTACAGTATTTTATAGGGTCGCTAAGATTCTAAAATCATCATTATCAGATTATTCTTTAATGCATTTGCAGGAGTAAGAGGATTCAGGAGTATCTCTAGATGGTCTTTCACAAATATGTGTTTTGGAGAGAGCCTGACAGCATGGACTCTGCTTAGGATTCTGTCTCCCTCTCTGCCCTCCCCAGCTCATGCCTGTGCACTCTCTCTTTCTCTCAAAATAAATAAAAACTTTTTAAAAATTTAAAAATTACTACAACACTACAGTAATCAATACAAGTGTGGTACTAGTATAGGATAAAAAAAAGGGATCAACAGAATAGAATGAAGAGAGTTCAGAAATTTAAAAAAGAGAAAAACAGAGTTCAGAAACCCTCCAATTCAAGGTCAAGGGTTTTCAACAAGTGTACCAAAACAAATGAATAGGAAAAGAACAGTCCTTTCAACAAAGGGTGCTGGGATAACACATGCAGACGAATGAACTGGGACCTCTCCTTTTCATAATGTACAAAAATCAATCCAGGGGATACTTCGGTGGCTCAGTCGGTTAATTGTCTGACTCTTGATTTCAGCTCAGGTCATGATCTCACAGCCGTGAGATCAAGATCAACACTTGCCAGACTTGGCTCAGTGCACAGCCTGCTTGGGATATTCTCTCTCTCTCTCTCTTTCTCTCTCTCTCTCTCTCTCTCTCTCTCTATCTCTCCTCTCTCTCTCCCTCTCCCTCTCTCTCTCCCTCTCCCTCTCTCTCTCCCTCTCCCTCTCTCTCCCTCTCTCTGCCTCTCTCTCTCTCAAGATAAATACACTTGAAAATAATCAATTCAAAATGGATCAAAAAACTAAAATATGAGAGCTAAAACTATAAAGCTTAAAAGAAAACATAGAACTAAATCTTCATAACTTTAGCTTAGGCAGTGGTTTCTTAGATATGACACCAAAAGCACAAGCAACAAAATAATAGACGAATTAGACTTAATCAAAATGAATAAGTATGGTACTTCAAAGTACACTATCAAGAAAGGGAAAAGTCAACCCAAAGAATGGGAGAAAAATTTTGCAAGTCATATATCTGGCAAAGGACTTGTTGTATCTAGCATACATTTAAAAAAAAAAAATGTTACAATTCAAAAATTAAAATAACAATTTTAAAATGTGCAAAGGATCTGAATAACCATTTCTCCAAAGAAGAAATTCAAATGGCAAGCAAGCAAATGAAAAGATCCTCACTACAATTAGTCATCAGAGAAATGAAAATTAAAACCAGCAAAATTATATAACACTAGGATGGCTACAATAAAAAAAAAAAGGCGGATAATTACAAGTATTGGAAAGGAAGTGAAGAAACTGAACCCTTCATATACTGCTGATGAAAATGTAAAATATTACAGTTGCTTTGGAAAACAGTCTAGCAGGTCCTCTAACAGGTTAGACATAGAGTTCATAGGACCAAGCAATTCCATTCCCAGATATATTCCCAGATACATACCCAAGAGAAAAACACAGTACAAAAAGTTATACACAAATGTTCATAGCAGCAATATTCCTAAAAGCCCAAAAGTAACAACAACCCGCATGCCCATCAACTGATTAACAAAATGTGGTATAATTTAGTACCAATGCATACAACATGAATAAACCTTGAAAACATGCTAAGCCAGTCACAAAACACATACTGTTTGATTCCATTTATATAAAATATCCAGAATAACTAAACCTATAGAGACAGAAAGTATATTAGTGGTAGCCTATGGCTGAGGTGGGGGGAACCAGAAAGGTAGTCATAGAAGGACTGGGGTAATGGGGTTTCTTTTTAAAGTAATAAAGGCATTCTAAAGTAATAAAGGTAGCCTAGGGCTGAGGTGGGGGGAACCAGAAAGGTAGTCTTACAAGGATTGGGGTAATGGGGTTTCTTTTGAAAGTAATGAAGGTATTCTAAAATGTGGCTCTGATTACACAACTCTGTGAATTTACTAAAAGCTACTGAATTGTACACTTTAAATGGATAATACAGTATTTGAATTGTATCTCAATAAACCTGTTTTCTAATGGTATGTTTAAAATCCAAGACTGTTCCCCTCCTACTCCCCACTATTCCCATCAGAAATGGGGAAAGGGTCATTTTCACAGTTTGCCATGTTGCTGATGTCTCATAATGAAGAATAATGTGTTTCATAATGAGACACAGACTGGACCTATCACTGGACTTTCATTTCTAGCCAAGATGGAGTTAACAGGGGATGAATTTACCTTTCTATTTAAAACAACCCAAACAAACTTGTACAAAATTAATGAAAATTTTAGTTTTTAAGAAACTAGACATGAGGCAATGAAAGACAGTGATCCCTGAGAGATAGGAAACAAATTTGGTGAGCCAGACAACTGCCTGCACTTACTCCCTTTACAAACTTTTTGGGCATGGCACACGAAGAGGAAACTCAAGCAGAGCCTAGCAGACTCCCTTAGTTGAGGAGAAGGAGCTTAGAGTCCAGGCAGACTAAGGGATATTAGAGTTCCAGGTGAAGAGTACTGGAGATGAGAGCTGCACAAATGAAAGAGAAGAACTCCCAAGCTCTGTAGAGAGATCCCTACATACTCAGCCAAGTAATGATCAACTCATGCTAATCTTAAGAAAACTACCCAAGGCTGGGAGAAAAAAAACTATTCAAAAGGATTAGAAAGAACAGTGAAAGTGCTCACACAGGGATGGGAAAAGTATCTGTTCCGCCAAACAAATGGAAAAACTCATAAATCATGGGGAACTAAGCAGAGTATCAGAAAGGTCTTGCCTGAGCAGTGGGGGTTAATTAGCATTAGACCGACCACTGCTCCAGAACTCCTTAACAAAAACCATAAAAACAAGACACAAAAGGTCCAAATTATTTCCAAGTAATTTAAATGCACCCCTAGGAGAAACCTCAAGGATATTTTATAAGAATAAAAAAATACCAGCACCCAACAAGGTAAAATGCATAATGTCTGGCATCCACTCAAAGATTACCAGACAGCAGCACATAACCAAAGTGAGAAAAATCTATTTAAACTAACCCAAGACTGACACAGATATTAGAATTACAGACAAGGACATTAAAATAGGTATTATAACTATATTCCATGTTTTCAAAAAGTCAAGTAGAGACCTAGAAAATATTTTTACAAGACCCAAATCTTCTAAAGATGAAAAAAATACGATGTCTGAGATAAAAAACAGACTGGATGGAATTAACAGCAGGATCAACAGTGAAGAAAAGTTAATGGCACAGCAAAAGAAACCAGCCAAAATGAAGCCCACTGAAGAAACCACTGAAGAAATACTAACCAAAGATTTTTCAAATTTGATGAAACCTCCAAACTCACTGATCCAAGAAGCTCACAAACAGGAACCACAAGAAACATGAAGAAAAGTCCATCAAGACACATCATAATCAAACTGCTCAAAACCAAGGGTAAGGAAAATCTTAAAAGGCAGAGAAGAAATGACACGTATAAATACAAAGGAACATAATAAGGACAGCTTTCTCAATAAAAATAATGCAAGTAAGATGACAGTGGAGGAACATCTCTAAAATACTGAAAAGAAAAAAAACATCAACCTAGAATTCTATACAGAGCAAAAATATCTTCCAAAAATGAAGGCTCAAAAAGTTTTCAGACATACAAACCTCAAAGAATTAACAGATCTGTAGAACAACAACAACAAAAAAAGGTAAAGTCCTTGAGGCAGAAGGAAAATGGTACCAGAGAGAATATGGATCTCCACAAGGAATGAAGAGCACCAGAAATGCTAACCACATGGGTACATGTATAAGGTATTTTTTTCTTACTATTTATCTTTTTAAAAGATAGTTGACTGTTTAAAAATAACAGATATGTTTTAAGATTTATAACATACGTAAATTTAAGATTTATAACATATGTAAAAGTAAAATGTATAATAACAATACTGTGAGGCCAGGGAGGAGAAATGAAAGTGATACTACTGTAATGTTTGTTTTTTTTTTTATTGCACATGAAGTTTATATCATCTGAAGGTAAAGTATGATAGGTTAAAACTGTGTACTATAAACCCTAAAGCAACCTATAAAACAATACAAGTAGAAGTTATAGGTAATAAACCAGAAAATGGAATCATAAAAACACTCAATTAATACAAAAGAAAGGAGCAAAAAGGGGAAAAAGACAAACTACCTATAAGACCAAGTCCTCGGTACAAGACAGAAAAAAATGAAACAGAATAAAGGTCAAGAAAAATAAATAAATTACATGTACAATTTAGCATTTTAAATTATTTTTCACGTAAGTAAAAAATGAAATAAATATTTTCAGCTAATTGAATAGCAAACTAGTAAAATGTCTAATTAAATCTTGGGGTTGATGAATGACAGAGGCCTTGCTTAAATAAAATAAAAAGAATTTTATACCTTGATGGTTAGCATAAGTAATTAAAAAGGACTTTTTTCCAGTATAATTACAGAAAGGTTAGAAATATTTCACTTGATGTTAAATTGTTTTCAAACAAGCCCACAAAACCATTTTACTCTGTACGCTCAGGAAAAGAAAATACCTTTTGTCTATATTATCAAAAAGTAAATACATAAGACCTGAAAAGAAATGCAAAACTTCATCTTTTAAATCACTTCCTTGTATAACCTTAACTCTAGAAACTTACTAAAAACTATTTGAATAGCACAAAGCTGCACACGACTGTTCCTATTTTACAGAGGTTACTTCCAGCCCTAAGATTAAGGGGACCAGCAGCTGAATAAAGTAGTCTCTCCTATGTGTGTAGTGTAGGGCACAATGTAGCCCACTTTGGGCCATCCATTCCCCAAATATTCTAGATATTATTCCACATGCTGCTCAAAGGACACTCTGAGAGGTCTGATGGGAGCTCCTTCCCTACCCTACCTTATGGGGATGCTGAGAGTGCTAAATGGATAAGCTAACTCCAAAATGTTACAAGAGATGCAAAACAATAATGAACACCAAAGCAGCAACAGATGTAGGATGCAAGGCCTCCCAAGAGACAGATGGCTCAAGGCAAACTAAAAGGGAGAGCAACTACCATAATCAATGGAACACACCCCTTCCTATCTTTATTCGAAGTTCTATTAACCAGGATGATGAGTCATCAGCTCCATGGCAAAACAAGCCCACTGTTCTTTGCTCCTCACCCATCTCTGCCTCACCCAGAGAATCTGAATTTAAATCATGAAGTTTCATTGTATATAAAGTTTCACTGTATTTACTTTATCAGATCCAGCTTAGCTATACACTGCCCTGAGCCCTGCTCTTCCCCATCTGTAATATCCTCTTAAAATTGCTTGCTATGTGCTCCACAAGAACACAAGCTGATTGACTTCTCTCCTTGTTCACGGTCACCAGTGACATGCGAGCCTCCCATGGTGCCTGGCACATACCATATACACGTTAAATACCTGAGTAATAAATGATTGAAAGAAATCACGCCTAGCAGAGCAGGCTAAAAATTATCTATAGGCAATGAAACACAAAACAGATACTGAGCCCTCCAAACACTGAAGAGTAAAAAAAGTTGAACATCCACAAGTTTTGTCTGGGAATTAAGGGAAGAAGCAACAAGAATGGATAAAAGACCATATGTACATAGAACATAAATGCTCTAATATGTGAGTTCAAAGAGGAAAGGCCCTGGAATTAAGGCATGCCCTAGCAGGTGAATGAATACATCCAATGAATTGTGCGTCACTTGAATGCACATCTTATCCTCAACCTCAGGCAATACTGAGTGCCTAACCTAGGATCCCTAATAAATTGTATGTCCCTTGGATGTACAGCCCTGACTCAGGTAATATTCAGTCTTTGACCTGAGAGCTCAAACCAGAATAATCCTAAAACTACACAATTACATACAGAGGGTCTCAGAAAAACTAATAGAGAAAGGATCTGACAGTCAACAGTATTCTGTTACTATCATCAGCAGATAAGAATGAAAGTTCTGGGGCGCCTGGGTGGCGCAGTCGGTTAAGCGTCCGACTTCAGCCAGGTCACGATCTCGCGGTCCATGAGTTCGAGCCCCGCGTCAGGCTCTGGGCTGATGGCTCGGAGCCTGGAGCCTGTTTCCGATTCTGTGTCTCCCTCTCTCTCTGCGCCTCCCCCGTTCATGCTCTGTCTCTCTCTGTCCCAAAAATAAATAAAAAACGTTGAAAAAAAAAATTTTTTAAAAGAATGAAAGTTCTAAGCACAAGAATTTCCAAAAAGTATACATAATTAAATTTAATTAGATCTGATTTTAATGCAGTAAGTTCCTTTAAAAAACATATCACAGAAGTACTTAGAAGAATAAAAGGTGAGAAAAATACTCTAAAAGGTATACTTGAAGCAAATCAAATGAATAATCATATTCCCCAATATGACATAACAAATCATTTATATTTAACTTGCTATACATCCTTTGGCCAAAGATTATAGATTGTTTTGCTTTTTTTAAATCCTGGTGAGTCAATAGCTTCTGCCAAGGATGAAAGAACACTCCTGTATTTAGCATCACATGGCAAATGGGCTGGCTACTGCACATTGGAATCCCCCCAAAAAACAGTGAGAAAGAAAAACTGGTTTAGCCTGGTTCTTATTACCAATGACATCACTGATAGTGAACAGTTTGTCTTTACAGAGATAAGAAACTGTACTCATGTTTAAAGAAATGACTTAAACCCAAGGATGACAAATAATGAGAGTGGGGAAGGTACAGGCTTCAGGGAAGCAGACAGGCACGCAGGATGATCAGAACTGGGAGGTGTTTGGTTATACTGCTGACAAATAGGAAGAGCCAGGCAGATAAATCCCCACTCCATTCTACATAAGGTTCCAAGATACAGTCCAATTGCACAGCTCTTCTGAACAAGCCCAGGGTGTCAGGCCAAAACACCTGCTGAATGCATTACTCACAACAGCCAGAAACTAAAAACCACAGCAAGTTCCATCAACTAGTGAATCGACAAAACACAGCATTATCCATACACTGGAAAACTATTCAGCAATAAAAAGGAACAAACTACCATACTTAGCAGTGTGGATGAACCTCAAAAACATTATGCAAAGTATAAGAAAACAGATGCAAGAGGCTTGCCTGGGTGGTTCTGTCAGTTAAGCCTCTGACTTTGGCTCAGGTCATGATCTCCCAGTTGGTGAGTTTGAGCCCCACATTGGGCTCTGTGCTGACAGCTCAGAGCCTGGAACCTGCTTCGGATTCTGTGTCTCCCCCTCTCTTTGCTCCTCCCCACTCACATTCCATCTCTCTGTCTCTCTCTCTCTCTCTCAAAAATAATAAACATTAAAAATTAAAAAAGAAAGAAAATAGATGCAAGAGACTACATACTGTATGATTTCATGTAGTGTAAGAAATGCTCAAAAAAGGCAAATATATAGAGACATAAAATAGACTAGTAGTTGTCCGGGGTTCTGGGCTGAAATAGGGATTAACTGTAAATACTTATAAGGGATCCTGCTAGGGTATGAAAATATCCTAATACTGACCTGTGATGATGGTTGCACCACTCAGCAAATTTATTAAAAATCAGTGAAATGTAGGGATGCCTGGGTGGGTCAGTCAGTTAAGCGTCTGACTTCAGCTCAGGTCATGATCTCATGGATTGGGAGTTAGACCCCCGCAGTGGGCTCTCTGCTATTAGCTCAGAGCCCACTTTGGATCCTCTGTCTCTCTCTCTCTCTGACCCTTCTCAGCTCACAAACGTGTGTGCACGCTCTCTCTCTCTCTCTCTCAAAAAATAAAAAATTTTATTTTATTATTTTTTTTTAATTTTTTTTTCAACGTTTTTATTTATTTTTGGGACAGAGAGAGACAGAGCATGAACGGGGGAGGGGCAGAGAGAGAGGGAGACACAGAATCGGAAACAGGCTCCAGGCTCTGAGCCATCAGCCCAGAGCCTGACGCGGGGCTCGAACTCACGGACGACCGCGAGATCATGACCTGGCTGAAGTTGGACGCTTAACCGACTGCGCCACCCAGGCGCCCCAAAAAATAAAAATTTGAAAAAATAAAAATAAAAATCATTGAAATGTAAACTTACAATGGGTACATTTCACGACATAAAGTACACCTCAAGAAAGGGGTCAGGAAAACCCAAACAAACACGTTTAGCAAACTTCTCTTCTTCAAGAAAAAAAATATCTCTTCTTCAAGGCTTACTCAGAGCAGCAGCAAAACTTGTGATACATAACATCACCCTGCTCTGCACCTTGCCTTGCTTTCCTCATCTCCCTGGGCTTGCATCTCCCAAATTAAGTATCAGCCCAGATGTCATGCACTCAGGCAATGTTTTCAATATTGTTGCTGTTGTGTTTTTGTTATTGCTCTGGACGAAAAGAAGCAAACGCCTGAGTAAAATCCTAAGTTTAAAATCAAAGATAAGTTTAAAATCAGATAGGGGGCGCCTGGGTGGCGCAGTCAGTTAAGCGTCTGACTTCAGCCAGGTCACAATCTCGCGGTCCGTGAGTTCGAGCCCCGCGTCAGGCTCTGGGCTGATGGCTCAGAGCCTGGAGCCTGCTTCCGATTCTGTGTCTCCCTCTCTCTCTGCCCCTCCCCCGTTCATTCTCTGTCTCTCTCTGTCCCAAAAATAAATAAACATTGACAAAAAAAAAATTTTAAATCAGATACAACTTCTAGTTAACTTCCAGTCAGGTGGACTGATCACATGACTCATGCACGTTAATTCCATGAAAATGATCTTAAGGTAAACAGAAGAATTAAGAGATAAAGGGGAAGGGATGACAGCAGAAATCATTTCTATCAGGTTTTGACAGCAAAAAAACGGATGGGGCAGCAATTCATTTACTAAAGAGGAAAACATTACAACTTAAGTACCTGCTGAGAAGGACACCAAGTGAGGTAATAAGCCCCACAGAACCCTAAGAAGATCATTATCTGGAAGCAACTGACACGACAAAATATATGGCTAAAAGCAAGAGCGCTAGTATTTAGTCACTGAATGCCCCAGAACCTCTTCCTCTGTCTCACAGTCTGGTGGCTATTTGACATCACACCATACCCATAAGAAACCAAAGATTAAACTCTGAAGAAACTGAAGGAGAAATGCTCCAGATGAGAGGACATGAGACAAAGTACTGCAACACAGGGTTGAAAAGTTAAGATAGTAGACTGCAGAGCTCCAGCCTTATTCCTCCACCCTGAACCCCAGAACTCCAATAAATAGACAGATAGCCCATAGGCAAGAAAGGCCTCTGAGTGTTCTTAGAGAAAAAGTGACTCCAAGGAAAAGATCTACAGGTATTGAGAAGTGGGTTTCCCCATCCATGAGAACATACTGATCCTGCTTACACTGAAATATCACCAAACAGCCTCCTGCCCATACACACTGAGCCTCCAATTTCACTTCTAGTGCCTTACTCTTAAATATGAACAGAGTTACGAAATACCTGGGCATTTAAGAAAAATCTTTAGCATTAAACACAGAGACCAAAATAAACAAATGGAAAAAATAAAATCTGGAAAAAAAAAACCAGGAAAATAAATGCAGAAGGACAAGAAAACAACAAAATCAACCTATCAAAAAAATCCTATACTCAATATCCTCAGATAGAGGAGATATATCCACAAGAGAATAGATGCAGTCAAAAACAAAAAATATGAAAGAGAGCTGCTCATATAAATTAAAAATACAATAAAGCTAAAAATTCAATAGATATACTGAAATGTAAAGTCAAACACATAATAACAGAGCAAAAAGACAAAAAAAAAAAAGTAAAAGATAAAATAAATTGAAGAGATGACTAATAGAACTTCCAGAAAGAGGGGCACCTGGATGGCTTGATTTTAGCTCAGGTCATGATTTCACGGTTTTTGGTTTAGAGCCCTGCATCAGGCTCCACACTGACAGAGCCTGCTTGGGTGTCTCCCTCTCTCTCCCTCTCTCTACCCCTCTTCCTCACAAGTGTTCACACATTTTCTCTCTCTCGTTGTCTCAAAATAAATAAGCTTTAAAAAATAAAGAAAGCACCTGGGCTGTGCCTGGCACTGCTCTGGTACTTAAACACAGAAAAAAAAAAAAAAAAAAAAAAAAAAAAAGAACTTCCAGAAAGAGAAAGCAGAGACGTTCCTTGGAGGTGAGAACAAAAGTATTTCCCAGGAAAAAAAAGGACATCTCCAGATAAAAAGAAAAAGAATTAACTAAGTATGCAGATCAGTGAATGACAATCAAAGACACTCATAAAACCTAAGAACTCCAGGAATAAATAGAGTATCCCCAAAGCTTCTCAGAAGAAATTTAAAACAGGTCACACTCAAACAAAAAAGAAATGTCTTCAAAATTCCAAGGGAAAACTGGGTATTCAACCCAGAATATTTTCTACCAGATAACATAAAAATCCAATGTAAAAGGAGTGCCTTGGTGGCTGAGTTGGTTGAGTGTTGGACGTTGGCTCAGGTCATGATTTCAGTTTGTGAGTTCTAGCACCATGTTGGGCTTTGCACTGTTAGGGTGGAGCCTACTTCAGATTCTCGTCTGCCTCTGTGCCCCTTCCCGGCTACCGTGCACGTGCTTCAGTGCGCACCTGCGCGCTCTCTCTCTCTCTAAAATAAACATTAAAAAAAAATTTTTTTAATCCAATGTTAAAGAAAAATAAATACATTTTCAGCCATCCAAGCAAGAACTTGAAACTTTTATATGCCATGCACATTTTCTTATAAAGCTACTGGAGGATGTGCTTCAGGAAAATTAGATAGCAAACCCAAGACGAAGACTATTGTATCCAGGAAACAGAAATGATACAAGAGAACAGTTATGTACCAGGTCTAAGGGGCAACCATGCCTGGCCAGCTGTGAGGTACCTCCCCGGGAGGGGGAATCAACAGGTTATCTGGAACAATAAATTATATGAGGTATTCAAGCATTTGGAAAAATTGTTGATAAAGGCGTAACTCTGCTGCGCATCTGATCTTTTAGGGCATTTGCAGGGGAAAGTAACCACAGGTACATAGAAAACTAAGCAAAAGAAAACGTATGCCAATGCAAGGGGGAAGGGATGTTAAAAAAGGATATGTAATCCTATTAGACGGTGGCTCAGAGATAAATGGTATTTACATACTCATAATAACATAAACAATTATCATCTTAACCCAAAATTATGATATACACACTCATTTAAGGGAGGGGATGAGTTTTAAGAGCTAACCTTCAACTACTATCGAAGTTCAAAACTGTAGTTCAACAACTGTAACTACTATTACAAGAAGTCAAGAAATGCATAAAACTGATAAATCAAGAAATAGCCACATAAGCATATCATTTAGAAATACAGCAGTAAAATTCAGCAGTAGCAACTAAAGGCTGAAAATAGATGCATGCCTCTTGGGAACAGGAATACTCCATGATCTGATATGAGAACTTTAGATCACTTGGTTGCAACCATGTGCATTCATAACTTTTGATAGGTTTTGTAAGGCCCCACTTATCATAAAATGAAAATAAAGTTTTTAAGTCATAAAGTACAGGTGTGGTTTTTTTTCAATTATTTTAATGTAACAGGATAATTTGTCAGCATTGGGCCCTATTTGAGATAGTTAGAATGATGCCCCAGGGCTCAAAGGCAAATTATGCACAAAGCTGTGGGCAGCATGTGCCCTGGGTTCCCTACTTCTCAAGGGTGGGAGAACACCTGCTAGGCTTGGACAATGGCCCCAATTCTCCAGCTTGCTGATGCAACAAATCAACCCAAAAGCTCATGAAGAGCCCCCCCCCCCCCACTCCCGTCTCCGTGCAGAATCAATCCTGCCAGTTCAGTGCTCCTCGAAGTGTGGTCTACTGACTAGGGTACAAAGCTTGATAATTTCAAGAAAACAGAGTAACTGTAAAAACTCTTATTGCAATTTGACATTGTATCTTTTGATTCTAATAATAACACTTAGGCTGGTATTTTGTATATCTACTTTTTCATTTCACTTTTCTAGTCATTTTTTTTTTACTGTATCTTACAGTACAAAGAAGCCTTTCTGAGGCTGAAAAAGCGCACTCCAAGTCTGAGCCAGTTCCATGCGCCAGCGCATGTGCTGTGTCTGAATGCAAGTATGCTGGCCGGAGGACCTAGGGAGACAGACACATTACAGGATTTACAGTGGATGTTACATACTTGGCATTTTGTGTCCATTCCCCTGTCCTTCCTGAATTTCTTGAGGATAAACAAACTGCCTGCTTCCTTCACCACTATGTGTATACCCAACATGCACAACAGTGCCCAGGGCCCAGCTGGGATAAGAGCACAGCAAGAAATGGGAGTGGCATGAAACCAGCCCTGTATGGTTCAACATTTTGTATCTCATCTCCTCAACTTAGTTCTTAAGTTCCTCATAATGCTACACAGATATCAGGATTTCTAATATCCCAATTTTAAACACTTGGAAAGTCCTAAAACTTACTCTTGCTTGTGAAATTCTTATAGAAAAAACTGCCTCCCATCACATTACTTCTCTTCTGAATAATGCCAGCGAACTTTTATTACTCAACCAGCCTAACAGAATATTGTATTTTGTCCACTGAACAGTCATGTAACACTATTAAACCTGAGAACATATGGCTGCCACATTGGTCACTGGGAATACATCACCTGGCTTTCTCCATTCTCCTCCTAGCCATCCCTCCATGTGTTCAAAATATCCTGATTCAACTGTGCTGTTATCATGTTGTAAGAGCAAAATACCAACCAAATCTTCCAAAAGCTAAATAAGTACTTGGAAATCTCTACTCCCTGATCATAAAGTAATTGATCCCAAATTAGATAATATATGTTAATACTTTAACACTGGTAATGCAGACTAGTATTATAAAAGACCAACTTGAATTCATGAAAAGTCTGTTTGTAGTAAATATTCAAAAGCAATCTACTTGCAAGCAGTTAGTAAAATGATATGCAATCACTATCTGTGAAAGTTTTTAAAGCACTGTTTTTAAAAGGTAAGATGGTAACCAACAATTGTTTCAACCCTTAAAATTATCACAAACTGTAAATAAGTACTGTTTGATTTTGAGAACCAACTGTCCTATGGTCTACATTTTTGTATAATGTTCATGACAGACCCATATAGAAGATGGGGAGTGAGCCTTCCAGATTATTACATTATTATACACATTAGTGCTGCCCTCTGGTCAACAGTTCTGATTCAGTGTCTGGACAAGCTGGGTCTGAAAGCAGTACACTTGTACAGTTATTTAAATATTCTTTTGGGGGCGCCTGGGTGGCGCAGTCGGTTAAGCGTCCGACTTCAGCCAGGTCACGATCTCACCGTCCGTGAGTTCGAGCCCCGCGTCAGGCTCTGGGCTGATGGCTCAGAGCCTGGAGCCTGCTTCCGATTCTGTGTCTCCCTCTCTCTCTGCCCCTCCCCCGTTCATGCTCGGTCTCTCTCTGTCCCAAAAATAAACGTTGAAAAAAAAAATTTTTTTAAATAAAAAAAATTCTTTTGCTGTCTACCAATTTTTAAAAAATGAATGGAATACAGAAAAATGAAAGCACTGATACTAATGATAGGAAGCACAGGCATCATAAATTTAATACAACGCAAGAAGTGGAAAGTATCTGATGCCCTAAGAGTAGGCAATCTCTTGGCTTAAGCAGCTGTTCACAACCAGATGACCAAGTATTTACTAATCCAGCAAAGAAACAAAATAAAAGACTATGTATAAAATTCATGTGTCAAAGCATCCATCTCTAGTTTAAATATTTTTAGTTCCCTGGGAATGAAACTCCTTAGATGCTTATTCCTTGGCTTAGCACACCTGTTCAGAGATGCATTATTTCAAAAGTAGGATGTATTACTTCAAAGTCTTTGCCCTGCTAGTATCAGTCTGCAAAACCAACAAACACACACTGCACCAAAAGTGCCCCCAAATAATATTTTTGGATTATCTCAATACATAGAAATATATACATAACCAAAATTGGTTAAGAGAAAAAGGCAAAAATACAAGATTACAGCTATGCAAATGAACATTTATTATAAAGTTTCAAGCAGTAAGAAATTTTAAGACTACCATGAGTAGGATTTTATGTGGTGGTTGGATTTTCTATAAGTCTTTTTATTTTTATGATTTTGTTTAATTGAAAAAGTTTTTGGAAATCTGGGGTTGATATTTTTAGGAGAGTTACACACCAATACATGTTCAACAGAGTTGGCTTCCTCCCACCTTACCCAAGTCCAGAATTCTTCCAGCGTTCATAGCTCTAAGTCTCAGAACAAGTCTGTACATGCCACTTGGCGGCAGTTGAAACCTTCTTACAATGGAAACGTTTAGTTCCTCAAAATTCATTTTGCCCCACTGGATGCCTTTACCTCCAGTTAAGAACAAGAGATGCCACACGTAAGGGATAACATTTAGAGAACCCTCTCCCACAAGTTTGTTTGCTCCAAAATGTTAGACTAATGATTTTTAAAAGCCACACGATTTCTACAGCACTCTACTGCTGAGCAATTGAAAGTAATTTTAGCACTTTCACAGATCCCAAGGCTCCTCCTAATCCAGTGGGCAAACAGTGTCCCCATTTGAAGGGACACGACCAAAGCCTGCAGATAATGACTGAATTTAGCAGGTTGACCTCAGCCAGGAAGAATGCCCAAGAATTCAGCCCCAAACCCTTCCCCTCTACCACCACTGCTACTACCGTTTTGGCCTTTACCTCCCGTCTTCTGGACCACTGTCTGAGGACAACCATCTTACCTGCTCCTTTCCCAAACATCATCTGATCAGGTTTCCTACTTACTCCCAAGGGTTCCCCAATCCCAACAAAATTTTCAATGACCCCTCAATGCTCAAAGAATGACATCCCTCCTTAACTGGCAAGCATATAATCTCTCCCCCCAAGATGCCACTACTCCCTAAACCTCAAAGTCACCCTCAGCCCTTCTGTCACACACCCCCATTCCCCTTTTCTTCAGTATATGAGGGGGACAGTATTAGCACCACACCCTAACAGGTGGCAAACTCTGTGTTGCTTCTGCTTACCGTCTTTGGACCTAGAGTACTCAAAGTCTACAGCCTACCTTTCCTCCAAGAACAGGTTCAGACAGGGTCAAGATGTTCAAATCTCCAGAAAGGCTGCCATCCTTTCTGTGAGCAAGCCCCGACCCCAGACATTGCACCTGCTGGATTCTAAACTCCCTAACCTCCCCTCTCACTACCTACAGTAAGTACCTTTCCAAAAGCAGGATTTTCCTTCTCCTAGTCAAGACATTTGGAATACTAGTCACTGTATGCTCACCAAATACAAAATAACAAGGTAACAGTAACCCCAAGGGAAAAACAAAAATTGTCAAATAAATATTAACAATAATAAAACCCAATATGACACAAAAACAAGCATTTTTCTGGTTTTGATTTTTCACACTGTCCCTCTTTGATGAAAATAACTAAAATTCACTAGATTTACTCAACATGCACAAGATCATCTTATAAATGCTCCTTTTGTAAATAAATGTTATTCTGAATGAAACCCCATAAGCTGAAATTCACAATGTTTTTCTTAGGTTTTAATTTATGAATAGCCTTCACGGTTATCCCTCAGAAACCTAATGCAAAAACTAAATTTCTCTAAACAGAATATATTCTGTGTTTCAAATCTTAGTTATATACTCTTGAACTATACTCAAACTATTTATCAATTGTCACCAAATTTGGGGGTACTACCCAAAAAAAGGCACTTTCATAAAACATATCAAAACTCAGAAAACTCCCTCTTTTTACTCATTCACCTCACATAAATACAATCTTCTCAAAATAAGCAACCACAGTCACTAAAAAAATAAAAAGTTCACAGAAAAAATAGAAAATATAACAATTAAACAAATTAGCTACAGGGTTCAACTTAAAGATATTTTACCTGAAGTTATGTGAAGGGGGGAAAAAAAAGCTTCTTTATAAACAACAAATTATCACAAATATTTTCCCCATTCAAATGCGATTCACACCAGTGGATGTTTAGCAACAATAAACAAGTGCTTAAGTGTCAATAATCCAACCCCAAAACCACCATATACAAATCACGCCAACAAATCCTAAATAAACTCCTCTGCATAATGTAAATTGTTCTAGAAATTAGACATTGAAAGGGAGAAGAAAATGGAGATATTAACTGCCTCCCTTATTTCTATCATCTATCAAGACTGAACTTCCCAGTATCAGTTCATAAGTGCTGTGATAGTAAGGAAACATATAAGAAAAATCAGGAAAACCTTAACGCTGAGTATCTGATACTAAGGAATTAACTTTTTAGGTTTGAGAATAGCATTATCTGAATTATTATCTGATTATCTGAAAAACAAAATGATACATACTGAAGCATTTAGTGAAATGGTCACTAGGCTTTACCTTAAAACACTATGGAGAGATAAAGACCACAGATGAAACTAGATTAGTCACCTGCTAGTAACTATTAAATTAGGTGATCTACTCTCTCTCCTTGTGTATTTTTTAATTTTTCCAGAATAAAATAGAACTGCTGGTGAGCAAAATCTCAGGCACTATTTTGTGTGTGTGCCACTTTTGCACAGACTTCTTAATTTGTTAGGTTTGCATAATTTGAGAATTTCTTCTCAACTGTACAGACTTTGTAGTCAGAGAGCTGTGTCACTGCCAGTATCCCAAATGCTTCCCAACTGCACTGCTCAGCAAATCTATTTCAAAAGCTTGGGGGAAGGAGAGGATAGAACCAAAGGAAAGGAAGAGGGAAAAAAACTTAAACAAGAACCTGCCCAAACTACTACCAATAAGGAACACCCACCTCTGAAAGCCACTTAATACACATTCAGGTTTCATTCTTTCTTTCTTCTTCTGGTTTAAAAATGGATTGTTGGCTTCTAGTTTACTTCACTGCCCTTCACATCCATGCTGACTGAGGAAGATACAAACAATCCAACTACTGTGTAACCAGGTCAAAACCAAGCTTTGGCTAACTCACTTGGAAGAGTACACTCACCACTTAGATTTGGCCAGAAAAACTGGGCTAGAAAAAAACCGACTGGGGCTTAAACAAACAGTGGGGCTGGGGAGAACGTCTTAGAGCCAGTTACCAGGCCACTCAGTGAGTTGCAACACAATCTTTTCCAAAATTTTCCAAAGTCTTCCAAATTCAGTTGAGCCCAGCAGGCTGAGTTAACAGGGCTTCCTTTCAAATTCAAAAACCTGGCCCCGGCCCCAACAGTTAACCAACAAAACACATGCTAATTCACTTGAGAACACCTAAGAATACAGACTCAAGTTCAGACCGCAGGCCGGTACAGAGCCCAGTACATAGCCAGGCCAGGGGAAGTTGGGGCTGGGGAGAGGCGTTCAATCAACAGATAAATCCTATTCAGAAAGCATAAAAGAGACAATAGGATCCACACTTAATTGGGCCTAAGAAAACGTCTACAGTCAGCTTCCAACCCCCTCCCTCCATTTTTAATGAAACAATGACAATTCTTCAGGGTGAACCACAAAGCCCTGCTTCATAAGATTTTTTTTTTTCTATCCCAACCTTGTACTCACTCTAACAGCTAGAAAACACCCCCAGTGTAAATTACGTATAGAAAACGTTTCATAGGAAGAAATAAATCAGGACCCGGGAAATTTAACATTCTGTTTCAAATTTTCAAGATCTGTGCCTCCATTACCTACAGCTCTTTCAGACGCTCCAGAATGTGCACTGAATAAAATGAACAGCACTGTTAGTCACATCAGGTGTCAGCTACTCAGAGAAGACTCATCGTCTCCAGATTTGTTAGTTTCATTTACCGTTGGGGGGGGGGGGGGGCGGGTGTTAAAAAAAAAAAAAAAAGAGAGAGAGAGAGAGAGAGAGGGAGAGACAGGCCTGGGGTGGGTGTGCAATCTGGGCATCCTCTTGACTCCTCACTCTCCCTCATCTCTGTTTCAATTACACACCTGTCAAACAGGTTATTCCTGGAATTCAGATTTTATAATCCTCACGCTGTAATTCTTTCCTGCTCCTAGTGCACAAACACACGCCCCTCCCTGCTTCCCCAAAATACGTATGTATCTATCAATAGGATGTGTGATAGAGTTTTTCAAAAGTCGCAGGTAACACCAAACTCCTCACCTTCAGCACTTGGCAAACATTAAAACGAGGCAACACGATGACAATTTTCAAGAAGGCCAAGGCAGTGGCTCAGGATAATCATAGGCCAGGCCTCCCTATACTGAATTCTCATTAATACACACAAACTCAGAACTGGAGAAAACCAAAGAATTAAGGTTGCCGTATAGAAAAAAAAAAAAAAAACTGTTTTTCCCATTTTATTGAAGAAAAGTGCATGCCTAAGAGTGTAGCTTATTTCCTTATCTCAAAGCCAGGAAATGAGTGAGGTCTTTTAAGGCCAGCCTGAATATAAACTCTTGTTTAAAAACAGAAGGACTGCAAGGCGAAACCCCTTTCCCAACTTTGGCCAAGTGGCGTGGCCTCCAGTCAGCGGCGTGTTTATCATCCTTTTCCTCGTCCCCCAACAAGAAGTTTCAACGTGCCACGGGAAACAAAGACGGCGCCCCACACCGACCTTATAGACTTGTCCATAGGTGCCATTTCCAACCACTTCCACCAGCTCAAAAATCCCAGCAGGATCCTGGAGAAGAGGAGGGGAGGGGTTAGAATTTAAAAGCAGCACAACAATGAATAAATAAAGCGGGGCAGTCGGAGAGAAACGGCGCTTGCAAACCAGGTGGGCTTGGCCCAGCGCGGTCACCCAAAGCTCGAGGGTCGCGCCGGGGCCGCGGAGGGCGGCGGGGTGGGGGCGCCTGCGGAGGGTCGCGCCCCGCCGCCCCGCACATGCCGACGCAGGCAGACAAAGGGGCCGCCGCGCCCGCGGCTCTGCCCGCGGCGGCGCCCGAGCGCCCGGCGGGGTAGGGCGCGGCCCCAGCTCCCCGCTCCCAGCGCGCCCGCGGCGGGGCCCGTCGCGGCCACTCACCCGCAGGGAGGAGAGGTCGATGTCCACCAGACTTTTTGCAGGGGAGTCGTTCGCCATTTTCCCTTTTTGCCACCAAACAAAATAGTACCAATAAATATATCTGTTTCTCTATTTATTTCCGTCACAGGCCAGGCCGCCGACGGCGCCTCCTCGCTAGGGAGCGGGCCGCCCGGACTCCGCCTCGCGAGGCCGGGGGCGGCGGCGGCGGCGGGCTGGTCACGGCTCTCGGCCGGCCCGGGCCGCGCGCGGAGGGCGGACGGAGCGTGCGCGGGGCGGCGGCGGCGGCGCTCACACCATGGCGCGGGGCGGCCGTCAGGCCCCCGGGCGTCGCCCGCCGCCTCAGGCCCCGGCGCCCGCGCCCCGCGCCGCGCGCCTAGAGGACGGGCCCGGAGCGTGGGGCCGCGGCGCCGCCGAGAGTTGAGCGAGTGAGCGCGAGGCAGCGAGACAAAGATAACCCGGGAGGCGGGGGCGGAGGCGGGGAGGGAGGCGGGGAGGGAGGGGGCGGCGGCGGCGAGGGAGGAGGAGAAACGGGACACCGAAAATATATTCTGAGGAGAGAGAAAACAGCTCCCCCTCTCCTTCTCCGGCAGGAAAAACGAGCGGAAACGCACTCCCAGCCCGAGCCCCGCTGGGGAGGGCGCGGGGCGAGCCGCCCGCTCGGCGTGAATATTCAGCAGGGGTGGGGCCCGAACAATGGCCGGCCGGCGGGCAGCGCGGACAGCGGCCGGGATGCGGCTACCGGCCGGCGCGGCGCTCGTAGAAAGGGCCAGAGTAGGGACGAGACGGACCGGGATGTCCTCGGTGAGGTGCCGAGGGTGAGGAGACGCCCCACCTCGCGCTCACAGAACGGAACAGGATCGACCTGGCCCCAAACGCACAGAGGCTGACGGAGCCTTGTCTCCGGCAGGGGGTGCGTCCCGTCCCGCCCGCCGGCCGCGCCCGGGCTCTAAAGGGACGGGAAGGGGGTGTAGCCCGGCCAACGAGGGGCCGCCCTTTTTCCTTACCCCCGCGTATCCTATCCCCTTCCCCCACCACCAGATTCTATACCCCTAAGACCCTCATTTCCGGTTTCCCTACAAGGTTTTCTTTTCCTTTCTTGCAGGCTACGCTTGTGACACGCTTGTAGGGGCGGAATTCGTTGAGCATCACCTGGCCGCCCGGTCCCAAGGCTTTCAGTGGAAATAGTATCCAAAGCAGCTTCTCTTAATTGCCGTGCGCTGACTTCCTTACCTCCTTCATTAGGTGAGCACTGTGCTTGGGGCCCTAAGTGCTAACCCCAGTTTGTGCCTAAGATCGTTAAGGATCAATAAACAGGCTTCTAACAGTAACTTTGGAAGCTTTTCCGTAGTTAGGCAATTTGAGCCTCTTATACAAGGATATATTGTCTGCGCACTAGGACCATTTTCATCACACCATTCCATTGTACAAAAACTTTCAATGGCTCCCTATTACCTCACAGCAGGTTCGAAACCGAAGTGCGTCGGAATCACCAGGAGGGATTGTAAAAGCACTGATTGCTGACCCCACCTTCAGCAGGTCTGGGATCGGCCTGAGAATATGTACTTATAACAAGTTGTCAGATGATGCTAGCATTGCTGTTACAGGGATCACATTTTGAGAACAAAAGCCTTACAGGATGAAAATCCAAGGCCCTTCACAATCAGGCTTCACAAACATCACTGTCATCATTGTGTACCATTATGTATGCTTTATGTACAGGACCCAATTTAACCTGTCTTATAGCCCTTATGTATTGTTATCCACATTCTCATCCTCATCCAAGGATGAGGAAACCAAAGTACTGAAAGATAAGGAATGTGGCTAAATTCCTTAAAAGCACAGCCTGGAAGTAGAATAGGGGTTCTCACTGGGTCAGCCTACTCAGAAAGGCTAAGACTCTGATTCAGCCAAGTTAACCTTTTACCCAGAATATGTTTAGCACTCTCCTGCCTCTCAACGACTTGAAGATTTTCAACTATGAGAATCCCTTCTGAGGGACTCCTGGAATCCATTGATTAGGAAAGTCATAGTAACCAAAGTGTTCCTGTGAATTGAAGTAGAGTGTTTCAATGATTTTGTTTTTTAATCTATTCACTGCAATGGCATTATGTGTGAGTGTAGATTATTTACTCAAAGAGCTAGATTGCTGTGTATGACATGCTTCAGACCATATTACTACCACTAATATTTAGTAGTAGTATTAGTATCAGGTAACATATTAGGTTCAGACAGTGTGCTAAGCATTTACCGTACATAATCTCATTATTCTTCACATTAACCCCAAATGGTACTTTTATTTTTCCCACATTACACATTAGAAAACCAACATGTAAAGAAGTTAAGTGACTTCCTTGGGGAGCACAGCTGAACCCACTGAAGAAACGCAGCCCCCCCACCCCAAGCCAGCCTCCCTCCACAGGTTCACTCATGATTTTGAGGCCCACCTCTGATCACCCACTTCTTCTCTGCCTAGCCAGATTCTCCATCATCACCTCAAGCACAGCTCAGGAACCAACTCTTCCTTCTCCTACAAGCTTTCCCTGAATCTGTCTCTCCTAAACTGTTATTTCCCATGTCACCATTGTGATGGTTACATTCCATTTTCAATTCAGTACCTTTTCTTGAAGTACCTTACCCAGTTCAAGGCGCTGGCTTAGCTATTGCCTGAGATATAAGGAAGAGCTTACAATTTGATAATGGGTATAAGAGTCTCATGAATAGCTATAGTTAAAGGCAGAACGTTATGAATTCTGGCTGTATACGAAGAACATTAAACAGGTCTAGTGGAAAGTATGCTAGATTTGAGGCAAAACTAAACTAGGTTTGAACTTAGTTTGTTATCAGTTGTGCAGCCTTAAACATGTTACTTAAATTCTGAGCCTTTGTTTCCTCTTCTGTCAATAAGATGAAGACTAGAGATTAGAAGAACCATTAAGAGGCCGTCTCAAAAGCACAGGACAGAGTAATAAGGCCTGGAAAAAGGAGATACAAGGTCTTGGGCCAGTAGACTCTCTTAAGACTTGGCATCTGATAGGATGCCAGAGTTAGTGTAGACAAGAAGATAAAAGATTTACTTGTGGCTTAGAGCTTTGTTCGCACTTGGGACGATGTTGTCAGGAACACAGGAAAGGATACAGTTGTTGACTGGTGGTGACAAAGGAAGGTTTTGTTTTGGACTCTGTGGGAAGTTAGTTAACTTTTCACACAGAAATATCGACACCTACCCAGCTTGTAACTCTGCTTGAGATCTGAGGGTGAGGGCCATTTTCTCAATCAACAGTCCTATGTTAGCTCTGGCTGCCATAACAAAATACCATAGACTGGGTGGCTTAAATAACAGAGATTTATTGTATCGAAGTTCTGGAGGCTAGAAATCCAAGAGCAATGTTCCAGCTGATTTGGGTTCTGGTGAGAGCTCTCTCCCTGGCTTTCAATGGCCACCTTCTCAGTATTGTCCTCATGTGGGTTTTCACAGGGAAAAAAAAAAAAAAAGCTATCTGGTATCTCATAAGGACACCCACCCCTATTCTATCAGGGCCCCACCTTTATGACCTTATGAATTTAACCTTAATTATTTCCTTAGAGGCCCCATATACAAATATAGCCTCATTGGGGCTTAGAGTTTCAACACAAGGGGGACACAAGCATTCAGTCCATAATAAGCCATATGCTGTATGGTACCAAGAAGTAGACTTAAGTCATGGCCCTTGTTCCTAAGAATCTATTTGAGACCACAAAATAAACCGACCCAAAAAGACAATCAAAATAATAATCTGGAAAATAAATGTTTGGCATTTTAGGCTGGAAGAAAAGATAGCTTGCTTAGACAAGGAATGTGAAGTTGGAAAAATTAGGAACCTGGCCACACTGGGCCAGAAGACTCGATTCAGAAGACCCTGAGAGGTAAAGCTAGACAGGTTAGGTGGGACCAGAAAAGCTAAAGCATGGGTGATGTGGAGGTTAAAAACAGAAGCCAGATTATCAGTCAAGTCAAGGGAGAAACAGCCTAGCCTTGGCTTTCAAGAGCTCCACAGGCAGGTTAGATGCTCATGTATTCAGCAGGCCATGAGATACAAATGTGTATCTTCCCAGGGTACAATGGGCCACACGACAGTTACCCAGTCACACAAGTCCCAAGGGGAACTCAATTATGCAAGAGGTCATCAGTGACAACTCCCTGTATATCACTTTACTTATTTCATAGTTTTTTCTTTGTTGCAAAAATATTGGTAGAAATTTTCAACCTCCGTATAAGGGCAAGAAGGGCAGAAGATCTGTGAAACTGGACTACATGATTATAACTTAAGGGCTCAGGGCCAGTGAGGGCTTAGGTCAACTGGAAATAAATGATGGAAGTGGTAGTGAGCAGGGGGAATTGAGTCAAACAAAGGAAGCAGTGGTGGAATGTGTTCAGGAAAATCCCAGAAAGGGAAAAGCATAGGTTAGGAGTCAGAGATCTAAGTTCTTCTTCTCTGATAGACAAAGTGTTAAGCAAATGCTTACCCTCTCTGTCTCTCAGTTTTCTAACGTGTGAGATTAAGGACTTGGATTGAAATGATTGAAAGATCCTCTCAGGACCTTAAAAACTCACATTTATATCATCACCCTGGTCTCAGTCCTACCACTGCTCATACCTTTTAACCAGAGTGGAAGAGGGTTGATATGAGCAATGGAAGTTAATGGAACATGTGGAATGTTGTAGATTTGGCAGCAAAGCTCAGCCCTTTAAAAGCCAACTTTGAGCATTGGTAGAGTCAGAATCTTTTTTGACTGGTATATCAGTTGAATTAAAAGGAAGCAACTACTCTAGTGCACAACAGGATGGAAGGCGTAGGATGCAGAAGCAGATCAAAGGGCAACAAAAGAAGAAGCAGATCACAGGCAAAACAGACATCCTACCCTAGCTACCAGGGCTGTTGATGTTGTCACTTCTGTCATGAGGAAGTTCTCTTAGTTCAGACCTTCAAAAAGGAGATCCTGAGACAGAGATTTGGTGCAGGTAGTTTATTTGAGAGATGATCACAGTAAGTCCAAGTGAAGGAGAAGGAAAAGTGAAACATGGAGATGAGCCAGTGAGGAGTATGTTAAGGAGCAGGTTTTACTCTGGGCAGCTGGGCTAGATGGACCTAGCTAGCTAGAAAAAGAAAATGTAGATTCCTCTTACTTTATGAGTTCAGGAAAAGTTTTCTGTAAACGTATATTTAAAAAACAGAACATGGGGCGCCTGGGTGGCGCAGTCGGTTAAGCGTCCGACTTCAGCCAGGTCACGATCTCACGGTCCGTGAGTTTGAGCCCCGCGTCGGGCTCTGGGCTGATGGCTCAGACCCTGGAGCCTGTTTCCGATTCTGTGTCTCCCTCTCTCTCTGCCCCTCCCCCGTTCATGCTCTGTCTCTCTCTGTACCAAAAATAAATAAAAAACGTTGAAAATAAAATAAAATAAAAAACAGAACAGTGTTTTAAACACAGAGGAACTTGCTAGTTCTAGAAAACCTATTTGAAATGTTATATGAAGGGGGTTACTGTCCCTTAACTTAGCCTTTTTGTAAATTTGTATTTTGCAAATAAGCATATAAGGATTGCTTCAATCAACTTCCACTGTGAAAAGTTCTTTATGTAAAAAATCCTCAAGGGGTCTCAAGAATGAAGTCAGAGATAGCCCTAGCCTTAGAAATCAAGATGTGAGCCATAGGAAGTGGTTAGGAGAAGCTGGTTGGGGACATTAAATAGTTGTCAAGTATGTCTGTTTTTGATAGAGGGTTTGGTGAATGGAATCAGAGGCTCTGCCAAGGGTAGACCAAGGTAGTCCTGCTAGCTGAAGAGATAACAGTTTTTATTTATATTTGATCATATATTTGTGTCCTCTACAGTGAAATTTCAGGAAATGACTAGACCAATGGGCCTCTCTCATGTTCAGTTATTTAATATGTCACCACTGAAATAGATCAGATCCTGGCCAGTATGCATCAGAACCTCCATTGAAGAGGAGTTCAATCATAATCAAGTTTATCCCTTTAAAAATTAATGAATCACAAGGCTCCATTAGTGCAAGTTGGCCAGTCCTATTGATTTGCAGTTCTCAGTTGATTATAGTGATTCTACTCTCAAAATATTCCATACTCTATAAAGTGTGCTCTATAAAAAAGATTAAGTGGTGACCTACCGATGACAAACTATGAACTGTAAATGCCATATTTATGAATTACAAAATTTGAGGCCTTTCTTATTCTTTTGAACAAATATAATTGTCATTTTCATCTTCTCATCTATGTCTGTGTTCTATATTTAGTGGCCAACTAATCATCAGGACCAGATCGAGAAGCCAGCGATGACTGACATGGATCATCTGGATCACCTAATTGTTGGCTAAAGACAGCTCCTTGAGGTTAGTTGGGAGTGGGGCCCCTGGTGCTGGGGAGAGGAAGAGCTGGATGAGAAAGTTTGTTTGGATCAGCATAAAGTCTTTATCACTCCGGGAAATGCAAATCAGAGTCACAAAAAAGAAAAACCACTTATTCTCACAGAATTGCATCTTTTATTGCATTAGAACTGATCATTATTAGCTGGCTTCAGATTTATAATAGTGTTTGTGGAGAAGTGCTACATAAAAATGATCTTTAGAATCACAGCTTTGCTCTTCAATTATGTAGAGAGGACAAAATGAAGAGAAAATGGGGCACCAATAGATGGCAAGAAGAATTAAAGAGGGAATACTTTGGAAAAGGCTACAACATAAGCCAAGTTAGAAATGTCACTGCCCATTTTGAAATTTCCAGGAACTGGGAACAAGACAGTCATTCAGAAGAGAGAACCAGTGGCCTAGGAAAAATTGAAAAGCTGTTTTTCATAACTTAATTCTTTACACACTTCCGACCTTAAGAAAATCCCTTTCTGGAGTGCCTGTGTGTCGCATTCAGTTAAGTGTCCAAGGACTTCGGCTCAGGTCATGATCTCGTGATTCATGAGTTCAAGCCCCGCATCGGGCTCAGTGCTGACAGCTCAGAGCCTGGAGCCTGCTTCAGATTCTGTGTCTCCCTCTCTCTCTGCCCCTCCCCCACTTACTCTCTCTCTCTCTCTCTCTCTCTCTCTCTCTCTCAAAAAAAAATAGACATTAAAAAAATTTTTTTTAAAAAGAAAGAAAATCCCTTTCTGCATAGCCATTTTAAACACAAAGTGGATAAAGAACTAGACTATGTGTTCTCTTTTACAAAAAGTGTTCCTCTGAACCTTAGGGTTCCTTGGAGGCAGTTCAGGGGCTGCCTCTATCCCAAAGGAGGTCAAGGGAGTTAGTAATAGGGCTGCTGAGATTATTGCTGGTTCCCTGCCATCACACAGGTTCTGCTTTTCTATGCTTTATAAATTGGGAATATGAGTAACAGTTTATGAAGACAAGATTTCCATGGCTAAGAAAAGTTTACAAATCTCAAGCGAAGGTATACTTAGAACCAAGATTTCTATGATAATATGACACAGATATCTGTTAGATAGGTTTATGCTGAGTTCAAAACTAAGCAGCACATTAGGCATTTTTAAATCATGGTTATGACCTGAGTAGAAATGATGCAGGAGTGGGAATCAGGAAACCTAGGGTCTGTATTCGATACTACCAGAAGCTGCATTGTCATGGTGGTTAGAGCACCCAGACTGGTGCATGATACCAAATATTCACGAACTGGTTCATTATTATCAAATGTTTCACTCTCCTACTACATCTTCTACACAGATCTGAGGATTCCTGTCTATAAGTGTGACTGTGATCTATTAGGGTCTATTTGACAGCCTGTTTTTTACTAAATAACCTACCTCCTGTTTTTCACATAGCACATTATGGAGAGGTTGATGAGATGATCATTTTTAATTTCTCAGAGTCGATGCAAAAGAATGATTGAGAAAGTTAAAACAGGAGAATTATAAAATAGAGTTACAAACAATAATCTGGGCAACACTGCTTATATTGACAAATTTAAAGAATGTTTATGAAAAGTCTGTAATAATAGAGAAATGTATGTTGTAATGGTAATTGAAAATATCACTCTAAGTTTGTATGAGATTATAGTCATAGCTGCACAAAAGCTAAAAACTATTCCAAGGAAAAATTGGGAGGAAATACATCAAATTTTAGTACTTTTTGGCTGACAAAACTGTGACATTTTTTTTTCCTTTCAAGAAGTGATTCTACAAATTCCCTTTAGCAGCATATCTATTTTATGAATTAAAAAATACAAACTTAGGGGCACCTGGGTGGCTCAGTCAGTTGAGTATCCAACTCTTAGTTTTTGTTCAGGTGACAATCTCACGGCTGCATGGTTCGAGCCCCATGGCCAGGTTCTGTGCTGACAGTGTGGATCCTGCTAGAGACTTTTCCCTCTCTCTCTGCCCCTCCCCCACTTGCACTCTCTTGGTCTCTCTCAAGATACATAAATAAACTTAAAAAAAAATACAAACTTAAATTTTAAAAGAAAATGAAATAAAGTAATTGTATTAGTTTCTAGGGCTTCCCTAACAAAATATCACAAACTGGATGGCTTAAAACAACAGAAATGTTTTGTCTCACAATCTGAAGGCCGGAAGTCTGAAATCAAGGTATTGGTAGGCAACATTACCTCTGAAACCTGTAGGAGAGTCAGTCCTTCCCTGCACTCCTGGTAGTTTGCTGGCAATTTTTGGTGTTCGTTGGCTCACAGCTGCATAGGTCCAATCACGTGGCGTTCTCCTTGTCTGTGTCTTCACATGGCCAACTTCTCAAAAGGACTCCAGTCATATTGAATTAAGGGTCCACCCTATTCCAGGATGACAATATCTTAACTAATTATATCTTCAACCACCCTGCTTCCAAATAAGGACACAATCTGAGGTACTGGAGTTTAGGAATTCGACATATCTTTTTTGGGGAGAACATAATTCAACCTATAACAGTAATTTAATGATTTCGATATTTCTTAGAGAAGTTGAAGACTATTATTCTTTCTTACCCTCATGTAGTGGTTTCCAGTTTAGCACACGGATGGTTTAGAAAAGCAGTGGTTTTGATAGTTTTTGCTCTGACTTCCTCACCGTCCCTCTTGCCATCCCTCTCCTTATCTAACATGTATTTATTAGGCATATACTGAGTTTGTAGCACTGTATTAAATCCATCAAAATTTAAAAATCACACAAAACTTTCTTCTAACCATTAGCTACAAGTTACTTTCATTTTTCAAATAGACTGACTTTTTTATAATGAATGACTTCAGTTTGTAAATCACCATAAAGAATTACCTTTAAGTTAGATAAAAAAAAAATTTCTTAGACCATTTTACAATTATATAACAGATGACTGGGGGAAAAGGCAGAAGAAAACTAAAGAAGAAATGGTCCAAATAGAAATTAATTTGCTTGTTGTAAAGCCAGAAGCAATACTTTTCAGCACTGAGTAATCTCCAGTTTGGCTGGGATATTTGTAAATTAGCTAACTGTTTTAAAATAGTGTCTTACTGGCTTTGAACTATTCTTTGTGACTTTTTCCCACTGCGTTGCTAGAAATAGCTTCTTGTTTTAAATTGAAATTTAAGCATGTTTATTTAATTTTTTGAAAGAACTCTTTTGCTAAGTTTGACAGAATTTCTTGATGTAATAATATAAATAAGGGAATATAGTGTGGCATGGATAAAATGAGGATGACTTTCTTTATATTTTCTAAGTATGATCATATTGCTTTTGGAAGCAAAACTATTTATTTCCCTTGTTACATCCATGCATTTATTTTAACGAGTATTTATGAGATTCAGTGACATATTCAAATCAGCATGTGTATTCCATTGTGTAGTTATTCCCTTTTATTTCCAATTTCTTGTTAGGAATGCTTTGTGTCTAAAAAGCTAAGGAAATTAAATGCAAGACTCTGTCAATACAATGAAACTTTACTATGTACAAGTCAGGAAATTAGAATATGTTGTACCTCCAGCAGCTGGTATTGGGCTACTCTGAACATTGTAAGTCAGGAAAGTTAAAGTGGGGCAGTTTTTGCTCTCAAGGATTTTATCTGGATACAAAAGAATATCGCTTCTCCCCACTGAGTGCAGAGCTCTGAGGCCCCTGAATCCTCAACATTTTCTGCTCCCAACTCCCCTTCTCTACTCTGCAAGAAGGCAGCTACAAATCAGACTGATACACTACCTGTGATGATGTCACAGGGGTAGTGTGCAGCAGAATGTAGTAGCTCTCCCAGCACTGCTACTGGTAGTAGTAATAGCCCTACTTTATTGGGTGTTCACCGTGTGCCAGGACTTTATCTACATTATTTCATCCTCAATGACCCTGAGTAGCAGACACTTTTGCTATCCCCATGTCGTAGAAGGAAAACCAAGATGTAGAAACATTAAGTGATTTGGCCCTGATTGCACATTTAGAACGTAGCAAATCCAGGATTAAAAACTAGATTCACATGGACAACTTATGCTTTTGACCAGTAAGTTTTAGGTAACTTACACATTTTTACCAAGTTTTTGAAGACTTAATTCTCTAATGCAAAAGAAACTTAAAAAAATTATCTTCTCTGATTATAAATATAATATGTATTCATTGAAGAAAATACGGGGAAATATAAAATAAAATACTAAAATACAAAATTAACCAATAATCCTTACCAATAATCATTAACACTTAATATATTTACTTTGTTTTTCTAAGCAAACACATGTGTGGGTGTGCATGTGTGTGGGAGTGTGTGTTTAATATAATCAGAATTGTACAGTTAGGTGACCTCCTTTTCACTTCATATATTAGGAACATTTCAACATCATTAAATATTCTGTTACAATCTAATTTTTAATGGCTGCATTGACTGTAATATAATTTATTTAACCAATCATGTGGTGTTGGGTACTTTGGTTATTTCTAATCAGTCACTATTTTAAATAGCACACATGCTAGGATTTCCTCAAGATAAATCCCTGGGAGTGGAATTGCAAAATCAAAGACTATGAACATTTTTAAAGTTCTTGGTATATTTTGTCACTCTCTAAAAAGGCTCTGCCAAATTATGAGATGGGGAGGTTTCAAAGTGGGTATTTCAAGTTCCAATACAGGCTCTAGTACAGGAGGTATTGTGGGGAAATGTAGATCATCCATCACTTCTCAAGACATACCTTATGGGTAGCCACCTGATATCTCCCAGTGGGGTCCAAGGAGGACCCTCACTCTACAGAGAAGGGCTGGAACAGAGGATGTACACTGCCTGTTCAAGGCTATGAGTTCAGTGGTCCCTAGAAAGCATGAAACTACTGCTTCTCAATAAATAAAGCAGTTGTAAAGATTGCAGGACATTTACTAGTTAACAAAAGGTTTTCCTGCTCAGTATTTCCTCTGATCTTTGTAACATCCTTGGAATGATACAGCTTTATGACTATTGGCATTTTTCAGAGAACGATGGTCATATTTAGGTGAGGGTACTGACTTATTCAAGGTCACACCACTTTATGCAGAGAAGCCTAGACCATGTCTAACTTGTCCTACTCTCCTACATCAGGCTGCCTCTCTCCAAGAGAAAATCCTTTATGTAAAAGATTCTGTCACTCGACAAGTGGAAGTAACTTGGTATTATATTAAGGAACTCTTGAACTTGCTCTACAAGTAATTATCTTTATTCTTCTACATTTGCTGAATTCCAGCCAATAGATGCTGCCCTAGACACAGATAGTTCTGAGCTTTTGGGCTAGCAATCTTGAGACACTAACAAGCCTGGTAAATGTGAGAAATGAGGGGAATGCACTTAGTTAACATGGGGTCTGAAAAAGGGCACTTTGGGTAATTACATGTCTGGTTACACATTCTTGACAACTATTTAGAGCTCTGAATGATGGTGCAAAAACAATGCCCAATTTGTTGGTTTGAACAAGGGCAAACAGGCTCAACCCCAAGTGTGAATCTGTACACCATTTTGGAATGTCGAAACTGGAAAGCCAAGGATCATCATGTATGATGCACACTTAAGTTCACTAAAAATGAAGAAAAACAAACCTACTAAAAGAGAGTAGTCCCAGGTTTGCCAGTATATTTCAGATGTATTTAATGTTACACGTACACACATGCACACGATTTAAACTTTACCAAATACTCACTTCTCTTACACAGTATTAAACTGGGGCAGGAATTGAAAGCATGAGACAATTTGTAAAAGAAGTTAAGTTGTAGAGGCACCTGGTTGGCTCAGTTGATAGAGTATGCCACTCTTGATCTTGGGGTTGTGAGTTCGAGCCCACATTAGGTGTAGAGATTACTTAAAAATAAAATATTTTTTTAAAAAGTAAGTTCTAGCTGTAGATTTGCAGGGACTTGGTTATTATGTGGGTTTAGGTGCCTCTGTGAATCTAAAATAACTATTGTGGGCACCCAGGAGAAAATAGAGAATAACATGTTGAACCCTGAAACTGACTCTGATGGAGAAGATGAGTAAAAGTGTGGCTAACACAGAGGCTTTAATATTTTATGTTTTAATTTGCATGTTATAACATGTTCAATATTAAAAATATCTTTTGCATGGTGTTCCTACATAGATAGCTCTAGAAAAAGCATGCAAAGATAGTAGTATTATAGCAAATCTGTTATCTTGACTTTTCTAATTCTAAATTTTTTTTTTCAACATTTATTTATTTTTGGGACAGAGAGAGACAGAGCATGAACGGGGGAGGGGCAGAGAGAGAGGGAGACACAGAATCGGAAACAGGCTCCAGGCTCTGAGCCATCAGCCCAGAGCCCGACGCGGGGCTCGAACTCACGGACCGCGAGATTGTGACCTGGCTGAAGTTGGACGCTCAACCGACTGCGCCACCCAGGCGCCCCTTGACTTTTCTAATTCTAAACTGTGATGGGATTGTGCAACTTTTTTTCATTTTATGTCATGTGACACTACAGTGGTATGCTCACTCATTCTAAACTTAATAATAGTAAAACCATTAGGTTAGCCAGTCATGGCTAGCAGTCCATAACTTAATCTGGCTGGTTGGGTTGTATACAAATGTAAAAATTCATCTTAGTGTACACTTTAAGATTAGTATGTGTTATACCTCAGTTTAAAAGAAACACTGATGTGTTGGACAGGAATCAAAATGGTTAAGTAGAAAGAACCTCAAATTAAGGAGGATAGATCAGAGCTCTTTAGTCCAAGCTAATCAAAGCAATTAAGTGAAAATCAAGGGAGTTGTTAAAAACCCAAAAGTGGCAGGAAAGGTATGGAATCTGGACAAGACCATAAGATCCTTGCCACCAGTGTAAGGGGGATCCAATTATTAGGGGCAGTTGTCAGGAATAATTAACCTATTTCATGTACATACCCCAGTGAGTGGACCCTGCTCTATAGATTGACCCCTTCAGTGTGGATGAATCCTCCCAACCACAGGTATGCAGTGGAGTTCTCTCCTTCCAAGGAAATTCCTAACATGACAGATCACAAAGCAGGGAGGAGGGCTTTTGGAAATTATTGTTGTCTTTGCGCTATTTCTGTAGAGATGTCAGAAGACATTGAAGTAAAAACGAAATCCCTCCCTTGCACACTCACCCATCATACCCTCCACTTTTCCAAAGGTGCCCATTTACAAATACCCAACCAGCTACCCCCAGCAAATATTCAGGGGACTACACTGACTTTTGTTCAAAATAGTAATAATAAGCATTATTACTGTCTTTTACTGTAGAGGACTAAGAAAGAAAATAAATGACTGTCAGCAGTTCACATTGCACACTTGGTTAAAGCTGCTGGAGTATTCCATTTATATATTTATGAATACACAAAGTGGCAATGGTCTGAAAATTATGCTTTCAAGAGCTTTGTCTCTGAAATATCTGAAGTGCCACCATTACCTATTTACCCCTATCTTAGTTTAGGCTGCTATAACCAAATACCATAAACTGGGTACCTTATAAACCACAGAAATTTTTTAGAACTTTGTTTTTCACGGTTCTGGAGGCTGGAAGTCAGATTAGAGCACCAGCATGATCAGGTTCCGATGAGGACCTTGTCTAGGTTGCAGACCACTGATTTCTCATTGTATCCTCAAAGCAGAAAGAGTAGAGAGAGCAGAAGCAAGCTCTCTCATGTCTTTTTGTAAAGGCACTGATCCCATTCATGAAGGCTTCACCCTCATGACCTAATTGCCTCCCAAAGGCCCCACCTCCTAATACCATCACATTGGGCATTAGTATTTCAACACATAAATTTTGGAGGGCACATTCAGCTCATAGCAAGCCCTTAGGATGAGAATTGCTTTCCTTTATTCATCATCATATATTACTGATGAGGAAAATATATTAAATTCCTAATATTTTAATACAGACTAATGTCTTAGATGATTTTCTATCTAGGAGAAAATAGACTACTTGATAGGAGAAAATAGACTACTTGACAACTCTGCATATTCAAGTTAAGTGAAAGGTGGATTGAGGGAAGAGAGCAAGTGAAAACCAAAAAGGAGAGTGTACCAAAAAATTCAAAAAGTAGTTAACTGATTTGGCCAAGCATCATAGTCTCCAGTGGGTGTGGACTATAAGACTTATGATAAAGGTCCCTCACTCAAGCCTGTTGGAAGTGGCTATGAAGAAGCAATTTACCCACAAATGTATCTTTTTCCCTTTCCTTACTTTAAGGGACTAAAAATGTGTTTTTAAAATGAAGGACTGAATCGTTGGCTAAATGAAGAACTAAAGTTATATTTTATCCCTCCCTCCATTAAAGAAATAACTAAAAGAGGGGCACCTGGGTGGCTCAGTCAGTTAAGTATCTGACTTTGGCTTAGGTCATGATCTCATGGTTCGTGAGTTTGAGCACCACATTAGGCTCTGTGCTGACAGCTCAGAGCCTGGGGCCTGCTTCAGATTCTGTGTCTACTACTCTCTCTGCCCTCTCCTGCTAGCACTCTATCTCTATCTCTCTCAAAAATAAATAAACCTTAAAAAATTAAAAAAAAAAAAAAGAAATAACTAAGACAGAACAATAGCAACACAAAAACACAAGAAAGAAAAATTTCATACTCCAGAAATTTTAGGAATTCCTAGAAGACAAAGGGTGAATAGGACTGAGTTGATGGCAAAACAAGAAAAGGAAAATCCTGTGTAAAATTCATGGCCACATAAGCAATTCTAAAATTTCTCAACACTCAGCATAAATGAATACAAAGAACAAGCCTGGACTTTCAAACAGTTGTGAGGGCAGTAAGTTAAATAACTATATTTTGAACAGTCTTTTCCCTTCCCCTTCTTTCACTGTACATCCAGTGGTGACAGCAATGTGTGTCCCTAGGTTAAAACCTTTAGAACTGCGTTCAAAAGAGAAATATTCATCATGTTGGGGTTAAAGAAGGAAACAGGTGGACTCTGAAGTGCTTCTAGATCTTCATAGGGACATTGGAGGACAGAAGAAAGAGGTAGAAAGAGTTGACTCCATATTTGCTTCCCAAGTACAAGAATCCTCCTAAGTGGTAGATTTGGCATGGGGGACCACATAGGTAATGGGGCTAGGACTCTAGAGAACAAATGAGGGAGGGAGAAAGATCCAGAAGACAAGCTTCTTATGCCAGCCTAATCCCAGATCCTGATCCTTCTTCACAATCAGAAGGAGACAGACTATTCTAATCAAAACATTAAATGACAGATGAAGAGGGACTCTAAAATATGAATGCAAAAAGCCAAGATTAACCTAGTTATTTGTGGGGGAAAAAAACATTGAGAAAAGAAAGGCATCAGAATCACATTGAAGAAAAAAAAAAGACACAAACAAACCCCAAGTAAATAACCTTAACGTAGGAAAGGAAAAAGAAATACTTTATAAATTATATCCTCAGAGAAAATTTAAAGGTTTTCATGTCCTTAAGCTGATAAGAGTACATTTGTACATGTCAATTATCCCAATAAATGTAGGTGGGTTAAAATTTATTTAATAAAGGACAAAGACTCCAATTACATTGAAGAAAAAAAAATACCATTTACTAGTAATGTGGTAGTTAACAGCACAGACTCTGGATTTGAATCTTGACTTTAATACCTTGTAATAATTTATGAACTAAATATTAAATAATTGGGCTAAGTAGAAGAGTGGATTCAGCTGAAAGTATAAGATCAACCAAGAAATTCTCCCTCAATGTAGTTCTAAAGGATAAAGTAATGACAATGGTCAATTATGAGATACAAAGTACAATTATGAGATACAAAGCATGGAAGACAGAGAATTGAACATTTTTCCTGCAGGAGTTCTAAAGGTAACCGAGACAAAAGAAAGGAAGAAATATTCAGAAAAATAATTGAAGAAAATTTCCCAGAAGTGATGGAAAATATGAATTTTCAGATTTAAGAGCCCACTTTGTATTGAGCAAGAAAAAAAGGAAAAATAATCCAGAAAAGTCATCTTAAAATTTTAAAATTCCAAGAATAAGGAGAAATTCCTAAAACTTCTAGAAATAAAACAGGTTATCTATAAAGGAATGAAACTCAAATCAACATTAGAAACAATAGACATGGGGTACAGGGGGATATTGGCCAAAAACTAAAAACTAACTTCAAAATTCCAAATTAAAATTACTTCCAACTTTAAATTTTATGCCTAGCCAAGCTAATGTTCAAGTGGGAGGTCAAAATAAAGACATTTTAAAATTAAGAAAGTCTGTATTCCACAGGTCTTAGAAAGATAATATGGAAGAATGTACATCAGCAAAAGAAAAGTTTTTATAGATGCAGAAGATAAAAGATGCTGTATCAAACAGCTCAAAAATTTCAGTAGATTGTAACAGTAAACATTAATTTCCAGCTCACATTTCATGATGGTCATAGCTTGGGTATGACTCTATTTCAGGCTGTGGGTGTGTTCCATGTTTTTTCTCATTCTAGTACCTAAAATTAGGGAGCAGCCTTATCTGAGATGTGTCTGTGTTCATGGCCGAGGGAAAAGGAGAGAGAGGCCACAAATATTCAATTGGCTAAAACCCAACATCAGAGATGGAAAAGAAAGTGAATTTTTACTAATAATATTATTTTTATAATAATTTACTGCACATAGTAAGAACATATTTCATACATGTTAAAGATGATGGGTTGAAATTCCCTTGTTAAAGGACAAAGGCACTAATGGATTTTAAAAATCTAGATGCCATTACTAGTATTACAGTAATTAGTACACTAGTACAGGCTATGGATTTCCATCTTGGGTACACTACTTCGTAGGTACATGTAAAGTGAACATAAGAATAGTATATACCACTTATTTCATAGTATTGTTATGCGTATTAAATGAGATAAAGCATGTATAATATCTGTACCCCAATACATGTATAATATATTTAAAGTGCCTAAAAAGTAGTGTGCTCAATAAATATTAGCTCTAATTATTACTGTAAGAGACACCTGGAACAAAACAACAGATTTAAAGTTGGAAAATACAAGAACGGTACAAAAAACAAGATAGGGCAAGCAAATACTAGTGAAAATAAATGGGGAATATTGAGTAAATATGATGGATTAAAGATGCTGCCACTTCCAACTAAAAACCCACTAAAGTTATAGTAAAGGGAACTTTTTATTTTTTTTTTAAATTTTTTTTTTAACGTTTATTTATTTTTGAGACAGAGAGAGACAGAGCATGAACGGGGGAGGGTCAGAGAGAGAGGGAGACACAGAATCTGAAACAGGCTCCAGGCTCTGAGCAGTCAGCACAGAGCCCGACACGGGGCTCGAACTCACGGACCGTGAGATCATGACCTGAGCTGAAGTCGGACGCTCAACCGACTGAGCCACCCAGGCACCCCTAAAGGGAACTTTTAAAATATATAGACATAGATCTGTAAAGGCAAAGTCATGAAGCAACATCTTGGGGAAAGGAAAGCAGTTAGACATCTAATTGGTAAATGATTAAAAAAACAAAAACAAAACAAAAAACTCATGCCTGTTCGGCAGTGGGGGAAGAACCCAGAAGTAGACAACTTTGTACCACAGACACAGAGTATCAGGAAGGCTCAAAAGTAGGAGTCACCAGCACCAGTCTGACTATGGAAGGTGGGGTATATGTAAGGCTAAAAATAGGATTATTGATTGAAGTTTATCTATAGTGTAGTTAGATCTCCAACTATACTTCCCACCTCTACATAATGCTAGAGTGAGAATGAACTAGAGTAAGCCTGGACTCAGGGCTTAGGTGAGGAATGAGTAACCGTACTAAGTACAGTAAGCTTAAGGGAAATGCTACCATAAGGTAGTATAAAGTGAAAGCCCCTGGTCTCCTTCCTCCATTTGGCTCCAAGAATGCTCGTAGTTTGCACTATTACACAGGCGTGACTAGTCAGGAATCTGATTAGTCTAAGAGAAAGACTTTCAGATATTGATGGTGGGGGTCCTCCAACTACACTGCCCAGACAGATCTCCTTAATAGCATACCCACTAAGAAACAAGCCACATCCACACATAGGGGCCTTGCAAGTAAGCTGTTAAGTGACTTGCTCTTGATTATGAAAGATCATCTAAGGATTACCAGATATTCCAAGAAAGCCTCCACATATAAGCAGAAAACAAATCAAAAATCAACAAGAGAAAAATGAAATTTGGGGGAGACAGAAATATTGGAGAAGCACAAGAAACTTAGGAAGCAAAACAAAGCAATGTGTCCAGAGAAGTAAAAGAAGATAATTGTATCTATGAAAACAAGAAAACAAGACTACAAACAAGAGAATATTCAAAAGTTGTCTTGGAAGTTAAAATAATAGCACATATGAAAAAATGAAAGAATAAGAAGATAAATTTGAAAAAGTCTCCTAGAAAGTAGAAGTAATGATGAGCGTGAGTAAGAAAAAGGATGAAAATGAACTAGAAATGATAGAGGATCAATGCATCAGTCTAGCAGTTTCATTTTCCTGAGAAATTGGAGTTTCCAAGAGAAATGAAGGAAAAGAAATTATCAAATTATCAACTCAAAAAAGATCCCCCTGAAATAAATGACATGAATTTCTAGATGGAAAGCATCAACTAGTGCCCAGCACAGTGGATGAAAAGAGATTCATACCAAAGCAACTCTTAGTGAAATTTCAGAGTACTCAGTACAAAAGAAAAATCCTAAAAGATTTCAGGAAACAAAACAGGCCACAAAGGAGTGAGAATCACACTGGCATCACATATCTCAACAGCAAGTCTAGAAACTAGCAATGCTTTCAAAATCCTGAAGAAAAATGATTTTCAACCTAGAGTTCTACACATACCCCCCAAACTATCAATCAAATACAAGAGTAGAATAAAGACATTTTCTGACAAGTTACCCTTATGTCTCCTGTCCTAAGAAGCTTTGGATATGCTCCACCAAAATAAGGGAGTAAAAAAATTGATTAATTAATTAATTTTTAAAAAGGAAAGGGAAGGGAAAGAGAAAGGAAAGGGAAACAAAAGGAGGGAATAATGAATTAAATTGGTAATAAAAACATGGGAGAATGATCAAGGGAATGCTCAGGGTGAAGATACAGAGAAGTCCAAGGAGGACAGCAATGCATCAGGTCTTGAGATCAACCAATGGCACAAAAGGGCAGAGAGAAGACTGTGATGTGGATGGGAGATGTACACTCCTGGTGAGAAGTTAGGAATGAATTAGTGATAGGTACTTAACCAAGCAAAGAGGGAAATTTACTAACTCCAGGGAAAATAAAAAGTTATACTTAGAAGGATATATAATCACAATATGCTAAATAACTTTCATAGGCATCATAATGAATATTGGATATTGATCTAACCAAAAATTATAACTGTTTTGGGAGGATGTGGCGAATGGAAATGGGAATGTGATGGAGTCATGTAAGGGAGCTAAATAGTAACATTCTACAACAGGAAACATATAAAACCTAAAACTAAAAAACCAAGAGATAGCAGTGGGAAAAGTTATTACTTAGAAATGTGGAAGCAATTATCAGAAGAACAATGAAAGTAATAAGTAGTTGTCTCAACGGAGAGAAAATCAGAGTGGGAGGGGTGAGTCAAGGAGTTCATTTTACTATAAGTCTTCTAAAATTACTGTACAACCATATACTCATTTAAATGAAAAGCTATACAGGTTAAAAAATAAAGACAATAAGTATGGCAATATTAATACCAGACAAAATAGGATTTAAGACTAAAGTATTAGATGGAATGAGAAAAGATATTTCATAATGGTAGAAAGCACTATCTGCCAAGAAAACATATTGTCATAAATCTTTGCTCTCTTAATAACACAGCCTTAATATGTATGCAAATATGCAAAAAAATGAAAATCCAAAATCTTGGTGGAACATTTTAAGATACTTTTCTCAGAAATTGAAATATTATGGCACAAAAACAGACACATAGACCAATGGAATAGAATAGAAACCCCAGAACTAGACCCACAAACGTATGGCCAATTCATCTTTGACAAAGCAGGAAAGAACATCCAATGGAAAAAAGACAGTCTCTTTAACAAATGGTGCTGGGAGAACTGGACAGCAACATGCAGAAGGTTGAAACTAGACCACTTTCTCACACCATTCACAAAAAGAAACTCAAAATGGATAAAGGACCTGAATGTGAGACAGGAAACCATCAAAACCTTAGAGGAGAAAGCAGGAAAAGACCTCTCTGACCTCAGCCGTAGCAATCTCTTACTCGACACATCCCCAAAGGCAAGGGAATTAAAAGCAAAAGTGAATTACTGGGACCTTATGAAGATAAAAAGCTTCTGCACAGCAAAGGAAACAACCAACAAAACTAAAAGGCAACCAACGGAATGGGAAAAGATATTTGCAAATGACATATCGGACAAAGGGCTAGTATCCAAAATCTATAAAGAGCTCACCAAACTCCACACCCGAAAAGCAAATAACCCAGTGAAGAAATGGGCAGAAAACATGAATAGACACTTCTCTAAAGAAGACATCCGGATGGCCAACAGGCACATGAAAAGATGTTCAGCGTCGCTCCTTATCAGGGAAATACAAATCAAAACCACACTCAGGTATCACCTCACGCCAGTCAGAGTGGCCAAAATGAACAAATCAGGAGACTATAGATGCTGGAGAGGATGTGGAGAAACAGGAACCCTCTTGCACTGTTGGTGGGAATGCAAATTGGTGCAGCCGCTCTGGAAAGCAGTGTGGAGGTTCCTCAGAAAATTAAAAATAGACCTACCCTATGACCCAGCAATAGCACTGCTAGGAATTTATCCAAGGGACACAGGAGTACTGATGCATAGGGGCACTTGTACCCCAATGTTCATAGCAGCACTCTCAACAATAGCCAAATTATGGAAAGAGCCTAAATGTCCATCAACTGATGAATGGATAAAGAAATTGTGGTTTATATACACAATGGAGTACTACGTGGCAATGAGAAAAAATGAAATATGGCCTTTTGTAGCAACGTGGATGGAACTGGAGAGTGTGATGCTAAGTGAAATAAGCCATACAGAGAAAGACAGATACCATATGGTTTCACTCTTATGTGGATCCTGAGAAACTTAACAGGAACCCATGGGGGAGGGGAAGGAAAAAAAAAAAAAAAAAAGAGGTTAGAGTGGGAGAGAGCCAAAGCATAAGAGACTGTTGAGAACTGAGAACAAACTAAGGGTTGATGGTGGGTGGGAGGGAGGAGAGGGTGGGTGATGGGTACTGAGGAGGGCACGTTTTGGGATGAGCACTGGGTGTTGTATGGAAACCAATTTGACAATAAATTTCATATATAACAAAAAAAAAAAAAAGAAATTGAAATATTAAACAGACAAAAAAAGTCTGTATTTCTGTGGGAGATTTGAATAGTAGAATTAACTACTAACACACATATATATATTTACACATACATGCGTGTTTGTTCACATGCATTCTTTTCTGTTAACCTCAGAATACCACTGTGAATCCGACCACATGGAAAATCTCAATACAGTTTAAAATGTACAAATCAGGGGCACCTGAGTGGCTCAGTTGGCTAAGCCTCCGACTCTTGATTTCAGCTCTGGTCATGATCTTGAAATCAAGCCCCATGTCCAGCCTCAGGCTGGGCCTGGAGCCTGCTTGATATTCTGTCTCCCCTTCTCCCTCTGCCCCTACCCCACTCACGCATGTGCATGCATGCATGTGTGCAAGCTCTCTCTCAAAAAATAAATAAAATAAGAAGTACAAATTATATGTACAGGATACATTCTCTGGCTGTAAGGCAGTAAAATTAGAAATGAGCAATAACAAAAGGGTAGCCAAAAAAAAAAAAATCAGTTTGTTGTAACATTGTTTAAAATGTTTAACCCCTAATATAAAAAAATAAATTTTCACTGAAATTGTGAATTATTTTGAAATAAAGGATAGCAGGGGGACTACACAACAAAAATAGGAAGTTAAAAAGGACAATGAAATAATTCTTGAAAAAGAAACTTGTGAATTTAATAGGAAGAATTAATTGGAAAGGAAAAAACATATTTCATCAATAGAAGCAAAGGCTAGTTCTTGGAAGGAAGAGGGGTAAAGAAACAATAAAATAGATAAGCTTTTGGCAAGCTTGTACAATTAAAAGAGAAAGATAAATAAAATTAAGGACAAGATAAAACTAGAAATTCATACCAACAAATTTAATCATCTAGAGAAAGGGAAAATATTCTAGGAAAATATAAATTACCAAAAATGACCTTTTTTAAACAAAAACACTTTATATGGGTTAAAAATTTTTATTGTGATAAAACATAGATAACACAAAATGTGTCATTTTAACCATCTTAAGCATACAATTCAGAGGCATTAATTATATTCATATTGTTGTGCAACCCTCATCACTCTGTTTCCAAATCTTTTCCATCACCCCAAGCAGAAACTCTGTAACCAGTGAATAACTCCCCATTCCCCCTCTCTCCTAGCCCCTGGTATCCTCTAATCTGCTTTCTGTCTCAGAATTTGCCTCTTCTAGATATTTCATAAAAGTAGAATCAGACACGATTTGGTTCTTTGTGACTGACTTCATTTAGCATACTTTCAAGGCTCATCCATGTTGTAGCATGTATCACAACTTCATTGTTTTTTTAATGGGTGAATATCTCATTGTATGTATATACTGCATTTTGTTTATTCATTTATATATTGATGGACACTTGGGTTGTTTCCACATTTTGGCTATTATGAATAATGTTGCAATGAATATGGGAGCCAGAATGACTTTTAAAAAGCTAGAAAACAAAATAGACTAGTCACTATAGAAGAAATTAAAGTGACTGAAAGACTAATCTTTAAAAAGCAATTTGTCTCAGGGGTGCCTGGGTGGCTCAGTTAGCATCTGACTCTTAATTTCAGCTCAGGTCATGATCCCAGGGTTGTGGAATCAAGCCCTGCGTTGGGCTCCATGCTAAGCAAGAAGCCTACTTGGGATTCTCTCTCCCTCTCTCTCTACCCCTCCTTGCCTCTCAAAATAAATAAATAAAACATTAAAAAATGAAAAAGTAATTTGTCTCAGTTACAGGAAAATTTTCTCAGATCTTTAGGACATTTAAAGGTTCCAGAGGTAGCAAAAGAAAGTTTCTTAAGTCATCTATGAAGCTAATATAAACCTGATTGGACAGAACTTAATAAATAATGAAGTATAAAAGAACATCATTTTAAAATATAGATGCAAAAGTACTAACAAATGGAGTTTACCAGTGTATTTAAAGGTTAATTCTAAAGTATTTGACTAAGTAGGGTTTATTCTAGAAACATAAGGCTAGTTCAATATTAAGAAATCCATTATTGGGGCCCCTGGGTGGCCCAGTCGGTTAAGTGTACAACTCTTGGTTTCAGCTCAGGTCACGATCTCACAGTTCGTGAGTTTGAGACCCATGTCGGACTCTGTGCTGACAGCATGGAGCCTGCCTGTAGTTCTTTCTCTCCCTCTCTCCCTGCCCCTCCCCTGCTCGCTCACTCTCTCTCAAAATAAATAAACTTAAAAAAATTTTTTTTAATCCATTATTATAATACATTCTAGTTCCATCCACGTCACTGCAAATAAGTCAATCAGAGAAAGACAAATACCATATGATTTCACTCATATGTGGAATTTAAGAAACAAAACAGATGAACACATGGGAAGGGGGAAAAAAAGAAAAGAGAGGGAAACAAACCACAAGAGACTCTTAACAATAGAGAACAAACTGAGGATTGATGGAGGTAGGTGGATGGGGGCTGGGCTAGATGGGTGATAGGTACTAAGAAGGGTACCTATGTTGATCACTAGGTGTTGTATGTAAGTGATGAATCACTGAATTCTACTCCTGAAACCAATATTGCACTGTTAACTAAAATTTAAGTTAAAAAAAAAAAACCTGAATCTATGAGGAATCAGCTTTTTATCCTTATAATAATGATACTTTTAAAAGTCTGTTTCTTGGGGCACCTGGGTGGCTCAGTCGGTCAAGCATCCGACTCTTGATTTCAGCTCAGGTCATGTTCTCATAGTTCCTGGGTTTGAGTCCTGCATCGGGCTCCACACTAGCAGTGCAGAGCCTGCTGGGGATTCTCTCTCTCCCTCTCTCTCTGCCCTTCCCCTGCTCTCTCTTTCTCTTAAAATAAATAAACTTTAAAAAAATGTCTATTTCTTCTGTAAATATATAAAATGCTAATGTGAGGCTCAGTTTTTGTTTTCAACTGAATAAAAGCATGGAAAAAAGATAACCATGCGTGGAAAATTTAAAAAAAAAAGAAATCTATTATTATAATTCAACATTTACAATTTAAAGAAAAAAACCCAATGTAATTGTTTCAAATGTAAAACAATATTTTGTTTAAATTTCAACATCACTTTTGAGCAAATTAGAGAAAGAAAGACATTTCCTTCAGTAAACATTATATGTAATGGTGAGATAATAGTATACCCTCTAAAAAGTCAGGAAGATACAGGGACACTAGTTACCACTACAATTTAATATCCTATTGGATATTCCAATAAATTAAGCCAGGAAAGGAAGTAAGGGATAAAGATACCAGGAGCAAAAAAGGAAAAATTGTCTGTTTGGACACGGTATGATGGTCTATCTAGAAAATCCCAGAGAATCAGTAGAAAAACTGTTAAAACAGAAAGGGTTCAGTAAGAGAGCAATGCACAAAAATCCATGGTTTCCTGTATACACGTTAAGTAATTTAAAAATCCATGGGAAGAAAACTCATGTTAGCAACAACAAATGCCTTAGAATTGACTAATAATGAAATGAAAACAGCATAAAACTTTTTAAAAAGTAAAAAATAAAATACCTAAATAAATGAAACAGCAAATCTTGTTCTTAAACCAAGGGATTCAGTATTTTTAAGATGTCAGTGTTCCCATTTGTCTGAGTTCAAAATAATTCCAAAAAAATTTCAGGCTGGCCATTTACGTGAAACTTGGCAAACTGATTCTGAAGTGCATCAGGAAGAGGAAACAACAAGAACAACAACAAAAAAAAAAATATATTGAAAAATAAGGACAATGAAAGGGGAATTTCCCTGATTGATGGCAAAATAGACTGCAAAACCATAACATTTAAGGCAGGATGACAGTCATGTAGGGCTAAATAGAAAAAAAAAAATCTGTTTATAGATGGAAATTTATTTTAAGGACCAACGTGACATTTCAAATTGCGGGGGGGGGGGGGAATGATAAGGATATTTGCTATCCATTGGGGGAAATAAGATCACTACCTCACATCATACATAAAGATAAGTTTCAGATGAATTAAAGTTTTAAAGTAAAAACTCTGAGTTTATTAGAAGAAAATAATGAAGAATGTTTTTATCATCTAACTACAAGAACAGACTTCCTAAGCAATTCAAAAAAACCAGATATGCTCCCTGAAGTCAGGCAGCAGTCCCTGGAAGGGCCAAGACCTAGCACTGGAGATTGTCCTGGAGGAACCTCCCTGGCTTTGTTCAAGACTCCACCTTGACCCAGGCAATGGAAACAACCCAGGATGCACACTCACCCATGTGTGCCCACTTCTGTCGCTTCTAAGCTGTGTTTCCCCAGCCTGGAAGGTCCCCTAAGGAACCTACCTGAGGCCCACTGGAGAAAGGTAAAACCAAACAGAATAAAGAACTCAGTGGTGGGGCGCCTGGGTGGCGCAGTCGGTTAAGCGTCCGACTTCAGCCAGGTCACGATCTCGCGGTCTGTGAGTTCGAGCCCCGCGTCAGGCTCTGGGCTGATGGCTTGGAGCCTGGAGCCTGTTTCCAATTCTGTGTCTCCCTCTCTCTCTGCCCCTCCCCCGTTCATGCTCTGTCTCTCTCTGTCCCAAAAATAAATAAAAACGTTGAAAAAAAAAAAAAAGAACTCAGTGGCTTGTGAAAACTAGTGGTATACAACATATTATCATAGCAAGCACTATCCATAGAACATGCTGTGATGATGGAATTATTCAGTATCTCCACTATCCAGTTCCATAGTTATTAGCCTTATGTGGCTATTAAACATTTGAAATGCAACTAGTGTAACAGAGGAACTGAATTTTTTATTTTATTTTATTTTAGTTGAGTTTAAATATAAATAGCCACATGTGACTGGTAGTTAATATAGGTTTTAACCTATATCAATTTCAGCCTAACCTCCTGGGACTTCACTATGGGCCAAGGGAGAGATGAGTACAGGCCAGGATTATTGGGGCTGGAACCAAGAGAACCTACAAAGAGGTTGTATTAGCTTCCAGAACAAACTACCACAAATTTAGTAACTTAAAACAACACAAATGTATTATCTTACAATTCTGGAGTCCAAATTAAAGGTAAGGTAGGCAAGACTGGATTCTTATGGAGACTCTAGGGGAGAATCCATTCCTTGCCCTTTCTGGCTTCTAGAGGCTGCCTCCATTCTTTGGTTCATCGTCCTGTCCTCCATCATCAAAGCCAACAGTTTAGCATCTTCAAATTTTCTCTTTCTGTCATCACATCATCTTCTCTGACTCTAACCCTCCTGCCTCTCTCTTATAAGGACTCTTGTGATTACATTGGGTCCATTGAGATAATCCAGGATAAAATCCTTATCTCAGATTCCTTAATTTGAATCTGAAAGTCTCTTTTGCCATGTGAGGTGACAAATACACAAGTTCTAGGAAGTAGGATAAGGACATCTTTGGGGGACCATTATTGAGACCATTATTGAGATGACCAACATTTTCCATCACATAAGATCTAGGCTAATGACATCACCCCTAGAAGCTGACCTGGAGGTGGGCTCAACCACAGAAGCCTCTCTGTGTTAGAGCACTTTTCACCTTCATGCTGGACATGGCTTATTAGATTCATCTCATGGGGGGGAAGACCATTAGGCCCAGCAAAGAGAATCAGGGCTCCCACCAGAGGCACTGAGATTGGGACAGAGCTCCAGTTCTTCTGGGTGATAGCCTGGCTGCGGCCTGGGGAGATGAGAGAAATCACATCCAGGGTGTAGAATAGGGAAGATGGGGGTGTCAGTGAGTAGAAGCCTGCACATTATCTTCTGGACATTGGAGAGGTATTGACTGTTTTTTGAGCCAGGAAGTTATATAAACAGAGCAATGTTTAAAGAAGATTAAGCTGGAAGTTGTGTGCAAGTGGGGCCAGAGGGAGGGGGTGGGAAACTGGTGAATAAATACAGGCATGTAATGATTAGTTTCAGAGGGAGCAGTGGGAATGGAGAGGGAAGAAAATATGTGCAAGAAACATTCTGTCAAAGAGAAAAATGCACTAAAAATACACTGCTGAGCTAAATCAAAAATGGCAGCAATATCTTAAATCATTTTGAAAAAAATTGTTTCAGTTTTTATTGGTTTATACTTTCAAAGTATTTGTGTAATTGTTGAGTCTGTTAAATGGTTTTATTAATGCCTACAGCTGCCATCATACAATATATATTTAGCAGGTATACAATGAAATCTTACTATATTCACTAAGTCTTTTTTAGATCATTAAAAAATCAGTCAGGTATTTGAAAAAGCATAATGTCACAGATATTTAAATTAGCACATGTAAGACATGTGGCTCAGGACTGCTCCTCCAATTGTAGCAACAGATAGATGTATTTTCACTATAGGAAGTTTTGACATTTACTACCTTTCACCTTTTAAAAAAATGAGGCTTGCTTTAACTTACCAGATGGCCCTCTCTCTGTGGCTTGCCTGCCATCTGGAATTTGTTTTGATAAATCCAAACATTAGGGATATGTTATCTTCCCGGCTAAATATAACATTTAGTTCACTCGCCTGGCAACCTATGCATTTCTTCCACACACTAAAGAAGATAGTACTGTAGCTATAGCATGGTCACTGGGTGTAAACTGCCAAAGAGAAACCAATCTGCCTTTAGTGACCTGTGAAACAACTTTGAAGGAGGAACCAGAGATAGGTGGGAGTCCTTGAACTTGTGGGTGGCTGTGTCCGGTGGGATCAGGGCATTTTACATGCATCACATCCTGTATTACTCAATGTGCTCATATCTCTGGACACCAAAGATGTCCAGAAGCCTATACCTTTTTTTCTTTGCTTTAGAAAATTCCCATTTTTCAGGTTATACACATACATTAAAAAATGGAATTATTTAAAAAAATAAAAAGTGAAATCATTGTACAACCTTGTAACAAAAGCAGGAGTCCCGATGCCAGCCTCCCCAACCTTGATTACCACTTTAAGAGGTTCCCAGTTCCAATTAGTTTGGCTGTTTATTTTTATTTTTGCCTCCATATTTTTAAAATAACTTGCATATGGTACTGTTTATTTTTTTGCTTCGATGTTATCTTTTGTCTGTCTTCTGTGGAAGAGAATAATAATTCACTCACATACATTACACTTTCCCTCCCCATATAAATACATTCTGCTTTAAAAAATTTTTTTTAATGTTTATTTATTTTTGAGAAAGTGAGAGACAGAGCACAAGTGGGGGAGGGGCAGAGAGAGAAGGAGACACAGAATCTGAGGCAGACTCTGAGCTGTCAGGACAGAGCCCGACTCAGGGCTCAAATTCACAGACTGCAAGATCATGACCTGAGCCGAAGTTGGAGGCTTAAACAACTAAGCTACCCAGGCGCCCCTGCTTTGTCTTTTTTTTAAGTGGGTTCCATGCTCAGCGTGGGGATTAAACTCATGAGCCTGAGATCAAGACCGAAGTGGAGATCAATAGTCAGACACTTAACTGACTGAGCCATCTTGTTGCCCCTATTCTGCTTTTGCATGCAGTACAAATCAGTATCTAGTATTTATATTACTATGACTTTGGAAATATTACTGAAAGCTTAGCCATGTCATGACATAGCCATGTCATGTACTATAATTATCTATATTTTCTTTCTCACTCAATCTTTTTTTTTTGCTTTCTTAAGAGAATAGCAGCTTTAATTTTTCTTTTTAGATTTTTATGTGCCAGTCACTAATGTCTCAAAATGTAAATTTCCTCTCAATATATTTTTTGTTATTTATTTTTATTTTTCAATATGTTTAAATATAATAGGTAATTTATTAATTTCATTTTTTCCCCTGGGGTCCCCCCTCCTGTAACCCTCTGTCTTCCTGTCTCAACTTGAACTGGTAGCACTCCAGGCCTGCTGCTCTGAAGTCACAACAGGATATCCCCAACCATCAGTGTGGGGACAAGACACCCTTTTCTTTCATCTGGGTTGGAGTGCCTATTCCTGGATCCCATCTTTGCCTGTGCTTGGATCATTCCCTCATTTCCATAGAGCACAGCATTCCTTAACAAACAAACAAACAATAACAAAAAAACCCATGGGAGGTGAAAAGTAAGACCAAGTTTTAGAAATTTTATTCTAGCCTCACCCTCCAGTGACATTTGCTAGAATTTTTATTTTGAAATAATTTCCCATAGAATTTTTAAGGTGTATTATCACTGTCACTTATGAGGAGTCTGAGCTTCTCTGATTCCTAGTCTATTCCTAAGGCTTTGACGGTGTCTTTTTTTTTTTTTTAAACGTGAGAGAGAGAAAGAGAGAGAGAGCAATCTAGGAATGGAAAAAGAATCTTAAGCAGGCTCCGCACCCAGCATAGAGCCCTCCATGGGGCTTGATCCCATGAGCCTGGGGTCATGACCTGAGCCAAAATCACAAGTCCGACGCTTAACCAACTGAGCCAAGCAGGTGTGCCCCCCCACCCCGGCCTTTGTGTAAATCACTGGAAGACTTTAAGATGTTCTGTTGTCCTTGCTGCTCTGAAATTTCATGTGGCCTATGTACTGTTGTTCCTCCATTGCTCTGGACACGTGGTGAACCCTCCCTACCGGTATAGACACATCTTTCCATTCTAGGAAATTGTTTCATATGACTGGTTTATTTCCTTTGCTTCCTTTCTCTGTTCATTCTTGAATTCCTTTCTGGATATCAGATCATCTTGATTTATTTGCTAATATTTGAAATATTTTTCCAACTTTTTAAATTTTTCTCTCTGTTCTATGCCTATGATATTAACTAACATTATTTTCTAACCCTTTTATTGAATTCTACATATCTGCTCTCATATGTTTTTTATTATTATTACTGTTTTATTTGAGAGAGAGCGTGCAAGCTGGGGAGAGGGGCAGAAGGAGACAGAGAATCTTAAGCAGGCTCCATACTCAGTGCAGAGCCCAACATGGCACTGGATCCAGTGACCCTGGGATCATGGCCGAAGCTGAAATCAAAGAGTCACATGCTCAATCGACTGAGCCACCCAGGCACCCCTCTGTTCTCATATCTTTAATTCCTAAGAGCTCCCTTCTTTTTCATTTTTATGTATTTATTTCTTTGAAGGAGAGAGAGAGAGAGAGGGCACTTGTGTATGGAGGAGGGGCAGGCGCAGGGGGAGAGAGAGAGAAAGAGAGAGAGAGAGGGAGAGAATCCTAAGCAGGCTCCACACCCAGTGTGGAGCTGGATGCGGGGCTCCATCCCACAACCATGAGATCATGACTTGAGCCAAAAACGAGAGTCAGGCACTCAAATGACTGAACCACCCAGGCACCCCTAAGAGCTCCCTTCTTAAAAATTGTCTGGTGACCCATTTATAATTAGGAGTGGAAATCCTATGTGGGGATGTGGTGCTTATTGATTGGTGGATTTCATTGTTGGGTGATCTGGCTGATATGTTTCATTGGGAAATCTCCAAATGTACATAGGAGGAGGAAGTCCTCCTTCTCTTCTTAGGAGATATAAGCCTGGCTATCTGTGTCCTTGGAGTCAAATTGGAGAATGGGTGAGAGATGTCATTCTCTCAAGAGTTGACCTTCATTTAGTCCCCTCTTTTCAGTATGGTAACACCATTCTCCACCATTCCTGCTGTCCTTAGGGCCAGAGTCTGTCTAGCTCCTCCTCTTCAGAGAGTGAACCTTATCCCAGCATGTGTTGGGGTAGTTGCCTGGTTGCTTAGGATACAGGGGAAATTCAAGTGTAACTAGCTCTCAAAGCCACTTAAACCATATATACCTATTTTTAGTCTCACTTGGACTCCCACTTTGAAAGGTACTAATGCCTCTAATTCTTGAGTCTTTCTAGCTTTCTACTGGAAATCAGTCTACTTCTGAATTTCTTCCTCTGATAGTTTAGATTTTAGGCTTCTCAAGGGTGCTGTGTTAGCACAATCCCATATAATTTCCAGGCTCCAAACTTGTGTTACTGTCATTTCTTCTCTTGTTCTGTGTCCTTGTAGGTTTCTTTCTTTCTTCCTTTCCTTCTTCCTTCCTTCTTCTTTCTTTCTTTCTTTCTTTCTTTCTTTCTTTCTTTCTTTCTTTCTTTTTTTCAACTCATGTCTGTTATTGAAGATTTTGGAGAGAGTGAAGGCAAATACATGACTCAGTCTACCATATTTAACTAGATATTCCTCTAGAGGACTTTCTAAATGGATCAGAAATTTTGGTAATGAGAAGGTATTTAAACATGGGTGTCAAATGACAGGAAAAACCACCTTGGATGTGAGTGACTGAGGAGGGGTATGATGGTCACATCACAAAGGTGGTCAGGCTTCAGCACTCACAATCTGCAGGGTGTCAACTGGGGTTGAGTTGGGGGTTTGAATAGGGAACACTGAAGTAGTGTATGGAAAGAATTCTGATTCTGGGTCAGATTTCTTCTTGTTACTAACTAGTTTATGAATTTCATTGATTCCCAATTTGTTGCAAATGGAGGATGGAGAAAGACATGTAGCTTCCATTTTCTTTTGCTTCTTTCATTTAAAAAAATATGTTTATTTATTTTGAGAGAGAGAACACGCATGAGCAGGGGAGGGGCAGACAGAGCGGGGAGAGAGGGATCCCAAGGAGGCTCCATGCTGTCAGCACAGAGCTCCACACGGGCTCAAACTCACAAACTGAGAGATCATGACCTGAGCCAAAATCAAGAGTCAGACGCTTAACTGAGCCACCCAGGACCCCCACTTCTTTCATTCTTAACAACATGGGTTCATAGATGGATGGGTGAGACATCCTTGTGTAAGTATTAGGGAAATTGTTACTACAGCATTGCTTAGGAAGACACAAAGTAGTTAGAATATGGAGCAGCTAAAAACTGCCATGAGTTACAAATTGTAACACATTACTTCCATAACTTCTTGCAAACAGTTTTACCCAAGTTTATCAAAACTCTTGATAAATAAAATAAATCCACATATTGATTTTCCTTATTTGGTACAGGTAGATCTGAACATGAAGCCTTGTGTGTGTGTGAGTACCCTAACAAGGAAGGGCCTTGTGCTCCAGCTCTTTTGGTATCTAAGGCAGGATGTCATTTAAACTCACAGAGTAAAGGAGAGAAAAAGAAGAGACTAGAAAATGGATTTTAAAATGGTAAACAACCATGTTCATAGCAATTTCATTCATAGTAGCCCAACGCTGGAAACAACCCTGATATCCACCGCAGAATAATGAATAAACAAAACAGCTGTACAATGGAACACTACTCAGAACTGAAAAGAAATGAACTAATACAATGGCATGAACTAACCTCAAAAGCATTATGCATCCCAAAAGAAGGCAGACACAAAGTAATGCACAGCAGTGCATATTCTTTTCATTTGAAGTTGTAATCTGTGGATATAGAATCAGAACAGTGGTTGCCTTTAGGGGTAAGGAGTGAGATTGAGAAGGGGCATGAAGGAAGTTTGTGGGGTAACATGTGTCTTTTATATTTTGATTGGAGTGATTGCACATGTGTATATATTATCAAAATCACTGAATTTATACTTAAGATCTGTGCATTTCACTCTATGTAAATTTTGCCTCAGTACTTATTTTAACTAAAAAGAAGTAGCAAGTCTTTCAGAATGTCTCCAGAATGCTCGTGCTGTTTCTTCCCAGACTGCAGAAGTACCAAGATTGTAGTCCTTTCTCCAGAACAAGCAAGTTTACTGCAGAAAGTCTTTTCTGCCAGAACACATGTAACCCCACCTCTGTTCCCATCTAAGTTTTGCTCCTCCAAGTTCAGGGATGAACTGCATCACTCCCTCTCTGCCTAGGGTAACACTCCCCATGTGCAAGCCACCAGGCCCCCTTTTCATGCATTTAATTATCTTTGTAATTATCTTGTAGTGATGGTGTTCTCTTCTTGTGTGAATTGTTTGCTGTTATAGATTTTAAGCTCTCTGCTGTCCGGAAGTATGTTTTTTTGCTTTCTTGAATTCCTCCACAACAGTTTGTTCGGAGTGAAGGTTCAGTAAATGTTGGTTGGCTTAAAGAGAGGAAGGTTGTATGAGATGGAGGGGAGTGCTTGGGCCCTAGAATGGGAAAAGCAAAGGTGAAAATCCTAGATATGTAAACGGGTCAAGTTAACCTTACTCTGGGTTTCTGGGTTTTTTTTCATGTCCGAAAATCAGATATTAAAGCCTAATTTACAAGGTAGTTGGTTAAACAAAGAGAGAGAGTGGAAGAGAGAGAGAGATAGTATCTGTAGATATTGTCACAGTGCCTGGCTCTTAGTAAATATTAATCAATGTTATTTTTTTATTAATGAATATGTTTAAAGGAAGAGGTTCCTGAAATAGGTTCAGTGACCCCTAAGACTCAATACTACCCTCATTAGAATGTTTCCAGCTTGGTTTGCCTACCACCTCATTTCTAGGGTTCCTGACATTTGTGAGGGGATAAAGCGAGTGCGCTTGGAGACAGCAGGGGACGAGGTAGCTCCCATCTGTGGCCTGTACTTCTGGCCATCCCCATAATAGCAATTTGGAGACACTTACCTACTGCTCTGTTTTGGGCCACTACATACCCCTTCATCTTGCCTAAGGTAACGATTCATGTCTCCAAGCTTATTACTTATTAATTCTTTCTTTATTTCTTTTTCTTCTAGACTTTTAAGTCATGTTATAAAAATAGGGCTTCTTTAAACCATTTCTATAATATGACGCAACTGGATGAAATTAAATCAGCTAATAAAGATTATCTTTACAAAGAGTTCCAAAACATTTAATAAGCATTATTTAAATATAATGATGTTGTCTTCTTACATGTCACCTGTGAGTCTTATGAAGCAACCACTCCTTCCCAGGTAGCATACACAAGATTTAGAAAGTGTTGATGCTCAAAACATGCCTGTTGAATTGACTCACCTAATGCTACCTGAGAATATTTTCCTGTGGCATGCTCAACACCCCACAGTCATGGATCCTCATCTACTTTGAATCCTGTGTTAATGGGACTGCCTGATAACTGTGGCATACTTGCTCTCTTTGATAAACTTAGGATGTGGTGTCTTGAACTAAATAGAACAGTAGCTAGGTGCAGTGCAGAAATAATGGTTTTGATTGCTGACTTAGGTTTATTATTATTTTTTTAATGTTTATTTATTTTGAAAGGGGGGAGGGGCAGAGAGGGAGGGAGAGAGAACGCAGGCTCTGCACCATCAGCGCAGAGCCCGACCCAGGGCTCAAACTCATGAACTACGAGATCATGACCTGAGCCAAAATCAAGAGTCAGATGCTCAACTAACCAACTCACCCAGGCACCCCACTGACTTAAGTTTAAACTTTTGATTAATTAAATGATTTTGCTACAGAGTGTCCAGAGTTTTGGCTTTTGCAGTTGCTATTTTGCTTCTTTGCCATCACTGTGTCCTAAAGCACCATGCATTTAGTGGGACTAACATTGGCTGGGCTCTGGAACCAGGCATAACTGAGTTTAAACCTTGGCTTTTCCACTTATCTACCAGCTGTGTGATCTCAGGCAAATTACCTAACTTTTCTGAACATCAGTTTACTCATCTTCAAATATCTATGTAACCAGGTCATTTTGCAGATTGGAAGGTATATACATACTAGCACAGGATAGGACACATGGAAGGCCCTGAGTACATAAAAGCCATAATGGTATTACAAAATAATAATTTCCACCATTTTAGTACGGATATCAACAACAAACCAATTGTGAGTGACTCATTTGCACATCCTATGCCTAGGGAAGCTATATTGAGTACAAAATTGCTTTACCATAACAAGAGGAATCTACTGTATAGCCCTGTATAAAGGGGGGAGGTAATATATAAGCTTACATTATCATCACTGAACCTAGCTTGATACAGCATATGATATACATCTGTGTCCTGTTGGTTCTGACTTGCTTCTCATGCAAGAGTCTCTTAACTCTCTTCTTGGAGATTAAAATCCTTACCTGGTGGGACCCTGTACAACCCTTTAGAATTAGGTGAGATCTGCTTTCTACGAAGGCTCAGACTCCCATCTCAGGCAAGGATTGTGCCTTTCACTGTTTGATAGAGTTCCCTTCACTAGGCCCTTTGAGTTTGCTTCCACTCCTGTGACCTCAGGTAAGTCATCTCTTCTTCCCTGGTCTGTCTTCTCATCCTTAAATGCCATGGTTGGGGCAGCCAGATGATCCCAAGGTAAGCAATCTGAGAAGCAACATGAACTCCAGCACTCCTGACCCCGGTGCTTGGTTTCCCATAGGAGGAGATACATTTACATAAAGAAGAAACTGCTTAATGGAGTTCTGTCTTTCCTCTGAAGTACTCTTACTGCTCCCAATTGCTCTCTCCCTTCTCAAATGAAATCAAATCCCCCCTTTTTCCAATTCTCATTTTGTCAGCAAGCTCTTTCCCCCACTTTACTGGGCCCTGATCCATAATTGGCCTTGTTCACCCATAATACATTGCCTCTTGTTTTTTGCCTGCCAGCCAAATCTTGGACCATCAGGAATTTAATACTGGAAATTCTATTCCTAACATGCGCTTGTCTAGCTTCTTGTCTTACCCAAAACTCTTTTATATTTATCATCTTATTTGATCTTTGCAACAGCTCTGCACAGTAAGATGCTTTCCTGCAATTGACAGATGTAGAAACTGGAGTTTGGGAAGAGTGGGTCTGAAGTTCAGTAGCCAATAGGTGATAGAACCCAGATTATAACTTGCATTCTGACACTTGCCACTCTTAAGATCTTCAAAACCCACATTTCTATATTCTGTCAATATACTTAGGGCTTAGGATAGAGTTTTTCCCCCTTGTGTAACAATATGCTTAAGGGCTTAGGATACTTCTTTCCACATGTTAAGTTTGACTATTGTAATAAAAATAGCTCATCAAATAGAGGTAAAGACGTATAAGAATTTGTCTTCCTTCTCAAAATGCTGACTTAAGTTTGTAGACATTGAAAGCAGAGTGGGACCTTGGAAATCAGCCTATCCAACCCTGAACATTATACAGATGAGTCAGTAAAGCATTTGCAGGAAGTGTGTCTTGCCCGATGTCACAGATCAAGTTCAACCACTACCAGTGGAGCTTTGGGAAAGGTAAATAAACCTCTTGGGACAATGCAAAAAAAAATTTTTTTTAATTTACTTTATTTTATTTTATTTATTTACTGATTTATTTAGAGAGACAATAGGTGAGCAAGGGAGGGGTAAGGGGAGGGGGGAGAGAGAGATAGAGAGTGTCCCAAGCAGGCTCCAAGCTGCCAGCACAGAGTCCACATGGGGCTCAATCTCATGAACTGCGAGATTATGGCATGAGTTGAAATCAAAAGTCAGACACTTAACTGATTGAGCCCCTCAGGCACCCCAGACCAGTGCAAATTTGACCAGACTACTGGCCCACTCCCTCCACTGGAGTATTTGGTCTGTGGCAGGCACACAATATGCTCTGCTTGACATGAAGTGATTCTGCTGAGTCACTTCCAGTGGAGTATCACCCTTCCAGGAAAGTAGATTAGTAAGCTCCTTCTACCTCTTGTGTTTGTCCTTCTGAAGCTTCAAGATGGCTGACTGAGGTACAGCTGGGTTACTGAATAAAAGAGAGAAGACTGAGCTCATACCATCTCTGCCCTGGAAGCAGAGCTCTTGCGTGTTTCCTGGTCACAAGTCCTGCCATCTCTGTCCAGCTACATGGATTCGGGACTCTCTCCCTATAGACCTCTCATGTCTCCAGAATGCTTATCTACCTCTCCACCTGCCTCTTACAGTCCTATCTATTTTATCATAACTGTCGGCTTCTGTGCACTCTCTTGCTTCTCACTGTGGGTCTTGTGTACATTTCTAGTTCATTGGTGGGACAGATCCCATTCTAGCCTCTACTTGGTCTCTTCCATGCTCTGTGTACCTCTTCTGTGCTGCCTGAGGTCTCTGCTTCTTTATCTGTGGAAAGAAACTAACAAACCCTATCTTGCAGGGTTGTAGAGTATGATTGAAACTATAATGGCATAACATCTGACCCTGAAGAGGACCCAAATAATGGTAGCTATTAATGTCTCTTCCCCCGAAACGCAGATGCCTAGAGGTTAAGGACCAGGTCATGGTCATTCATTCATCTTTGTATCCCCTGTGCCTGGGACATATCAACTGCTTAATAATTATCTATAGAACAGATTGGAAGAAAACCATCCTGGCTAACTGTGTCTATGAACATCTGTTGCCCATAGTCTCAGTGGTTCCCAAAATGTTTGCTAGAATGATGTTTTACTCAGTCAAAGCTACCAGTCACATGATGGCCCCTCTTGGTTGTCAAGACTCAACACTGTTACCAAAAGAAAAGGTAACCTTCATGCAAGCTTTCCTTAAACTGTCGTGAGAACAAAGAAAAAAGAAGAAAATGAGCGTCTTTATCGAGGGACATTCTAGAATGTTGAAATCAGATGTAGGAGGAAATGGTTAGAATTGCTGTTTCACAGAGGAGCCTTTTGCTCAAGGGCCTGGTTCTGTGGAGCACAGCACTGATTGGCTCCACACACCCATCACTCTGGCTGTGTGTCAGGCCACTGTGAACATGAGCTGCTTCCCGATAGACAAAAGGTGGAGCATGGGTTGCACAGAGACATGACTTTTGACTCAGCTCAGAGATCAAGTTTGTTCAGAGATTTCCAGTTACCAAAAATAATCTATCCAAGAGCTCCTTTTATGGGTTGAGGGGTAGTAACTGAAGCAACACCCAGAACTCAGCCAGAGCTCCGAAGGTCCACCCTTGGGTCTTGCTTCTGCTGGAGAGGGAGAATAGTAGACCAACAGTAGGCAGCAAGTTCACATGCTTTCCCTCTGGTTAAACAACAACAAAGGAATAGGTATGTGGCAAGAGTGTCGGTTTAGTCATTGGAAATAAAAACAGCAGTAAGCTTTGGTACTTGCTTTAACTCTTATACATTTCTCAATTCATTTCTATATTTAGAAAATGATACTTTTCCAAATCCCACCACTTCTTCATGCCACAGGGCCACTGCCTCCATTCACAAATGGCTCACCATCCTCTTGCCTGTTATATTCCCTAGGGCCTGCGCTCTGAGGGCCCAGAATCCATTATCTAGTTTATCTTTTTGGGCACTTGTCATTTTCTCCCTTGCATTGTTATTCTGTATATAAATCTCTTGTGTTTCCCATCAGACTGCAAACTCCCCAAGGTCAGAATAAGATAACCCTCAGTTCCACCATAGCACATGGTACCGTGCCTTGGCTGTGGGGTGTATCACAAATACTTCTTGAATGAACAAAGAAAAAGTAAGGGTAAATATATCTTGGGACTTGAAAAGCTAAAAAAGTTTTAAAAATAGTGAAAAGATCTCATATAAGCATGTCAAAATAAAATTACAAATTTTATTGTAAGAGGGAAATAATTAGGGGTGACTGGGTGGCTCAGTCTGTTAAGCATCCGACTTTGGCTCAGGTTATGATCTCACCGTTCCTGAATTTGAGCATCGGGCTCTGTGCTGACATCTCAGAGCCTGGAGCCTGTTTTGGATTCTGTGTCTCCCTCTCTGTCTCTGCCCCCTCCCCGACTCGTGCTCTGTCTTTCTCTCAAAAATAAATAAACCATTAAAAAAATTTTTTTAAAGGTGGAGATAATTATTTGGAGTGTAAGGAGGAGCTGCTCTTTTCCTTTAAATATGCCTGGCTAATTTGTGACTCCCTGAAGGAAATGGACCATATCTTTAAATCACTTCAAATGATTTAATCACTAATTATTAAATCATGAAATGATTTCAAATGACTAGGCTAATGCCTAGCACATTTTTGGTATAATTTTTTATTTTATTGTTTTTTTTAAGATGGAAACATCTTTAAAATTTTTTTTTTTTCAACGTTTTTAATTTTATTTTTGGGACAGAGAGAGACAGAGCATGAACGGGGGAGGGGCAGAGAGAGATAAGATGGAAACATCTTTACTTCTTTTGCTTATCAAAAAAGTGTCATATGCTCAATGTAAAGTTTAAACAGTGTAGAAACAAAAGTAAAAAGTGAAAGGTCTACCAGAGTCTGTCTCCTAAAAGGTCATTTACTGATGTTTTCCATAGTTTTAATGCAATATGAATAATATATTTATACTATTTAATGTATTCTATCTGTAATCTGCTTTTATAAACATCAGAATGTCATATGGTCTCATTTGCATAGATATACATAAGTCTCCCTCATTCTGTAGCAGCTGCATAGTTCTCTTTATTACTATGATGGTTGGAACTCCAGGCGGGTTTCAATTTTTGCTAATACAAACCGTGCTTCAGTGAAATCCTTGCACATACATCTTCTTTGACACACGTATTTCTCTGGTTACTCCTAGACATGGGATTTATGGTTCCACAGGTATGAACACTTAACATTTTGATAGATACTGTCACATTTCCCTCCAAAAAGTGTATTCCAATTTATATTCCCAACAAGAAATGAGAAGGCCTGTTGGGTTTACCTACCTTTTAAGTCTTTCTTGGGTATATTTGGGGAAACTTGCAGGCAACATGATTTTAAAATGATACTTTAGGTCAATAAAGTACTCTCTACTTTTCCAGGTATTTTTACATAGAATACATATTCTCCTTTGACCTTCATAATAGTCTAGGATATAAGTAGGGAAGACTTTATTCCTGTTTTAGAATCTCAGCCAAAAAGACTTGCTCCAGGTTTCACTGTGAGTCAGTAGCAGTGCCAAAAGCAGAGCCCTTGAACAGTTTTTCTGAGTTTCTCTTTCCACAAGGTGAAAGGACAAAGCTTGAGAGGCAAAGAGGGCATGGCCATGTGGTGAAGAGCCTCCCAAGGGTTCTGCACATCTTGAATTTACGCCAAAGCGGAAAGAATTACCTGATTGGGGTGTTGAGTTTCTTTGGCTGAAATAAGCCCTCCCTTCTGACCAAGCCAAGCAGGGGAAGGAGGAGACAGGCGGTGTGGTGTGTTGGTGTTGGGCCTGTCATGGAGCCCTGGAGGATGGGAGGTGGGACTTGAAGCACAGTGAGCAGTGTTGCCATGAGCTCTCCTTCCACTCCTTTCACAGATGCATTCAACTTAGAGGATACCAGGGAATTCTCACCACTTTCTTGCTGGGGTCCTCTGAAATCCAGTGCTATTAATTCATTTGCAAACTACCCTACTGTTTCCATTGTATAAGGTTTTAATATTTTTGGAGGTGTAGTTTACTGATCCTTGACAAAGAAAGAATATAAAGTGATCAGTGCTATTGTTAAATAGAAATTCTCATAGGCTATTGAGAGAGGGGTAACTTTGATAGTCCAGAGCTACCTTACTTCTACATAGTAACTTAGGCAGGAAAGTTTCTTTTTACTGAGGTCAGAATGGAAACTTCCATATCTTAACATAGGCTAGCAGACAAGTCAAGGAGGAATACTTTGGAAAACACAGTTCTTTGTTCCATGAATACCTTTATGGACAAGGACTACTCTGTCTAATATTATAGCTTCTGGCTAGCCACACGAGGCTGTTGGCTGCTTAAAATGTGCCCAGTATGACTGAAGAGCTGATTTTTTTTTAAACAGTATTTGTTAAAGTTTCTTTATTTAGAGAGAGAGACAGAGACAGAGCATGAGCAGGGGAGGGGCAGAGAGGGAGAGGAAGAAAGAATCCCAAGCAGGCTCTGCACTATTAGTACCCGACAAGAGGCTGGATCTCACAAACCATTTGATCATGACTTGAGCTGAAATCAAGAGTTGGACACTTAACCAATGGAGCCACCCAGGTGCCCCCTGAATTTTTATTTTATTTAATTTTAGTATTTATAATTTTTTTAAGTTTATTTATTTTGAGGGAGTGAGAGAGAGCAGCATGACTGGGAGAGAGAGGGATAGAGAGAATCCTAAGCAGGCTCCACACTGTCAGCGCAGAGCCCAAAACCGGGCTCGGACTCACAAACTGTGAGATCATGACCTGAGCCAAAATCAAGAGTCAGATGCCTAACCAACAGAGCCACCCAAGTGCCCCTAATTTTAATATTTAAATCTAAAAACTGACAATTCAGTTATTGGAAAACTTTTAAGTAAGTTTCAAATGTTGGAATATGAAAATACTTTTTTGTTTTTTGTTTTTAATGTTTATTTATTTTGAGAGAGAGAGAGAGAGAGAGAGAGAGAGAGAGAGACAGAGAGCAAGCAGGGGAGGAGCAGAGAGGGAGACACAGAATCTGAAACAGGCTCCAAGCTTTGAGCTATCAGCACAGAGCCTATCTCAGGGTTCAAACTCACAGACACTTAAACGACTGAGCCACCCAAGCAACCCTATCTTGTTTTTGTTTGTTTTTGTTTGTTTGTTTGTTTGTTTGTTTGTTTTGAGAGAGCATGTGATGAAGGAGGCAAGAAGGGTAGAGGGAAAGAGAGAGAGAATCCTAAGCATGCTCCATGCTCACTGGGAGCCCCATGCAGGGCTCAATCCCAGAACCCTGGGGTCATGACTTGAGTTCAAATCAAGAGTCGGACATTCAACTGACTGAGCCACCCAGGCACCTCTGAAAATACTTTTTAGTGGTAAATTTTAGGAGATCTAAAAACCAATCAAGTGTTTCTGATGAAAAGTTAGCATCTGGATTGAGATATACTTTAAGTATGAGATAAACACTGACTTTTTAAGGCTTAGTATGAAAAAAAGAATATAAAATAGCCCAATGATTTTTTATATTGATTATTGTTTAAGGGATAATATGCTGGATACAATTAACTCAATAAAATATAGTATTAAAATTAGTTTTACCTGTTTTGTATTTTTACATTAAGAGATTTTTTTTTAATGTTTATTTATTTTTGAGAGAGAGAGAGAGAGACAGAGACAGAGTCCAAAGAGGGGAGGGGCAGAGAGAGACAGAGACACAGAATCTGAAGCAGGCTCCAGGCTCGAAGCTGTCAGCACAGAGTCCGACACAGGGCTCAAACTCATGAACTGTAAGATCATGACCTGAGCTGAAGTTGGACACTTAACTGACTCAGCCACACAGGTGCCCCTATTTTCACATTTTTTTTAACATGGGTACTTGAAAATAGGAAATTTCTTGGGCATTCACTCATCCATTCATTCACCAAATGTTTATTAAGCACCTAATATGTGCCAACCACCGAGGAAGCTAATTAGCTACAGCACTGAAAAAGAGCTACACATTGGATGAAACTATACAAATATATATGCCATTCCATCTAAGTGTAACACTCCTTAAGATAAATACTAAAATCACTGCTGTTTTTTCCCTAGCTTCATGAATTTAACTTTCACTTCATTAGTTTACAGTCATTTTTGTTTTCTAATAGATGTATTTAAAGCTTTGATTTTCCCGTAAGTACTTCTTTTGCTGCATTCCAAAGAGTTGAATTTTCAAAACTGTTAGTTTTTTTTATTAAGATTATTTCTTTCTTTTAAGTTTATTTATTTATTAAAGAGTACATGCATGCATGCAAGCATGAGTGGGGGGGGGGGGTGGGCAGAGAGAGAGAGAGAGAGAGAGAGAGAGAAAGAAAATCCCAAGCAGATTCCATGCTGTCAACATGGAACCCAATGTGGCGCTTGATCTCAGGAACCTTGAGATCATGACCTGAGCTGAAATCAAGAGTAAGATGCTTAACAGACTGAGACATATAGGAACCCCTCAAAACTATTAGTTTTAAATGTTTTATAATTTCTCTTGAATTTCATCTTTAAATTATGAACTATTTGGAAGTATTCCATTTAGTTTCAAAATACATGGGAGAAATGGTTTGGATACCTTTTTATTGGTGATTTTTTTTAAGTTTATTTATTTATTTTGAGAGAGAGAGAGAGAGAGACTCCAAGGGGAGGGGGGGCAGAGAGAGAGAGAGAGAGAGAGAGAGAATCCCAAGTAGGTTCTGCACTGTCAATGCAGAGCCCGACAAAAGGCTCAAATTCATGAACCATGAGATCATGACCTAAGCCAAAGTCAGATGCCTAACTGACTGAGCCACCCAGACACCCCTACTGGTGATTTCTAATAATCACTAATATTGCACTGTTTTCAGAGATGGTGGTCACTATGGTGTTGATTCATTCAAATGTATTGATACTTCCTTTGTGGCCTAGTGTGATCAGTGTGAAAATATTCCATTTGTGCTTGAAAAAACTGTATGTTGTTTATTTGATAGGTGCAGGAGCCTTTATGTTACTCACTAGAGTTAACCATTTTTAAATGGTTTGTTCAAATTTGGGGAGCCTTAATTTTTTTAACTGTTGGTCTGCTTGATCTGTTAGGTTCTGAGAGATACGCTTTAAAATCTTCTGCTATACTGGGGTGCCTGGGTGGCTCAGTCAGGTAAGTGTATTGGGGCACCTGGGTGTCTCAGTCGGTTAAGTGTCTGACTTTGGCTCAGGTCACAATCTCACAGTTTGTGAGTTCGAGCCCCATGTCATGCTCTGTGCTGACAGCTTGGAGCCTGCTTTGGATTCTGTGTCTCCCTCTCTGCCCCTCCCCCCACTCATGTTCTGTCTCTCTCTCTCTCTCTCTCTCTCTCTCTTTCTCTCTCTTAAAAATTAATAAACAGTAAAAAAAAATTTTTAAATCTCCTGCTATGGTTGTAGATTTATCACTTTACTCCTGTAAATCCATCAATTTTAGCTTTGTATATTTTAAGACTATATTATTAAGTAGTTATGATTTCATAATTTTGTATCTTCTTGGTGTTTTTCTTTCTTCATTTACATAAAAAATTTTCACCTTAAATTCTGTTGTGTTTGATATTAGTATTACCAGAGAAGTCCTCCTTTAATTTGTATTTAATGATGTATCTTTTTCTATTCTCCACTTACTGATATCTTTTGCTTGAGATATGTCTCCTTTAAATGGAACTTATGGCATGGGCACCTGGGTGTCTCAGTCAGTTAAGCGTCCAACTTCTGCTCAGGTCATGGTCTTGCAGTCAGTGAGTTGGAGCCCCACATCAGGCTCTGTGCTGACAACTCAGAGCCTGGAGCCTGTTTGGGATTCTGTGTCTCCCTCTCTCTCCGCTCCTCTCCCACTCATGCTCTGTCTCTATCTCTCAAAAATGAATAAATGTTTAAAAAAATAAATGGGAATTGTGGTAGATTGTCTTTTGTTTTTCCAATCAAAGACTCTTTCATCTGTTTACATTATTGTGATTACTAAAATATTTGGATTTATTTCTAGTATCCATTTTTGTTGCTATTCTTATGTACTCTTAATTCCCCTTCACTTCTCTTTCTCCTGTTCTATCATGCTAGATATTTTAAATTTGCCTTTCAGATCCACTGTCCATCCAACTGTATGCCCAGGAAGCTAACCTCAATGGACTAGCAACATACCCCCTTCCCCTTTGGCTTTTGGTTGGGTTGAAGCCACAGCAGGACATTGGAGGACAGGCAGAAAGGAAAGTTGGGCTATTGGTTCCACCAGCTCCCTTTCTGCAGGTCTGTGTTCCTCTGATGGATACCACAGCATATGTCAGGCAGGCTTCTCTAACACATACAGCTCTTGCTGGTTACCAGTAACTCTTCCTTTGCTTTGGTCCTTTAGATCTAACAGAACTGAAGATCCCCATTGTTGTAACACAGACTCTTTCACCTTTCCTTTTTGGTTTCTCACAACCCTTTGTAAATAATAAAGAAAAAAAATCTTTGAACAAACTCTTTACAGTTATCCCTTTTAAGTATGCAGTCTGTTTCTGGCCAAATCCCTGACCCATATACCTACTCTCTAATGGATAGATTACATTTTCTTAAAATTCTTTGTGGAAGAGAATACTAATTCATACAAGCCCTACTGATTGGCATGGACTTTTTCTCAAACATGTTATTTTCATGTTCTTTTCCTCTGGATACAGGAGAAGTAACAAACAAAAAAATATTTAGACTACTTTGTCGATGGATTGTAATATTTATCTCTAATTTCTTGTGACTACCAAAGCATATATCCAAACCCTTCCATAATACATTCCTGTGGGCCAACCTCTGAGATACACAGAGGAGATTCAGGAAGGAATGGATTGTAACTCACCATCTGTTAATCAATCAATAAATGTTTATCGAACATTTACATGAAAGGTCTTGCATTAGGTATTGGGAAGGAGGGCAACATGTTAAATGTTGGGAAAATAACTAAATCACCAGAACTCTTAGATGTATTTTCTCATTTTATCTCTCATTTCATTTATAAGGTAGAGATTATTGTTGCCTAATTGACAGATGAGATAACCAAGCCTCAAAGCAGTTCAAGCAACTTACCTGTTCTCTTACAACCACTATGGGACTGAGCCAGGCATTTTGCCCAGATCTCAATCTCAAGACCTGTGCACCTGTGCACCTATTTCTGTGTCCATAAATATGATTTCAGAGAGCTTTGTATCTGGGAGCAGATAAGATATAAACAGATGAACAGTGAGGTCATACTACAAGCACTGTCACAGGTAGCTTTTGTGGGCTGACATGGGATGAGAAGGCTTTGTGGAGAAGGATGGGACAGAGCAAGTGGCAGGGAGAGGAGTCCAGTCCAGATGAGTGACAAGAGCATGGACCCAGGTAGGTTTCACTCCATTCTGACTCTGCTGTCAAGAACAAATAGGACACAGTATCCAACTTTTCAGACACCCTTGGCTTGTTTCCATTGTGTTTATGTGTTTTCACCTCATTCCTTTTATCTGAAGCTGGGAAATGTTGAGGTGGAGAAATGTGTTGTTTGAAGTGATATCCCTTTTTTTCCCTTGGGCTGGGTTTCCAGCAAAGGGGTGGGAGAGGGCTGGAGTTACTGAGATCTCTGTCTAAGCAGAGACAAGAAGGGCAACATGGAATCAGGGTAGCGTACAGAGCATGTAAAGATGTGGTAACTCAACCAGCGTTTCTAGAATGCCAACAACATGCTAGCTTGTGGTGGGTAGATTGCAGTGGGTTGAGAAGTAGGTTAGAAGCAAGGCAAGTGACAGTTGAGTGTCCGACTTCGGCTCAGGTCTTGATCTCGCAGCTCATAGGTTCAAACCCCACATTGGGCTCTGTGCTGACAGCTCAGAACCTGGAGCCTGCTTTGGATTCTGTGTCTCCCTCTCTCTCTGCCCCTCCCCTACTCGTGCTCTGTCTCTCTAAAATGAATAAATGTTTAAAAAAAAATTTTTTTAAAGCAAGGCAGGTGATGCACTTTTGAAGTAGAGGGGCAAGAGGGACAGAGAGGGGGCATTGGTTGGCAAGATGGAAGGACCCCCGAGCCATCATTCCCTGTCCCTACCTCACATGGTCCCAGGAAGGGAACCACAAGTGAGCTCTGAGCTGACACCGGCCCCAACTGTGGCAAAAAGCAACCCCAGGAAGCACTGTGGTGAACACACAAGACGGTGAATCAGGAGAGCTCTGCTCATTTCCTTTTTCCTCCAGGCTTGTTACACCCTCTTAGGTCAAATCACATCACCACCTTAGTCCTGGAATTCCCGCTCAAAGGGGAAGTGGTATACTCCTGACCATGTTTCTGCCCAGCGAAGGCACTCACATGCCTGCAGACCACAGGCAAAGGCCCTTGGGTGGCACCTAGTTCCTCCTGTTTCCCCCAACAGCATCTGGGGTGGGAATTGCATGAGGTGAGGAGATGGGCACAGGAATAAGGCTACATGTTCCAACTCAATACAAAACACATACATCCCAAGTAATACACCTTAGCCGTAGACAAAAATTTTAAATACGTCTTTAAAAAGCTAAGACCGTTGCGTCCAAGATTCGCTACCCAAACACAACCACTGCAAATATTTTGGTGAATAGCTTTGGAAAGAATGCCTTCCTTTCTACAAGACATATTTTCTCAAATGTCTATGGGTAAAGTTTAACACACATGCATTTATTTAAATATAAATATTAACCATGTGCCCCTCTCTCTAAAACCTCCCTCAGTTTTCACTCTGTATCACTGGTTCTTGGGTGGGAAAGGGACTAAGGAGGAAAGAAGAGAACCATTTGCATTCGGGCCCCACAGAAGTTCTGGAAGAAGCTGCTCTCCCAAGTGCCAGTGAGAAGTAAAGAAATAGTGGGAGACTAAGAAATCTGGCTCCCTCCCTTACCCTCTGTTGGCCTAGCCCTGGGGAGAGGGGGGAATTTAGGTGGAGGCAGAGGTTAACACAAAACCAAACAACAGGGCAAATGTGAGGGAGCTGGATTACCTCCTTCCAATCAAAGACCCCCTCAGATGGCTCTCAGTTGGAAGGAAAGTAGGTAAGCTAACACAGAGTTGAATCTACCAATTCATAAGTCAAGTGTGATTGACAAATAGAAATATATTTCCTGAATGGTCCCCAAAGTACATTGCTTTTGAAAAGTGTTGTCACTCCAAAGAATCCTTAACTGGCTAAGTATTCAGAAACGTAAGGTAATATATTTGGTCATTGCATCTTCCTGGGCTAACCCAGTGTTTCAAAATTTCTGGCTCCATCACATAAGCAATATGGGCTGAATGTGGAGACAAAGGAAGTGCCTCAGGGAAATCAAAGATGAAAAAGATCTATTTTTTTCAAAGGCCTCATTGTCTACTGTGGATATGGAAGAAATGCACAAATATCAGCCACACAAGGCACAAGACAGGCACAGACTCTGAGCCAGACTATTGCATTTGAACCCTGGTCCACCACCATGCGAGGACCATGTACAACACAGCCAGCCCCTCCAAGCTCCCTAGGGCATAGTGATAGAACCTGCCTCTGGGGGTATGGGAGGTTTAAAGGATAAAAGCACACAAACCCTTGGCAAGGACAAATGTGCAGTAAGTGCTTACCACAGCTCCTGAACATGTGAGGCTTACCAGAAAGAAGTGACCAGACCCAGGAAACACTTCTTGCAAGAGATAGGCCTTAATCTTTGGAGAGGTTCTGATGGCACAGATGGAAAGGGTAGGATTCAGAAGCACAAGGCTTGGAGATTGAGGTCTATGGAGAACAGTCTGAAGAGAGTGACTAGAACATTTGCCTCAAGCTTTGTGTCAGACAGGCATGAGTAGGAGTCAAGTCAGGAAATCAGGGACTAAAATGCTGGCCTGAAGAGTCTGTGCCCAGTTTGGTAGGAAATGAGGAAATACCAAAGGCTTTGAGCAGAGGATACCAGGTGCAGATGTCGTTGAGTAGGAGTTATCAGGCAGATAGAGTGGGATGGGGAAGATGTGATGGATGTGGGGTCTCAGGAGGCCAGCGTGGAAATCCAGGGCATCAGTGGGGGTGGAGTGCAGAGTGATGTGGGAGGGATATTGCAGGGGGCAGGGCCAGCTTCAAGGGTAAGCGACTTTCACAGTCACATAAGATTATGCTCTGAGGTACCCTGTGCTTGTTTTAATGTTCTGCTGTCACTGTCTTGAAACTCTTGAGTTTTGAAAACAAAGAGCCCCACAAATTGTGAACTAGGTCTCACAAATTACATAGCTGTTCTCGGGAGAGGGGTATATAGGATGGGCAAAATATTTGGGCATGGAGTGAAGCAGAAGAAAGGAGTCATTCAAAGAGTTGTGGGAAATTTTGGCTAACAAATGAGGGGTAAGGAGTGAGAATGGTGTTTGTGGAGAGAACACATTGTGGGATGCACCAGCTATCATGGGGAGGTGTCTGAAAACTTGTTGGGAATTTGGTCTCAGAGCTCAGAAAACAACTTTGAGATTAGTTACTTGAAAATCATACCCTCTCATTAACCTTTTTTTTCAAACACTAAAGGATTGTTCTACTTTATTTTAATGAGATACATTATTTTTTAATTAAAAAATTAATAAAAGCATTCATTGAATAGTGAGAAGCTTTAGAAATGGGTGTAGGATAGAGGCATTAAGAAAGGTCAAGGGGCTGGTCACCTGGGTGGCTTGGTCGGTTAAGCGTCTGGTTTTGGCTGAGGTCATGACCTCACGGTTCATGAGTTTGAGCCCCACATCAGGCTCTGTGCTGACAACGAGGAGACTGCTTGGGATTCTCTCTCTCCCTCTCTGCCCCTACCCTGCTCGTGTGTGCTCTCGCTCTCAAAATAAATAAATAAACATTAAAAAAAAGTCAAGAACCTCATCTGGAATTCTATTACTGTGGGCTAAATTGTGTTCCTCCCTAGCATTCATATGTTGAAGTCCTCGCCCCCCAATATGTCAGAATGTGACTATTTGGAGTTAGGGCCTTTATAGAGGCAATTGAGTTAAAATGAGGTCATCAGGGTGGGACCTAATCCAATAACACTGGTGTCCTTCTGAGAAGAGGAGATTTGGACACAGAAAAACAGAGGAGGGAACATGTGAGGACACAGGGAGAAGATGGCCATGTCCAAGGAAAGAAGGAGGCCTGGGGAGAAATCATCACTGCTGACATCTCATTCTCAGACTCTACCCTCTGAGACAGTAGAAAATACATTTCTGTTGTTTGAGACCTCCAGTCTGTAGCACCTTGTTACAGCAGCCCTGGCAAACATAACTGTCTTCCTTGAGAAGAACAAGAAGTAGAAAAATCCTTGGAGACAAGCTAGAAGTGGTCAGGGGTGTGGTGGGAGAGCCGCAAGCGAAGCCATAAAAGCGAAGAATAGCTCAAGGATGAGGAGTGGTTTTAGTTGTCAGCAGGCCTTACAGAAAGGTGCTGTATTTTAGTATGAGGAAGTCACTAATGACCTTTGAAGGGTATCATTCACGCAGTAGGGGAAAACCAGTTACAGTCAGTTTGGGGGAGTGTGACCTGATGGTCTACGGGCAGAGAATCCAGAGAATCCTTAATTTCAAAAAGTTTCAGTATGAAAGGCAGGGGATGAGATAGGGCAGTAGCTTGACAGGAAACCGGAATCAAGGGAGGGATTTGTTCAGGGTGAGATTTAGGGAGCCCTGGACAAGCATGGCTATAGAAACCCCCAAGAGGGGGACCCAACACAGCATGTTGTACCCAATTTACATTTGTTCAGTGAGTGAGAAGGAAACTCACAGGGACCAGGGAAAGGGCACAAAGCCCAGTTGGGCAGCTGACCCACACACAGCACTGGCTTGGCACGGTATCTGGAGGAAGGAGAAGGAAGGGATCTTTGTGCTGCTCCCTAATTCTGGCAGCCCCTGAACTGTGCCTCTCCGTTTAGCTCCACCAGGTTCCTGTAAGGAGCTTGAGACCTGGTTTCCCCTTACTTCTGTCCCTTTGGAATTCCCCTTGCAGATTTGCAGGGACGGGACTGTCCTTCCAGTGGCTGGCACACAGGCGTGTGAGAATCTGTTCCCCCAGGACTTTCCAGCGGCAGAGCAGAGAGGGTCCTGTTGCAAAGCAGACAGTGAGACTGACTTGCAGACCTTTGGGATCCTCAGTGTGCAGAGGGTACACAGAGCTGCTTCCTGGGCCCAGTCCCCAGCAGTTGTTTTGTTTTCTTGGGAATTGGTGCTGAATCTCCAGGAAGCCACAACCTCAGCCCCAGAACCCCACTTCCCTTTGGCCAGAAGTTTACAAACTTTTAAAGAAAGTACTAGACCCATCTTTCAAACAATATCTTAGAGAAATCCCTAAAATATCAGGGGGATAACAGAACATTTTATTAGTATACATCTCCATTATAACTTCAGACTTCTTGTAATTGCATATGGTGAAGCCAGCCAAAGAGAATTACAGGTTGTTTTAATAAATGGAAAAAATAGAAATTGTGGTTAAGGGGGCACCTGGCTGGCTCAGTCAGTGGCGTGTGCGTGGAGTGAACTTACAGCCCCTTGATCTGAGGGTTGTAAATTCAAGTCCCATATTGGGTGTAGAGATTACTTAAAAATTAAATATTAAGGGGTGCCTGGGTGGCTCAGTCGGTTAAGCGTCCGACTTCGGCTCAGGTCATGATCTCACGGCTCATGGGTTCGAGCCCCGCGTCAGGCACTGTGCTGACAGCTCAGAGCCTGGAGCCTGCTTTGGATTCTGTGTCTTTCTCTCTCTCTGCCCCTAACCCACTCACATCCTGTCTCTGTCTCTCTAAAAAATAAATAAACATTAAAAAAATTTTTTTAATTAAATATTAAAAAAAAATCATGGTTATGGAAACCATTGCAACCTAATAAAGCTTCAGGCTTTAGTTTATTTCTGGTATCTGCTTTGGTCACATTGTAAAGAAATTCCTAATTCACACAGATAAACGGCTATAAACTGTTAATAGTTTTAAAAGGAACCAGCCTTATAACCTGAGATTTAACCAGAAAATGGCAGAAGATTTATTCAGAGTGTTTACAAAAATGATTTATCCTTGCAACACACTTAGCCTATTGATCTGCAGTATGTCATGTGTTTGTAAGTAACATATTTGAATCTATTATGTGAAGTATGAAAAATAATTTAACAATCTTTTAAAAATAAAATTTGAATCAAATATTTGTGGAAACCTAAATAGAGCTTTCTATGAGATATAGATGGAAGTCCAGTACCCTAAGCACCACATAGAACCCCAACCCCACTACCAACCAACAAATGTTTACTGAATGCCTACTCTGTGACAGATCCTGTACTGAGCAGGAGATACAGAAAAAAAAACCCACATCATCCCTACCCACAAGGGCACTGGGCTGGAAGATGAGATGGACTCAGAGAAATTCCATCAAGTGTAGGATGTTCAGGAAGTTCAGGAGACAGGCACTTGTTGGACCTGGGGAAGTGAATAAGAATAAGGGTACTTTGCAAGGATGGAGAGCAGGCTTCTAGAGGCTGTACACTCTATGCTGGGGGTAATCAGGAATTGGGCAAAGATGGGCAAAGAAAAGTCCCTTAGAAGTAATGCCAGGAGACATCATGTGAGGAAGTGAACTAGCACAGAGTATGTGCTGGTCTCAAGCTGTATGAGATGGCTATATGACATGGTGGGAGCGGAGGAGACAGCCTCAGAAGGCCAAGTTGCCAGGTCATGTCATGGAACAGGGCTTCAGGGTAATAAAGAGGTACCTTCGCTCTAACCTACAAGTAATGGACAGCTGTTGAGGGGTTTAAGCAGGAGGGTGCTGTAGTCAAATCTGCATTTTTAAAAGAGCCCTTCTATGGAATGATCCCATTTATGGAGGCAAGGAGACAACTTCAGAGATTAAGAGTGATGGAGGCTGAGCCAGGGTGTGGCAGTGAGGAACAGAGAGAAGCAGGTGGCCTTGAGTAATATTTAAGAGGCAGAATTGACAGGACTTGGTGATTGATTTGTTGGGGGAGCAGGGTGGGTGTCACAGATGAAAGAGAGGGAGGAGTCAAGGAAGCCCCTCTACAAAAGTGTCCAGCTCAGGTGGCTGACTATAGAGTAAGAATGTGAGCCCAGGTCCTCCGCTTCCACAGCTCTTCAGACTGATAGTATGAGAGGAAGCCTGGTCAGATCAGTCGTCTGGTTGAGAATCATCATCATGGACGTAAATCCAAAGGAAGAGTCCAAAGCCATTCTAAGCCCAGGTGAGAGGGTTGATCATTCTTGGAAGTTTTGCTTATAATTTGCTGAGAATGAATGAGCAATCAGTGTGTAATTCATTGGTTGATGAGAGTAGCCCCACCAAAGCTGATTTCTACAAAGAATACAGTTGCAGAATCTAGTTGCTTTCTTTTTAAACTACAAAATCCACATAATAATCACATCAATACAGAAGCAAACATGTTTTCCTCTGGGTTCTGCTCATGGGGCAGTAATATATTTTCCAGATAAATCACAATTGCAATGAGCCACACTGGGGAAAATACTGAATGTATGAACTTAAAAGCAAGGAAAAATAACAAAAGTGAATCTGCCTTAGTATGACTGCATTCCTATGCATTTCGCAGAACTTGGTTATATTTGTTGGTAAAGTGGCAATCACAGAGGGAAAATAAAAATACTACATAATCAGATTGCTAAAGGGTTGGAAGGGGAATGGGTGGGAGAGTTTATGTGGTTTTTAAAATAGGAAGTTCTACCCTAAAGTGTGTCATTTCTGAAGTGAAGGAAGTTCCGATAGGCTATTAGAAGAGCCTGCACAATAGCATTTTGATGTTTTCCACACATTATATTTCATGACAGTAAACACATGGCTTTTCACCAAATCACACAGTGTTATTTGGATACAAAGTGACTAACACATATTCTAAGGTTGGCTGCTCTGGGATTTTATGAAGCCAAAGAGAAACTACTGTTTAGCCTTGTGAAAGACATGATTGGTTGCATTATCAATATATATTTTTTTCATTTAAAATGCAGCCTTTTTCAGGAGTGCCTGGGTGACTCAGTTGGGTAAGCACCCAATTCTTGATTTTGGCTCAGGTCATGATCTCACAGTTCACGAGTATGAGCCTCGCATCAGGCACCACACTGACAGTGTGAAGCCTGCTTGGGATTCTCTCTCAGCCCCTTTCTCTCTGTCTCTCTCTCTCTCTCTCTCTCTCTCAAAATAAAGAAATAAACTTTAAAAAATGTAGGTTTTCAAAATTTTAAGGAGACTCTGAAATTGTGAGGGCAATGGCAACAAAGAAATGTTGGTTATTAACATTATGGGAAGGAAGCATGGTTTGAATGATGATGAAGGACTGGTTAAGAAGAGGAACTCTCGGGGCGCCTGGGTGGCGCAGTCGGTTAAGCGTCCGACTTCAGCCAGGTCACGATCTCGCGGTCCGTGAGTTTGAGCCCCGCGTCGGGCTCTGGGCTGATGGCTCAGAGCCTGGAGCCTGTTTCTGATTCTGTGTCTCCCTCTCTCTCTGCCCCTCCCCCGTTCATGCTCTGTCTCTCTCTGTCCCAAAAAAATAAATAAACGTTAAAAAAAAAAAAAAAAAAAGAGGAACTCTCAAGGTCATACAAAATCACTGAGATACTCTCTATTCAGACCGTCTACTTACCAGGTCATAACTGAAACAGGCCCATATTAGTCCCCAGGCAAGAAGCTCAGCTGACGTGGAAATGCCACCCTGCACAAACATCTGCAGCAGTGCAGGCTGCCCGAGCTGATTTCACCATACGTGGCTCCAGTGTACTCTAGCTTTGACGTTCCTACCACCACCCAGGGGAGAGGGGAAGACCTGAATGACCCAGTGTCCCTGTGTGTGGATCCTGATCTCAGAAGCTTCTCTGAACCCTCCCAGAGCTTGGGAACTCCCTCAGAAGGTGACAAAGCAATTCTTTAGGGAGGTAGGGGAGGGAGGAAAAAGAGTCAAGACTGCATCATTATTTTTACCAAATGCTTAAGAGGATACTGGCCCATACTTTGTGTTTGCATTCAGAGCTAATGTTTTTGTTACTAAAGGTAAAGTTTGGCTATTGCAAATTATCTGATATTGTATCGTTGCTCTCTAAAGAGGAGCCTGCAAAAAGTGGGGGAGGGTGTTCCTGTGTATGGTGATAAAGACCATGGACTCTGGGTTTGAATCCTGAGACTCATTGGCTTTGTGACTTGGGCAGGTCATTTACCCTCTGGGTGCCTTGGTTCCTTCTCTGAAGAATGGGGGAGAGTAATGGACAGGGTCCTTGTGAGGCCGAAGTAAGTCAGCACTTGTAAAGGCTGTGCAATAGATCACTTGGAAAGCCTGGATATCCAGTTCAACACACATCTCTGTGTCAGGCACTGGCTGACCCTCCCAGAGAGTCCAACTTGGGAGCCAAGGAAGGCTACCCACACGTCAAAATCCTCTTCCGTCTTCAGCCAATGACTGGGTGTTCCTTCTCCACCCCCTCTGATTCCTTTTCAAGCTTAACTCCTCAGCTCTTCTCTTGAGGAATTCCTCAAGGCTTGCTCCAAGGCCCTCTTCTGTCTCTGTCTTCTATTCTTATCAGCTATCTTATCCACAAGCATTATGTCCATTGCCAGCCACACATACTCTGTACTGGGTTCCAGACCCAGGTATCAGCTGCATACTTGGAGGGACCCCCCAGATGCCTCAAAGGTACCACAAACTCAGTAAGTGAGAAGCCCAGCTCATACCTTTTTTTTTTTTTTAAGAGAGCATGTGTGAGAGCAGAAGAGGGGACAGAGAGAGAGAGAGAGAGAGAGAGAGAGAGAGAGAGAGAGAATCTTAAGCAGGCTCCATGCTGAGGGTGGAGCCCCATGTGGAGCTCAATAATACAGTCCTGTGATCATGACCCGAGATGAAATTAAGAGTCGGATACTTAATTGACTGAGCCACCCAGGCACTCCAAGAAGCCCAACTCATACTTTTTATAAGCACAACTGCCCCTTTTCTAGGGCAACCCAGTTCAGTGATTGACATAATCATCCATGAAGACCTAAAAGGGGTCTTCACTTTCCCTATCCAGTTTACCCACAAACCTCATTAGTTCTGCTTTTCAAACATCTCTTGCTTGAATAAATCTGCTCACTTCTTTCCATCTCTACCAGGATGACCCTGGGCCAATTTTCTTGCTCAGCTATTGCCTTCTAACATTGAGCACAAAATATGGGTTGGGGAAATGCTTAACATGTATGCTGAGAAATTCATTAGTTTCCTTTAATGTTAAGCGCTATGAAGAAAAACATAGCAGGGAACATGGCCAGAGAGTCACCCAAGAGGGTGGTTGGGGGAGGCCTTTCTGAGGAGGTGTTATTTGAGGATCTTGAGGAAGAGGATTTCAGGACTGTCTCAGATTCACATGTCTTGAGATAGGAACAAGCTTGAAAGGTTAAGGGGTTGGAGGTGATCACAAGCTGGAGGTAGTAGGGAGAATGGGGAGATGGAGTGGGGAGGTCTGTAGAGGCCAGATCCTGTGTGGTTTTGGAGACTGTGGGCGGGAGTTCAAATGTAATTCCAAATGCAGTGGGAAGCCACGGGTGACCTAAGCAGATCCATCAGCTCTCAGGGGAGTTGGTTGCTCATACCAATTGCTCCAGCCCCATTGGTTCTGTGTCTGATAGAGTAGGGACACATAGAACACTCTATGTTCATCAGATAATTGATGGCTCCTGAAATCCAGTTTGTTATTTTCTACAATCAAGGGTGTCCTCCAGGGCTGGTTGGCACAGTGATTGTGTCACCACCCTCACAGATCTGCAGACCAGAAACATAGGGGCATCTTGACTTTCCTCTTCCCCAGCACTTTGTCACCAACTCCTGTTCGCTCTACCACCTAAGCATCTCTCAAATCTGTTCACCTCACATTCTTAGGTAGGAAGTAACAAGTTAAACTTCCCCATACTGGCTTCAGCAACACCACTATCTGTGACCCCTCAATCCAGGGTCTAGTTATTCAGAACCTGAAAGGTGGCCAGACCTGGCTCTATCAGAGACTTATGTTCATCCTTCTGGAAGGTGTGGTTTGGTGAGCATGTGTAGGAAACCTGGACCTATGGCTTATGGCTCTTTATACATCAGCCAATCATCTATTGTTTCTGGGTTTGCTTAAGCTTATTTGTAAAATAGGTGTAGTGATATTTGCTTTATTACTTTCCTGTTGGGATAAAATACATAGCTTTTAGGATGAGAAACATCACATCCATATTCAGTGTGAAGTGTTGTTAAGACTGAGGCCAGGATTCCACCAGGAGCCTGAGGCTCACTCTTGGGGTGGGGAGGGGATGCCAGCTGCAAGGCAGTGGTTTTCCTGCCTGACTCTAGAGTACCTGCAACCTCTTACAGGGCCTGAGCCGTTGCCCTGCTGGTAAAGGTTGGTGAGGCGTCTCCAGGCCTGGTGGAAACCTGCCTGTGCACAGCTGGACCGCATGGCACCAGGATCTCAAAGCATCATTGTGTCGCTTGCCATTTATTTCCAAAGATAATCTTGTATTTTCCCCTGAAATCCAAGTTTGTCGTCACTACTTGCAGTAGAAATGAAACACTGTCTTGGAGCCACCAACTCATGGCCCACACAGAGAGCCCTGGGAAGTGACTGCCTGAAGGCACCCTAAATCCTAGGACCTCAGGCCTCACTTTGACAATTTAGCCAAGTCACCAAAGTGCCTACAATGATGGGTTTGGTGGACAAGTGAAAATATTCTAAGATAAAAACAACTGTAGAAGCTTTTCTCTTGGTAACCAGAGTGGATGTGCACAGAGTGGAGCCAAGTAGAAGAGGGAAAACTGCTCCATGCACAGCCCTCTCCTGCCCTTGATCCTGCCTCTTGGCTCTCACCCATTCCCTTTGGACCACACTGACCTCTTCCATGCACTCTTCTGCTCCACACTGACACTGGTACAGTGTTCTCACTTGTTCTCTTTTGCATTGTCAAGAAGAACAAACTGTCCATCTTCTGACTTTCCTCCAAGTCACATTCTAGCCCATTTAAACAAATGAGCTCTCTGTGATGCGTTCTAGACCTTTTGTCTAAACCGAGGCACTTGGGGGCCAAGAGGGAACACATATCATTTCAGTATTTGCTCAGTGTTGCCAGGACTTTTACCTATGAAGTCCCGTAGTCCCTAGCACCCAAGGAAGGGTGTAGCAATCACCCCCTCCCCCTTGCAGAACTTCATTGAGAATTTGGGCAGCATCCCCAGGATGACCCAGAGTCAAGATGCAAACCTGCTTTCTCAGGGAAGAGGTAAGCTAGTGATTTTGTTTACAAAGAATCTTGGCTTTTTGCCCTTGTTTTAAACTTGTACCCCATTGAGATGAGATGGTTCAGTTACGCTTTCTTGGCAGCACTTAGCCACTCAGCTTATACTATCTGCTACTTCCCTGGGCATGCCCTATTCCTTGCTCAAGAATTGTTAGCCTGTATCCTGTTTCAATAAGATAAGTTACCTTATTATCTCTGATCCAAATTCCCTGTGGCCAGCTGCTCAACTCTCTGTGATAATGTGAACAATACTTACTTCTGTTCTCAGTTGCTGATCTTTTTTAAAAAAACTTTTTTCATGAAAACAAGAGTCCGTTTTCACAGGTGGGGAGCTGTGGCCTTTTTCTTCTAAGGTCTGCATCTGCCAGCAGAAGGACAAGACTGACAATGCTGTCGGGAGCTCAGGGGCCGGTGCTGTTCCAAAGACCTCCATGAAGCATTCAGGCAAATGAGGAGGAGTCCTGGGCACTGTGTAAAAACTCATGCAGCTGGCTCTTTATAATAGCCCCAGATTGGAAGCTACCCAAATGCCCATCAACTGTAGAATGGGTAAATAAATTGTGGTGTATTCACACAATGGAATACCCGCCAACAAAGAGAATGAACTATAACTACATGCAGCAATATGGATGAATCTCACAGACAAGACATGGTGTGAAAGCACCCAGACACAAAAGAGAACATACTGTATGATTCCATTTATAGAAAGTACAAAAACAGGCAGAACTCATCTATGATGTTAGAATTAGGATACTGGTTACCCCTGGCAGTGAGAGAATAGGATTTCTGGGGGCAGCTTATATTCTGTGTGTGTGTTTTTTTTTTTTTTCATCTGAGCTTTGGTAAAACAAGAGTGTTCAGTTTGTGAAAATTCATTCAGCTGGACACCTGTGATATGAGCATTTCTCGGTATGGATATTATCTCCAATGAAAAAAAAAATTTTAAGCGAAACAGTGGGAGCCGGCTTTGTCCAGATACCTTCTGATGGCTCTGTTTCTTAGTTCTATTTAACTGGTGACAATGCATAGACGTTTCTTCTGAGACAGAGTGATCCCTTGAGAAAAAACAGGTAGCCATCTATGACTTATCTTTTTTTTTTTTAAATGGTAGACTCACATAGGAGTCACACCTTAATTATCCTGTGAATGTAACCTGACAGTCTTATTCTTTAGTTGAACTAAGTTTACGAACTCAAAAGAGCATTATACCTTTTTGCCTGATCGCTGGCACAACAGGGTTGATCTTAGGTTCTTTTTTCTTGTGATTAGATTTTGAATTTTTTTTTACATGTTTTTATTTTTATTTTTATTTTTGAGACAGAGAGAGACAGAGCATGAGCAGGGGAGGGGCAGAGAGAGAGGGAGACCCAGAATCCGAAGCAGGCTCCAGGCTCCGAGCTGTCAGCACAGAGCCTGACGCCGGGCTCGAACTCACAGACTGTGAGATCATGACCTGAGCTGAAGTCAGACACTCAACCAACTGAACCACCCAGGCGCCCCTAGATTTTGAATTTTGAATTATAGAAATGCAGGTTTTCCTGGGGAAAATGAGAGAGAAAAAAAGATGGAGATCCTGCACTGAAGTCTTCTTTAAATATTCATAATAATTCTTGATAAAATGTGTTAATTATTTTAAAAACAGAAAAGGATCTTTTGGTGTCCTCTAGGAGTAGCTTATTGGCAGCAGCTTTGAGTGAAGAACAGATCAGAAGAAGTCGCTAAAACCCTTTCACCCTGCTAAGCACCTCTAACAGTATCACATTAGGTCTCTGAAATGAAGTTCCATTATTCCTGGATAGTGTTGTAGTACTTTTTAGGTGACTGGATGAAAAGTTAAACCCTTGATTTTGTGGTTTTATTTTTTTTATTATTATTTTATTTATTTATTTTTGGGACAGAGAGAGACAGAGCATGAACGGGGGAGGGGCAGAGAGAGAGGAAGACACAGAATCGAAAACAGGCTCCAGGCTCCGAGCCATCAGCCCAGAGCCTGACGCGGGGCTCGAACTCACGGACCGTGAGATCGTGACCTGGCTGAAGTCGGACCCTTAACCGACTGCGCCACCCAGGCGCCCCTGATTTTGTGGTTTTAAAATAAAGTTTTGCTGAAATATAACATTTATTCAAGACATGCAGGGTGAGTCACTGCAATTGTTGCTAGCAAGGAACTTGTCATTTTAGATCTAGTATTGATGGTATTTTATTTAATTGATATATTCTAATGTGCCTGCACATTTTTTCTCAACACAGCTCAGAGTCATAATAAGGAGACATTTTCTCTTCAGAACCCATCCTCTAGGGCTGCAGGGACACAGTTCACATTTACAGGAAGACAGTTTCAAATGGCTCTCGCAAAAGCCAAATTCGGTTTCCTTTTGTTGCTTCCATGTTTCCAAGCTCCTGGGCCTGAGTTAAGACCTACCTTTAAAAAAAAACTACATCTCTTCCTTTGGTGCAACATTAACTCCTTGAAACATACTCCTCTCAAAGCTGTAACACGCTTACCTTAAAAAGCCCTCGTCCTTGGCCTTTCTCCAGCTCTCCTGTCAAAGACAGGCTGTCTTTCAGAAACAACTATTTGGAAGGGTGGGTTCTAAAGTGTTAATCATTAACTCCAGAGCTTCTTGATGAAGAAAGAAACAAAGACTACAGGCTTAGGTCACCACGAACCTCAATGAAACTTCTGGAACCATGACCAACCTGGAAATCTGAGTATCAGCATCAGGCCCAGAAGAGAAGAGAAACGGGAAGCAAGGACAAAACAAACAACTGGACTTCACAGAGCAGCAGCGTAGGCATGATTGGTTACATCCAGAGATGTGGCTCAGCTCCTTTCAATCCTTTCTAGCAAACAATGCATACTTGGGCCCAAACTCCAAGAGGCCTCCATATTGTCTATATTTATTTCAAGATTTGCCTTCTCTTAGAAAGAACAGTATAGATTCCTAGGTAAGTCTCAGTGCCTCACCAGTGATTTTTCCACCAGTCTGAGAGGAAATGGCAGTGTCTGGAAAAATAGTATATGGAAAAGGGCCTCTGACAGGAACAGTAAAACCCTTCATTTAAAAAAAAAATTATTTTTTAATTTACATTCAAGTTAGTATATAGTGCAACAAGCTTAATGCCCCTTACCCATTTAGCCCATCCCTCCCTACAACCCCTCCAGCAACCCTCTGTCTGTTCTCTATATTTAAGAGTCTCTTGTGTTTTGTCCCCCTCCCTGTTTTTATATTATTTTTGTTTCCCTTCCCATATGTTAATCTGTTTTGTATCTTAACGTCCTCATATGAGTGAAGTCATATGATATTTGTCTTTCTCTGACTAATTCCACTTAGCATGATACCCTCTAGTTGCATCCAGGTAGTTGCGAATGGCAAGATTTCATTCTTTTTGATTGCCGAGTAATACTCCATTGTATATATATGTCACATCTTCCTTATCCATTCCTCATTGATGGGCATTTGAACTCATTCCAGCATTGATAACGCTGCTATAAACATTGGGGTGCATGTGCCCCTTTGAAACAGCATCCCTGAAGCCCTTGGATAAATACCTAGTACTGCAGTTGCTGGGTTGTAGGGTGGTTCTATTTTTAATTTTTTGAGGCGCTCCAAACTGTTTCCCAGACTGGCTGCACCAGTTTGCATTCCCACCAGCAGTGCAAAAGACATCCTCTTTCTCTGCATCCTCACTAACATCTGTTTCCTGAGTTGTTAATGTTAGCCATTGTGACAGGTGTGAGGTGGTATCTCACTGTGGTTTTGATTTGTATTTCCCTGATGATGAGTGATGTTGACCTTTTTTTCATGTGTCAGTTGGCCATCTGGATGTCTTCTTTGGAGAAGTGTCTATTCATGTCTTTTGCCCATTTCTCCACTGGATTATTTGTTTTTTGGGTGTTGAGTTTGATAAATTCTTTATAGATTTTGGATACTAACTATCTGATATGTCATTTGCAAATATCTTCTCCCATTCCGTCAGTTGCCTTTTAGTTTTGCTGATTATTTCCTTCGCTGTGCAGAAGCTTTTTATTCTGATGAGGTCCCAATAGTTCATTTTTTCAGTTGTTTCCCTTGCCTCTGGAGACATGTTGAGTAAGAAGTTGCTGCGGCCAAGGTCAAAGAGGTTTTTGCCTGCTTTCTCCTCGAGGATTTTGATGGCTTCCTGTCTTACATTGAGGTCTTTCATCCATTTTGAGTTTATTTTTGTGTATGGTGTAAGAAAGTGGTCCAGGTTCATTGTTCTGCATGTCGCTGTCCAGTTTTCCCAGCACTTACTTGCTGAAGAGACTGTCTTTATTCCATTGGATATTCTTTCCTGCTTTCTCAAAGATTAGTTGGCCATACGTTTGTGGGTCCATTTCTGGGTTCTTATATTGTTCTGTTGATCTGAATGTCTGTTTTTGTGCCAGTACCATACTGTCTTGATTACAGCTTTGTAACAACTTGAAGTCTGAGAATCTGATGTCTCCTGCTTCGGTTTTTTTTTCAAGATTGCTTCGGCTATTCAGGGTCTTTACTGGTTCCATACAAATTTAGGATTGTTTGTTCTAGCTCTGTGAATAATGCTGGTGTTATTTTGATAGGGATTGCATTGAATATGTAGATTGCTATGGGTAGTATTGACATTTTAACAATATTTGTACTTCCTGTCCAGGAGCATGGAATCTTTTTCCATTTTTTGGTGTCTTCTTCAACGTCTTTCATAAGCTTTCTATGGTTTTCAGTGTATAGATTTTCCACCTCTTTGGTTAGATTTATTCCTAGGTATTTTCTGGATTTTGGTGCAATTATAAATGGGATCAATTCCTTGATTTCTTTTTCTGTTGCTTCATTATTGATGTATAGGAATGCAACCGATTTCTGTGCATTGATTTTATATCCTGCAACTTTGCTGAATTCATGGATCAGTTCTAGCAGATTTTTGCTGGAATCTTTTGGGTTTTCCATGTAGAGTATCATGTCATATGCAAAGAGTGAAAGTTTGACTTCCTCTAGGCCCATTTGGATGCCTTTTATTTCTTTGTGTTGTCTGTTTGCTGAGACTAAGACTTCCAATACTATGTTGAATAACAATGGCAAGAGTGGACATCCCTGTCTAATTCCTGACCTTAGGGGGAAAGCTCTTAGTTTTTCCCCATTGAGGATGATATTAACGTTGGGTCTTTAATATATGGCTTTTATGATCTTGTGGTATGATCCTTCTATCCCTACTTTCTTGAGGGTTTTTATCAAGAAAGGATGCTATATTTTGACAAATGCTTTCTCTGCATCTATTAAGAAGATCATGTGGCTTTTTCCTTTCTTTTATTGATGTAATGAATCACATTGATTGTTTTGTGAATATTGAACCAGCCCTACATCACAGGTATAAATCCCACTTGGTCATGGTGAATAATTTTTTTAATGTATTGTTGGATCCAGTTGGCTAATATCTTGTTGAGGATTTTTGCATCCATATTCATCAGGGAAATTGGTCTATAGTTCTCCTTTTCAGTGGGTCTTTTTCTGGTTTTGGAATCAAGGTAATGCTGGGTTCATAGAAAGGGTTTGGAAGTTTTTCTTCCCTTTCCATTTTTTGGAACAGCTTCAAGAGAATGGGTGTTAACTCTTCCTTAAATGTTTGGTAGAATTCCCCTGGAAAGCCATCTGACCCTGGACTCTTTTTGGGGGGGGAGATTTTTGATTATGAATTTGATTTCTTTACTGGTTATGGGTCTGTTCAAATTTTCTATTTCTTCCTGTTTCAGTTTTGGTAGTTTATATGTTTCTAGGAATTTGTCCATTTCTTCCAGATTGCCCATTTTATTGGCATATAATTGCTCATAATATTCTCTTATTATTGTTTTTATTTCTGCTGTGTTGCTTGTGATCTCTCCTCTTTCATTCTTGATTTTATTTATTTGGGTCCTTTCCATTTCTTTTTCTTTTTTTTTTTTTTCTCCAACTGGCTAGTGGTTTATCAATTCTGTTAATTTTTTCAAAGAATGAGCTTCTGGTTCCATTGATCTGTTCTACTGTTTTGTTTTTTGTTTTGGGTTCTTTTTTTTTTTTTTTTTTTTTGGTTTCGATAGCAGTGATTTCAGCTCTAATTTTTATTACTTCCTGTTTTCTGCTGGTTTTGGGTTTTACTTTCTGTTCTTTTTCCAGCTCTTTAAGGTGCAAGGTTAGGTTGTGTATCTGAGACCTTTCTTCTTTCTTTAGGAAGGCCTGGATTGCTATATACTTCCCTCTTATGACTGCCTTTGCTGCGTCCCAGAGGTTTTGGACTGTGGTGTTACCATTTTCATTGGCTTCCATGTTCTTTTTAATTTCCTCTTTAACTTCTTGGTGAGCCCATTCCTTCTTTAGTAGGATGTTCTTAATCTCCAAGTATTTGTTATCTTTCCAGATTTTTTCTTGATTTTGAGTTTCATGGTGTTGTGGTTTGAAAATATGCACGGTATGATCGCAATCTTTTGTACTTGTCAAGGGCTGATTTGTGTCCCAGTATGTGATCTATTCTGGAGAATGTTCCATGTGCACTGGAGAAGAATGTATATTCTGCTGCTTTAGGATGAAATGTTCTGAATGTATCTGTTAAGTCCATCTGGTCCAGTGTGTCATTCAAAGCCATTGTTTCCTTGTTGATTTTCTGTTTAGATGATCTCTCCATTGCAGTAAGTGGGGTGTTGAAGTCCCTTACTACTATGGTATTATTATCAATGCGTTTCTTTATGTTTGGGATTAGTTGATTTATATATTGGGTGTTGCCACATTTGGAGCATAAATGTTTACAATTATTAGGTCTTCTTGATGGATAGACCCCTTAATTATGACATAATGCTCTTCTTCATCTCTTGTTACAGTCTTTATTTTAAAGTCTAGATTGTCTGATATAAGTATGGCTACTCTGGCTTTCTTTTATCAACCATTAGCATGATAGATGGTTCTCCATCCCCTCACTTTCAATCTGAAGGTTTCTTTAGATCTAAAGTGGGTCTCTTGTAAAGAGTATATAGGTGGATCTTGTTTTCTCATCCATTCTGTTACCCTATGTCTTTTGATTGGATCATTTAGTCCATTGAAGTTCAGAGTGAGTACTGAAAGATATGAATTTATTGCCATTCTGTTTCTTGTAGAGTTGGAGTTTCTGGTGGTATTCTCTGGTCCTTTTTAGAGTTTGTTACTTTTGGTCTTTTTTCCCCTGTCTTTTCTCCCCTCAGAGAGTCCCCCTTAAAATTTCTTGCAGGGCTGGTGTAGTGGTCACAAACTCCTTTAATACTTGTTTGTCAGGGAAACTTTTAATCTCTCCTATTTTGAATGACAGCCTTGATGGATATAGAATTCTTGGCTGCATATTTTTCTGATTCAGCACATTGAATATATCCTGCCACTCCTTTCTGGACTGCCCAGTTTCTGTGGATAGGTGTGCTGCAAACCTGATCTGTCTTCCCTTGCAGGTTAAGGATTGTTTTTCCCTTCCTGCTTTCATGATTCTTTCCTTGCCTGAGTATTTTGTGAATTTGACTATGATATGCCTTGTTGATGGTCGTTTTTTGTTGAATCTAATGGGAGTCCTCTGTGCTTCTTGGATTTTGATGTCTGTGTCTTTCCCTAGGTTAGGAAAGTTTTCCGCTATGATTTGCTCACATAACCCTTCTACCCCTTTTTCTCTCCCTTCATTCTGAGACCCCTATGATTCTGATGTTATTTCTTTTTAATGAGTCACTGATTTCTCTAATTCTTAAATTGTGCTCTTTTGCCTTAGTTTCCCTGTTCTGCTTCATTGTTCTCCATAAGTTTGTCCTCTATATCGCTGATTCTCTGCTTGGCCTCATCCATCCTTGCACCGTGGCATCCATTCGAGATTGCAGCTCAATTATAGCATTTTTTATTTCATCCTGACTAGCTTTTTCTTCTTTTATCACCACAGAGAGGGATTCTAATCTATTTTCGTCCCCTATTAGTATTCTTATTATCGTGATTCTATATTCTGGTTCAAACATCTTGCTTGTCTGTGTTGATTAAGTCCCTGGCTGTCATTTCTGCCTGCTCTTTCTTTTGGCATGAATTCCTTCGTTTTGTCATTTTGAAGGAAGAAAGGAATTGATAAAGTAAAAAATATATAATTAAAAAATTAAAAACAACACAAAAAAAAATCAAAGGATGCTAGATCCTATGTGTTTTTTGGTCTGGTTGTTGAAAGGAGCTTGATAGATTAGAGAAAAAAGGGAAAAAGGAAAGAAAAGAAAAATAACAAAAGAAGAAAAAAGAAACTGTTTGAAATATTGAAAAAAATAATATTGTTAAATAGAATAAAATGAAATGATGGAAGTAAAATAGAATTTGAAAAATTCACAAAAGTAAAAAAATATAGCAGAAAAATAAAAAAAATATATTTTCAATAAAAATGGAAAATAAAAATAATTTTTTCTCTTTCTGTATTCAAGAATAAGAAAAGGAAAGAATAAGAAACAAATTAAATAGGTGGACCGGTGAACAGAGCGAAATATGATTGAAATTACATTGGTTTCCCCTAGAAGTCAAACTGTGAAGCACTTTATAGTCCTTAAACTAAACAGGTGAAGAGACTTGTGGTGTTCCTCCTCAAGAGCCCAGTTGGCCCATTTGGGCATGGCTTAGTGTAATGGCTGTGTTCTCCAGTAGGTGGAACTGCTTAGCTAACTGGCATGGATTGTTCTGGCTCATGTAGACGTTTATGTGCATGTGCGGGAGGGGTGAAAATGGCGTCACCTAGCTGCCCAGTCTGTAGTATCAGAACTCTGTGCTCTCCCCAACCAGCAATCCCGCACCTCTCCTTTGTCTCACACTTCCATCCACTCCCCGCTTTTACACTGTCCGTGACCAAGACATCAAGCTGCCAGGCGGCACCTCCCTCCTGAGTTTCATCTCAAATGGGGCTGTTTCCCAACCCCTCAGTTATGAGGGACTGTGGCTTTGACCTGTTCCAACCCTCTGCGGGAGAGTCTCACTGAGCACAGGCTGGGTGCCTCCCTGCCCCCAGAAACGTTCACAGGACCATGCTGCTGCTGATTCCCAGAGACTGAGGCTTGGTGCCAGCCCACCCCACAAAAAGTTCACGTGATCATGTAGCAGCAGTATTTCAGGGATTATGGAAAATCACAACACACATCTGGCACCAGACTTCCCCCTTAACATCCTTGTTCCAGCACCAGTGAATGCAGTTGTTCTCCAGTGTCCACTGAGACCTTTGCCTGTGGGGTGGCCACCCAGCCTCTACCAAATGACCTCCTATATGAGGAACTGCCTCTCTCAGTGTGACAGCCCAAGGACCCTTCAGACCTCGCTGTCTGTTGGGGATTCGCCCTTCCCACCAGAGCTCTGCCAAGTATTGAGCTGCAGCGTTTCAGACTCAGCACTCCCCCTGTTTATAGAGTTTTAATGGAATTTAAACCCTCTCCTCTCTTCTTTCTTCCTTTTTTGTTCAGTTCCTTGCATACTTTTTCTTTTCTCTCCAGCTGCTTTTGTGTCTAGAGGATGCTTTCCCATACTCTCCTCCACCATGTCTCTGTCCTCTCTCCATCCTGTCTCCATAAACAAAAGCAGCTCCATGCCCTCTGCCACTTCTCTTTCCCCCAGTTCACCTCTCTGTGCCACATACCTGCTGAGTTCTGTGGTTCAGGTTGTGCAGATTGTTGTGTTAATCCTCAAATATGTTTTCTCGGTGTGCAAGATGGTTTAGTGTTAATATGGCTGCATTTCAGGGATGAGAGACACAAAAAAACTTGTGTGCTGTTCCGCCATCTTGGCCCCCTCATGGTAAAACCCTTCATAATGATCTACAAATTGCTGGGTCTCAACATCACTGAGAACTCAGACTTGAGAAAATGTAGTTTCTGTATCTTCCTATGTTACTTTAATAGGAATAAACTGCTGATCACTCTGAAAGTTGGGCCCATGGGAAATATTGGCTGTGTTGACACTGGGATAGTAGGTACGGGGTTCTGACAGTGCATATTTGGCACCTTTGACAGAAGGGACCTGTGCCACACTTGGGAGTCATTCCAATGGCGATTGCCACAGGCTGGCTCAGGAGCCATAGGTGAGGCCTGTCCACACACCAGGATCTGGACCTGAGTGAGACCAGGGACTCTGTGACTGTTCCATGAGGGAGCATTGGCTAAAGATGAGAGGCCCAGTTTGGAGTCCTGGTATATAGGCAGGAGTTCTTGGAATAGTTTGGGGAGACCAAGTATAATTATAGGCAAATGGGCATGGAATAAGAGGCTGGTTCCTCACTTTGGCTGCACATTAGAGTCAACTGGTATTTAGGTTAATAGTGTTGTATAATAAATCCACCCAAACTTAATCATATAAAACAGCTACCATTTTACTACATCCATGAAGTCTGTGGATCAGAATCTGGGTAGAGCTCAGCCGGTAGTTCTTTGGCTCCTGTGGCAGTTCTTTCAGGTGGTGGTTGTGCTGGTTTGGAGAACCCAAGATGGTTTCACCCCCTATGTATTGTCTTAGTGGGGATGACTGGGCCTTTTGACCTGAGCTCCTACATGTGGCTTCCCTAGCACAGTAGTCTCAGGGTTGCTGAACTTCATCAGAGTCCTAACAAAGCTGAGAGAAATGCATGGCCTTTATGATTTAGCCTTCGAAGTCACATAGTCTTACCTTTGCCACACTTTATTAATTGAAGCACACATAACTACCCAGACAAAAGGAGAGGGAAACTAGACTCCATCTTTATTTTATTTTTTATTTTTGGATTTTATTAGGTCTTTTAATTCCAGAGTAGTTAGCATTCAGTGTTATGTTAGCTTCAGGTATACAATATAGTGATTCAACACTTTTATACATCACCCAGTGCTCCTCACAAGTGCATTCCTTCATCTCCATCACCTGTTTCACCCATCCCTCCATCCATCTCCCCACGGTAACCATCTATTTGTTCTCTATAGTTAAGAGTCTGTTTCTTGGTTTGTCTCTCTCTCTCTTTTCCTTTGTTCATTTGTTTTGTTTCTTAAATTCCACATGTGAATGTAATCAGATTGTATTTGTCTTTCTTTGACTGACTTATTTCCCTTAGCTTAATACTCTCTAGCTCCATCCATGTTTTTGCAAATGGCAAGATTTCATTCTTTTTTATGGCTGAATAATATTTCATAGTGTGTGTGTGTGTGTGTGTGTGTGTGTGTGTGTGTGTGTGACACCTTTTTTTATCCATTCATCTATCAGTGGACACTTGGGTTGCTGCCATAGTTTGGCTATTGTAAATAATGCTGTTATAAACATAGAAGTGAATATATCCTCTCCAATTAGCGTTTTTGTATTTGTTGGGTGCATAGCCAGTAACGCAATTACTGGATTGTAGGGTAGTTCTATTTAAAATTTTTGAGGAATTTTCATACTGTTTTCCACAGTGGTTGCACCGGTTTGCATTCCCACCAACAGTGAACAAGCATTCCTTTTTCTCCACATCCTCATCAACACCTGTTGTTTCTTGTGTTGTTGATTTTAGCCATTCTGACAGGTATGAGGTGATATCTCACTGTAGTTTTGATTTGCATTTCCCTGATGATGAGTGATGTTGAGCATCTTTTCATGTGTCTGTTGGCTGTCTGGATGTCTTCTTTGGATAAATGTCTATTCATGTCTTCTGCCCATTTTTAAATTGGATTATTGTGGGGGAATATTGAGTTACATAAGTTCTTTATATATTTTGGATACTAACCCTTTATCAGATATGTCATTTGCAAATATCTTCTATTCAGTAGGTTATCTTTTAGTTTTATTGATTGTTTCCTTCACTGTGCAGAGATTTTTATTTTGATATCATCTCAATAGCTTATTTTCGCTTTTTTTCCCTTTGCTGCAGGAGACATATCTAGAAAAATATTGCTGTGGCCGATGTCAGAGAATTACTGCTTGTGCTCTCTTCTAGGATTTTTATGGTTTCAGATCTCACAGTTAGGCCTTTATTCTATTTTGAATTTATTTTTGTGTATGGTATAAGAAAGTTGTCCAGTTTCATTCTTCTGTATGTAGCTGTCCAGTTTTCCTAACATCATTTGTTGAAGAGACTGTCTTTTTCCCATTGCATACTCTTGCCTCTTTTGTTGAAGATCAATTGACCACATATTAGTGGGTTTGTTTCTGGGCTTTCTATCCTGTTCTGTTGATCTATGTGTCTATTTTTGTGACAGTACCATACTTTTGTGATTACTGCAGCTTTGCAGTATAACTTGAAATCTGGAATTGTGATACCTCCAGCTTTGTTTTTCTTTTTCAAGATTGTTTTGGCTATCTGGGATCTTTTGTGGTTCCATACAAGTTTTAGAATTATTTGGTCTAGTTCTGTGAAAAATGTTGTTGGTATTTTGATAAGGATTGCATTAAATCTGTAGATTGCTTTGGTTAGTATGGACATTTTAATAACATTTGTTCTTCTAATCCATGAGTATAGAATATCTTTCCATTTGTTTGTATCATCTTCAATTTCTTTCATCAATATTTTATAGTTTTCAGAATACAGGTCTTTCACTTTCTTAGTTAAGTTTATTCCTAGGTACTTTATTATCTTTGGTGCAATTGTAAATGCAGTTGTTTTCTTAATTTCTCTTTCTGTTGCTTCATTGTTAGTGTATAGAAGTGCAACAGATTTCTGTACACCAGTTTTGTATTTTATAACCTTACTGAATTCATTTATCAGATCTAGTAGCTTTTTGTGGAGTCTTTAGAGTTTTCTATATAGAGTATCATGTCATCTGCAAATAGTGAATGTTTTACTTCTTCCTTACCAATGTGGATTCCTTTTATTCATTTTTCTTGTCTTATTGCTGTGGCTAGGACTTCTAGTCCTGTTGATTAAAAGTGGTGAGAGTGGAATCCTTGTCTTGTTCCTGATATTAGGGGGAAAGCTCTTAGTTTTTCACCATTGAGTATGTTATAGACTCTATCTTTAAAGGAGTGCATTGTGGGGTGCCTGGATGTCTCAGTTGGTTAAGCGTCCAACTTCAGCTCAGGTCATGGTCTCATAGTTCGTGGGTTTGAGTCTCACATCAGGTTCTGTGCAGACAGCTCAGAGCCTGGAGCCTACTTTGGATTCTGTGTCTCCCTCTCTTTCTGCCCTCCCTCTCCTCTAAAATGAATAAACATTAAAAATATTTTAATAAAAAAAAATAAAGGAATGCATTGTGGAGAACACATTGTGGAAGAGCATGAGGGTTAGGTGGTACCGCCAAGGCACCACCTTTGGAAATACAGTCAGCTATAACTCGGAAGCTTATTAAATAACGTCGAGGTTCATTCTGTTTCATGTGGTCTAGGGTGATAGTTCCCTACCTGGCAGACACTAGATTACCTGGAAGCTTTTAAAAATACTTATGCCTAGGTCACACCTCCAAACAAGCAAATCAGAGTCTCTGGGAATGTGTGTTACCCATTTGTAGGCCAGCAAGCCAAGTTCCAAAACCATTAGAAAGTAAGGTCCAGGAAACTGGTATTATTCCTCTCTCTCTCTCTCTCTCTCTCTCTCTCTCTCTCTCTCTCTCTCTCTCGGTGTTTCCAACATGCATCCAGGATTGAGAACAGTTGGGATAGAGCTTATGAACCTAGTCCATGAGTAGCTATGCAGTAGGACTGGAGATGGTTCTCTCTAAGCTTAGATGTTTTTATGCTTCTTGTATTTTCTTAGTCTCTCTTACTAGTTAGTGTTGGAAGTGATATTTTTTAGTTGGGCTGTGTCAGTAATCCCAGGGCCACAGAGAGAAAGGATTATATTGGCACTGGGGCTAGAGGCATGATTGGGTTTGGGCACAGTGGACAATGAGAACAGAGTGAGGGGCAAAGGCCAGATCTAAGCCATCCTGGTCAGCTGCTTCTCTGTGTCTGAGAGACTTCTCCATGGACTCTCTAAAGAAAGGCTGGATAGGAGCTGGTTTAGTTTTGAAGACAGGTGGCTGTCTTGGTTACTTTTTTGCACTAGGGTAAACTAACAACATGTATGAATATGTATGGTAAATAACCTAGTAGAAACCTAAAGTATTGTGAGGTCTGAAGGCAGGCACAAGACTCATAATATCTGTCTGCAGTTTGAGGAACCAGCTGTAAGTTTCCTATGCTGACTATTCCCAGAGAAGACCCTTTCAGAAACTTGCAGGACATCTACTGCAGGTTTTAATATGAATTCTGGTGGTTCAATTACTTATGGTCACCAGGGATCTTTTTTTTTATGTTTATTTTTGAGAGAGAGAAAGAGAGAGAGAGAGAGAGAGAGAGAGAGTAGGGGAGGGACATAGGGAGGGAGACAGAATCTGAAGCAGTCTGCATGCTGTCAGCACAGAGCCTGACATGGGGCTTGAACCTACAAACTATGAGATCATGACTTGAGCCAAAGTTGGATGCTCAACTCACTGAGCCACCCAGGTACCCTAGGGATCTTTTTTTTAAGTTTCTTTTTTTGTTTTGAGAGAGAGAGAGAGAGAGAGAGGGCGCGTGCACATGCACACACATCGGGCAGGGGCAGACAGAAAGAGAGAGAATCCCAAGCAGATTCCGTGCTGTCAAGGCAGAGCCTGATGCAGGGCTTGATCCCACTAACTACACCATGAGATCATGACCTCAGTTAAAATCAAGAGTTGGATGCTTAACTGACTGGTTAAGTAGGTGGCTTCCCCCTACACCACCAGGGATCCTTAAGGTAAATAGTATGACTTTTGACTATGAATTCCTTTATAAGTTACTCCAGGAAATGTGTGTTTTTGACTGCTAAGTGCAATAAATATCCATCTTTGCTGCAAAACCCCAGATCTCACACATAGTAGGTGCTAAATAAATATTTGCTTCATAAGCAAATGGATAAATGAAATAGTAAATAATTCCACTCTTTTCCTGATAGCTTTTTAAAGATACAATGAATCAATTTTTTAAAGGGATAAAAAAGTTGAAAACTTAAAGAAACTAAATTATTTGTTCTAAAAGCCCAGAGGAAAGATAGGAGCCACTAGAAGGGACTGCCTACCTGGCTTATCTAACTGATGCATCCATCAAAGCAGTTGGAGGAACTAGAGTTGGAAAGGGTTCAAGGATAACGCTGGCTTTGTTGTTGTGTTTGTTTTTAATGCATGGCCATAGCGTTTGCTCTTGACATCTCAAGTGCAGGGATGTGAATCTGGGATTATCTCCCAGCCACTCTTGGCTTCTTGTGAGTAATACCCTCACATCTCATTAGATGCACCCGCTACCATCTGGACCCGATCGACCTTGATCCTGAGCAGGCAGGAGGGGGTAGGTGAGCAGAAGGAGGTATATGATGACACTCTAGAAAGAAGCTGGCTTGCCTGTCCCCCAAGAGCAAAGGGGTTAAGAGCTTTGGCTTAAGTTACAAGTGACCTGGATTTGGGTCCCAGCTCCACTATTTACTGTGTCTTTCTTGACACGTTACTCAACCTCTCTGTACCCCAGTTTCCTCATTCATTAAATGGGGGTCACTAAAATTTATTTCAAGGGTTACTCTGGGGACTAAATGGGGCGAAGGATGCAAGCACTTAGCCTGTACCTGGCACACAGTAAAGCCTCAGGAAATGTTAATTTAAAAAAAATATCCAGGGGTGCCTGGACGGCTTAGTTGGTTAAGCATCTGACTTTGAATCAGGTCATAATCTCAGGGTCCATGAGTTTGAGCCCCGCAACAGGCTCTGTGCTGACAGCTCAGAGCCTGTTTGGGACTCTGTGTCTCCCTCTCTCTCTGCCCCTCCCCACCCTCTCAAAAGTAAATAACATTAAAAATTTTATTTAAAAAAACCCCAAAACCTCAGTGCTGCCCACTGTGCTCCCCTCTGGTCTATACTTTCTTTGATGCTTTAGGGTTTCCTAATGTGGAAACAAGTAGTTTGAGAGTCATTGGAGTTTGATGTTGGAGGAAGTCTTCGGGATCAGTCTGTTCCCCAACACACCTGACTTAGAACCCCCTTTTCTGCATCCCTGGTGGATGGCCATTCACCCCTACTAGAACTCATCTAGGAAAGGGGAGATAAGCACTTTGTGAAACACCCCTTTTTGTTGTCCTCACTTCCGGAAAGGTTTTTTCCATGCATTGAGCTGAAATCTGTGTCTTTTATAACTTCTATGTATAATTTTGAGCTTCGTCCCCTTTCCATTCCATTCTCTTTTCCACATGACAGTTCAAAATTTTTGACACAGCGCTTTTCCCTTTGAGCATCTTTTATAAGCCAGCCTAATGTAATACTAGATTAATGTTTTATGTGTTTACTTTTTTTTTCTTCCTGGCACCTCTCTGAGGAACCAACTCTCCAAATTCTTAGTGGCTCAGATGAGGCCAAGCACCCCCACCTCAATTCTGAGTCCTAGAGGTGGGCATGTGGCCCAGAGTACTCTACCATCCTGACTACAGTGATTGGTTTAGAAATTATCAGATGACCCACGCTGGACCATTCAGGGGTCTCCACTAGAATTTTGCTGTAACTCTGGGAAAAGACAGATTTTCTTTTCTTTGGCGTCACTACCTCTATGGCTGATAAATGTGTGGCCATCTTTGCCAACACATTAGGAGTTCTTGCCTAAGAATGGATCCAAACACAGGAAAGCAAGGTCTCCAGTTAGCATGAGGTAATACTTCCTGATGACTAAATTTGAACCCAGGATCAAACTGTACTTGAAACCATCATGTCTTGAATATCCCAGTTTTGTAGACCTAAATCTACACCCTCCCTTCTTCTGTTTTAAGCTAGTTTGAGTTGGTTTTCTGTCACCTGCAACCAAAAGCGACTTATCCAGACAGGAAGTTCTTGCTGTAGGACTCATAGAAATAACGTTGGTATTCTATCCTGGCTGCCCTTTCATGGATACCCAATACTTTGTCATTGTTGGCATATTAAAAAGGCTACTCATGCTCCATATTCCTTGAACCTCAGAGGCAAAGGCACTTGCCAGAACCTCCTAAACCCTTCTTCCAAACTATCTAAGTGAGCTAATCTGGGTCAGGGTATATCTCAACCAAATGTGCAGCAGAATCAACAACCCAGAAATGCCCTGTTTGCTGACTAGGCCAGAGTAAGTAAAGCATATGTCAAAGGATAGTGTTGTCTTAGGCTTAGAGAGACAGGCACCAAAAGTTGTAGCAGAAAGCCAGAGAACCCCACTGTCTCAGGGAGGGGAGGACCAGGAGAACTATTTCTTCCCTCTAACCTTTGGCCCACAGGCTTTCCTGCAGAGCTGAAACTTTGAAGAAATTCTCAGAGGAGGGATCTGGTTTTCTTCTTCTTCATCTTTTTGTTTTAAGTAGGCTCCACACCCAACATGGGACTTGAACTCATGACCCTGAGATCAAGAGTCACATGCTTTACTGACTGAGCCAGCCAGGTGCCCCAAGACACCTGGCTTTCTAAATTTTTATTTTATATAGAGAAAAAATTTTAAAGCATGGAATGGAAAGTATAACAAAGTTTCTATATGAGCGAACACATAGTTCTCAAAAGAACTAACTCTCCAAATTCTTGGTGGCTTAGATGGGGCCAGCTGCCCTCCATATACTCCCTATATTAGTTTTCTTGGGCCACCATAACAAAGAGCCACAGACTGGGTGGCTTAAACAACAATTTATTTCCTCATCATTCTTGAGGCCAGAAGTCTAAGAGCAAGGTGTCAGCGGGGTTGGTTTCTTCTGAGGCTGGTCTCCTTGGCTTGCAGATGGCTGTTCCTCTGTCTGTGATGACTGTTTGCTAATCTCCTCTTCTAATAAGGACCCCAGTCATATTGGAATAAGACCCACCCCACTGACCTCATTTAACCTTAATTGTTTCTGTAAAAACCCTATCTCTAAATACAGTCACATTCTGAGGTACTAAGGGTTAAGACTTCACAATATGAATTTTGGAGGACACAGTGCAGCCCATAACACTCACCAACAGTAATCTCTGGATGCTCCAGCCATCAACTATGCAATGTTTAGGAAATTCAGAATCTTGATCATTCCTATGTTTTTTTAAGCAATGAGATGAACAGGCTGTTTTTATCAATCATGCAGAAACTCACTGCTTCCTCAGAATAGATCCAAAGCAAAGGAACATAAAGACCTGGCTGCAAAAGCAGCCCCAAATGTATCTGCTGAGAGAAAGAGAGGGGCCAATTTTCCTGCAGCAGACTAGGCTCACCTTAGCTGAGAATCCAGTAGAAGGCTAGACCTCATCCTTTCCCAGGTCAGCATTCCTGCACCTCAGGGAACAGAGTGGACAAGGGACTCTGGCAAAAACAAGAGATTCACCTAAATCACTATTCCTTGTTAAAGAGTGCCAGGGAACCAGCTATATGAGTTCAGTTTTAAGCACATTTGAAAAGCACTAAGGTCGAAGAATGAGGAAAGAAAAGGCATGGGTCCTGTCTTTGAATTTTGCAACAAGTTGCAGATTTGCAACAAGTTACAGACTCTCCATATGAAAAATACATTATTAAATAATATACAACACCAGTGATGTAACACAATAGATTACTTTTGCTTGAAAAATTACAATTGAGAATGGCATTGGAGTGAAGGACAATTTAAGTCATGTTTTAAATGTGTCACAGGAGGTGCCATTTAAAACAATCTTATAATGGATCTTTATTTTTTAAATCAACTAATTGTCAACATTTTGTTGGTTAAAGACATTCTAATTTTCATGTTAAAACAACGTTGTCTAGCAGAGCAGGAGGAAAAGGAATAACTAAACTGTGTTAGGTCTAAGCTGGCCCTTGTCTGTTTCTCTTCTTTTCCTCATTCAACACCCAGCATATTTTTGTTTTGTCCTTCCAATAGTGAGAGCTCATTTCCACCTTGGGACTTTGCCCTTTTGGTACCCTCTGCATCTTCATATCTTATGGTGGCTTACTCATTTCATCATTTGGGTCTCAGCTCAAATGCCACACATCCTGAAAATGGCTTCCCCACACCCCACTCAAGTCCTAATTACTCCCTCCACCAGTGATTCTCCAAGTATTTATTCTCCAGCAATAGCAGCCTCACTTGGGAGCTTGTTAGAAATGCAAGTTCCCAGTCCCCACTCCAGACCTACTGGATGAGGAACTCTGAGAGTGTGGCCCAGCAATGTGTGATTCAAAAAGTCACCCAGGTGAGCTCATGCACACTCAAATTTGAAAACCACTGCTCTGCCCAATTCCTTGAAGTATTTTCTCCACAGCTCCCATCTCAGAAATTATCTGGTTTATTTGTTCATTTCTTGCCTATGTACCCTTACTAAAATCGAAGAATCATAATGAATGTGGAAACCTCTTTTGCCTTCATCATTGCTATCTGCCCTTGAACAGTGTGTGGCTCCATAAATATTGGTTGGATAAATGAGTGAATGATTAGATGGAGAGACAATATGAGTGGAGACTCTAGAGTTGGAAAGTGTGGGCTGAACCCTTACTCTGCTATGTGCCAATTGTGTGGCTAAGTCATTTGTGCTTCCTAAAACTGTTTCCTCTTCTGTAAAATGGGGATAGAAATAGCACCTATCTGAAGGTTGCCCAAAGATAAAATGAGATAATCTATGCTAAATGCTTCATATGTGCATAATAAACACCTATCATCATCATCATCATCATCATCATCATCATCATCATCATTTTATTGACTAGTACCCTCCTTCCTAAGGTAACCAGAACAAAGGAGCTCCAAGGGGATGAGAGGTTCAAGGAAAAATTTGAAGGGGGAGAGGGAGAAGCTGGACAGATGTGTCAAAGGAAGTTATTTATAGGCAATGGGAAAGGGTGGACCATGTTCTTGGGAGCTCCAGGACTGATGGGAACAAAGAAGCAGAATATTTGGTAAATGAAGCCTGATGAATATGGAGAGAGAGCTAGCTCTCAGAAGCCCATAGCTCTAAGGATCAGAAACTGGATCCTGAGCATGAGAGGGAGGCTCTGGAAAGTTCTGGCAGGTGCATGGCCCCAGAACTGCTTGCTGTCTCCTACATGAATGTGTCTTCTGAATAAACACAAGGCTCACTTATATCTTCCTCAGATTACTTGCCGTTTAGAGCAGCAAAGAGCCCTCTCTCCCACCCCCTTAGTATTTTGCCTCACTCAAGAGAGGTTTCTGCTCAGGGCTGACTTTATTTAAAGATGCCTTTAAAACTGTTGTTCTCCATGGCAACTAGAGAAATAGATGAGTGAAGAGCTTCTCCAGAATCCCCAGGTTTCTCCACATCTTCAAATTTGTTTCAATTACTGAAGAAAAATGGCATGGCACAAACAACAACTCATTTTTCTCTCTAAATTCCAAGGCCTGATGCAATATGTTTTCAGCAAGTACTGTGGTAATGTGTCCTAATTTAATAAAACTCTGCAGAACGCAAAAATATGGACATCCAAAAAGAGTGACTGCTTATAGTATTGAAAATTTCTTTCTTTTTTTAAAAAGGATTTGGAGCAGTACACTACACCTGTAAAAAGTTAGATTTCCCTGGCTTGTGCATTTAAAATGCATTTTACAAAAACTCAACTTAGAATTATTGGGAATATGTTGCCTCCAAAACGAGGCCACCCAGCAGGAGGTTCAATAGGAATGGTTTTAATCCCAGGCTTGCTTGGTGGAAGGGTTCTGCATGTCCCCATGGCAACAGAAGGCGGGGTGGAGTGGTAGTGGGGGTCCCTTTTGCTCTCTCTAGAGTTCCTCTCCAATCCCAGCTCTCTCTGGAGTTGGGGGTTTTTGGTGATGAGGTCAGTCAGAACCAGTATCCCTGAATCCTATGAGATTTGTTTTGGGGAGGACTCTACTAACATATAGAATAAACTCTTCCTTTGATCATCTTTGAAGTTTTTCTGGATGCTGCTTAACTCTGTGGATTAATAGTATGGTTTAACATAAAAGAATAACCTGTTCCAGAGTGCCGGCAGCAGATTGTCCCAGAGATCCACAAGCTAGACCTTGCTAATGGAAGGCCAGAGACAGACCAGATTCTGTCCTTTCTGTTCCAGCCAGCTGAATCTGTGACAGCCACCTTTACCTGCCTTCTATATTCCAGCCTCTAAACCTTTGCTCACATCAAACCCCTGTGCTGGGAGCTCTTTCTGCCATGAGGCATTCTTGGTTTGGTGCTCAGGGCCTGTGACCTTTCGAGGACCCATGACAATATTTCAGGCCTGGAAAAAAATGAATTGGCTCCTACACATGAGGATTAAACACTGAAATTGAAGTAAATATTTAATTAAGAGTCTGCAAAATGTAACATGATATCAATGAGTCAGCTACTACTCAACTCAAGCCCTATATGATTACATAAAAATGTTAACAGTTTGGATCACGAGAAAACATTTATAAGTTATAAGGAAACTCCAAACTGGAATTATAAAAATTATACAGCAAAAATTTATATGTTCTGTGGGATGGGAATATGTTTTAATGTGTTTGCTATGAAGTGGGACAAAGTTGGACCCTGAAGTCCTAGACATGGGCCTGGCACTATTTCTTAGTAACTTTGCAATCTTGGGCAATCCGTAAAAGTCAAATGCTTGCCCATTTGCAAAATGAATTTAAATGAGATCAAGGTGATTTGTAGATGTAGTAGTGCCAATGAAATGTGTGTAAATTTTATTTGTGAATAATCTAAGGCAAATATGTAGAAGTAAAAGGAAAGGTTTTCTCACGTGATGACAGGCTTACTACCTATATTTGATTCTCTTTTAGTGATAGGCCAGGCAGGTGGAGGCAAGGGTCCTCTCTCCGCACCTCAAGGAAGTTCTGATGGGTCTGGAGTCTTCTGAAGAATAATGGAGAGGTTTTCTTTCCTTTGTAGACATCTGTTGAAAAGAATATTTATATATTCTTTATATTTCTCTCATTCCCCTAGAAGAAAGATGATAAGAAGAGCAAAGAGTACGCAGGACAAGAGGTACAATCTGGATAGTAGAGCTCATCCTCCTAGTTTGTTCAGTCTGGTTTGCAAAGACATTCCATCGGTAACCTTAACCTGGTAGCATATATTTCCAGGTACCCCAAAAAAGAGACTACATAGAAATCCACACTATGCCCCCCTCAAGAAATATCTCTTTTGTATGGCCAGTGCCCCCTTTCATGTCAGAAGCCTGCAAGTGGCAGGACTGGATGTACCATAACTATGAGAAGCTTGGAGAGGAGATTGCTGCTGGCATAGATGGGCGTTGCATGGGCATCGTTTCAATCTCAGGCCAGGCCCTGATTGATGGCAACAACTCAGATGGCCTGGTTGCAAAGAAAATGCAGTAAAATCTCCGTATACCTATACTGACTGGTTGGTTGATTGATCTTTAAAGTTTATCTATTTTTGTGAGAAAAGAGAGAGGGACGGGCAGAGAGACAGGGAGAGAGAGAATCCCAAGCAGGATCTGCGCTGTCAGCACAGAGCCTGATGTGAGGCTCCATCCCAGAAATCATGAGATTAGGACCTGAGCCAAAATTAAGAGTCAGACGTTCAACTGACTGAGCCATCCAGGCACCCCAATACTGATTTATTCAAAACAGTTCCAAATTCAGAGCAGTTCCAACCCTGCAATCAGTTGTGTAGAGTATTGAAAAACTCTAAATGTGATTAATCTTTTTTATACTCTGAAGTATTCTGGTTTTCTAGATTTACTTAAGAAGGACTTTTTGAGGGTTCCTAGGGTAGGTATTTGTATTGGTACTTTAATATTCTTGCCTCTTGATCTCTGATTGTTTTGCCTGCAGCCTATGCTCTGTGAAGTTTGGTTTAAAGATGGACTTCTAAAGATACCCTGTGCATTGGAGTCACCAGGCCTGTGCACACACTCTTTCCCACCCTGGTCACCCTCTTGATCATCTTCAGTGATACACAGTTTGCTCATCCCTTGAGGTCTAACCAAGGACTACCCCTTTCATAAGACTTCCCTGGGCTACCTCAGACTGCATGGGCCTTTCTTTCTTCTAACCTTAGTGACTCAAATTGGCATCACTTATTTAGGATTTACGTTTCTCTTTGGATCCAATTCAGCATTGCCTGTAATTTCATGTGTGAACTATTCTGGAGAAGGCATATCAAAAAACAAGGCAAGCTTCCTCCCTTGAGGACATCTAGGGACATGTTAGGAGAGGCCCATGAAAGTTGAGGGCATGGAGGAGGAAGGTAGAGATTGGCCCTGAGGAGGTGGCCATGGAAGGGTGCACAGAGGTGGCAGCCTTCTTGCTGAGTTTGTGGGGAAGACAACAGGGAGAAAATCCAAAGCTACAGAGAGATGAAAAAGTTTGGACTTGTCATGGGACAGAGAAAGATGGCTGTGGCTCAGTTGTAGTTGTGGAGAGCACATTCCCTGGGGCCAGGCTTTCAGGGTTGGAGTCCTGGCCCCAGCACCTACAAGCTATTATGAATGTGAAAAGTTACTTAACCTCTCTTGGCTTGTTACCTCACCTGAACCATAATGTGAATAATATTGGTATTGACCTCTTAAAGTCATTGTGAGAATGAATAGGTATAAAGTGCATAGAACTGGGCCTCTGTTACGGTCACAGAAATAGTGAAGATGAGCTGCTCTGGGGAAGAGCAGAGACCCATGGGGGAAATGCCACTGGCAAGGGGTCAAAATGAGGTGGAGCTTGTATGCCATGTGTGGGTGTGAGTTGGGGCTTTATCCTTTGGGCAGTGGAATCTTGAACTGTAACTTAAATGTTCATGAGGATATGTTTTATCTTAGTTAAAACTAAAGAGAAGAACTGTCTTATACCCTCTTGCATTCTCTATGGCAACTAGAATAGTTCCTGATAATAAATACTTGTTGAGTGAATGAATGAATGAATGAATGAATGAATACTAGGCTAAAAGATCCTCGTTTCTGTGTACATGGTATCAATATATTACATTTTACTGCAGTGTTCACTGAAGCTCTCCTTCTGTGTCTAATACACTTTACTTCTTCCAGACTGTCACATCTATGAACTTACTCTTCTCCCTCACTGTGATCTTTGGTCTTTTGTCTTTCTATTCTCCTAGGGCATTTAATGAATTGGGTTTATGTCTGCCTGAATGTCTGCCTCAGGAACTGCAATTTTAAGGATGTGTGATTTCCTTTCCCCACTCCTCCCTGCCAGCCCTCAAGAGTCCTGACAAACCAGTCCCCATCCTGGGTCATTACCTTCTTCCTTCTCCACATCTCTCACTCTCAGCCTCCTACACACTGTAAGTCCCTACATTTAGGACTTATTAAAATGTGATGTTGTCTACTGCATCCTCAGTGCTGCCAGGCAGTCATTTGTTCTGTTAAATCTTCAAAAAATTAAATATTACAAACATTTACAAAGAATATACAGCTCAATGAATTTTTACAGAGTTAACCTCCAACTGATCATCACCTGGGTCAAAAACTAGAATGTTTCAACACCCCTGAAGTCTTTCTCATGCCCCTCCTGATCACTAGTACTTTGTCTTTTTCTGCAGTAAGCACTATCCTAAAGGTCATAGTAATAATTTCCTAACCTTTCTTCATGCTTTAACAACTTAAACATGTACTATTAAACACTATAATTTAGTTTTGCTCATTTTCTGAACTTCACATAGATGGAATTATATAGTATATGTATTGTGTGTATTTGGCTTCTTTGACTTATTATTATGTATATGAAATTCATGTCATTGCATGAAGCTATAGTGCATTCATTCTCAGCGTTGTGTATTATTTCATTGTATAAATATACCATATTTTTAAATTATTTTTATTAAGGTATAATCGACTAATTGACATATAACATTATATTAGTTTCAGGTGTACAACATAATGATTTGATATTTGAATACAATGTGAAATGATCACCACAGCAAGTCTAGTTAACATTCATTACCATACTTAGCCATGAAAAAATTTTTCTTTTTTTTCTTGTGTTGAGGACCTTCAAGATTTACTCTCTTGGCAACTTTCAAATATGCAATGCAGTATTACTATAGGTAACATGCTGTACATTACATCCCCATGACTTACTAATTTTATAACTGGAAGTTTGTACCTTATGATTCCCTTCACTCATTGCTCTCCACCGGCCTGCATAATTTCTTTATCCTTTATGTAATTGTTGGATACTTGTGTTTTCAGTTTGGGGTTATGTTGAACAGTGCTGCTGTGGTTATTCCTGTACATGTCTTTTGGTGCCTATGTGCATGTATTTTTGTTAGGAATTCCACTGAGGAGTGGAATTCTGAATCATGGAATAGGAGAAAGAGAATCAACTAGCTCCCAATTTTGTTATTGCAATTTACATACATCCACCATTCCCAGCAGTGAATGAAGGTTCAGGGTTCCATATCTACACTTACATTTGGTGTTGTCAGTATAGTGTTATCTCAGTGTTTTAAAAAAAATTTTTTTAAATGTTTATTTATTTTTGAGAGAGAGAGTGCTAATGGGGGAGAGGCAGAGAGCGAGGGAGAGGCAGAATCCAAAGCAGGCTCAGGCTCTGAACTGTCAGCACAGAGCCCAGTGTGGGGCTTGAACTCAAGAACTGTGAGATCATGATCTGAGCCAAAGTCAGATGCTTAACTGACTGAGCCACTGAGGTGCCCATATCTCAATGTATTTTTAATTTTCATTTCTCTAAGTACTAATAAAGTAGGGCCCTATTTCCTATGTTTTGGGGCCATAGATATTCTCTTTTGTTAAGTGCTTTTCCTTGTTTTCTTCTCATTTGTCTGTCTTTTGTTTCTGAGTTTGTAGGAGTCCTTTTGGGTCGGTTGAACAGCATCTTTTGATATACACAGAAGTTCTGATTTTCATGTGGTCTTGTTTATTAATCTTTTCTTTTGGTTATTGTTTTCTATAGCTGTGTAAGAAATGTTCCCCTGTCTTGAGGTCATGAGATATTTTCTTGTATTTTTTATAGAAGTTTTATTACTATTATTATTATTATTAAATATTCATTTTGACTATTATTTGCCTTTCACGTTTAAATCTATAATTTATCTGAAATTGGTTTTTATATGGAGTGAGATAGGGGCCAAGTTTCTTTTTTTTCCCACATGGATATCCCGTTTTTCCAGGACAATATATTTGAAATGCTATGGTTCACCCACTCTCTCCAGTGACAAACTTGTCATGTTCATGTATGTATGAATCTGGTTTAGGGTTCTTTATACTGTTCCATTCACTTCTGTGTTTATGTCAGTGCCATACTATTTTAATTATTGTACCTTTATAATAAGTCTGGATACTTGGTAGAGCAAGTCTTCCTTGCTTGTTTTTCTTCTTCATAGAAGAAAGCTCTTTACCAATCTTTTCATTTCCATGTAAATGTTAAAAATAAGGTTGTCAGTTTCCTATACAAAAAAAAAAAAAAAAAAAAACCCTGTAAGAATTTTGATTATAATTGTCTTGAATCTAAACATAAGTTTCAGGGAAGAATTGGCATCTTCACAATATTGAGTCTATTATTTCATTAACTTGTATATCTACCCATTTTTTGAGATCTCTTCAATTTCACAATAATGTCTTACAGTTTTTTGAACATCTTTTGTTATATTTATTGCTAAGCATTTGATATATTTATGTTTTTTGTTAATGGTATTTTTAAAGTTTCTTTTTCTTAAATATTATATTCCTAATTATATTAGAAATATAATTGTATTAATAATTACACATAATTATATCATCATGTAAATAACAATATAATAGATTTTTGTATGTTGATTTTGCATCCAGTTAATCACATATGTTAGGTCTAAAGTTGAATAGATCATTTTGGACTTTTAAATGTATGTTATCATTAGAATCTATGAATAATAAAAATTTCCTTTCTTCCTTTCTAATCCATATGCCTTTTTTTCTTATCTTATTACAATGGCTAGTACAATGTGGCATAAAAGTGGTGATAGCAGTCATTCTTGTTTTGTTCTTGATCTCAAAGAAAAGTTTTTCAATATTAACCATTAAGTATGATATTTAACATAGATATTTTGTAAGTATTTGTATCACTCTGCATCTAGTCAGTCCCGTTGAGAAACCAGGGAAACAGGGAAAGTTCAACAAAGAATTATTTAACCATGATAGGAGGGTAACTATGAAAATGCAGAGATAATGTTAAAGGACAGCCAGGGCTGAAGGAGAGTATCCAAGGAAATACAAACTTGGAAATGGAGCTTCCTTCTCAAGGCTTCCTTCCCAGCCCTCATTGTAAGTCATGTGGTTGCAGCACTCTGCTTGGTGGAAAAGTTTTCAGGCTTGCTCAGGCTAGCACAGGGCCATGGTTGAGAGGCAAACAGGAAACAATCTTTTAGGACTTAGGCCATTCAAGGCTGGTGTAGAAAGAGTTAGGTTTCTACTGTGTTTGTGAGGCCAGAATCTTGGAAAGGCCATGGGAAGGCCATTACTGGACCTGGACTGAGGCTGCAAGATTACTGAGGACTACATGCTCTGTGCACAGAGCTGGATCAGATCACCCCAAATGTGCCCACCCACTCACACCTCTGACCAGTGTGCAACAGGAGCAAGAAAAAGTAAAACACTGTACTTTGGAGTCAGAAAGAGAAGCCATCTTTCTCTTGCAGTGTCACTTCAGCACCCCCTTTTGGCAAAGTTCCACATACTTGGTATGAAGGAATAGTGAGTGCTTCAAGAATCCCATCCATCATAGAGCAGGTACTGAAGAGTGATTTTGGAGCTGAAAGGCAATAAATCGATAACTGGCACAATACCCTTGATCAGATTAAGGAAATTCTCTTCTATTTCTAGGTTGCTAAAAGTATTTTTCGTGAATGGGTTTTGAATTTTATCAAAGGATTTTCCTATTGAAACAATCATATGGTTTTTCTTTACTATGAATGTAGTTAAGGACACTAATCAATTGTTTATTGAATAAAATAAGTAACTTAAAATTTGCCATGTTTTTGTACATTTTTGTAATTTTTAAGTGTACCAATTCAGTATCATTAATTACATATACACCATTACCACTGTTCCAATTTTTTTCATCAGCCCAAAGAGAAATTCTGTGCCCCTTAAGTAATAACTCCCCATTCCACCTCTGCCCAGCATCTGACAACTTCTAATCTATTTTCTCTGAATTTTCCTATTCTAGGTATTTCACATAAGTAGAATTACATATTTGTCCTTTTGTGTCTGGACCACTACACCTAGCTTAGTATTTTCAAGTTTCACTATGTTATAGAACTCCATTTTTGTTGTTGTTGTTGTTTTTTGGTTTTTGGTTTTTTTGAGGAACAAGGACCACATTTTTTACTTGTTTATTTCTTGTATTGGAAGTATTCCTTGATGACATTCTTGGCCTGAGACTCTTTGCCGTAGACTTTAATCACCACACAATAGCAACCAACCACTTTGCAGGGTTTACTCTCTGTGTCAGTTTTATAGAGGCCTGTGCATTTTATAGAGGCCTATGCATTACGCTAGTTTCGTGTTCTCATCAACCTTAATTAGCTTGATTTGGTGTTCAGCACAAAGGGCCTCACCAACCTGACATACATAGGCTCATCACACATGAATGCAACACACAAGGATGGATTTGGTGCTTGTTTAAGGCTTTGGCAGCTTCACAAATTCCATGTGGTAGGCCATCATGGATGAAGGCAGTCTTCAGCACCTCTTGTAAAAAAGTATTAACATCCGTTACACTTCCAGCAGTAATGCTTTCCTCAACCATGGTCATGGGTTACGGGTGGAGCCGAATCTTGGTGCACCTGGGCCTCCACCTCCAGGTATGACTCCATGGTGGCAGGGAAAGAACAGAACTTCATTTTTTTTTTTAATGACTGAATAACATCCATTGCATGTATATGTCATATTTTGTAATGGTTAGTTATATATGTCAATTTGACTGTGCCATGGATGCCCAGATAGCTGATGGTGTCTGGGTGTGTCTGTGAGGGTGTTTCTTGAGGAGATTAGCATTTGAATTGATGGACTGAGTAAAGCAGATGGCACTCCCCAGTGTAAGTGGGCATCATCAAGTCTGTTGAAAGCCAAACTAGAACAAAAGGCCAGTGGAAGGCTGAATTTGCTCTCTGCTTGACTGATTAAGCTGGCTGGGATATTGGTCTCTTTCCTTTAGCACTCCTGGTTCTCAGGCCTCCAGACTTGAACTAGAATCTATACCATTGGCTCTCCAGCTCTCAGATCTTTGAACTACACCACCAGCTTCCTTGGGTCTTTAGCTTTGCATATAGTAGATTATGGGACTTCTCAGCCTCCGTAATCATGTGAGCCAATACCTTATAATAAATATGTTTATATTTGTGTATCTCTGTATCCATCTATCTGTTATCTATCTATCATCTCCCATTATTTCTTTAGAAAAATCTAAGTATAAAACATTCATTCACTTGTTGAAGGACACTTGGATTATTTCCACTTTTTGGCTAATATAAACAGTGCTGCTATGAACATTAATGAACAAGTACCTGAGTCACTGTTTTCAATTCTTTGGGGTATATATAGGAGTGGAATTATATGGTAGATCACATGGTAATTCTGTGTTTAACTTTTTGAGGAACCACCAAGCTGTTTTCCAGAGCTGCTGTACCATTTTACATTCCCACCAATAATGTACAAGTGTTCCAATTCTTCCACATCTTTGCCAACACTTTTTATTTTCTTGTTTTGTTTTTTTATCATAGCCATTATGGTAGGTGTGAAGTGGTACCTCATTATGGTTTTGATTTGCATTTCCCTAATGACTAATGATGTTGAGCATCTTTTCATGCATTTATTGGCCATTTGTATATCTTTTTGGCCCATTTTAAAATTGGGTTGATTATTTTTTTGTTTTTGAGTTGTGGGAGTTATTTATTATCTTCTGGATATTAAGTCCTTATCACATATATGCTTTGCAAATATTTACTACCATTCTGTTTCTTGTCTTTCATTATTAATAGTGTTCTTTGATGCACAAAAGTTTTTAATTTTTACGATGTCCAGTTTCTCTATTTTCTCTTTTGTTGCCTGTGCTTTTGTTTTTTTGTTTTTATTTTAAGTAGGCTCCATGCCCAATGTGAGGCTTGAGCTCATGACGCCAAGATCAGGAGTCACATTGGGGCACCCGGCTGGCTCAGTTGGTTGAGCCTCCAACTCTTGGTTTTGGCTTAGGTCATGATCTCACAGTTTGTGGGTTCAGGCCCCACATTGGGCTCTGTGCTGACAGCACGAAGCCTGCTTGGGATTCTCTCTCTCCCTGCCTCTCTCTAATGCTCTCTCTCAAAAAAAAAAAAAAAAAAAAAAAAAAAAAGAATAAAATTTACCAAAAAAAAAAAAGAGAGAGAGAGAGAGTCACATGCTCTACTGATGGAGCCAGCCAGGCACCCCTACCTGTGCTTTTGGTTTCATACTTAAGAAAGCATTGCCAACTCCAAGGAATATTTATTCTTATGTTTACTTTTAAGAGTTTTAGCTCTTAAATTTGGGTCTGTGATCCATTTTGAATTAATTTTTGTATATAGTCTAAAGGAAGGTTCCAACTGATTCTTCTGAATGTGGATATCCAGTCTTCCTGGAACCATTTGTTGAAAAAACTACCTTTTCCCTCCATTGAATAAAAGATTTTATTTCTATATTCTTCAATTCTATTCTATTTGTCTATATCTGTCCTTATGCCAGTACCAACCATACTGTTTTGATTACCATAGCTTTGTAGTGCATTTTGACATTAGAAAGTGAGTCTTCCAACTTTGTTCTCTTTCAAGCTTGTTTTGGCTACTCAGAGCTCTTGAAATTCCATATGAATTTTAGAATCTACTTTTCCATTTTTACAAAAAATATCATTGGGGTTATGATAGAGATTGCATTGAGTTTGTATATCACTATGGGTATTGTCATCCTCACAGTATTAAGTCTTCTAATTCATGGACAAGAAATGTCTTTTCCTTTTATTTACATCTCTTTTAATTTCTTTCAGCTTTGTTTCATAGTTTTCAATGTACAAGTCTTTCATCTCCTTGGTTAAGCTAATGTGTCTTATTCTCTTTAGGTCTTTGTAAGTAGAATTGTTTTTAAAATTTCTGTTATATTTATTACCAGAATAAGGAAATAAAACTGATTTTTGAGTGTTGATGGTGCAGTCTGCAATTTTGCTGAATTTGTTTGTTAGCTCTAAAAAGTTTTTTGAATCTTTAGAGTTTTCTACATATAATATCACATCATCTTAGAAGAAAGATAATTTTACTTCTTTTCTAATTTGCATATCTTTTATTTCCTTGTCTTGCCTAATTATTCTGGCTAAGACTTGCAGAGTGATATTGAATAATAGTGATGAAAGTGAGCATCCTTATCTTGTTCCTGATCTTAGGGGGAATACTTTCACTCTTTCACTATTGGGTATGATGGGTTGTGGGTTTTTCCTACATGGTCTTTATCATATTAAGGAGGTTGCTTTCTATTAGTGTACTGTGTGTTTTTATCATGAAGGTGTATTGAATTTTTCCAAATGCCTTTTCTACATTGAGATAATCTTGTAGTTTTTTCTCCTTCATTCTATTAATATAGTGTTACATTGATTGGTTTTCATATATTGAATCATCCTTGCATTCTGGGACAACTCCTATTTGTTCACAGTGTAAAATCCTTCCACTATAATGCCAAATTCACTTGGCTAATATTTCATTGAATATTTTGTTGAATATAGATTTCCTATATTCATTAGGAATATTGATCTATGATTTTCTTTTTTTGTAGTATCTTTGTCATGCTTTGGTTACACTGATCTCATAGAATGAATTAGTAAAGTGTTCCCTCCTCTTTAATTTTCTGGGAGAGTTTAAGAAGGATCTATGCTAATTCTCCTTTAAATGTTTGGTGCTGGACTTTTCTTTGTTGGAAGGTTTTTGGTTTCTGATTCAATCTTTGTATTTGTTATAGGCCTATTAAGATTTCTGTTTCTTCTTGAGTCAGTTTTGGTAGTTGTGTTGTTTCTAAGAGTTTGTCCTTTTCATCTAGGTTACCCAATTTGTTTGCATACAATTGTTCATAGTATTATAATCCTTTTTATTTATGTAGTGTTTGTTGTCCTGTCCACGATTTCATTTGTAATTTTACTTGAGCTTGGTCTTTTTTTCTTAGTCAATTTAACTAAAGTTTTTCAATTTTGTTGATATTTTTAAAGAACCAACTTTTGGTTTCCTTGATTCTTCTGCTTTTTAGTTCTGCATTTTGTGTATCTCTGCTCTAATCCTTATTATTTCCTCCTTTCTATTAGCTTGGGTTTATTTTTCTTTTCTTTTTTTAGTTCCTTATGGTGCAGAGTTAAGCCATTGATTTGAGATCTTTCTCTCTCTTTTTAAAATGTAGGCATTTACTGCTATAAATTTCCTTCTGAGTACTCTTTTTGCTGCATCCCATAAGTTTTGGTATGTTTTATTTTCAGCCTCATTTGTCTCTAAATATTTTCTAATTTCCCTTGTGATTTCTTCTTTGACCCACTGGTTGTTTAAGAATGTTGTTTAGCTTCCACATGCTTGTGAATTTTCCAGTATTATTTCTGTTACTGATTTCTGTCTTCATCCCATTGTGGCTGAAGAAGATACTGTGTATAATATCTATCTTTTTTTTTAATGTTAATTTATTTTTGAGAGAGAGAGTGAGCAAGCAGGGGAGGGGCAGAGAGAGAGGGGGGCAGAAGATCTGAGTCAGGCTCTGTGCTGACAGCAGACAGCTCAATGCAGGGCTCAAACTCACAAACTGGGAGATCATGACCTGAGCCAAAGTCAGAGGCTTAACCGACTGAACCACCGAGGCACCCCTATGATATGTACCTTTTTAAACCTACTGAGAATTGTTTTGTAGCCTAACATATGGTCTGTCCTAGAGAATGTCTCATGTTCTTGGAAGGAATGTGTATTCTGCTGTTGTTGCATGGAATATTCTGTATGTCTGTTAGGTCTAGATGGTTTATGTGTTGTCCAAGTCCTCTATATCCTCACTTATTTTCTGTCTGGTTGTTCAGTCCATTATTTAAAGTAGGGCATTCATGTCTCCAACTATTTTTTTTTTTAATTTTTTTTTTCAACGTTTATTTATTTTTGGGACAGAGAGAGACAGAGCATGAACGGGGGAGGGGCAGAGACAGAGGGAGACACAGAATCGGAAACAGGCTCCAGGCTCTGAGCCATCAGCCCAGAGCCTGACGCGGGGCTCGAACTCACGGACCGCAAGATCGTGACCTGGCTGAAGTCGGACGCTTAACCGACTGCGCCACCCAGGCGCCCCTCATGTCTCCAACTATTATTGTAAAACTATTTCTTCCTTAAATTGTCAGTTTTTCCTTCATAAATTTTGAAAGTCTCTTGGGTGTGTAGATGCTTTAATTGTTATATTATCTTGCTGTATTAAAAATGTTATTTATATATTGTCTGTCTTTTTCTCTTTTAATCTTTTGGAATTAAAGTTAATTTTGTCTGTTATTAGTATAGCTACCCCAGTTCTCTTTTGGTTAATCTTTGTATGAAATACCTTTTTCAATCCCTTCACTTTCAACATATTTATGTCTTTGTTTTTGTTTTAAAAATTTTTAATGTTTATTTATTTATTTTGAGAGGAAAAGAAAGGGAGAGAATCCCAAGCAGGCTCCATGCTGTCATCAGCACAGACTCCGGCATGTGGCTCGATCCAGGAACCATGAGATCATGACTTGAGCCAAGATTAAGAGTCAGACATTTAACTGACTGAGCCACCCAGGTATCCCAATCTATTTGTGTCTTTGGATCTAAAGTGAGTCTCTTATAGATGTATATAGTTGAATCCATTTTTAGAAACCTTTTCTGCCAGTTTTTATCTTTTGATTGGAGAGCTTACTCAATTTAAATTTAAAGTAATTACTGATAAGGAGGGTCTTACTTAGTTTTGGCATTTTGCTATTTGTTTTCTAGGTATCATAGCTTTTTTTGTCCCTCACTTCCATTATCACTGCCTTCTTTTGTGTTTAGTTGATTTTTGTTGTGCGTTTGAGTCCCTTCTCATTTCCTTATGTGTATATTCTATACCTATTTTGTTTTTGGTTACTATAGGGATTTAATTTAACATCCTAAGGTGATAGCACCCTAATTTGAGTTTATAACAATTATCTTCAGTAGCACACAAAACTTGTATGTAGCTCCCTTCTCTCTTTCTATTATTAGAAGCCACAGATTACATCTTTACATGGTACATGACCAGTAGTATGTTTTTTATGCATTTGTCCTTTAAACCATGTTTTTAAAATTTTTTTAATTTTTTTATTATTTAAAAATGTTTTAATGTTTATTTATTTTTGAGGCGGTGGGGGAGAGGCAGAGAGAGGGAGACACAGACTCTAAAGCAAGCTCCAGGCTCTGAGCTGTCAGCACAGAGCTTAATGCTGGGCTCGAACCCCAGAACTGCAAGATCATGACCTGAGCCAAGTTGGACACTTAACTGACTGAGCCACCTAGGTGCCCCTAAACCATGTTTTTAAAAAGTGGAGTTAATACCAAAATTACAATAATACTAGATTTTATAATTATCTATGTATTTACCTTCACCAGAAATCTTTTTTTTTAAGGTTATTTGTTTATTTTGAGAGAGAGAGAGAGAGCATGTGTGTACAAATGGAGGAGAGGCAGAGAGAGAGAGGGAGAGAGAAAATCCCAAGTAGGCTCTGTGCTGACAGTGAGGAGCCCCATGCAGGGCTCATGAACCATGATATTATGACCTGAGCCAAAACTAAGAGTCTGACAGTTAACTGATTGAGCCACCCAAGTGCCCCTTCACCAGAGATCTTTATTTCTTTTTACAGCATCAAGTAACTGTCTAGTTTCTTTTCAGCTCAACCAGGAGGACACCCTTTAGCATTTCTTTTATTATTATTATTAACAGAAACGTTTGTTTATTTATTTTGAGAGACAGAGAGTGTGAGCAGGGGAGGGACAGAGAGAGAGGGAGAGAGAGAGAGTCCCAAGCAGACTCCATGCTGTCAGTACTCAGCCCAAAGCAGGGCTGAAACATATGAACAATGAGATCATGACCTAAGCTGAAATCAAGAGTTGGATGCTTAACCAACCGAGCTACCCAGGCGCCCTGCATCCTTTAGCATTTCTTGTAGGACAGGTCTAGTGGCAACAAACTCTCTTATCTTTTGATTATCTGAGAATGTCTTCATTTCTCTCTCATTGTTTTGATTTAGAAATTTCTTCACTTCTCTAAATTTTTTATTTTATTAAAACACACTAACAAAAAATTGACTGTCTTAACCATTTTTAAGCATACAGTCAGCAGTTTTAAGTACATTCATATTGTTGTGCAAACATCAACACCATCCATCTCCAGAACCTTTCCATCTTGCAGAAATGCAACTCTGTACCCATTAAGCAATGATTCTTTATTTCCCCTCTCCTGTCAGCCCCTGGAAACCACCATTCTACTTTCTGTGTCTATGAATTTGACTACTCCAGGTACCTTATACAAGTAGAATCATATAGCATTTGTCTTTTTGTGATCGGCTTATTTCACTTACTATAATGTTCTCAAGTTTCATCCATGTTATAGCATGTGTTAGAATTTCCTTCCTTTTTAAGGCTAGATAATATTCCATAATAGTAAACATTTTGTTTAACCATTAATTCATCCATGGATACTTGGTATGTCTGGTTATTCTCATTGTGTGCTAGAAGCAATATTTGAATACTTGTTTGTAGAAAACATTTGAGGCCTAGAATAACATTATTTTTTTTCCCATAGAAGATCTATACTTGCAGGGCACCTGGGTGACTGAATGGGTTAAGTGTCTGACTTCGCTCAAGTCATGATCTCACAATTCGTGAGTTTGAACCCTGTGTTGGGCTCTGTACTGACAGCTCAGAGCCTGGAGCCTGCTTCGGATTCTGTGTCTCCCTCTCTCTTTGCCACTCACCCACTCCCGCTCTGTCTCTCTCTCTCTCAAAAATAAATAAACATTAAAAAAATTAAAAAAGAAAAAAGAAGATCTGTACTTGCTTCCAGCAGGTTCCTAGAAAAATGTAGCAATCCAGGATCACATTATGCACTTTCAGGAATTGAGAAGATTTGAAGCTGGGCTGCAATTTTTGGTGGTCTTAGTTTGCTTCTAGTTTTCCTATGGTCCTGTGGAGACTCAACTGACAACACAGGAAATTCATTAGGGATCCTTCTCCTTCCTAATCTTCAGCGTCTCTGGGATCCTACTTTTATACTTCTCACTCCATAAGGTTGGCAAAAGCACTGCTCAGATGTCTCTGTGGGAAGTAGCAAACACACCCAAGGGGAAAGGAATTCTAATATCAAGCGTACCTCTCTGGATTATCTCCTGAATCTAGTAGGGTAATTCTTAGTGCCTTTATCACCATCAAGTAGTTGATTTTTATATTTTGTTAGCTTTTCTAATTGTACTCATTGCAAAGTTTGGTCTAAATTATCTGTAAAGGAAGTCTGGTGGTTTTTTATTCTACTCTTTTTGTTGCTTCCTCTCAAATTCCATGTAGGAGCCATTGAGTTCTCTGCCACAACCTTCAGACTTCCAAACCAACTTCACTTCTTCAGTCCCAACAAATGGTTTGGCTTTTTGTTCATTTGAGGAAACATATCTTTCTCAATGCCCTCCTCTCTCAGTATTGTTTTAAATTATTTGATTGTTTATTTGTTTTTGTATCTTTCTATATTTTTGTCTACTTCCTTCCTTTCTCAAAATAAAATCAGTCAAATCTTGTTAACATAGCTTCAGCTTTCTACCTCCTATCTCCTCTAATTTCCATCTCACCATGCTTCATCAACTAGAGACAAGCCTGTCTTAAATCTTTCCTGTTTATAACATTTTCCAGGGATTTCTCACCTAAATAAAACCTTACCCCCAATCTCCTACTGTCTTAAGCTGTCATGTCCTTTTCCCCCTTCTTTACATGGCTATTCTTTCCTGAAGAGAAAACTTCTATGGTTTCTCCTCCACCCCCACCCATTCTCTTGAAACTCTTTTGTAGATGGTCACCAATGACATCTAGGTTGGCAATGACTTTTGTCATTGTCTTCTATGCTAATTTCTTTGGAGCACATGAAACTATGATCTACTTTTCCCTAAATCTCTTTTTCTCTTGGCCTAAATTGTACTGCTATTTTCCTTATTCTTTTACATTTCTGACTATTATGCCTCTGCCACTGTAGCTGGCTACTTCTCTCAAGTTCCTTGTAAGACAACTATAATTTCAGAGTTTCTGCAAGGTCTTTGGGGGAAGATAAATGGTTCTATTGTTAGAAAGCCAAGAGTTTCAGAGGTGGGCCATAAGCACATCCTAGAATAGGGGAGTAAAAATGGGAAAAATTATTCTGCTTAGCAATCTAAAAAGCAAACTGGGGAAATTTTTATAGGTTATATTGCCTTTAGGAAAATGTTTCTCTTCCTTAATGTGTATTTAGACTACATTGTCTCTGAGAAAAATTGTTTGTACCTGAAAAGGGCATGTGAGATTGTGCTTTCATGTTATCTGTAGAACAATTTAGAGGGCTATCCCCACCTCCCACCATGAAGATACTTGAACAGGGACTGAACTTATAGTAGGAAAGCCCCCTGTAGACTGTTATCCTGAAGCCACCTGCATTGTTATCCTAAACTGACTAGCTCACATTCTGGGAAATGTCCTAGTAGTTTCCTGTGCTCCCTGAGTTCCATGTGTTCCATTATGGTCCAGTGTTAGAGAATCCACTGGGTCCAGAATAGAGGTGTGAAATTTGCACAGAAAAAGAAAAAGGTAAATGTGCTTTTGTTTAATGAGAGAAATAGAAGGATAGGTTTCAAGTCATGAAAACAAGACTAAGAAGTCAAATGTACACTGTGAAAGGAGTAATGCTTTTTCTTTTCTCTAGGATTCTGGGATATGACAATCTATGTAGCATGGAGACTTAAGTTTTCTTCTCTCCCTCATATCATTTCCTGTAGTTATTCCCAAAACTCTAATAAAGTTTTCAGTATGCCCCAGAGCCTTGTTTGAGTGGTTTTATGGATAAATAAAGGATACCCCAGAAAGGAGACATGCTGACATCTCTGCACCATCACCACCATATCCAGGTGTAATTATTGAAGAAGAACTGGAGACACAGAGGTCCAAGTGATGAAGAACAGTGTAAGCAACCCAAGGTAGTTCTGAGAGCAGCTGAGGGGAGAATATGATAATGGAGAGCCAATCACACTTCAGGGACTGCCTTCCCCAAACATATTAAAGGAAAATATATCTGCAAGGGGAGACACTTTCCAAAGTTCTATCTTGAACTCTCTTTTCTGTTCTTGTCTTGCTCCCCTCTCTTGACATATTGTCTATTTCCATGGCCTTCTGTGAGCCTATGGAATCATCTTCCCCCTCACTCCTAAGTTACAATCACAAGCCCATAACCTGTGTCCTGAACTCTATTGCCGTATTCCCTACCAAGTGACTACAGGCATACTATTCACACCACAAACTCCATATGATTAAGGTTAAACTTAGTGTTTTTACTTTCCATCTACATTCCTTCTATCCACACTAGCATTTCTGTCTTCACTATTTTTATTTTTGTTGGTTGCATAGTCAAGTTCCATTGCCCAGGCTTACACAGGGGTCATCTTCAAGTTCATCTCTCTTGCCATTGTCATCCATTTGCTTAAGCACATCCTGTCAATTCTTCTTTAGTAGCTATTCCTTTAGACCCCACTTTTCCATTCTTACTGCTATGATCCTAACTTGGCCCCCTTGCTTCATGCTCTGATTCTCGTGATACCCTCCTGGCTTCTAGTCTCTGTTTTTGCCTCTTCTAGGAATCTGCACATCCCTACCAGATTAACAGCTTCCTAAAATTTTTTTTTACATCACTTCTCTGTTAGAACTTTTAGTGATTCCTTTTTGCCTTCCCAGCTGGTATTTAGTGACTTCTCTGGCTGGTATTAAAAATTCTCCAGTCTGGCCCCTTCTACCTTTCCAGTTTTATATCTCTCTACTCCCCTAAATGGGCCTTGCTTTCAACAAAACTGGTCATGCTGTCCCTTTTTTTTCCCTCTCTGTCTCATTGTTTTCTCATTTTCTGGCACATTCTTTGTCTGCTTTCATCTCAGACACATCTTTCACAACCTCTACCTTAAATGCCACCCAAGAATTGGGGCCAAAATTTCTGTCTTAGCCTTAAACCTCCATTATGTGTTGTAGGGATGTATGTATATGTCTTATTTCTCCAACTAAACTGAACATCTTGTGAGAGTAAAGATGTGTTTCCCATATTTTATTTCCTCCACAGACCCTATCAGAATGATAGACATATTATAATCAGCAAATGTGGAAGGAATAGCTGAATGAAAGAATATTCAAGAAGAAAATGCTAAAGAAGAGGAATTATACAATTGGGAGGAGGTTTTTCCCTGTTCTCATTGAGAATTCTGAACAAAAGGTAATTTTTAGAGCTGATATAAGCTATATGTATAAATTTACCTTTGGCTTCTTGTAGTCATTGGAGTCCAAATTAGACTTGAGCATGCAGATCTAAGGAAAATAGCCAAATGGCTTTTTCTTGAACAAAATTTATTTTTCTTGCCATAGCTATGTAGGAAGATAAGATATGAACATAAAATGGGTCTAGTTTTCCAGTCAAAGATAGGCCTTTTGCAAATATTATTAAACCTGTTATTTCTAAGCCATTTGCAAGTCTGGCTTAACCTACTAGAAACTACTAGAAAACATCATTTAAATATAATTAGATTCCTTCTTCCAGATTAATGTATATAGAGTTTTCTAAAAATAAGAGTAGAAGAAAATGACATCATGAAAGCAGGAGTAAGTTCTTAGCCCTTTAATTCTACAGAAATTATACTGTTATTCTGGTCTGCTCAAATGGTTCTGTTGTGTTTACCCAACACACTGAGAGAAGAACAAAATGTCGAGTTTTAATAAGTTTTGTTTGCTTTAGTTGATAGCAAGTAATTTTTAGTCTCAGAAAGCAATGTTTTGTTTTGTTTTGTTTTTTACTTAGTGCTAATCTTGATGGTGTTTTGATGTCAGTGAGTATTTGGCTAGTTGTATTGCAATTTTGCCAAATTGCTTAGAGTCTGGATGAAAAAAATCCATGAAATAGATTTTATATTAGTGACTTGATATTAAGTGAATTTGGCTGCATTATCTCTGTTTTTTTCACTTTAATCAAAACAGGGTAAGTACTGAAATACTCACATTGAAAGCTTAGCTAGAGCAAATTCTTAATAGGCCATTGTCTGTCTGTCTTTCTCTGTCACACATATATCTACTTCTGTTGCGCCCTTATATTTCTCAGAGAACAAATCTTGGTGATACCATGGAAATGCTCATTCGTCAGATGATCTGAACTTTCTGAGGTTGTAAAAAGCGTGGCTCCTGGAAGCTTCCTAATGGACTTCTTAATGGGGATTTTCAGACTGTAAAATTGAATGGCTAGGGTTGCTGACCTCTTGAGATCTATAACCTCTTCTGTCATGGTGAGAATGGACATTGTAAGAAAAGAAGAGGGATGTGGCTCTTTCAGGTAAAATCATCAATTCAATGAAGCAAAAATATGAGTATCTGTGGTGGTCATGCATTGCAGATTGCCAACGACGGGGGGTGTAATTGATCAGGGACCCCAGCTGCTCCACTCTGAAATTCATCGTCATTTTGCACCAAGAGCATGCCTCCCATGGACTGCTCTCAGTCAGTGACTGAGCTGGGCACAATATCAATGCAGGTCTGTTCCTGGGAGCCATGGGACTCCTATGGCTTTTTTCAACCTTCCTCAGACTGTATAGCAGTCCAGGAGACTTTCATCCAGCCTTTTTCCCTGCTCTCCATCACTCAGAGTCAGACTGGCATCATGGTCTAGTGGCTTTCCTAGCCCTTTTCAGCTTCTTTCCTATTTTCCCTCACAAGGTGTTTCCCCTTATGTATCCTTGTACATATAATCCCATCTGTTTCTTCAGTGATCTGGATTAATATGGCATTTACTGGGTATAAAGTATTCTTCTGGAATGCATAGATAAACCTCTGTCAGAAATAGCTCACCTCCATTTCCTTGTTCATTGCTCTTGCAGAAAAGAGCTGTGGGCACCTGGCAGTGGGGTGAGTGAGTATACTTTTTCTGATACTTAGCATGAGCTCAATGAATATTTGTTGGCATCATTCATTTATTTAATCAATTGTCCCTTTAGCCAGGAAATATATACACTTAGGCATACACTTATCCTAAGAATTTCAGTGAGGTAAGAGCATCTTTAAACCTTGGTTTATTTGGGTGGTGAATGCAACTTAACTGCATGTTTTTCAAGAGTAACTACCACATAACAAAAATGGGGCTGGGCACAATAGGGATTCACAGCATGAAGTACACATTTTGACCTCTACTCTGGAAGAATATTTAATTGAATTAGGAAGACAAGGTTTATAGTAACAAAATCATACTTAACAATATAAGTATGTAATTCATTATATAATATATAATTTATAGGACTTTATAATTTAGAGTATATAAAGGATATAGAGGGGTACCTAGGTGGCTCAGTCAGTTGAGTGTCTGACTGATTTTGGCTCAGGTCATGATCTTACAGTTTGTGGGTTCGAGCGTCAAACGTGACAGTGTGTTCGAGCTCCATGAGAGCATGGAGCCTGTTTGGGATTCTCTCCCTCTCTCTCTGCCTCTCCCCCACTCATGCTCTCTCTTACATGCTCTCTTTCTCTCTCTCTGTCTCTCTCAAAATAAATAAATAAACTAAAAAAATAAAAGATATAGAGACAGGAAAGTTTTTATGTTTATGGGGTCATACCCCAAATTCTCATCTGAAAAAACATATTCTATCTGGATTCTGTTTGCAAAGATTCCTTTCCACTCAGACATTTTTATTTCCATTAGTGAGTATAGACTTTATCTGATATATATAAAGATGAACTCTGTCTAGCTGGCATGCTCTGGAGGAAGTGAGCTTTTACCTTTGTATAACTTCTGGAGAAGCAACTTACACAGTAAAATATTGCAATGTCTTTTCCCACCTCTCTCCGAAACGTAAGCAAAACCCTAGCATCATGTTGGAGGCAGGCTCCAGGAAGGTACCATTAACGTAAATTAGAACTAGGAAGGTGTCTGATCAAACTTCCTTGTTTTTTAAGTGAAGAAATAGAAACATAATGAAGATAAGTGGCTTATAAGGAAGTTTTGGTTAGAAGCAGCAACCAATCTCAGTTACTTCAAACAAACAGACACATAAATAGAATGTATTATAAGTATTCAGGGGTATTCCATGGAATCCAAAGGGACAGATAAAGCTGGGCTAGAAACAAGGCTGTAGAAAGCCCTGGAGAACTCAGGAATTCTCTTTTTGCCACACTTCTTAGGTCTGCTTGGTGTTCTTGGCCCTGGCTCTCAGAGAGCGCTCACATTCACACTGCAGTTCCAGACATATAAATTGGCTGGCTGTCTTCAATCCCTAATCCAGGTTTCTGGAGGAAAGAATCTGATTGGTCCACTGTGGGTCAGTTGTCCAATTTAGCAGAATTAGCTGTTGTGTCAGCAGGGGCCTCACATAATAGAAACTTGGCTGCATGTAAGGATGGGAGATGGGAGCAAATTGTATACTGTGTGAGCTCTGCTGATACCCCAAAGACATCTGCTGTAAAGGTTGTATGCCAAGTGCATGGCAGAGGTAGGGCAGGCTAAGTGTTCTCACTCCCTAACTTCGATGATTCATCAGCCCCTTGGGCGTAGGGCAGTGTAAAATACACACCTATACTGCACACGTGCATGAAGACACACGTAAAGATGCACACACAATTACATTGTGCATATGCGCATGTGTGCACAGGCATGTGTGCATATATACATGCGTACATGCGTACATGTATACATACATATGGGGTGTTTGTCAGGTGGTGGTGAGGGCAGGAGGTCATATAATGTAATTCTCCATGTCATGGTTTACAGGCTGTTTTTTCTTTGATTTTTTAAATATTTTATTTTAATTCTAATACAGTTAATCTTTGATTTTTTTAATCTTGAAAAATAATTTGCAATTTTATCCCTTTCAAGATAAAAACTAGAATCATAAATTTATATTTCATGATGCATGTAGCTGATTCTATGATGTTTCAACAAGTCTGCTATATTTCCAAAAGTCTCAAAAAATTTTTCCCTAGGTTATTGAGGCACTTTGTCCCTCCTTCAGTTTCCGGGTTTAAGACTGGTAAATATGCTGAAATCATTCGAAGGTTTAACATACCCACTTTCACCTGTCCTGTGGGACTCCTGTTATGTTGTAGGCAGGGTAAAAAAAGGAAATGGAGAAGTATCAGCAATAGCAGCATTGAACGTGCTTGACCCATTGAATTTAGTTTTTCCACTAAATCCTTTAAAAGGCCCTGCTAAATACCCACATTTCCTATTGAACACACTGGGATTCAGAGAGTGGAAGTGTTTCGCTGAAGGTCGTACAACCAACCACCAAACAGCAGACGTGGCTTTTGAACTCCAGACTGCCTAGCTCTGCTCCCTTTGCAGTTGTCAGACACGACAAATTCTACCAGCAACCCAAAAGCGTTTCTCATATTCAGAAATGCTCTTTCATTTGTGAAGAACTCACATAGAGTACTTGAAGCCATCTCCTCCCACAATCCTCCCTGAACCTTCTGGCTCAGGGGGTCCCGGTAGGAGGAGAAGCTCTGGGGTTACTGTTTCAGTCCTCCACAGCTGTGTAATAAGTCATCCCTAAGCCTCATGGCTGAAAGTAACTATTTAGGGGCACCTGGATGGCTCAGTCTGATAAGTGTCTGAGACTTGATTTTGGCTCATGTCATGATCTCATAGTTTCATGGATTGGAGCCCTATTTCAGGCTCCGTGCTGACCATGCACAACCTGCTTTGTATTCTCCCACTTTCTCTCTGCTCCTCCTCTGCTTGTGCTCTCTCTGTCTCTCTCAAAATAAATAAATAACCTTAAAAGAAAAGAATTATTTATCATTTCTCACAATTCTGTGTCTTGATCAAGCAGTACTGCTTCACATGGCATCTGCTGGGGCTCTGGAATGGCTAGAAGGTCCAAGATGGCCTCACTGCCGTGTGGGTGGCTGCTGGCTGCTGGAAGCTTGGTGGAGTCCTCAGTTCTCCACGTGGGTTCTCCATATGGCTGCCTGGACTTCCTCACAGTATGGAAGCTAGATTTCAAGAAGGAAATGCAGACTGCAATGGCTAAAGGCCTTGCCTTGAAAGGCACCCAACATAACTTTCACCACATTCACTTGGCCATATTGGGTCACAGGGCCACACATTCAGGATAAGAGGATATGGACCCTAACTCTTGATGAAGGGACAGTGAAGTCTCATTGCAAAAGAACACGTAGGTCTTAAATAACCAGAAAAGAAGAACAAACAAAAACCTATGCCAACAGAAGGAACAACATAATAAAGATTAGTGTGAGCATAAATGAAACAGAGATGAAAAACACAGTTGAGATAATCAATAAAACCAAAATTAAGTTCTTTCAAAAGATCAAAAGAAAGGCAAACCTTAGCTAAACTAAGTAAAAAATAGAGAAGACACAACTAAAATCAGAAGTAAAAGTGAGGATATTATGACTGACCTTATAGAATTTAAAAAGATTAAAAGAGAATACTATATATAATTGTATGCCAACAAATTAAAAAGTTACCTAGAAACCCACAAATTGCCAAAGCTGACTCAGGAAGGAATAGAAAATTTCAACAGACTTATAACAAGTAGAGAAACTGAATCAATAATCAAAAACCTCCCAGCAAAGAAAAGCATGGAACCAGATCCCTTTACTGATGCATTCTACCAAACATTTTTAAAACGATTAAAAAATTTTTTAATTCCACTATAGTTAACATAGAGTGTTATGTTAGTTTCAAGTGTACAATATAGTGATTCAAAAATTCTGTATTACTCAATGCTCATCAAGATAAGTGTATTTGGGGGGCTTCTAGGTGGCTCAGTCAGTTAAGCATTCAACTTCGGTTTGACTTCGGTCACGATCTCATGGTTTGTGAGTTGGAGACTCGCATCAGGCTCTGTACTGATAGCTCGGAGCCTGGAGCCTGCTTTGGATCCTGTATCTCCCTGTCTGTCTGCCCCTCCCCTATTCATGCTCATGCTCTGTCTCTCTCTCTCTCTCTCAAAAATAAACATAAAAATTTTAATAAAAAAGTGAGTGTATTCTTAACTTCCTTCACCTGTTTCACTCATCCCCACATCTGCCACCCCTCTGATAACTATCAGTTTGTACTTTCTACTTAAGAGTCTGTTTTTTCATTTGTCTCTTTTTTCTTTGTTCATTTGTTTTGTTTTCTTTCTTAAATTCCACATATGAGTGAAATCATACAGTATTTATCTTACTTTGACTTATTTTGCCTAGCATTATACTCTTTAGATCTAACCATGTTGTTGCAAATGGCAAGATTTCATTCCTTTTTATGGCTGAGTAAATTTCCATTGTATGTATAGACAACATCTTCTTTATCCATTCTTCTCTATCGGTGGACACTTCGGCTACTTCCATGATTTGGGTGTTGTAAATAATGCTGCTCTATGGTGCAAATACCCTTTGAATTAGTGTTTTTGTATTTTGGGGATACTCAGTAGTGTGATTATTGGATCATAGGGTAGTTCTATTTTCAACTTTTTGAGGAACCTCCAGACTGTTTTCCACAGCAGCTGTACCACTTTGCATTCCTCCCAACAGTGCATGAGGGTTCCTTTTTCTCCACATCCTCACTAATACCTCTTGTTTCTTGTGTTTTTGATTTTAGCCATTCTGACAGGTGTGAGGTGATATGTCATTGTGGTTTTGACTTGCCTTAACCTGATAATGTGTGATGAGTCCTTTTCATGCTTATGTTGGCCATCTGGATGTCTTCTTCAGAGAAATGTCTGTTCATGTCTTCTGCCCATTTTTAAATTGGATTATTTCTTTTTTGGTGTTGAGTTGTATAAGTACTTCATATATTTTGGATACTAACCCTTTATCAGATATGTCATTTGCAAATATCTTCTTCCATTTGATAAGCTGCCCTTTAGTTTTGTCGATTGTTTCTATGCTGTGCAGAAGTTTTTATTTTTTTTTTTTTTTTAAAAATTTTTTTTTTTTCAACGTTTATTTTATTTTTGGGACAGAGAGAGACAGAGCATGAACGGGGGAGGGGCAGAGAGAGAGGGAGACACAGAATCGGAAACAGGCTCCAGGCTCTGAGCCATCAGCCCAGAGCCCGACGTGGGGCTCGAACTCCCGGACCGCGAGATCGTGACCTGGCTGAAGTCGGCCGCTTAACCGACTGCGCCACCCAGGCGCCCCGGAGAAGTTTTTATTTTTATGTCATCCCAATAATTTATTTTTGCTTTTGTTTTAAAGATGTTGCTATGGCTGATTTCAGAGAAATTACTGCCTGTGCTCTCTTCTAGGATTTTTATGGTTTCAAGCCTCACATTTAGGTCCTTATTCAATTTTGAGTTTATTTTTGTGTATGGTGTAAGAAAATGGTCCAGTTTTATACTTTTGCATGTAGCTGTCCCATTTTCCCAACACCATTTGTTGAAGAGTCTTTTTCCCATTGCACATTCTTGCCTCTTTTGTCAAAGATTAATTGACTACATAATTGCAGGCTTATTTCTGAACTCTCTTTATTCTGCTGTGTTGATCCATGTGTCTATTTTTGTGCCAGTACCATACTGTTTTGATTACCATAGCTTTGTAGTGTATCTTCATATCAGGAACTGTGCTAGTTCCAGTTTTGTTTTCCTTTTTCAAGATTGCTTTGGCTATTTGGGGTCTTTTGTGGTTCCATCCAAATTTTAGGATGATTTGGTCCACTTATGTGAAAAAAGCTGGTGGTATTTTGGTAGGGATAGCATTAAATCTGTAGATTGCTTTGGGTAGTATAAACATGTTAACAATATTGGTTCTTCCAATCCATGAGCATGGAATATCTTTCCACTGCTTTGTGTCATATCCAATTTCTTTCATAGATGTTTTGTAGATTTCAGAGGTCTTAACCTCCTTGGTTAAGTTTATTCCTAGATACTTTATTATTTTTGGTGCAGTTGTAAATGGTATTGTTTTCTTAATTTCTCTTTCTGTTGCTTCGTTGTTAGTGTATACAAATGCAACAGACTTCTTCTGTACATTGCTTTTGTGTCCTATGACTTTATTGAATTCATTTATCAGTTCTAGTAGTTTTTTGGTGGGCTTTTTAGAATTTTCTCCATATAGTATCATGTCATCTGCAAATAGGGAAAGTGTTCCTTCTTCCTTGCCAATCTGGATGCCTTTTATTCCTTTTGTTGTGTGATTGCTGTGGGTAGGCCTTCCAGTACTATGTTGAATAAAAGAGGGAAGACTGGATATCCTTGTCTTGTTCCTGGCCTTAGGGGAAAAGCTCTGTTTTTCCTCATTGAGTATGATGTTCACTGAGGATTTTTCATATATGGCCTTTATTATGTTCAGGTGTGTTCCCTCTAGACCTACTTTGTTGAGGGTTTTTATCATGAATGGATCTTGTACTTTGTCAAATGCCTTTTCTGCATCAATTGAAATGATCATATGGTTCTTATCCTTTCTCTTACTGATGTGATGTATCATGTTGATTAATTTGCAAATGTTGAACTACCCTTCATCCTGGGAATAAATCCCACTTGATCATGGTGAATGATTTTTTTAATGTATTGTTGGATTCAGTTTGCTAGTATTTTGTTGAGGATATTTGCATCTATGTTAATTAGTGATATTGGCCTGTAGTTCTCTTTCTTGTGTGCTGTTCTTATCTGGTGTCAAGGTAATGTTGGCTTCATAGAATGAATTTGGAAGTTTTCCTTCCTCTTCTATTAATTGGAATAGTTTGAGAAGAATACATATTAACTCTTCTTTAAATGTTTGGTAGAATTCCTCTGTGAAGCCTTCTGGTCCTGGACTTTTGTTTGTTGGGAGCTTTTGATTACTGATTCAATTTCATTGCTGGTAATCAGTCTGTTCAAATTTTCTATTTCTCCCTGTCAGTTTTGGGAGGCTATATGATTCCAGCCAAGGGCATATGGCTTGGAGGATATAGGGGTGGGACATGCAGTGTTAGCAAGGATTGCACAGGTCTGCTATGAGAAAGGATCTGGAGCCAAGGCCTGGCTGGAGGGGCCATGTCCTCAGGAAAATGTGGGGGCCAGTTGCACAGTGTTAGCAAGTTATTTAGAGAGCATTGGCACTGCACTGGTCCCCGCAGGTGTCCTTGTGTCTATGCTGGGGGACAGGGAAAGGAAATGGCACCTGTCTGCTCCTTTGTTCCTAAAGAAGGCTCCCAAGGATTCCTGCCCCTCCATGCTCAGATTAATAAACAAATCTACCTCCTGCATATGCCAGGCATTTTTTAAATGCTACTTCTATGCTATATTTCAGCAGAGCTGTTTTTGTACAGTCTCTTTAAGGGTGGGCACTGAGTTTCCTATCACCTTCCTGGTTCTCCCAGGGCTGAGCTTGCTGAGTTTTAAAGTTCCAGGTGTTGATTGTAATAATTTGGGAAATTCAGGCCCTCTGGTTTTCATGCAGGTTCCTTTTGCCTGGGGTACTTAGTGTGAGGATCTGGCTTTCTTTCCTCTGCATGCCTGAGGCGTCCTTCCCTCCTGTGGACAGTCCCATGGGTCTGTTTAGCTCTCAACCACATCTTTGCCCTTCCTACCCTCTTTGATGTGGCCTTTTCTCTACATTTAGCTGTGAAGAGTCTGTTCTGCCAGGCTTCAGGTCATTTTCTGAGTTATTTACAGTGATGTGGGTACTATTTAGTTGTATCTATGGGTGAGGTGAACTTAGGGTCTTCCTATTTTGCCATCTTCCCTGAAAGTTCTCTAAATTTCACCATTTTAAAGGGAATTGAACACCAATTCTACTCAAACTCTTCCAAAATTTTAGAAGAAAAGGAAACACATTTTAATACATTCTGAAGCCAGAATTATTCTGATGCCAAAGCCAGACAAAGATACTGTAAGAAAACCTATAGACCAACATTCCTTAGGAATTCAGAATAAGCAAATAAGAAATTCAGAATAAGCAAATCAATAGAGATTGGAAAATTAGAAATTACCAGGCATGTGTTTGGGGATGGTGGTGGTAAGGAGTAATTACTTAATGAGTATGGCATATTTTTATGGGATAATGAAAAATTTTTGAAGCTAGCTGGAACTAGTTTTTACAACGTTGTGAATATCATACATACCACTGAATTGTATACTTTTTTTAAAAAGTTTATTTATTTTGAGAGGGGGAGGTAGGGACAGAGAGAGAGGGAGAGAAAGAATGCCTAGCAGTCTCCTTGCTGTCCACGCAGAGGCTGACATATGGCTTAAACTCACAAACTGTGAGATCATGACTTGAGCCGAAATCAAGAGTTGGTTGCTTAACTGACTGAGCCACTCAGGTGCCCCTGAATTGTATACTTAAAAATAGTTAATTATATGTTATTGAATTTCACCTTAGTAAAAATATAAGAACATGTAGGATAGTAGGTAATTGTCGTGGCTATTTTCAGAACACACACACACACACACACACGATTAATATAGATAATCTGCGATTAGGTAAACTCTCAGATAATCATGGGTAGATTACTTTTAAGGACTGACAGCTTTATTTAGGGAGCTCAGCTGCCCAAATATTTTTCTGAGACTAAAGATGGTATTCTGAGCTTGTTCTCTTCCCTCCTGTCATGATGTAGGCCTAGCTGAATTCCAGTAGTACAGATCCTCATCCAGGAGGCAAGTCTATTTAGAGGACTGAGACTGGTGGCTCTCTAGTAGATGTGTTCACTGTGGGTGACAACAGTCTCATGTTGGATTTTATATGGCATTGCTCCCCTAAGATCTCTTCTTCCTTTTAAAGTTAGGAGACTTTATTTTATAGGAAATTGTCACTAAGATGTGACAAACTGAGTCTGCCACAGAAATGCAAGCACCTGCAAGAGATGAATTCTTTGGGAAGAAGAACTTAGCTTCCCCTGGAGATCATAAACCTCAGCCAGCTGCTCCAGTTCTTCCCAAGATGTTTTATTAGAGAAATGGCATGAGCTGGAGATGGCTTATCCAAATGTCATAAACCGTTCATTTACAAATTTGAGATTGGCCCTTTTGCCCATGAAACATAAAGTTTGCTGTGTCTACCAGATTGCAATGAATAATTACCCTCAAGAGCTGAGCTCTACAGGTAAAATAACTTCTTTATTTGAGACAGTTCCCTAGATACTGATGTTTGGTGTGGACCCAGTACATCTTCCAGGATCTGGATGGCCCGTGGGACTCTGAGCCTTATTTTGTACTGAGGACCTTCTCCTGAATCAATCAGTCTCCAGCTGTAATTAATTCCTTTATGCCTAGACACACCCTTCCTCATTCTCTCCCTTTTCTTCTTGTCTTTGTCCTAAGCAACTTTACAAAAGGAAAAAACAGGAAATGCTAAGCTGTTGACATTGGTCCCAAAATTATTTCAGCCAGAAACAGTTTTGCATGGTTGTCATATGTGTCAATATTATTTTATTCAACTTTTCTCACTATTTGATTCACAAATTTTTTATCAGAACATTTATTTAATCTAAGTAGATAGAGGGGTATGACAAGGCAGCTTTTCCCCAAGGTTATCCCATGGACATTAAAAGGGATATCTAAGAAAATAGAAATCTGGGATCAGCTTAGTTTCTGAGACACTGGATTAAACCAAGTTTAACATGCTTTTTTAACCATAAGATTTCCTAGAATATTCAATGTGTGGTATAAGTTTTAAAAGTGGGGATTTGAAATATTCCCCAAGTTTATTTAATCAAGATACCTTTCTTTGTGAGGCATTGGTAACAAGACTACCTTTGAAGAACAGTAGTTTACAAAGATTTTTGTCACATACTCCCTAAAAGAATTTCAAAAATGTTTGCTCCATTACATATTTTTAGTTGACATTTAAAATTTTCACATAAATTTAAATAGTTGCATTGATGCAAATATTTGAATATCAAAAATAAAACATATCAATCTTGAATAGTTTATAATGGAATTTCAAAGCTATAACAATTTGATACTCACCAACATCCATTAAAAAAATTAATTGAGGTAGTTTTTTCTTCTTGAATCTGTATTTCCAATTCTCTTTCTCCACAGCTTTTTGTCTGCAGACTATATTGTTATGCTTGAAAGTGCCTTTTGGGTTATCCCACCGTACAAAACAAATGTACAGAAACTGAAATTTTACATTTCAGTATAATCATAATACTTTATGCATTAATTTTTCTTACAGTTTAACTTTTCATTATAATTATTCTTTTAGAACATGATTGATCAAAACAACATAAATATATTATCAACTCCAATACAAAATTAAACGTAAAAGGCAGAATTTTTTGGAAGTAAATCTCTAAGTTAAATACATCATGATCAAGTGTTTCTTATGCATTTAATGAAAGATAAACAATGCCAAGAGCTGGCATATTGTTTCTTTTTTGCTATTAGGTTAAAAAGGTTATAATTTTATAAAATAAAGTTGAAGATCCATGTAATTTATTACTGCAATTAAAATAAAATTAAATAAATAAATAAAGATTTCAGGTGATGAAGTAGCATGCCCACCTTTCTCAAGTGGTAATACACTTTTGAGAACTCAGGCCAGATCTCAGCCTTGTATATATCCATTATAGGAAAGGATATATACACATATTGAGGGTCATGTAATACATTCCTGTGAAACTTCCAGAGTAGCCTTGGGATATCTTTGCCCACCCACGGGAATCCTCAAACCCCAGTTGAAGGCTTGTGTTATAGAACACAGTGAAGGAGACTGGTTCTACTGCTCATATGTGCTCTTGGTCAGCCCCATAACCCAGGGCTCATGGTTAGGTGCATAGAGCCTCCTCCCACACCTCATCTTCCATCTCATCCCCTTGGCAAATATTGCTAATTGATCAGGTTTTCCTTCCAAGGAGGCTAAATACTGCCTCAGGCCTTTTCAGTTTAGAACTCTAAGACATACTACTAAGAGAATTGGAGCATAAGATGAAAACCTATTCAGGGGCTGTTGGTTAAGCATCTGCCTTCAGCTTAGGTCATGATCTCCCAGTTCCTGAGTTCTAGCCGCACATCGGGCTCTCTGCTGTCAGCGTAGAGCCCACTTTGGATCCTCTGTTTCCGTCTCTCTGCCCCTCTCCCACTCTTGTGCATGTGCTCTCCCTCTCTCTCTCTCTCTCAAAAATACATAAACATTAAAAAAAAAGAAAATTATTCACCATCCTGAATTTAAACTCCTGAGTGTCATTCATCTATAAAATAATGGGATATGTCCATATGCTTTTAGGTTAAGGTGCCATAATTTATTTAACCAATTCCCTACTCTCAAGCATCTGAAATGATTCCTATTTTTTTACAATTGTAGGTATATAATTTATATGTGGCATAATTCCCAAAGTAGAGCATTGGGTTATAAGAAGTCATAAAACAAATTTGTAACTTTTATTATACATATTGCCTTATTGTTGTCCCTAAAGATCCAACCAATTTAATTGAGTCTGACCAAGCTGAATATTTACATTCTTATTTACTTGTGAGCTTTATAGGTACCTCATGCTCTCATAAAATTTTATGAGAAAATTTTACATTTACATTTCTCAAATTGCTTCTATGTGTTGATTCATTGTATTTGCTTATGTGTAAACTGTCGGCTTTGATGCAATATCAGATAGAATCTAGGTATTGATTGGTCATATTTGCATTCATTCTGTCTGTCCCTTGGAAGCACTTTATCAGTGTTGTTTGCCCTTCCCTCTCCACACAGATTGTTGGCTTGCCCTCGGAGCACTGAGGTGAGGGGTCCAGCCATCAAAGGGGAAGCTGCCAGGGCACAGTCATTCCGTCCTTGAGTCTCTTTGAAGTTGAAACAGAAAGATTTTAGTGCTTACTTAGTGCTAGATTAGTGCTTTCAGTGCTATCTGTAAGCAGAGTTAATTTCTGCCCTTTGGGTTTTATCAGAGCTCTTTCTAGGCACCTACTGATGCCATGTTCCAAGTTTGAGAGCTTTCTTTCTCACTAGTGAAGAGGAGTCTTACACAAATTCTCAGCACCTGGGAGTTCTAATCCTCAGAATTTTGTAATGTCTTCCCATTCATCCAATTCAATACTCCCTGCCTGGACTCAGAAGTAAGAATATATATATACCCTATAACTCCTCTAAGCCAAAATCCAACCATTATCCCATTAACACTTATACCTTGTTCTTCACACCTGCAGCCCAAGCTTTTAGCTCAAACTTGGACTATGCTAGTCCTTTTCTCTTGGGCTCCATCCTGGATAACAGGAACTGGAGAAATCAGAAAAGGAAGTTGGTTTTCTGTGTCTGGAAATGGAGTTACCACTTGTTTGTGGTCAGTGTATAAAACTAAATAGTGGCAGCCTCCCCCAAATGAGGAGTGCCTCAAGAACCATGGAAAAGTCACATGCATTGCTAGAAAGAGTCTCTTTCTGAGTGGATGTTAAGGTAATTACCCTTTTGGGTAGATGTCAAGGTAAAGATAGCTTCTCTGTTACCACTGGTAATGACTACCAATCTCCTTTTCCCATGACAAGCTTCCTACTCCATGTTATTAGCTCAGGAGTTGTTCGAAGAGGTAAAAAATCCATTTATGTAAGGCAAGATGCACCAGATGGCTTCTGAACTCAGTGTTCCTTCAGAGCATTTCAAAGTTGATCACAAACTAATACAACCCATGGAAGAAAGCTAAGTGCTAATGATCAGTGAAAAACCAAATAAATGAAAAGTTGAAGTGGAGAAGATATCTGCCTATCCCAAAATAGAAGTGTTATGTGGGGTGGGGGATGGAAATCACTCAAAACTTCTCTTAATTAGTGCAAATTAAGATGTTGCAAATATGTGACTTGATTTGTATTTGATTAAACTTGGTCTCTGATAAATATGTTGATGTAATTCTCTGCTTCAGGTTTAGAATTTTCTGGTTTTATTATTATTTTACAGATCTTAGTGTGAAAATAGAAAAAGAAAAATCAAGGCATTTTATAATACTTGGGCTGTCTTTTGCAGTGGCCATTAAAAGGCAATGTAAGCCCACATTCCACATTGAGGCCCTTTCTTTTCCACTGAGGAATGCAGTTCTTTGTGTTACACTAGCTCACTCTGTGAGGGGAAGCCCACAAAGGTCATCATTATCAAAACAGTGAGGATACTGACCCTATTCAGGACATTTGGAAAACAATTCCTATTGATAAGATCATTTCATTCCCATTTCACAAACAGTGAAACCTTCTGTGGCCCTCAAGGGCTTCCTCTAGGAATAGAGGTAGATGTGAGCTCAACAGAAATATGCAATTGAGCCCCTGGGAACCTCACCAAGTGACAGTCAGCCAAGGTTGGGTTGGGGGTTCCAGTCTCTGGAACTCTGAACATTTAGGAAGGTAGAGAGCCTTCTGCTTTCTGTATATCAAGTCCTTGGCTCTCCTCATTTAGTCTCATTTATTGCTGTATTAGGATTCTCCAGAGAGACAGAACCAATAGGAGGAAAAGATAGATAGATAGATAGATAGATAGATAGATAGATAGATAAGGAATTAGCCTACCCAATTATGGAGGCTGACAAGGTCCAAGATCTTCAGGGTGAGTTGGCAAGCTGGATACCCAGGAAAACTAATGGTTTATGTCTAGTCTGAGACCCAAAGCCTGTGAACTAGGAGAACCAATGGGGTCAGTTCCAGTCCAAAGGCTGGCAAGCTCAAGACCCAGGAAGAGCTCATATTTCGGTTCAAGTCTAAGACCAGAAAAAGCCAGTGTCTCAGTTCAAAGGCACTCAGGCAGAAGAATTCTATCTTACTTGGGGTAGGGTCAGCCTTTTGTTCTATTCAAGTCTTTGCCTGATTGGATGAGGCTCACCCGTATTGGGAGGCAATCTGTTTTACTCAGTCTATTGATTTAAATGCTAATCTCATCCAGAAACATCCTCACAAATACACCCAGAATAATCTTTGACCAAACATCTGGGCACCATGTGGCCCAGTCAAGTTGGCATGTACAATTGATCATTACAGTCGCCGATGTACAGACAACCCTGGCTCAGGAGATTTAAGAAACTTGCCGTAGAGAGCAAGTTGGAGTCACTCATGTCAAGCAGTGACTCACGTCAAACAGTGACCTAAGCAGCCAAGGGCATTGTAGCTAAGACCAGATGTTGCCAAAACCATCACAGGCTGACAACACCCAGAACTGATAACCAGCAGAACCACAGGAGACCTGCAAAGGCCCAAGACTGATTAAGTACCTTTAAAAAGGAAAGACTTTTGCAGCAAACTGTCAGACTCTCCAGATGCTGACCCTTTCACGTCTGACCACATCAAAAAGACAACTGCTGCCAAAGGCTCTGCCTGACTGATCTCTGAACATAACAGATTCTCCACTGCTTGAACATAAGAAGCAGTAAGTGCTGAGAGTTGACCCAGACCGGACAGAGTCTTCAACTCAGCTGTGTGCTCACAGACTGACTTTGCATTTGGTTTGTTAACTTCTTACTTCTTGTTGTATCTTGCTTGTAGTGTGACTTGGCATTGTGCCTCACTTTGTGTACGCGTATGAAGTCAAGTTCAGTGCATAGTGAAATGTCATTGAGTTTGGAATCCTGAAACTGCTTAACAATTGGGTTAACCTTGCTTTAGAGATGAATAAAGCTGACATCATGGAAAGACACAACTCCAAATGGCACTGTGCCTGCCTCTCAGAGATTCTTTCCATACTGCTATGCGATGGGAAATACACCCATTTCTCCTCTGCTATGAAGTGGGCAGTTTAGGGGAAAACGTGAGTGTAGTGATAGCATCTTTTTCTCTAGATGACAAAGGGGGTTCAAGTGGAAGGAAGAATGGACTCTAAACCTTGAGGGCACCTTCTGCAGTGGGAAAAAGATGTGCTCAGTAGCTTCCTCTGGTGGCTCTGTTAGCTCTTCCCACTGCAAGGCTTTGCTAAGGAAAGATGAAGGCAGACGTGACCATTGTGTGTCCCTGAGGCCCAGAATCATTGAAAGGAGGGGCCTAACCTGCTCTCAAAGCAGAAATTTGCCTATTGCGGTATTGCTTGGAAGCTTGGCAATTTAGCTTTGTATTGAATTATTTAAAAAATTGTTTTAATGTTTATTTATTTTTTGAGAGACACAGAGACAGGATGCAAGTGGGTTAGGGGCAGAGAAAGAGGGAGACACAGGATCCAAAGCAGACTCCAGGCTCCAAGCTGTCAGCACAGAGCCCGACACAGGGCTCAAACTCACGAGCTGTGAGATCATGACCTGAGCCAAAGTCGACTGTCAACCGACTGAACCACCCAGGTGCCCCTGCATTGCATTATTTTAATAATCATACCAAAAAATTAGCCAGCAGATGTCTGGAAGCAGTGTGACAGAAGATACAGACATTACAGCCCTTTGTGAGTGGAGCTGGCTCCACCTGCTCCAAGTGCTTCCTAGCCCTGCAATTGAAAGCAAAGAGGTTCAATTTTGAGTTCCAGGTTCTCTTTGTGAGATCAGTGTGGAGGTGATATTTCTTTACAAAACAGAAAGATAATAAGAGATCCTTTTATTTTAAATGTTTAATTAAAACTCTGAAAGAAAGAAATGCTCATCTTTAAGGAGAAATACGCCATGAGAATAAAAGTATTCCTCTCTGCTGTTTAAGAGTTTAAAAGGCTAGTAAAGAGGGCTCTTCTTTTTATATTTTCCTTCTCTTTAGCATCCCCTTGTTAACTCATCCACCTTCTTTCTAGAACTCTTCACACAGGCCAGCCCCAGTCCCATTTCCTAGTTGTGTGGCAAGAGAGGAAATGGAAATGAGTTATGCACATGTAAGGTACTTGCTATCAGGCACAACATGATTGCATAGGACTAACAAGAGAGGAGTGGTTTCGGGTGAGGAGATGTTAGTAGCAGAATTGGAAGTGCCAGGGTGTTATGCAAATGGAGGAATTCATTTCACCTTCCCTTCCAAAGAGGAAACGACCCACCCTGCCACCCACTCTCAGAATAGCACTTCAAGTAAAAATGTGGAACACTTCAAAAGAGAGAACTCCGGTCCTCCATGGCCACAGCCGGGAGCCAGCAGAGGACTTTAGAAGGAAGCAAAATTTTGTAGAAATAAACCAATAGGGGATTTACTTCTTATGGACAACACTGATTGTACACAAGCAAGTGTCAAAGGTGGTAATGAGGGCTTGAAGACAGGACTGAATAGCCCAGGGCCCAGTAGACAGCAGGAGACAAGAGTACAAGGCCAGCAGATGCACAGCCTGAAGAGGGTCTGAGCTGAACCAGAACTAGACTCTCAGTCACTGGGGGAACTTGAGGTTAAGAGCCAAGTGCCTTGAGAGGCATTGACGGGCTGTTGGTAAATTTTTCAGGTGTTTGAGAGAAGTGATGAGTAAGACCAGGGGGGAGGAGGAAATATACCACATAGAGCCTCCGAGTAGCCAGGTGGGAACGAGTTCCCCATGGAATCATGGGCAGCAAGTTTGGGGTAGCCCAGCTGTAGGAGAACAAAGCAGAGCTCTGGAACTATGGGATCAGGGCATAGGCTGGGATGTATAGGTCTCACGGATAGGTATGAGCTACATATTGAGTGAGGATGGGGCAAAAAGGCCTTAGCAGTCCAACTGTGCAAGGATAGGGAATTAACAAGTTTGTTATTGAAGACATGATCAAGAAGGAAAAAATATGGAAGTAAATCTGATCTAAGAAGGGGTGCATTCTCTTCTGTCATTTATGTCTCTGGCTGGTGTAGTAGCCTTGAAGTGATGTCAAGGGGAGCAGAGACCCAAGATTTATGCTGATTGGGAGCATCTTAGAGCAAATGTGCGTGTGTTTGAGGGGAGGGTGGATAGACAGTGATGTTAATCACCAGGTGAGCTGGGCTTGGGCAAAAGGCTGTGTGAGGGAAACCATGGCATGGGAGAGGGAAGGCTAGTGTTGAAGGCCCCACAAAGTCAGGCTGAAATGTCAGGCTTCACTATTGAAGTAAGACCCACCAAAGGATTTAAGTTCATTGGTGTTCTTCCCATGTTTACATCATTTCTTCTCATGTAACTGCTAAAGTCTCTTGGATCTGAGACAGATGGTCAAATTGCTACCATTTGAATGACAGTGGGAGCCAAAGCAAAGCCTACTTTTTAATGGGGATGTGGGGTACAAAGACGTGGAGTTTGTGGGGCCAAGAGATACATCCGTCCATTCATTTGTTCATTCATTCATTTACTCATCCATTTATTTATTCACTTATTCCGCATATATTATAATAAACTAGGTTCCACCAATTGGGTGATTTTCCCACTTTGCTGATTGAGGGAATTAACATGAACTATAAACTTAGATACATTTCCTTTCCTCTTCAGCACAGCAGCCAGCAGGAAGGAGGGGATGAAGATGGGGTAGAGATAGGCAAAAAAATAGATGAGCCAGGTAAAACTGAAGGGGTGCCATTATGAGGTTTCCCCGATATCTCCCTCAGCTTTATAATCTGGCTCCACCTCTATTTCCAGCCCCCATGCCCAGATACCTCCCTGATGCCTCATGCTCTAGCCAGCCCTGACCACCAACTGAACATGTCCACATCTCTATGTGAACTAAGCATAAAATCACCACATTTATTGAGAGCTTTAAATGTGCAGAGAACTAAGCTAGTTGCTTGATGTTCAAGATCACATTTATCCTCCCATGCACCTCATACAACTGAGGAAATTGAGGTTTAGAGAAGTAACAAGCCCAAAGTTACTCTGTCCACAGAAGAAAATTTGCTTTCACAGGAAGTCAACCAAAATGAGTATGAGTTTGTATTAGTTTCCTCGGGCTGCCGTAACAAAGCACTGCAAACCAGGTGGCTTAGAACAACAAATTTATTGTTTCACAGTTCTGGAGGCCAGAAGTCTGAGGTCAAGGTGTGGGCAGGGTGATATTCCCTCTGAAGAAATTAGGGAAGTATCTGTTCCAGGCCTTTTTCCCAGCTTCTGCTAGTTCCTTGACTTGCGGCAGTCTAACTCCAATCTTCATATGGCCTTCTCCCTGTCAAAATTTCTCCTTTTTATAATGACACAAGTCATATTGAATTTGGGTCTAGCATATTCCACTATGACCTTATCTTAACTAGTTACATCTGCAAAGACCCTGTTTCTGAATAGGTCACATTCTGAGGCTACTGGGAGTACTTCAACATATGAATTTATGGGGAGATACAATTCAACCTGTAAGAGAGTTACTAAGTAGGATGAGTCTCAACTGTTTTGTGACCTAGTTCTCTACTGTTGCAACAATACCACACACAATTTACTCCTACCTGTGTATGGAGAGGAGTGGGGCAAATGGGGAGTGAAGGGGGTAATGGGAAGCCTTGATGACTTCTCCCTCCTACTTCTAGGCCTTGCACATAATCAGGCTGTGTCCATTTTTCCTAAAGGGGGTATGGGTACTCCCTCTTGTTAGGACCCACATGCCCTCTGTGTATACAGGTAGCTTTTCCTTCTTTAGGGGCAAACACCAATGAGGTGCTTCATGCCCAGTTCGAAGATATAATGGTGCAGAATGCCATCTATGGTATTCCCTCTGTGGCCTCTTTCTTCCCACTACAAGTCCACTGAAGGTCATTCAGGCCTTTAGTCAACACACATGGATGCATTTCCTGCTGTATGCAAGGCATGGGAGCACACACATCAGGGCCTCAGGGAACATGCAGTCTTGTGGGACAGGAGCCATAAGACCAGGCAGAAGGCTTACTAACAAAAGATAATGGACAAAATACTGATGTTTTTCTTCTCTCTTGGACTATTGGGGAAGGCTTTTAAGAGATGTGCATTAGCTGGACTTTGAGGGAAAGCTGTAATGCTGAGAAGGGGTGGGATTGCACAGACTCTCAGGAATAGAAACAGTGTGGGAAGAGGCAAAGCCCAGACCATGCATTATTCAGTTTAGGTAGAGGCTATTTCAAGTGGAAAAATGGGGCAACAATTTTGGACAGGTGGATTGATTAAAGGGTCTTAAATGACAGGGTAAAGAATGTGGACTTTAAAGTCTCTTTGAAAACATTTCCTTCCTCATTTGTTTTTCTTTTCCTCTTCCTAAGGCAAATGTGATCTTTGTGGTATGCAGAATGTGGGTCCCAAAGATATTCCACACCCTCATTGCCAATACCTGTGAATATGTTACCTGATGTGATGAAGGGGATTTTGCAGCTATGATAAAGGCCTTAAGATGGAAAGACTTTCTTGGATTAATGAGATGGCCCAATCTAACCACATGAATCCTTAAAGTCAGAGAACAGTTCTGGCCGCAGAGAACTAGGGAAATGCCAGCATGGGAAGGACTTGGCTTTGCAGATGAGGGAAGGGCCACTGGATGCTGGAAAAGGCAAGGAATGGATTTTCCCCTGGCACCTACAGAAAGGAACGCAGCCCCACTGATGCCTTTGTTTTGGCCCAGTGAGACCCATGTGGGACTTATGACATTCAGAACTGTAGGATAATAAATTTATGTTGTTGTTTTAAGCCACTACATTTGTGTTAACTTGTTACAGCAGCAGGCAGGAAACTAATACAATCATCTAGAACACCTCTGAGAGTTGAGAGGCAGGTGGGGCTGCTTGGACCTTGCAGAGCACCTGATTTCAACCCACTAGGTAACTTTTTTTTTTAAGTTTATTTATTTATTTTGAGAGAGAGAAAGAGAGAGAGAGGGCATGCCTGAGCAGGAGAGAGGGAGAGAGAGAATCCCAAGTAGGATCCATGTTGTCAGTGCAGAGCTCAACGTGGAGCTCGATCCCACAAACATTGAGATCATGCCTGAGCTGAGAGCAGAGTCAGACACTTAACTGACTATGTCAGCTTAATTTCTGACTGAGGAAACTCACGTGCAGCTCATCCAGCCCAATTCTTGTTCCACTGCTCTGCAATTCCTTCTTCACACTCTACCCTCCGCTGGTAGCTGGTGGTAGTGGTGGGGCGGGGAGGCATTTTCATTGGCACCAGGCCTAATCTGGGACTGTTTTCAGCAGGAATTAGCAACCATACAGCAGTGCATCAGTTTCCCAACTTCCATGGTATCAAGTTAAAATGTAGCCATTTATAGCTTCTCTATGGAAGCCACCTCTGTGCATTGCTTCCTATGTCCTAAAAATAAGAGAATGGAATAGTTTTACAAAACAAAAAGACAAAAGAAAAAAGAAAGAGAGAGAGACACCCCCCACCCCATACAGATTCTCATAAAAATCAAACAAAGGGATGAAGATGGGGAAGCCAAGGACATATTGAACTTCAGGCCTGCCGCCTGATAGCCTTTAGAGGCAGGGCACAAAGGTCACTTTCTTTTCCTGGATTCTATATATAGCATGTCAGTTGGACCAGCCTTTTCTCCAGAGGCCAGCTCTACTCCACAGATTTCCACCTGCAGGAATTTTGGGAGGAGGGGGAGCTGCTCTGGTTTGTACCTTCCTTCTTCATATTTGGTGCTATTAACTAGCTCTGAAGTCATTGTTCTTTTTACAGAGATTGTTAGATGAAGTAGATAATAAGAAAAAATCTTGCTTTCACAGCTGGCATAGTTCCAATAGAGACAGCAATTCCTTTTAAGAAATGCTGTAAGGGCTCCGTGTGTATTTACAAACACATTATAGCCCAGTTGCCAACCCTTAATTGACAATAAGATCATGAATAGTTGCTAGCTAACCCGGATGTTTACTGATGGCCAGCAGAGACAGAAACATCTTCTTGAGATGGCTGATGTTTGCCACAGGGTGCCAGAAGTTACTGGCAACCCCAGCTTCTCTTATTCTTTCCTCTGAATAGCTAAACCTCCTGTGGCTGCGGTTTCCCTTTTCTGTAACTGATTGCTTCCATTTTACTGCTCACACCAGTGTGTTAGACATTTCACTAAGTCTTCTCACAGTGTTTTATTGCTGACTGCTGGAAATTAGATCACACATATATCAAAGGCACTTCCAAACTGATTTGAAAATTTATTGCTTTGGCATTTCAAAAAACTATGCATATTCCTCACTCCCTGTATTTTTTGCCAGAGTAGGAAATGTGGAAAAAAACCCAAAATTTATTCATTAATTGGAAGGAAAAGATTGTGAATATTTTATTTATTCAAAATTCATACTAATATAAAATATATAACAGAATTGTAAAGCCAGGAGTCTGGAAAATGTCTTCCAAAATAAAAGGGTAGCCTTTATCACTTATGAAGTAGTCTTTCCAAAATAAATGAATTGGAAAGTAATCAAACCTTTAGATCCAATTACCCATTTACAGGAAAAATAGAAGAAAGATAAATGAACATGTTAAATGGCAGCATGGAGTTGCCATCCATAAAATCCAGACCAGGGGAAGCTCTAGGAAAAATGACCTGGTTTCTTCAATAAGTATACTGGAAGAAATAGAGAATATCAGAAGGGCATCTTATAGGTTAATAGATTTAAAACACATCAAGCACTTGGAATGTATGGACCTAATTGGAAATCTGAATATTGATTTCATATTTGATAATTTTAAGGAATTATTATTAAATTTGTAAAGTTGTGATAAATATACACTTTTGATATAATTCCCTATCTTCTAGATATACAGATAGAAATACTTATAGAGGAGACATCCAAGATTTGCTTCAAAACCTGTGGTAGCCAGAAGGTGAACCAAGCTAGTTTATGAGTTGATCACAGTGGGAGCAGAGATTTGGGTACATAGGTACATAGGTATTCATTAAACCATTCTACTTTCTTTTTTTTTTTTTTTTTTAATTTTTTTTCAACGTTTATTTATTTTTGGGACAGAGAGAGACAGAGCATGAACGGGGGAGGGGCAGAGAGAGAGGGAGACACAGAATCGGAAACAGGCTCCAGGCTCTGAGCCATCAGCCCAGAGCCCGACGCGGGGCTCGAACTCACGGACCGCGAGATCGTGACCTGGCTGAAGTCGGACGCTTAACCAACTGCGCCACCCAGGCGCCCCTAAACCATTCTACTTTCTACTTTCATAATGTTTGAAATTTTCACCAAAAAATGTAAAAAAAAAAAAAAAAAGCATTGCTTAAAGCACAAATGTAGAATCCAGTGATGTCCTTAAAATTGCCCATGTTAAAGGAAAAATCAGAAATGATGAAGGTTTAACATTCTGGGTGTCTGCAACTCCTTGCTGCCCCGTGTCACCTCCCCTGGACACCTCCCATCTGACTTCCCTCTCCAAAGTATCATAGGTCTGGCTGCTCGTGGAGAACTTTGGTGAAAGTCTGAGTAGTATGTGTGTGTGAGTGTGCAAGGCACTGCATCAGCCTTCAGAGTACTGGCTCTCTTCTTGCTCCCCACAGCCCTCTCACTTCCTGGGTGCCAATGGAAATTTAAAAACAATTTTTTTTTAGACTTTTTAAATTCAAAGAAATTTACTTTGCTCATTCCAAGTCTATCCTGACAACTCCCCGAGGACCCCTTTCCTTATTTTACACAAAGCACAGCTCTTTCCCTGAGAAAAACTGTCTCAGTTTGAAAATCGGGGCAATGGATTGCAAAAATGGCTACAGTATTTTGCAGTTCCTTCCATCAAAAGGTGAAGTCTATTTCCTGACCCTTTGAATCTAGGACAGCCTTGTGACTTGTAAGCAATATAGTGGGTGGGATGACACTGTGTAGAGTTGCTGAGCTCCACTGCTGAATGGAAGGCCACGGGGATTGGGGAAGAGCCGCCTGGTGATGGCCCTAGATCATCCAGCTTCCTGCTGACTGCAGATGCATGTGTGATGCCGGACAAGACCAGTCAGGCCAGTGCACACCAGAACCAGCCAACCAACCCACAAAATTATGAGCTACATATATAGTTGTTATTTTTAAGCATTCACTTTGGGGATTTTTTTCTAATGCTGGAACAGTTAGCAGATAGAGCCAATTACTCTTTCCTGCTGCACGGGGCCACTGGGTGGCTCCAATAAATAATAGGCACTTAATAAGTAGAGTGATGGGGGACATGTAGTATTAATCAAAACTTAGAGGTCGGAGCAGACTTCCCAGAATAAAAGACACCTAAACTGAGATATGGAAGGAGATAGGAATTAGCCAGGGGAAAGGATGGGAAAGATTTCCAGGGAAAGGAAACTGTACCCACAATGCTAGGGGCATCCTGAATGAATGTGTGTTTGAATTAAGGGATTTTACACTAACGGATACAATGAAATGAACTTTTTAGTTTAAATCTGAATTGTCTTTGAGTATTTTGTCTTTGAGATCCTAAAGTCTAACCCTCCTAGGAGGGGAAACTGGGGCCCCGATTATGGGCTGCTTCATATTATAGATATTCAAGCACACATTCTTATCTACTGGAAGTGAATAAACTCCTTAGGGTGACAGATTATTTATTTTCGTGTTCCCAGACCTACCAGCTACCTAACACCAAGTGGGTGAGTAAAGGAACAAACCAATGTGTTACTGAGAGTCCTTGAAATTTTCATATCTCCAGGAAAAATTCACCATACTTTTTATTAATACTACAGGCCCCAATTTGCTCATACACTGCCAGCAGTTTCTGCCTAGACCAGGCCTATAGATCCAGATTTATTCAAATTATCTTTGCTGCCATCTTCTCAGCTTTAAACACTTGCCTGCTATGTTCATTTTGATCATCTCTTGAACATTTTAAAATCAGCATCTCTCCAACTCCTCCCTGGGAAGCATTTGATCCTTCGTCCTGGTGTGTTTTCCTGTTTTAGAGAATGATGAGTGCCTGCAGGGCCCCAAACCTACATTACATTCAGTCTGGTTTGAAGAAGGACAGTGCTTCATAGAGGTTCGAAATGGGAGATTTGTGAAGCAGAAGCTTAAATAGAAATGTGCCAGTTTTCAGCAATGAGCAACCAATTTCTGAATGTTTCTGGTATGCAAGAGAGGAAGCAGCTTAAAGGGCCTCTTATTTTATTTGAATTAAAGAAAACCCTATGAAATATGAAAAACCAATTTAACCTACAGGCTCCATCTGTGGATTTTCTATAGAGATGAAACTCACATATATCTGTCCCAATACCTGATAGAGCAACAGGCAAAGAGGGAATAATAGAAACTTAGACATGTATGAGACATTAATGATCATCTAATTCTGTACATCTATCCTGTACATGCCCTTGTTTTACAGAAAGGAAACTGAGACTGGGGGAAGTTAAGTGTGTGCCCAGATTCAGAGAGCAAAATGTATCTGGGAGTGACAATATGTTTATTATCTTGATTGTGGTGATGGCATCAAAGTGCATACCCATGTGTCAAAACTTATAAAATTATACTACTTTAAATGTGTGCAGTTTATTGGATGTCATGTATGTCTCAGTAAAGTTTTTTTTTTTTTTTAAGATGAAGGCAAAATAATAATGTTTTCAGGGGAACAGAAGCACTGCTGGACTGTAAACTTGAACAATCCAGAATGTGAGACATATTCTTCAGTGCATGAATTATTGAGAAAAACAAAGAGAGGAGGAGAACACATAAATTAAAAGAGATGTGACGGACATAGCTATCAAATGTAATGTGTAGATTTGTTTGGATCCAGATTCAAATAACTCAACTGTAAAATAACATTTATGAGAACATTGGGAAATTTTTACACTGAATATCTGATGATATTAAGGAATTAATTTTTTAAAGTGTGATAATGGCATTATTTTGCTCAGAAAAAATAAAAGGTGGTTTTTAAAAGGTGTATATAGACTGGACTATTTACAAATGAAATATTGAGATGCCTGATATTTTCTTCAAAATAATCTAGTGGAGATATTTGAAATGTTAAGGAATTATTAAGAAGATTTGGGGGGTGTAATGGTATTCTGGGTAATTTTTAAAGAGATTGTATTTTCAAAATGCATAATGAAATATTTACAGAAGAAATGATATGATTTGGGGCCAACTGAAACCCAGGACTGCGCTGGCAATAAAATGATCCTGGTGTGTTCACCATCTTTGGTGGCAATATGGAGGGATGGTGCATTCATCTATGTCTGGGTTATCAGGCACACACACAAAGAGAACTAAATTATTTACTATTCATAGCTATTAGGTCTTAAGTTCTCAGTAGAACATTATCTAGAAATTTGCTTCAAAGTAAACCTGGAAGTGGGGAGTTGATGATGAGGGAATAGATTGGATGATCACTATTAAGGCCAGTGATGGACATGTGGCAATTCAATTAGAAGTTCCTCTCTACTTTGGTATATGTTTGACATTCTCCAAATTATAAGGCTTAAAACCAACATTATGGAGGAGAGAGGGAAGATGGCGGCGTAGGAGGACGCTGGGCTCACCGCGCATCCTGCTGATCACTTAGATTCCACCTACACCTGCCTAAATAACCCAGAAAACCGCCAGAGGATTAGCAGAACGGAGTCTCCGGAGCCAAGCGCAGACGAGAGGCCCACGGAAGAGGGTAGGAAGGGCGGCGAGGCGGTGCGCGCTCCACGGACTGGCGGGAGGGAGCCGGGGCAGAGGGGCGGCTCGCCGGCCAAGCAGAGCCCCCGAGTCTGGCTGGCAAAAGCGGAGGGGTCTGACGGACTGTGTTCCGACAGCAAGCGCGACTTAGCCTCTGGGAGGTCATAAGTTAACAGCTCTGCTCGGAAAGCAGGAAGGCTGGAGGACAAAGGGAGGGAGAGCTGCTGAGCCCCCGGACGACAGAGCTCAGTTTGGTGGGGAACAAAGGCGCTCGCCAGCACCATCTCCCCCGCCCATCCCCCAGCCAAAATCCCAAAGGGAACCAGTTCCTGCCAGGGAACTTGCTCGCTCCGCGCAAACACCCAACTCTGCGCTTCTGCGGAGCCAAACCTCCGGCAGCGGATCTGACTCCCTCCCGCTGCCACAGGGCCCCTCCTGAAGTGGATCACCTAAGGAGAAGCGAGCTGAGCCTGCCCCTCCTGCCCCCGTGCACCTTGCGGATCCACCCCAGCTAATACGCCAGATCCCCAGCATCACAAGCCTGGCAGTGTGCAAGTAGCCCAGATGGGCCACGCCACCCCACAGTGAATCCCGCCCCTAGGAGAGGGGAAGAAAAGGCACACACCAGTCTGACTGTGGCCCCAGTGGTGGGCTGGGGGCAGACATCAGGTCGGACTGCGGCCCCGCCCACCAACTCCAGTTATACACCACAGCACAGGGGAAATGCCCTGCAGGTCCTCACCACTCCAGGGACTATCCAAAATGACCAAGCGGAAGAATTCCCCTCAGAAGAATCTCCAGGAAATAACAACAGCTAATGAACTGATCAAAAAGGATTTAAATAATATAACAGAAAGTGAATTTAGAATAATAGTCATAAAATTAATCGCTGGGCTTGAAAACAGTATAGAGGACAGCAGAGAATCTCTTGCTACAGAGATCAAGGGACTAAGGAACAGTCATGAGGAGCTGAAAAGCGCTTTAAACGAAATGCAAAACAAAATGGAAACAACGACAGCTCGGATTGAAGAGGCAGAGGAGAGAATAGGTGAACTAGAAGATAAAGTTATGGAAAAAGAGGAAGCTGAGAGAAAGAGAGATAAAAAAAATCCAGGAGTATGAGGGGAAAATTAGAGAACTAAGTGATACACTAAAAAGAAATAATATACGCATAATTGGTATCCCAGAGGAGGAAGAGAGAGGGAAAGGTGCTGAAGCGGTACTTGAAGAAATAGCTGAGAACTTCCCTGAAGTGGGGAAGGAAAAAGGCATTGAAATCCAAGAGGCACAGAGAACTCCCTTCAGACATAACTTGAATCGATCTTCTGCACGACATATCATAGTGAAACTGGCAAAATACAAGGATAAAGAGAAAATTCTGAAAGCAGCAAGGGATAAACGTGCCCTCACATATAAAGGGAGACCTATAAGACTCGTGACTGATCTCTCTTTTGAAACTTGGCAGGCCAGAAAGAATTGGCACGATATCTTCAGTGTGCTAAACAGAAAAAATATGCAGCCGAGAATCCTTTATCCAGCAAGTCCGTCATTTAGAATAGAAGGAGAGATAAAGGTCTTCCCAAACAAACAAAAACTGAAGGAATTTGTCACCACTAAACCAGCCCTACAAGAGATCCTAAGGGGGACCCTGTGAGACAAAGTACCAGAGACATCACTACAAGCATAAAACATACAGACATCACAATGACTCTAAACCCGTATCTTTCTATAATAACACTGAATGTAAATGGATTAAATGCGCCAGCCAAAAGACATAGGGTATCAGAATGGATAAAAAAACAAGACCCATCTATTTGCTGTCTACAAGAGACTCATTTTAGACCTGAGGACACCTTTAGATTGAGAGTGAGGGGATGGAGAACTATTTATCATGCTACTGGAAGCCAAAAGAAAGGTGGAGTAGCCATACTTATATCAGACAAACTAGACTTTAAATTAAAGGCTGTAACAAGAGATGAAGAAGGGCATTATATAATAGTGACAGGGTCTATCCATCAGGAAGAGCTAACAATTATAAATGTCTATGCGCCGAATACCGGAGCCCCCAAATATATAAAACAATTACTCATAAACATAAGCAACCTTATTGATAAGAATGTGGTAATTGCAGGAGACTTTAACACCCCACTTACAGAAATGGATAGATCATCTAGACACACAGTCAATAAAGAAACAAGGGCCCTGAATGATACATTGGATCAGATGGACTTGACAGATATATTTAGAACTCTGCATCCCAAAGCAACAGAATATACTTTCTTCTCGAGTGCACATGGAACATTCTCCAAGATAGATCATATACTGGGTCACAAAACAGCCCTTCATAAGTTTACAGGAATTGAAATTATACCATGCATACTTTCAGACCACAATGCTATGAAGCTTGAAATCAACCACAGGAAAAAGTCTGGAAAACCTCCAAAAGCATGGAGGTTAAAGAACACCCTACTAAAGAATGAGTGGGTCAACCAGGCAATTAGAGAAGAAATTAAAAAATATATGGAAACAAACGAAAATGAAAATATAACAATCCAAACGCTTTGGGACGCAGCGAAGGCAGTCCTGAGAGGAAAATACATTGTGATCCAGGCCTATCTCAAGAAACAAGAAAAATCCCAAATACAAAATCTAACAGCACACCTAAAGGAAATAGAAGCAGAACAGCAAAGGCAGCCTAAACCCAGCAGAAGAAGAGAAATAATAAAGATCAGAGCAGAAATAAACAATATAGAATCTAAAAAATCTGTAGAGCAGATCAACGAAACCAAGAGTTGGTTTTTTGAAAAAATAAACAAAATTGACAAACCTCTAGCCAGGCTTCTCAAAAAGAAAAGGGAGATGACCCAAATAGATAAAATCATGAATGAAAATGGAATTATTACAACCAATCCCTCAGAGATACAAACAATCATCAGGGAATACTATGAAAAATTATATGCCAACAAATTGGACAACCTGGAAGAAATGGAAAAATTCCTAAACACCCACACTCTTCCAAAACTCAATCAGGAGGAAATAGAAAGCTTGAACAGACCCATAGTCAGCGAAGAAATTGAATCAGTTATCAAAAATCTCCCAACAAATAAGAGTCCAGGACCAGATGGCTTCCCAGGGGAGTTCTACCAGACGTTTAAAGCAGAGATAATACCTATCCTTCTCAAGCTATTCCAAGAAATAGAAGGGGAAGGAAAACTTCCAGACTCATTCTATGAAGCCAGTATTACTTTGATTCCTAAACCAGACAGAGACCCAGTAAAAAAAGAGAACTACAGGCCAATATCCCTGATGAATATGGATGCAAAAATTCTCAATAAGATACTAGCAAATCGAATTCAATGGCATATAAAAAGAATTATTCACCATGACCAAGTGGGATTCATTCCTGGGATGCAGGGCTGGTTCAACATTCGCAAATCAATCAACGTGATACATCACATTAACAAAAAAAAAGAGAAGAACCATATGATCCTGTCAATTGATGCAGAAAAGGCCTTTGACAAAATCCAGCACCGTTTCTTAATAAAAACCCTTGAGAAAGTCGGGATAGAAGGAACATACTTAAACATCATAAAAGCCATTTATGAAAAGCCCACAGCTAACATCATCCTCAACGGGGAAAAACTGAGAGCTTTTTCCCTGAGATCAGGAACACGACAGGGATGCCCACTCTCGCCGCTGTTGTTTAACATAGTGCTGGAAGTTCTAGCATCAGCAATCAGACAACAAAAGGAAATCAAAGTCATCAAAATTGGCAAAGATGAAGTCAAGCTTTCGCTTTTTGCAGATGACATGATATTATACATGGAAAATCCGATAGACTCCACCAAAAGTCTGCTAGAACTGATCCATGAATTCAGCAAAGTTGCAGGATACAAAATCAATGTACAGAAATCAGTTGCATTCTTATACACTAACAATGAAGCAACAGAAAGGCAAATAAAGAAACTGGTCCCATTCACAATTGCACCAAGAAGCATAAAATACCTAGGAATAAATCTAACCAAAGATGTAAAAAATCTGTATGCTGAAAACTATAGAAAACTTATGAAGGTAATTAAAGAAGATTTAAAGAAATGGAAAGACACTCCCTGCTCATGGATTGGAAGAATAAATATTGTCAAAATGTCAATACTACCCAAAGCTATCTACACATTCAATGCAATCCCAATCAAAATTGCACCAGCATTCTTCTCGAAACTAGAACAAGCAATCCTAAAATTCATATGGAACCACAAAAGGCCCTGAATAGCCAAAGTAATTTTGAAGAAGACCAAAGCAGGAGGCATCACAATCCCAGACTTTAGCCTCTACTACAAAGCTGTAATCATCAAGACAGCATGGTATTGGCACAAAAACAGACACATAGACCAATGGAATAGAATAGAAACCCCAGAACTAGACCCACAAACGTATGGCCAACTCATCTTTGACAAAGCAGGAAAGAACATCCAATGGAAAAAAGACAGTCTCTTTAACAAATGGTGCTGGGAGAACTGGACAGCAACATGCAGAAGGTTGAAACTAGACCACTTTCTCACACCATTCACAAAAAGAAACTCAAAATGGATAAAGGACCTGAATGTGAGACAGGAAACCATCAAAACCTTAGAGGAGAAAGCAGGAAAAGACCTCTCTGACCTCAGCCGTAGCAATCTCTTACTCGACACATCCCCAAAGGCAAGGGAATTAAAAGCAAAAGTGAATTACTGGGACCTTATGAAGATCAAAAGCTTCTGCACAGCAAAGGAAACAACCAACAAAACTAAAAGGCAACCAACGGAATGGGAAAAGATATTTGCAAATGACATATCGGACAAAGGGCTAGTATCCAAAATCTATAAAGAGCTCACCAAACTCCACACCCAAAAAACAAATAGCCCAGTGAAGAAATGGGCAGAAAACATGAATAGACACTTCTCTAAAGAAGATATCTGGATGGCCAACAGGCACATGAAAAGATGTTCAACGTCGCTCCTTATCAGGGAAATACAAATCAAAACTACACTCAGATATCACCTCACGCCAGTCATAGTGGCCAAAATGAACAAATCAGGAGACTATAGATGCTGGCGAGGATGTGGAGAAACGGGAACCCTCTTGCACTGTTGGTGGGAATGCAAATTGGTGCAGCCGCTCTGGAAAGCAGTGTGGAGGTTCCTCAGAAAATTAAAAATAGACCTACCCTATGACCCAGCAATAGCACTGCTAGGAATTTACCCAAGGGATACAGGAGTACTGATGCATAGGGGCACTTGTACCCCAATGTTTATAGCAGCACTCTCAACAATAGCCAAATTATGGAAAGAGCCTAAATGTCCATCAACTGATGAATGGATAAAGAAATTGTGGTTTATATACACAATGGAATACTACGTGGCAATGAGAAAAAATGAAATATGGCCTTTTGTAGCAACGTGGATGGAACTGGAGAGTGTGATGCTAAGTGAAATAAGCCATACAGAGAAAGACAGATACCATATGGTTTCACTCTTATGTGGATCCTGAGAAACTTAACAGAAACCCATGGGGGAGGGGAAGGAAAAAAAAAAAAAGAGGTTAGAGTGGGAGAGAGCCAAAGCATAAGAGACTGTGAAAAACTGAGAACAAACTGAGGGTTGATGGGGGGTGGGAGGGAGGGGAGGGTGGGTGATGGGTATTGAGGAGGGCACCTTTTAGGATGAGCACTGGGTGTTGTATGGAAACCAATTTGACAATAAATTTCATATATTAAAAAAAAAAACCAACATTATGCAGTTTTTGAGTTAAGTGTAGATTGTGAATTGGTGTTAGCCTCATTTGAATAGTTAGTGGGGGACTGGGCTTACTCACAGAGTTAGAGGAACAGCACATAGATTACTAATTGAAAGAGGAGAACCACACCTGTTTTTAGGTCTGTGTGAAACTCTGGAAAGTGAGCTCTACAGAGGGCAGTTAAGAAGGCTATCATATCAAACATCGGGCTCTGGGCTGACGGCTCAGAGCCTGGAGCCTGCTTCCGATTCTGTGTCTCCCTCTCTCTCTGCCCCTCCCCCGTTCATTCTCTGTCTCTCTCTGTCTCAAAAATAAATAAAAGTTAAAAAAAATTAAAAAAAATGGGGGCGCCTGGGTGGCTCAGTCGGTTGAGCGTCCGACTTCAGCTCAGGTCACGATCTCGCCGTCTGTGAGTTGGAGCCCCACGTCAGGCTCTGGGCTGATGGCTCAGAGCCTGGAGCCTGCTTCTGATTCTGTGTCTCCCTCTCTCTCTGCCCCTCCCCTGTTCATGCTCTGTCTCTCTTGGTCTCAAAAATAAATAAACGTTAAAAAAAAATTTTTTTTTAAAAGAAGGCTATCAAAAAGAAGAAATCAAGTGTCTCCAAAGACAGACTAAAGCCATATACCTTCCATTATCATCCAAACACTTCATGTGCTGGTATTTCAAATTTTAAAAAGGCACCACCAAAGTATGAAGCAAAAGTTATAAGAAACTCTTAAATACTCTGTTTCTGCATTTTCTATTTAAGAGTTTTATCAAAGAAAACTGAAATTTGGATTGTTCTAGTTTTGCATCACATCCTGCTTTAGGATGCCCTAATACAAAACACAAACAGAAAATACTATACCTTCAATACGCTCTTCTAGGTCTTCAGAATGAAGGTTATCATTTTTTCCTTTGGCTAGACTTTTATGTTTGTGTATGCTTTGTCAATATGTTTATCATCTTCCTCACTTTCAAACTGCATTTCCTGTCCAGAAACACTGTGTCAAGATTATATTTAGCTTTTCACATAGAATTCCTCATGCTGCATCCAGGAAACAGAACCCTGTAAGTGAAGGGTGGGATCACCGGGTCAAGATGTTTCCTAGATAACAGCCCTATCAGTGTTCTGTCCAAACTTCCAACTTCCCCACCATCCACTGCACTCTCCTCACTGTCAGAGCACGTGGGATGATGAGGAACCAACAGCAAATAAGGGGCTAATTTCATGGGAGAGTTTCCACTGCCCAGTGGCAGGGGAACTGGATCTTGTTGACCCCTTTGCTCCTATTCTTATAGATCATAAATCTAGATGACATGTCACCTATAAACATGATCTTTCCCTATCTATCTCCTAAGCTAGTCACTGCCATTTATCACCTAGTAGGCAGTGCTTCAGAAGAGATACTTTCTTCCCCTCTTGTGTGTAGACCCAATTGAATGTTAGATGCAAGAGTAAGGCAGATGGTGACCAAAATATCACTTCTGGCTCTCCCCCTCCAGGAATCCCTCTGCCTCTCTACTCTAGAATATTAGAGGTTCATGGGCTCACAAAAATCTCTCTCCCATCACTGAATCTAGACTCTCTCACTACCCTAGAGAGGCTGGTGCCCAAAGCAAGCAACAATACATTGCGGCTGCAGCACCCCCTCCACCTCAGCCTGGGGAGGGTGTCCAGGGAGCCCTGGAACTGGGCTTTGGGCATTGTGGTCTTCTGCCACCTCCTACTTCTCTGGGAAGCTGCTGGCCCAAATCGGGGCTGCTGAGGAGCTAGGGTGGGAAGCAGGTCCCTAGGATTCTGTGTGAAGTCCCAGAAAAGGGAGAAATTTCCCTCCCCATTTTTTCCTTCTTTCTTGGTTCCAAAGAGTCTGTATTCTGTTCTCATTTTTCCCTATTTGGGGAGTTGCTCTCAGGTGTGTGTGCTTTCTTTGGGCAATAAATTGTGCTGTGACCCCCATGGGGAAAAAAACAACAATAAAAACTAGGTTGGAGGATGTGGTGTAGATGAGCAATTCACATTGGCTACTAACATACTCTCCATCCTTCTCTCATACATATCCTCCTACCCCCAAATTCTGATCATGGAAAGCCCACATGAGGGAAATCATGTTTGCAAGAATACCCTCTTAGCCAAGATTGTGCCTCATACTGGTCTTTCTTTTCTGGGAAAAGAGAGATTGATATCTCAGTGTTAGAGCCTTTTAATAGATTAGATCCTCTCAGTGGAAGAACATAGACCAATAGGTGTCATCTATGAATCGAGGAACATATGGAGGAATGAATAAGGGATAGGTCAACAGGCCAGGAATGATACTCAAGGATGTTACCTCATACGTAATGGGAGAAGAGGGTATGAGTCTTCCTTTCTAATAAGTGGATGTGTATTGGAGTAGGATAGGTGCAAGGTGGCAGTGAGGGTTCAAGGTAAAGGAAAAAACTAGGAGTCAAACTCCGTGCCCTAGGGATCACAAGACTAATGAAGGGACAAGACCAGGAGATGGCTGGTATCAGCTGAGTTATTTATTGGTTCAAGTAAATGGCTAAGGGATGGCCTTTCATATTGTAATTTTGCTGAATATATGCCTAAACAGATCCAAGTGGTGAAATTTAAGCTTAGTGGGAATTTTTTAAAACATGGAGCCAGATGAGAAAAAAGAAACTCAGTTTCTAGTTCAGGACCTATGAGCAAAATTGGATAACTGATCCTGTGGTGGCCTTTGCAGTAAGTTGATACCACAGGAAATGACATGGCTTTGAGCAGCCTTTAGAGTTAACCTAAATGTTTGTGGTCTCACTCCAACTGAGGGTGCTACATAATGGAAGAAGGAAGTCAAGTGCTTTTGTACTATAATCATTGTGGTTAAATCTAGAATCAGATAAGGTCATGTGTAAACTTCAATGTTTATTGATTATTGTAGTCAGAAAATATCTGGAATAACCACACAAGCAGAGATAGTGTCTAATTTTGCTTACAATTGTATTCCTGATACCTAGAAGAGTGCCTGGTACATAATAGGCACTCTGAACACTTGATGAATGAAAGAAAGCATGAATGTCAAGTTAATGGGTGTAAGTAGAATATATATTATTGTAAGGAGTTAGGAACTGAGTTTATTAAGGGATTTTCTGCTCTGTAGGAGGACAAGGAATAAGCTAAAGAATTTTCATTATAGAGGTTAAAGCTAGATATAGAACAAGAGCCAAGCAAGTTAGTCAGGGCAGATTACTGAGGTTAGAGATAGATCAGAGAACAGGTTTCCGAGCCTGGTAATATAAGGTAATGTGTTCCCTAACCCTGCTCACCAGTGAGCATTGAGGTTTGGAAGACTCCTCTGTTTCTCACCTGAAAAAAACCAAGCCTTATGGGTAGAAAACATTTGGAAACACAAATAAACTTCTGCTTCTGGCCAAGATGGAGTAACAAGGACTGGATTTACCCCCTACTCGAAACAACAAAACACTAAAGAAAATATGTTTTCAAGACATTGGACATCAGGCAATGAAGGACAGTGATCCTGAGAGGGGAAAACAAAATTTGTCCCAGTTACTGCCTGCAGAGTGTGTCCAAGATGTAGCACAGGGAGGAGAGCACAAGGAAAACCCCACAATGTCCCTGTGTTGAATAGATGACACAGGTGGTCCAGGGAAGCCAACTTGACTGAGTTCTCAGGGCAGAGTACTGAAGACCAAGAGGCTGCACATGATGACAACCTTTGAGATCTCCCCCTCAAGTCTTTCTTCACATGCATGTGAAAAAATTACCTGAAGCCAGGAAAAGGATTTCACAAAAGGATTAGAGGGAATAATCCCCTAACTTCTCACAGGGCTAGGAAAGATCCTCTTCCCACTAGCCAAAATGAAAAACCTCGCAATTCATAGTGTCCCATAGAGAACTCAGAAGAGTTTTGCTTCGTTAGTGGGACAAAATTGTCACTAGACTCAATACTGCTGGTCTCACCTGGCAAAACTTAAGAGCAAGATCACAAGGTATCAAAGGCTCTTTCCAAGCAACTTATCCCAAAACAAAGTTCAGCTGTATTTATAGGAATATGAAGGTATCCAGCACTCAAAAGATAAAATTTGCAGCAGTCTGGCATCCAAATTACCAGACCTATGAAGAAGCAGCAAAATGTGATCCACAATGAAGGGAGAGGAAATCAATTAATAGAAAACTACCCAGAAATAACACAAATGGTAGAATTATAGTCAAAGACATTAAGATAATTATAATGATATTCCAGGGCACCTGGGTGGTTCAGTCAGAGCCCAGTTTGGATCCTCTGTCTCCCTCTCTTTCTGCCCCTCCCCCACTCACATGCACACTCTCTCTCAAAAATAAATAAACATTAAAAAAAGACAATTATAACTATATTCCATATGCTTGAGAGCCTAGAGGAAAGATTGAACATGATAAGTAGAGACATGGAAGACAGACCCAAATCAACTAGAAATGAAAACATCAATGTCTGAGATGAAAAATACACTGAATTGTGTTAACAGTAGATTAGATGTGATGGAAGGAAAGATTAGTGAACTTGAAGATATAACAATAGAAATTATGCAAAATGAAATCCAGAGAGAGTAAAGACTGGGGAAAAAATAAACAGAGAATCAGCGAACTCTAGAACAATTTAAAGCAACCTAATACACATGTAACTAGAGTCACAAAGTTGAGCAGGGAACAGAAAAAATATTTGAAGAAATCAAGGCCAAGAAATTTCAAAATAATGATAAAAACTATAAACACACAAATCTAAGATGGCCTCTGAACCCCAAGCAAAGAAACATGAAGAAAACTACACCAAGGCATATCATGATAAAGTTGCTTTAAAACATAGATAAATAGGGGCGCCTGGGTGGCTCAGTCGGTTGAGCGTCCGACTTCGGCTCAGGTCATGATCTCACGGTCCGTGAGTTCGAGCCCCGCGTCGGGCTCTGTGCTGACAGCTCAGAGCGTGGAGCCTGCTTCTGATTCTGTGTCTCCCTCTCTCTCTGCTCCTCCCCCGTTCATGCTCTGTCTCTCTCTGTCTCAAAAATAAATAAACGTTAAAAAAATTAAAAAAAAAATAAATAAAACATAGATAAATAAATAATTTAAAAAACCACAAGGTGGGGAAAGGGACATATTATGTACGGAGGAACAAAGATAAGAATAATAGACGTCTTGTTTAAAGCAAGGGAAGTTAGAAGACAGTGGATCAAATTTCTGAAGGTAAAATTATCACCTTAGAATTCTTCATCCAAGAAATATACTTAAAAAACAAAGGTGAAATAAAAACTTTCATAGACATACAGAAGCTGAAAAAATTTGTCAACAGTAAACCTGCATTACAAGGAATGGTAAAGTACATCTCTGAGGAAGAAGGACACAAACCTAGATCCATGCAAAGGATAGAAGAAAACTGGAAATAATAACTATATGGATAAATGTAACAATTTTTTGTTATTTTAATCTTTTTAAAGGATGGCTGTTTAAAGCAGTGACAATAATAATGTATTGTGGACTTTTAAACATGTAGAAATAAAATGTAGGACACTGATAGCTCAAAGGCTGTGAGAGCAAAAATAGAATTATACTGTTGGAAGTTTCTTGTATTTTACATGAAGTGGTATCATATTACTTGAAAGTAGGCTATGATAGGCTAGATCATAAATCAACCACCATAAAAACATAATAAAGAGTTAAAGCTAATAAACCAACAAAGGATATAAAATGAAATTATTTTTTTAAATGTTCAACTAATCCAGCAGAAGGCAGAAAATGAGAGTGAAGAGAACAAAGAACATATTGGATAAATACAAATACGTAACAAGACAATAGATTTAAACCCAAACATATTGATAATCACATTTCATATGCATGGTCTAAATGATCTAATTTAAAGGCAGAGATTTTCTGATTGGATAAAAATAAATGTAAAATTTAAAAACAAGACTCAACTGTATTCTGCATCCCAGAAAAGACAGATGTTCTATAACCCTTTAACCCACAATGTCCTAATGGCACTTGAACAAGTGCATCCTTCCCTTGCTATTCTATCTGTAACAGTTCCTTCTCCATCCAATGAGCCACTAGTCATGAAACCTTTTATGCCACAACATTTGGTTTTAAGTCTTTACTTCTGCACTGACTCCTCAGTACTCTTCTCAGACTTCATTTTAGGTTACTGTGCTTTTGCCCAACCTGTTTCTGTCCGTTGACCTGTGATCACTATGACCAGCCCACCTTCCTTCTGTGCTAACTCTCAGCCATACAAGTCATGGCACTTATATGAAAATACAAGAGATCAAAGCTTTGTGATGTGGGACTGAGACTTATTTGGGTCTATCAGTCTCCTCAGCTCCAGTTGCCTCTAGTCCTTAGGCCTAAGGCCAATATCAGATGGACACTGTTTTAGAAACAGCTAACAAAGATTATCACAATGCCCAGCCTTAAGTCTCTCTTGTTGCTCACCTCTCTGTGACCTTGTACCCCACTCCTCATAACTTCCTGAAATGCACTCCTCAACTTCTGTCCCAGATCTAGCAGATTCCCCTGAACAAGTATACACTCTTGCCCACTGGCTTTCCTAATGCTGCCCAGATATTTAAGAATCTTCCAATCTTGGTTTTTCCAAGACAGCACAATCCCTAGCTGTCAAATAATACCCATTTGTTTGTGTTAGACAACCTGTGACATAAACAACAGCCCTACCACTACTACCACCTCTGCCTGGGCCACCTCACCATCTCTCATCTATTGCTCTACCCTTTAAATGTCCTGTTCTGCCTGCTGGCCTGGATCTCTTCCCCACACTTATTCTCCTTTAATCATGTGGGTTTAATTCCATCTGGTCTTTCTCATACTGTTGCAAGGAGCCACCTCAAATGGATGGGTGCCTGGGCAGAGGTGACCAAAGCACTTCCACTATTTGTGTCTTCTGAGAATAATTACCTCAGAGAAGACTCAGAAGACCCATGTATCATGTATCACCTTGTCTTTTATACAGTCACATCAATGTTTTTTTTCTCCTAAGAGCATAAGAAGCCATATTACCAACACTTACATTGCCCTTGGAAAATGGGCAGGGCTAGGTCACATTTGGCACTTCTTAATATCTGCCCATATAATTCATTAAATAATAAACAACCATCTGTCATAATGTCAAGCTAAAGCCATTACTAGACACATGTGAAGGTCATGGCCATGCCCATTCTTCCTTCAGCCTCAGTCCAAGCTGTGGTGACCATCCATCCTTAAGTTTGAGACACAGACCTTAGGGTCCCAAAAGAATCCAGGTAGTGGGCTGCTTAAACTCTAGAAGTTCAACAAGTAATGCTAACTTTTAGAAACTTTTGAAGCAAATATTGAGTTTAGGCTAGAAGTTCTCCCATGGATAGATTCTGTACTTTTGGTGGTATTGCTAGGATTAGAGAGGTGGAAACCAATCTGAGACAGTATGCAAGAGAAGATCTGGGACCTTAGGAAACTGTTGGAGCTTCTTCCGGACACAGTCCTAGTCATGACAAAGTAGCCTTTGGATTTGGAGGTACCATACCAGTGAGGGAATGAGGGAGGGCAAAGGCAGAAAATACTGACTAATGGTTTTATCCATGAACTTTTGATGCCTTCCTAATGGCACATAATGTGGAAGAGGTACCCACATTCTGCCAATAACTATTATAAGGCTTAAAGGTCAACCAAGGTGGTTTGCACTAATGAGAGATGAAGCAGAGTTCTTTTTTCTTTAATTTTGGATTCCAATATAGTTAACATACAGTGTTATATTAGTGTCAGATGTACAATATAGTGATTCAACAATTCTATACATTACTCAGTGCTCGTCATGATAAGTATACTCTTAATGCTTTTTACCTATTTCACCTCCTCTATCTCCCCTCTGGTAACCATTAGTTTGTTCTCCATACTTAAGAGTCGGTTTTTTGTTTTGTCTCTTTTTTTCTTTGTTCATTTGTTTCTTAAATTCCACATATGAGTGAAATCATAAGGTATTTGTCTTTCTGTGATTTATTTCATTTAGACTTATACCATCTAGATCCATTCTTACTGTTGCAAATGGCAAGATTTCATTCATTTTATGGTTGAGTAATATTCCATTGTGTATGTTATATCTATGTGTATATATATATATATATGTGTGTGTGTATATATATATATATATATACATACACCACATCTTCTTTATCCATTCGTCTATTGATAGACACCTGGGTTGCTTCCATAATTTGACTATTGTAAATAATGCTGCAATAAACATAAGGGTGCGTGTATCTTTTTGAATTAGTGTTTTTGTATTCTATGGGTAAATGCCCAGTAATGGGATTACTAGATCATATGGTAATTCCATTTTTAATTTTTTTTTTTTGAGAGAGAGAGAGAACATACATGCGAGAGCAACTGAGGGAGGGGCAGAGAGGGAGAGGAACAGAGGATCTGAAGCAGGCTCCACAGTGACAGCAGAGAGAGACTGATGTGGGGCTCAAACCTACAAACCGGGAGTTCATAACCTAAGCTGAAGTCAGACACTTAACCAATCGAGCCATCCAGGTGCCCCTCTATTTTTAATTTTTTGAGGAACCTCTAAATTGTTTTCCATGGTGGCTACACCAGTTTACATTCCCACCAACAGTGCACGAGTGTTCCTTTTTCTCCACATCCTCACCACAGTTGTTGTTTCTTGTGTTTTTGATTTTAGCCATTCAGAGTAGAGTTTGTTTTTAATCCATGTGTCAGACAGTGTATGATGATGCAAAAAGGCAGCCACAAACTACAATTACAGTCCACAACACTGGAATGAGCCTCACTGTCTCCGTGGTACAAAAAAGTACGTATGGTACAAATTGTGAATGAGCCCTTTTCAGCCATACATATGCATAGACTCATCATTATCAAGTCTATAGTATTATGCATAATTACTGTAGGACTATTTCTAGTCTGGAAAGGGAAATAGAGCAAAAGAGGTGTTTTATTTTTATTTTATTTTATTTTATTTTATTTTATTTTATTTTATTTTATTTTATTTTAAAAGGCTTTTCTCCACCTCCACCCATCATCACATTAGATTAAGAAACATACAAGGAAAGAAATAGGAGGGAACTAATCATAAATGACTGGATGACTTGTTTCAAATCCCTTTTCTTTAGGGAATTTTACCTAACAGATTCTTGTGGAATCTGTTCCTAGGATCCCTGACATTCCAGTAAGGATGCCCATGATATATTTATCTATATATATTATATAGAGAATATATATATATATGAGAATATATATATTCTCATTGGGTGAGAGAGTGAGAAGGAAAAAGGCCAGGAAGGGAAAAATTCTCTCCTTCCAATACCATAAGGAGGAGCTCAGTATCAGTTTGGGGAAGCTTTTATTTTATTCAATTATCCTATATGTTTCTGTATTTCTAAGAGATGGAGAATAAGAGAAGGAAAGAAAGAGAGAGACAGAGAGAAAGAAAGAATTATGTATGACTGTATATGTGAAATATGATGCCCACTATTAGAAAGCCCTGTATTTGAGATGTTTCCCCAGAAATAGGACAGGCAGCCACAGTGCCTTTCACTCCAGTGTGCAGAGTGGTAGAGCAGCTGTTCTTTGAGAAAAGGTAACTGCCTTATTTGGGCTCCCACCTGTACTTTGGCTTTAATCTACCCTGTAAGAATCAAACCATTTAGCCATCTAGAACAGGGTTCCCTGAATGAAGCATATGGATCACACTAAAGGAATTCAGAGAGGAAAGCAGGTAAGGATTAGTGTCCTTACAAGGAAAGCTTTAGGGAAGACGTAATATTTGAACAGCCTTCAGGGGCTTTAGGGGAGGGTCAGTTCTTTAAACCTCAATTGACTCATCCTTAAAATGAGGGAAGTAAATGGCCCTCTATGTCCCTATTAGCTCAACTCATTGAGAAAGAAGGGATACCCAGCCCACCCACAGGTGGGAGGTGCTGTCCTTAAAAGAGGTTGCCCTCCCTAAGCCCTGCCATCACATTCAGGATGAGTCACTTAGAAGGCTGGATATGCTTAAAGTCCATCATGAGTGACTCCAATCGTGCGCATCTAGGGAAGTTAAGTATTAGCTGTACCAAAATAGTTATACTTTCCATGTCCGACCTGGGCATAAACCTGTCTCCTTGTTCCTGTCTTTAATGTTGAAATAGGTTACAACTCACCATCTTTCTATTGATTGGTCATGTCCAGGCCTATAACTTTCAAGAATTATCATGAAGCCACAGAGTGTAGGTCATAAGGAATCAGGCTCTGGTGCTCGACCACTTGGTTTCAGAGCCCAGTTATTAGTTGGTGACTCCTGGTAGGTTACTTTTCCGACTATGAAGTGGGGCTTGTAATATTACCTAACTTATAGTTAATATAGGTGAAACAATGAGCACAATGCCAGGTACCTAAGCATTCAACAGGTGTCATTAATAGTCATCCTTTAAAGACACAATTATGCCAGTTGTAAAGTGCTCATGAAAAATCTTACCTTCCATTTCCCACCAGGGATGCTATAAAACTTGAAGTCATGAGTGTTAAAACACATAAAAATCTGTGAATGCATTGGGATTCTATCTATACAAGACTGCTGAGGATTGCTGTATTGGGGAAAATGCCTCTGACAAAGTTGTTGTTTTGTTTTTTTCTTGTTTTTTTTTTTGTTTTTTGTTTTGTTTTTTTTTTTTTTTTTTTTACCATTTCATTGACTAAACTCCCTTAGATTAGGATGACAGATAAACCAGTATTGTGCAACCCTGCTCTGTAATAAGTGAGGCAAGAGCAGACTTCAGGATCTAACAGACAGTGTTCAATACTGAAACTTCCTGTTGCCCTGAAGGAAATAGGTTTCAGTGCCTCTGACATTGTTAGTGGGATTTCTGGCTATGGCCAAGTGAGGAGGTCAACAAATACTGTCCTCAAAAAGTAACTATAAAGCTTGGAATTTTGACAAAGACAACTATTTCATTGCCTGGAAATTGACCAAAGGCATATAAAAATATAAGAAATATTTTGTACAGATAACCACTAAGGACAGTAGGAGTCTGGCATTTTTGCCTGGGGCTACTTCCACTCCCCTGCCCAAGTCAGTGGAGAATGTTTTGCCAGGGAGGATGGGCCATGAGGATCAGCATCTTTGCAGCCTCAATCAAGAATCTTGCTTGGTTTGGAGCAGTGGTGACACCTACATCCATCTACATAGTAGGAAGTGACAACATTGGCAGTGGATGAAGGTGACTCTATTAGCCCGAGGTTGCATTTGTGGCCGGGAAAAGCATATTCTTGGCTGAGTTGATGTACATGCCTAGCAGAGACTGGAGACAGCCCAAGCTAGGCACATAATCCTGGCCAACCATAGGGTTATACAGAAGATACGGGGGGTATGCAAAACAAAGCAAAACAAACAAACAAACAAAAGGTGGAAAGGAAAAACTTGGATAGGACATAAAAATGGCCTGAACTTTGAAAATGGCCCTCATCCACTCACAGATCCATCAGCAGAGGACAGAAAGCTTTTTGGTTCCAGGGGCTTGAGCAAAACCCCCCTCAAGTCTGGCACTCCAAAATAAAGGCAGAGATTGTCATACTGGATTAAAAAACCAAGATCCACCTGTATGCTGTTTAGAAGAGGTAAACTACACAAAGATTCCAAGACGCAAAAAGATTGAAAGTAAAATGATGGAAATAGATATCCAAAACAGTATCCGTAAGAGAGCTCAAGTAATTTTATTCATTTCAAATAAAATAAAGTCAATTGTACATTAAAGGAGTATTTCATAATGAGAATACAGTCAATACATGAGGAATTAAAACAATTACAAATGTATATACCAAAAACAGAGTAAATAAAGTAAAAACTGACAGAATTGAAGTTGAAATAAATAATTCCACAATAACAGTTGAATATTTCAATACCCCCTCAATAACTGATAGAAAACCTAGATATGAAATCAACAAGGATGTCGATGGGTTGAAAACTATCAACCAATTCACTCTGGCATATACAGAACACTCTGACTGTAGACACACATTCCTTTCAAGTGTATATGGAACATTCCCTAGGAAAAACCATATGATAGGCCAGAAAACAAGTTCCAATGTATTTAAACAGATTAATTATATAAAGGATGTTTACTGACAACAATGAAATTAAATTAGAAATCAACAAAAAAAGAAATCTGGGAAATCCCATAATACTTGAAATTAAACAACACACTTTCAAATAACCCATGGGTTAAAGAAAAAATCACAAGGGATATTACAAAATATATGGGGCTGAGTGTAAATGAAAACACAACATATCAAAATGTGTGGGATGCAGAGAAAATAGTGCTTAAATGGATATTTATAGCATTTAAATGCTTGTAATAGAAAAGAAGAAAGCTCTCAAGTCAATAACCTAGGTTCCACATTTAAAAAATAGAAAAAAAAATCTAGGTACAAAGCAAGTAGAAGAAAGAAAATTATAAAGATTAGAAGAGAAACCAATGAAATAGAAAACAGAAAAACAATAAAGAAAAATCAGTGAAACCCAGACTGGTTTTTCAAAAAATATTAATAAAATTGAGAAGTATTTACCTAGACCTATGGAAAAAAAAAGTTCAAAGAAGACACACATTTCCAAAATCAGGAATGAAAAACATCATTGCTGATCCTACAGAGATTAAAAGGATTATAAAGAATTATTATGTATACAAGGAATACTACTTGGCAATGAGAAAGAATGAAATCTCGCCATTTGTAGCAACATGGATGGAACTGGAGGGTATAATGCTAATTGAAATAAGTCAGGCAGAGAAAGACAGATACCATATGTTTTCACTCATATGTGGATCCTGAGAAACTTAACAGAAGACCATGGGGGAGAGGGAGGGGGAAAAAGTTACAGAGAGGGAGGGCAGATACAGAGTTACAGAGAGGAGGCAAACCATAAGAGACTCTTAAATACTGAGAACAGACTGAGGGTTGATGGGGGTGGGGGAGAGGGGAAAGTGGGTGATGGGCATCGAGGGGGGTACCTGTTGGGATGAACACTGGGTGTTGTATGAAAACCAATTTGACAATAAATTATAGTTAATAAAAAAAGAATTATTATGAACAAATTTGTGTGTGTGCACACACACACACACACAACTAGATAAAATGGACAAATTCTTAGAAAGTCAAAAATTGGGGGACCTGGGTGTCTCAGTCAGTTAAGCACCTCACTCTTCACCTCAGCTCAGGTCTTGATCACAGAGTCATGAGTTCAGGACTTGCATTGGGCTCCACATTGGTCATGGAGAAGGAAGGAAGGAAGGAAGGAAGGAAGGAAGGAAGGAAGGAAGGAAGGAAGGAAGGAAGGAAGGAAGGAGAGAAGAGAGAGGAAAGAAAGAAAGAAAGAAAGAAAGAAAGAAAGAAAGAAAGAAAGAAAGAAAAGGAAGAAAGAAAGAAAGAAAGAAAGAAAGAAAGAAAGAAAGAAAAGGAAGAAAGAAAGAAAGAAAGAAAGAAAGAAGAGAGAGAGAGGAAGGAAAGAAAGAAAGGAAGGAAGGAAGGAGAGAGAAAGGAAGGAAAGAAAGAAAGAAAAGAAAAGAAAAAAAGAAAGAAAGAAAGGAAAGAAAGAAAGAAAGAAAGAAAGAAAAGAAAGAAAGAAAGAAAGAAAGAAAGAAAGAAAGAAAGAAAGAAAAAGAAAAAGAAAAAGAAAGAAAGAAATTACCAATACTTATGAATAAATGAAAAATCTGAATTAGACCCTAAGAAGCAGAGAGATCAAATTAGTTTACAACTTCTTACAAAGAAAGCTGAGAACCTGATGGTTTCAAATATCAAAATAGATACAATATCAAATAATTAAAGAAGATACAGTATCAATCTTTCACAAAATTCTTCCAGAAAATTAGAGGGTAGTAAACTTTCCAACTCATTATTGCTTGTCCTGATATCAAAGACAGACAAAGACATCCCAAAAAAAAGAAAATCAGAGGCTCCTGGGTGGCTCAGTCGGTTGAGTGTCCGACTTTGGCTCAGGTCATGATCTCACGGTCCGTGAGTTTGAGCCCCGTGTCTGGGTCTGTGCTGACAGCTTGGAGCCTGGAGCTTCTATGGATTCTCTCTCTCTCTGACCCTCCCCCATTCATGCTCTGTCTCTCTCTGTCTCAAAAATAAATAAACATTAAAAAAAATTTTTAAAGAAAATCATAGACTGATATCTTTAATGTCCATAGATGCATTAATCTTTAACAAGATATTAACAAACTGAATCCAGCAACATATAAAAAGGACAATACATCATGAGCAAGTGGGATTCACCCCCAGAATACAAGGCTGGCTTAACATTTGAAAGTAAATTAATATAAAACAATATGTTAATAGAATAAAGAACAAAATCCACATGGTCATCTAAATAGATGCAAAAAAAGCATTTGATAAAATCTAACACCAATGTGTGATAAAAACTCTCAACAGATTAGGAATAGGAGGGTAAAGGGCATCTGGGGAAAACCCATAGCTAACATTTTACTTACTGGTGAAAAAGTGAATGTTTTTCCCCCCAAAATTAAAATCAATGCAGCAATGCCCAGTCTCATCACTTCTTTTCAACATTGTACTGGAGGTTTTAGCCAATAAAATAGGCGAAAACAAAACAATAACAACAAAAGGTAAAGTCATCCAGGTTGGAAAGGAAGAAGTAAAACTGTCTTTATTCTCAGAAGACAAGATTCTGTATGTTGAAAATGCCAAAGAATCCACATAAAATTAATAAGAATAAATATACAAGTTTACCAAGATTGCCTGACACAAGATCAATATAAAATAATTAATTATATTTTCATATGCTAGCAATAAAAAAATCCAAAAAATGTGATTAAGAAAACCATTCCATTTACAGTAGTATCACAGAAGATAAAATACTAGGAAATAAATTAACAAAAGAAGTGCAATACTTGTATACTGAAAGCTGCAAAACACTTTTGAGGAAAATTAAAGATCTAAACAAATAGAGAGATATTCCATGCTCATGGATTTCAAGTCTCAATATTGTCAAGATGGAAATTCTCTTTAAATTGATCTATAAATCCAACATAATTCCTATCAAACTCCCAGTAAGCTTTTTTATAACAATTCACAAGCTGATTTTTAAAAATCTATATGACAATGCAAAAGACCTAGAGTAGCCAAAACAATATTTTTTTAAAAGAAGAACAAATTAAGGTCTTACATTACTTAATTTAAAACTTACTACTATAAAACCACACTAATGTAGACAGTGTGGTATTAGTACAAGGATAGGCATATAGAACAATGGCCCTGATTAAGTGTCCACAAATAAACCCTCGTGTTCACTACCAACTGATTTTCTATGAAGGTTCTAGACATTTCAATTCAATGATAAACATAAACATAAACATATGTTGCTGGTCCAATTGGGTGTCCACATGCCAAAAAAAGAGAATAACTTAGACTCTCATCTCAATAAAAAAACAACAAAATTGACCCATAATGGATCATAGACATAAATATAAAAGCTAAAATTATTAAACTTATGGGAAAAAAACTTCATAAATTTATATTGGGCTACACATGTTTACAAATGACACCAAAACAAGATTTATAAAAGAAAAATTTCATAAACTGGACTTCAAAATTTAAAACATTTGTGCTTCAGAAAATACCATTAAGAAAGTGAAAAGACAAGGGGCAGCAGGGTGGCTCAGTCAGGTAAGCGTCTGACTTCAGCTCAGGTCATAACTCACAGCTCATGAGTTCAAGCCCTGTGTCGGGCTCTGTGCTGACAGCTCAGAGCCTGGAACTTCCTTCGGATTCCATGTCTCCCTTTCTCTCTCTGCCCCCCATCTCTCTCTCTCTCTCTCTCTCCCAAAAATAAATAAAAACATTAAAAAAAAATTTTTTAATAAAAAGAAAAGAAAGTGAAAAGACAAGTCATAGACTGGGAGAAAATATCTGCAAATTATATATTTTGTAAAGAACTTATATCCAAATGGTATAAAGAATTTTCCAAACATGTTGATAAAAAAAGCAATAATCCTATATAAAATGGTCAAAATATTTCAATAGGTATTTCACCATAGAAATTACAGAAATGACTAATAAAGTCATGAAAGATATTCAACATCATTAGTTATTAGGGAAATGCAAATTAAAACCACAGTGAGATATCACTACATACTCACTAGGATGACTATAATCAAAAAGGCAATAGCAAGTATAAGGACATAGAGAAACATAGCCCTCATACGTTGCCAGTGGGAATTTTATATGATGCAGCCACTTTAGAAAACAGTCTGGCATTTTCCTAGGAAGTTAAACTTTCTACTTGACACAGCAATTCTACTCCTTTTTTTCTTAATTTAATTTATTTTTTTAAATTTACATTCAAGTTATCATGTAGTACAACAATGATTTTAGGAATAGATTCTTTAATGCCTCTTACCCATTTAGCCGATCCACCCTCCCACAACCCCTCCAATAACCCTCTGTTTTCCATATTTAAGAGTCTCTTATGTTTTGTTCCCCTCCCTGTTTTTATATTATTATTGCTTCCCTACACTTTGTTCATCTGTTTTGTATATTAAAGTCCTCATATGAATTAAGTCATATGATATTTGTCTTTCTCTGACTAATTCCACTTAGCATAATACCCTCTAGTTGCATCCAGGTAGTTGGGAATGGCAGGATTTCATTCTTTTTTGAATGCCAAGTAATATTCCATTGTGTTTGTGTGTGTGTGTGTGTGTGTGTGTGTGTGTGTGTGTGTGTGTGTGTGTGTATACATACATATTACATATATATATATATATATATGTATGTATACACACACACACATATGTATGTATATATATACACCACATCTTCTTTATCCATTCATCCATTGATGGATATTTGGGCTCTTTCCATACTTTGGCTATTGTTGATAGTGCTGCTATAAACATTTGGGTGCATGTGCCCCTTTGAAACAGCATCCCTGTATCCCTTGGATAAATACCTAGTAGTGCAATTGCTGGGTTGTAGGGTAGTTCTATTTTTAATTTTTTGGGGAACCTCCATACTGTTTTCCAGACTGCCTGCACCAGTTTGCATTCCCACCAGCAGTGCAAAAGACATCCTCTTTCTCTGCATCCTCACTAACATCTGTTTCCTGAGTTGTTAATGTTAGCCATTGTGACAGGTGTGAGGTGGTATCTCACTGTGGTTTTGATTTGTATTTCCCTGATGATGAGTGATGTTGACCTTTTTTTCATGTGTCAGTTGGCCATCTGGATGTCTTCTTTGGAGAAGTGTCTATTCATGTCTTTTGCCCATTTCTCCACTGGATTATTTGTTTTTTGGGTGTTGAGTTTGATAAATTCTTTATAGATTTTGGATACTATCTGATATGTCGTTTGCAAATATCTTCTCCCATTCCATCAGTTGCTTTTTAGTTATGCTGATTATTTCCTTCGCTGTGCAGAGGCTTTTTATTCTGATGAGGTCCCAATAGTTCATTTTTGCAGTTGTTTCCCTTGTCTCTGGAGACATGTTGAGTAAGAAGTTGCTGCGGCCAAGGTCAAAGAGGTTTTTGCCTGCTTTCTCCTCGAGGATTTTGATGGCTTCCTGTCTTACATTGAGGTCTTTCATCCATTTTGAGTTTATTTTTGTGTATGGTGTAAGAAAGTGGTCCAGGTTCATTGTTCTACATGTCGCTGTCCAGTTTTCCCAGCACCACTTGCTGAAGAGACTGTCTTTATATTCCATTGGATATTCTTTCCTGCTTTCTCAAAGATTAGTTGGCCATATGTTTGTGGGTCCATTTCTGGGTTCTCTATTCTGTTCCATTGATCTATGTGTCTGTTCTTGTGCCAGTACCATACTGTCTTGATGATTACAGCTTTATAATACAACTTGAAGTCTGAGAATCTGATGCCTTCTGCTTCGGTTTTCTTTTTCAAGATTGCTTTGGCTATTTGGGGTCTTGTTCCATACAAATTTAAGATTGTTTGTTCTAGCTCTGTGAAGAATGCTGTTGTTATTTTGATAGGGATTGCATTGAATATGTAGATTGCTTTGGGTAGTATTGACATTTTAACAATATTTGTTCTTCCTGTCCAGGAGCATGAAATCTTTTTCCATTTTTTGGTGTCTTCTTCAATGTCTTTCATAAGATATCTGTAGTTTTCAGTGTATAGGTTTTCCACCTCTTTGGTTAGATTTATTCCTAGGTATTTTATGCAATTGGTGCAATTGCAAATGGGGTCAATTCCTTGATTTCTCTGTTGTTTCATTTTTGGTGTATAGGAATGCAACTGATTTCTGTGCATTGATTTTACATCCTGCAACTTTGCTGATTCATGGGTCAGTTCTAGCAGTTTTTGGTGGAATCTTTTGGGTTTTCCGTATAGAGTATCATGTCATCTGCAAAGAGTGAAAGTTTGACCTCCTCTTGGCCGATTTGGATGCCTTTTATTTCTTTGTGTTGTCTGATTACTGAGATTAAGACTTCCAATACTATGTTGAATAACAGTGGCGAGAGTGGGCATCCCTGTCTTGTTCCTGACCTTAGGGGGAAAGTTCTCAGTTTTTCCCCATTGAGGATGATTTTAGCATTGGGTCTTTCATGTATGGTTTTTATGATCTCAAGGTATGATCTTTCTATCCCTACTTTCTTTATTTATTTTTTATTTTTTTAATTTTTTTTTCTATCCCTACTTTCTTGATGGTTGTTATCAAGAAAGGATGCTGTATTTTGACAAATGCTTTCTCTGCATCTATTGAGAAGATGATGTGGCTCTTGTCCTTTCTTTTATTGATGTGATGAATCACATTGATTGTTTTGTGAATATTGAACCAGACCTGCATTCCCAGGTATAAATCCACTTGGTCGTGGTGAGTAATTTTTTTAATGTATTGTTGGATCCAGTTGGCTAATATCTTGTTGAGGATTTTTGCATCCATGTTCATCAGGGAAATTGGTCTATAGTTCTCCTTTTTAGTGGGGTCTTTATCTGGTTTTGGAATCAAGGTAATGCTGGTCTCATAGAAAGGGTTTGGAAGTTTTTCTTCCATTTCCATTTTTTGGAACAGCTTCAAGAGAATGGGTGTTAACTCTTCCTTAAATGTTTGGTAGAATTCCCCTGGAAAGCCATCTGACCCTGGACTCTTTTTGGGGGGGAGATTTTTGACTATGATTTCGATTTCTTTACTGGTTATGGGTCTGTTTGAATTTTCTATTTCTTCCTGATTCAGTTTTGGTAATTTATATGTTTCTAGGAATTTGTCCATTTCTTCCAGGTTGCCCATTTTATTGCCACATAATTGCTCATAATATTCTCTTATTATTTTTTTTAACGTTTTATTTATTTTTGAGACAGAGAGAGACAGAGCATGAACGGGGGAGGGGCAGAGAGAGAGGGAGACACAGAATCTGAAGCAGGCTCCAGGCTCTGAGCCATCAGCACAGAGCCCAACGTGGGGCTCGAACTCACAGAGCGCGAGATCGTGACCTGAGCTGAAGTCAGACACTTAACCGACTGAGCCACCCAGGTGCCCCTCTCTTATTATTGTTTTTATTTCTGCTGTGTTGCTTGTGATCTCTCCTCTTTCATTCTTGATTTTATTTATTTGGGTCCTTTCCTTTTCTTTTTCTTTTTTTTTTTTTTTTCTCCAACTGGCTAGTGGTTTATCAATTCTGTTAATTTTTTCAAAGAACGAGCTTCTAGTTCCATTGACCTGTTCTACTGTTTTGTTTTTTGGTTTTTGGTGGGTTTTTTTGGTTTTGATAGCATTGATTTCAGCTCTAATTTTTATTACTTCCTGTTTTCTGCTGGTTTTGGGTTTTACTTTCTGTTCTTTTTCCAGCTCTTTAAGGTGTAAGTTTAGGTTGTGTATCTGAGACCTTTCTTCTTTCTTTAGGAAGGCCTGGATTGCTATATACTTCCCTCTTATGACTGCCTTTGCTGCGTCCCAGAGGTTTTGGACTGTGGTGTTACCATTTTCATTGGCTTCCATGTTCTTTTTAATTTCCTCTTTAACTTCTTGGTGAGCCCATTCCTTCTTTAGTAGGATGTTCTTAATCTCCAAGTATTTGTTATCTTTCCAGATTTTTTCTTGTGGTTGATTTCGAGTTTCACATTGTTGTGCTTTGAAAATATGCACAGTATGATCTAGATCTTTTGTACTTGTCAAGGGCTGATTTGTGTCCCAGGATGTGATCTATTCTGAAGAACGTTCCATGTGCACTGGAGAAGAATGTATATTCTGCTGCTTTAGGATGAAATGTTCTGAATGTATCTGTTTAAGTCCATCTAGTCCAGTGTGTCATTCAAAGCCATTGTTTCCTTGTTGATTTTCTGTTTAGATGATCTCTCCATTGCAGTAAGTGGGGTGTTGAAGTCCCTTACTACTATGGTATTATTATCAATGCGTTTCTTTATGTTTGGGATTAGTTGATTTATATATTGGGTGTTGCCACATTTGGAGCATAAATGTTTACAATTATTAGGTCTTCTTGATGGATAGACACCTTAATTATGACATAATGCCCTTCTTCATCTCCTGTTACATTCTTTATTTTAAAGTCTAGATTGTCTGATATAAGTATGGCTACTCTGGCTTTCTTTTGTCGACCATTAGCATGATAGATGGTTCTCCATCCCCTTAACTTCCAATCTCAAGGTGTCTTTAGATCTAAAGTGGGTCTCTTGTAAAGAGTATATAGATGGATCTTGTTTTCTCATCCATTCTGTTACTCTATGTCTTTTGATTGGAGCATTTAGTCCATTGATGTTCAGAGTGAGTACTGAAACATGAATTTATTGCCATTCTGTTTCTTGTAGAGTTGGAGTTTCTGGTGGTGTTCTCTATTCCTTTCTAGAGTTTGTTACTTTTGGTCTTTTTTTCCCCCATCTTTTCTCCCTTCAGAGAGTCCCCCTTAAAATTTCTTGCAGGGCTGGTGTAGTGGTCACAAACTCCCTTAATATTTGTTTGTCAGGGAAACTTTTAATCTCTCCTTCTATTTTGAATGACAGCCTTGCTGGATATAGAATTCTTGGCTGCATATTTTTCTGATTCAGCACATTGAATATATCCTGCCACTCCTTTCTGGACTGCCCAGTTTCTGTGGATAGGTGTGCTGTACACCTGATCTGTCTTCCCTTGCAGGTTAAGGACTGTTTTTCCCTTCCTGCTTTCATGATTCTTTCCTTGCCTGAGTATTTTGTGAATTTGACTATGATATGCCTTGTTGATGGTCGTTTTTTGTTGAATCTAATGGGAGTCCTCTGTGCTTCCTGGATTTTGATGTCTGTGTCTTTCCCTAGGTTAGGAAAGTTTTCCGCTATGATTTACTCACATAACCCTTCTACCCCTTTTTCTCTCCCTTCATGTTCTGGGACCCCCTATGATTCTGATGTTATTTCTTTTTAATGAGTCACTGATTTCTCTAATTCTTAAATTGTGCTCTTTTGCCTTAGTTTCCCTGTTCTGCTTCATTGTTCTCCATAAGTTTGTCCTCTATATCGCTGATTCTCTGCTCTGCCTCATCCATCCTTGCACCATGGCAACCATTCGAGATTGCAGCTCAATTATAGCATTTTTTATTTCATCCTGACTAGCTTTTACTTCTCTTATCACGGCAGGGAGGGATTCTAATCTATTTTTGACCCCAGTTAGTATTCTTATTATCGTGATTCTATATTCTGGTTCAGACATCTTGCTTGTATCTGTGTTGACGAAGTCCTGGCTGTGGTTTCTTCTTGCTCCTTCTTTTGGCATGAATTCCTTCATTTCATCATTTTGAGGGGAGAAAAGAAATTAATAAGGTAAAAAATTTAAAATTAAAAAATTAAAAACAACACACACACACACACACACACACACATGCAAATCAAATAAAGGATACTAGATCTCAGGTGTGTTTTGGTCTGGTTGTTGAAAGGAACTTGATAGATTAGAGAAAAGGGGGAAGAAAAAAAAGGAAAATGTTGAAAATTTGGAAAAATGAATACAATGACATAGAATTTGAGAAATTTATAAAAAAGTGAAAAATACAGTAGAAAAAAATTAAATAAAAATATTTTTAATAATAATTGAAAATAAAAATAATGTTTTTCTCTTTCTGTATACAAGAAAAAGAAAAGAAACAAAAAAGAGAAAAAAAAGAAAATTGACTAGGTGGACCAACAAATAGACCAAAATACGATTGAAATTACACCATTTTCACCTAGAAGTCAAACTGTGAAGCAATATATAGTCCATATACTAAGCAGGTGGAGAGACTTATACTGTTCCTGAAGAGCGAGGTTGGCCCAGTTGGGTGGGGGCTTAGTGTAACAACTCCATTCTCCACGAGATGGCGCTGCTTAGCTTACTGAGGTGGATTGTAATGGCGCTTGTAAATGTGTATGCCTATGCGCAGGAGGGGTGAAAATGGCATCACCCAGCTACCCAGTCTCTAGTATGCGATCTCTGTTCTCCCACATCAGCAACTGCGCACCCATCCTTTGTCTCCAGCTTCCATCTACTCCCTGCTTCTACACTGTCCTTGACCAAGCCATCAGGTTGCCAGGCGGCACCTCCCTCCTGAGTTTCATCTCGGATGCAGCTGTGTTTCCCAACCCCTCACTTCTGAGGGACTGCAACTTTGTCCCACTCAGACTTTCTGGGAGAGGGTCTCACTGAGCAATGGCCAGGTGCCGGCCACACCCAGGAATGTTCACAGGACCATGCTGCTGCCAATGCCCAGAGACTGCAACTGGGTGCCAGTTGCACCCATCTCTGCCAGCTGGGCACCCATTTCTGAAATGTTCTCACAATCAGAACATTTTTTCTCAGAAAATGTTCTCACAATCGTGTAGCAGCAGCGTTTCAGGGATTATGGAAAATTGCAACACACATCTGGCCACCCTTATCAACCTGTCCCAGCACCAATGAATGTGATTGTTCTCTGGGGTCTGCTGGCACCTTTGCCTGTGGGGGTGCTGCAGAGCCTCTACCAAATGTCCTCCCAGCAGAGGAACTTCCTCTCCCCTTGTGGCCCAAGGACTGCCTGGACTTTGCTCCTGGGGATTCATCCCTCCCACCAGAGCACTGCCAGGTATCAAGCTGCAGAGTTTTATACTCTGTGCTCCCCATGTTTATAGAGTCTTAGTGGAATTTAAACTCTCTCCTTTCTCCCTTTTTAGTTCAGTCCCTGTGGCTCTCTCCACTTTTCCACTTTCTCTCCAGCTGCTTTTTGTGGGGGGTGCTTTTCCCGTACTCCCCCCCCACCCCCGCCACCCTGTCTCCATCCTCTCTCCACAAGCAAAAACAGCTCCCTGCCCTCTGCAGCTTCTCTCTCCCCCAGGTGACCTCTCCGTGCTGCGTACCTACTGAGTTCTATGGCTCAGGTTGTGCAGATTGTTGTGTTAATCCTCACATCAGTTTTCTAGGTGTGCAGAATGGCTTAGTGTTGCTCTGGCTGTATTTCATGGATGCAAGATGCAAAAAAAACCTTCCATGCTGTTCTGCCATCTTAACTCCTCCAAGCATTCTTTTACCTTGCAGTTCCACTCCTAGAACTTACCCAAGAGAAATGAAAACACATGTCTACACAAAGACATGTATGTAGATATTCAGAACAGTATCACTCACAACAGCCAAAAACTAAAAACAATCTAAATGTCTTAACTTGTGAATGGATAAACAAAATATTTCATGTGCACCCAATAGAATACTGTTCAGCAGTAAAAAGGAAAAAAACTACTAATACATCCTGTCACACAGATGAACCTCAAAACACAATTCTAAAATAGAGTGAAAGAAGCCAGACAGAAAAGACTAATTATTATACGATTCCATTTGCATTAAATGTCCAGAAAAGGCACATTATAGAGACAGAAAGTAGATTAGTGGGTGCCTAATCAACCTAATTAACTGCAAATGGGTATAAGGGAACTTTGGGGGCTAATAGAAGTGTTCTAAAACTGGATTGTGGTGGCAGTCACTCAACTCCGCAAATTTGTTAAAAATCATTGAGATGTGCCCTTAGAATGAGTGAGTTTAAACGCATATAGATTATGCCTCAATAAAGCTGTTTACAATCCTGAAAACATGAAATTCAACTGCTGTCCAGTTGGCTCTCCTTTGCTATGAATCATCTCTGCTGCTGAAGTTATGTTAGATTTTGGAATGATCATGTGAATTTAATTAATAGATCTCCAAGAAGATTGGTTTTATGTACCTAATGATATTTAAAGACATAAGCATTCAGTAAATTTTGTTGTCTGTTTACAGCCATCTCCTATTTGTTATGCTCTCTTCAGTGCAAGCTGCTGCCCTTCTCAGGGGGCATTACTACTCAATATAAGTAGTAATTAATTAAGAGCTCAGCTCCTACACTGGAAGCAAGCAGAAGGGCAAAGAAAGCCAAACAGATGTCCCCAAAATGAGTTTGGTTCTTCTAGCAAGTTTCCTAATTACCACTAATACACACATTTGCCATGGGTTGGAAATACCCACTTCCTGTTAAGAATAGCAGTAAAATAATCAGCCAGAGAAAGAAAACCCTTTCATTCTTATTTACTAACAGTTGAAACATGTAAACATAAAAATCAACTCAGGCATTGAATCAACTTGGATCATTATGACCAAGTGGGAAGGTGGTTTGGTTGACATTTAAAGAAGAATACGGGTTGGGGCATGTGGAAGGGAGACAGGTTTACCCTATCAGACATCAAGACTCATTTTGGAACACTAATAAATTAGCATTGTGATATATTAATAGACCAATGAAGCCAGACAGCCAGAAACAGATGATATTCTATAATATAATTAAAAAGCAAAACCTTATACTACACTGAACTTAAAAATACCAAAACCTAAGAAAACAATTGAAAGCAGATTTCAGCAAACTTTTACACTTTCTAGGCCACATACATTTCTGTCCCTTCTTTTCTTTCTTCCCCTACTCCTTTTGCTCCTTCTTCAAACCTTTAAAAATGGGCAATGGATGCATTAGTCACTTCACAGAAAACTACTCCAAATAACCAATAATCATATGAAAAGATGATCAAATGGAAATGTAAGCCCTAGCAAGATGTCATTTTGTCCACATTAGATGGATAGATGTTGAAAAGACCATGATACATCCAGAATACTTACATACCACTGAAGTATAAACTGGTCAAAACTCTGGTGGAGGTATTAACTGATAGACCCACTTTGAAAAATAGTAGTAAATATAATAATAATAGGAACTAGAAATCCCACTCTTAGGTATTTACCATAGAGAAATTCTTACGTATGTATACCAGGAAAAAATACAACAATGTTTATAATAGCAATGTTTATAGAAGCAAGGACTTGAAACAAGCTAAATATCCAATGGCAGTGCAAGGTATAGTGTTTATACAATGGAATACTATATAGCAGTGGAAAAAAAAGTCAATGAATCATAACTATGCTCATCAACATGGATGAACTGCACAAATACATAAGGTCAAAGGGAAACAGTTTTGAAAGAATACACAGAACATGTATTCTGTACAAAGCTTAAACACATTTAAAACTAAACAATATGTTTTTCAGGATTACATACATAATGGCAAATTGTAAAGAAAAGTAAAGAAACAAGCACTCAACTCAAGGAAGCAGTGGCATCTCATGGGAGGCAGGCAGATAAAATTTGGGAGGGACACACAAGTCCTTCAGAAATATCAGCAATAGTTTCACTTGTGGGTGATGGGCATACAGGTATTGGTTTTGTTATTATTATGTATTTCTTACATGCAACATACAAATATTTATATCACATGTAAGTTTAAAATGAAAAATTATGTGACAGAAAGAAAAGTACAGTAAGATACCATTTATATAGATTCATAAAGCACAAAAAGCAAAGTATATTTTGTTCTAGATATACACACATGTGGTAAAAGCAGAAAAACACCCCCATAAGGATAATCACTAATATAATAAATAAGTTTCTTTGGAAGAGGTTGGCAGAGTGGAGGGCTTTACTTGGGGAATGTTACAAAGAGATTTAAACTGTGATCTATAACTTTCTATTTAAAACATAAAAATAATTAAAGCTAAGATATAAGACAGGAAAATACTGACATTTTAAAGTCTGAGTGTTGAGTACTTCGGTGTTAGGTATAAGGTTGCCAGACTTAGCACAAATAAAAAAAGATGCCCAGTTAAATTGAATTTCAAATGAAAAACAAATGATTTTTAGTATAAATAATTTGGAAATAAACATGTCACATAGGGACAGTCTGTGTTTTATCTGGCAGACCTAGTTAGTTATATTAATCTCTGTATCTTAAATACCTTATAAGAAAAAGACATTTGGCCTATTCATGTATATTATGAAAAATCAGTCAGCAATTACATATTTAGTATGCAAAAAAATGAGAGGAGGAGATTACAAAGTACCTACAGCTTGTATCTTCAAGGCTCTGAACAGATCTATTTTCTCTGATTATTTAACTCTAAAAACTGATGTACTTATTTAAAAATCATAATTACCACTTATTATATGCTAAGATCTTGGCATGCATTGTCTCATTTGATCTCCATAACAACCTAGTCCTGGTACTGCTTTTCTTAGTCATATAATAGTTTCTGGTACTTCACCAAGGCTTAGAAATTGGCCAAGTTCACTGAGCTAGTGACTGGTTCCAAAGCCATTGTTCCTTCTACCTGATGGCCACACACACACACACACACACACACACACACGCGCGCGCGCGCACACACACACATACACACACACACACACACACACACACACACACACCAACAACAATCTTTTCTCAGTCCTTCATGGTCTCTCCCCCACTTTGTGTCTATATCACTTCTATATCACTTTGTGTCTGGTTCCTCCTTTGACAAGGAGCCCTTATTAGCCCTGTGTTTGTTACGTTTCTAGATCCAGACCACCCTCCTACTTAGATTACATACTTCTTTGCTCATCACTACCCAGCCCCAGCTCCAAATCTCTAACTGGTGTCTTCTGGGAAGAAGGCGCACATTACATATTTGTCAGTTGACTGGTCAGCATTTTTCCTAAAGGCATTCTGGAAGGCAGCAGTGGACTTGGCCACTTCCACCAGGCCTACTTTAAACACAAAGTTCCTTGGCTTCCAGTTGTCACATTAAAGTGCTTCAATTCCTTCTGGTCAGCACAGTGCATCACAGGGTCTGGAAACCCTCTATATTATACATCACACTGGGAAGCCCAGAGACAGTTTTCTTGGGAGTTTCCATATAAACAGCCCAAGTCCATGACTATTACTAATTTTTAAATTGCCCCAAAACAACCCCATTTTGTTGTTTAGAAGAGCAGGGAAGAATCCCTTCTGCCCCACAGAATAACAAAAGACCAGTTGGCTTCCTTTCAAATATGCTAATTGCCCAGCTTCCAAGTTTCAGCTCAAGGCCCATTTTTATGCCTGACAATAAGGTCTTGAATGGAAATGCTGACAACACTAACTGGTGAGAACAAACAGCTATTCCAAGAAGGGGGACGCGCAGGGAGGCAGTGAGCACCCATTCTAAGCTCCCACCCGCCTACAGCACACTCCAGACTACACAGGCCCAGGACCAAACCTGATATCTTCACTGGGGCTTGAGGAAATGTGATCCTGTCTCTTTGCTCAGTTTAAAAGTGGAACATTTTCCAGTTATGTTGGAGGGAGAGTTTGGACCCCTGCACTTGTGGGGGACCAATTCTGAAACTTGGGACAATCAGTATACAGGCATGGACCTGGGGTACAAGCCCCCAAGCACCCAGGTGCAGTTTCCCTGTTGTCAACTGCTCCCTCTGTTTGAAAGAGAGCATTTAAAACAAGAACCACGAGTAAACAGGCCTGGATGACCGAATGAATTTCACGAAGATGTGTTTCCTGTGTGGCACTGAGTAATCTGGGTCCCGGTCTGCATTTTAACAGCTCCATCTAGATAGTAGCCTTAAGGTTCTATGTCAATGGAGGCTACACCTCCAATTCTAACCAAAATGAGTGAAGAGTTAGTCCATGGCATCATCCCCTTTCATTTACACTCACCAGTGAGGTCAATAGTATTGTCTCCATTTTACAGATGAGGATCCTAAGCCTCAGAAAGGGTAAATCAGTTAAATAAGACCACACTGTTAATAGGTGATAGAATTGAAATTGAAAACCAAGAGTGCAAGGGACACCTGGGTTGAGCAACAAACTCTTGATTTTGACTAAGGTCATGATCTCACACACAGTTCATGGTGATGGAACCCCGCATCGGTGCCTGGTTGGGGTTCTCTCTCTTCCTCTCTCTCTGCCCCTCCCCTGTTTGTGTGCTTGCACACTTGTGCCCTCTCTCCCTCTCTCTGTCTCTCTGTCTCTCTCAAAATAAATAAATAAACATTTTAAACCCCCCCCCAAAAAACCAAGAGTGTGAGATATGATGGGATTCAGGACACACTGCCCCAAAATATAGTGCCTTGACATATGGATACTTAAGTGGAAGGAATTTGAAGAAATGGCATATGCAAAGTCATGCTCACTTTCCCCTGGCCCTTCTCCCCTGAAACAGGCTATAAACCCTCTGTGAGAGGTGGCTTCTCTGTACTCAGAAGAAAGGAACATTCTCATGTCCAAAAAACAAAGGGATGCCAAGAAGAATCCTAGCAAACAGGCCTTGCTAAATTCCCCATTTACAATACTTACCTCATACTCCTTGACCTATCATATTTCTACATGAACACCCACTATTCATCACACCTAGTATAAAAATACTCAGGCCTGTTTCTTCATGGCTTCATTTCCTTATGAAGGCCCCCAAGTCATGTAAAATCTATATTAAATATATGTGTGTTCTTTTCTCCTGTTAATTTGCCAGTTTGATTTTTAGACCCAGCCAGAGACCCTAGGAGAGTTGAGGAAAATTTTTCTTCCCCTACAGATGCTACATTGTCCTACCCTTGCTACTCAAAGAGTGGTCCATGGACCAGCAGCATTTGGCATCAGCTGGGAGCTTGTTAGAAATGAAGTCTGATAATTTGCCTTTTAACAAGATCTCCTGGGCTTCACATGTTAAAGTTTGAGAAATGCTGACTCACATCCCAGCCCTTCTCAAATGACCCTGCTCCACAACAGAAAAAACTGAGCATGGAACCGTGAAGATCTTGGAAGAGAAAACTGGGTGTGACATAAATGTCCTAAGGAGAGTGGAGTGCTAGGTGGAAGGAAATGAAGCATTCAGGATAGCAGTTATGTTATGTCTCAGAGGACTGCCTTGGATGCAGCACAGAGAAAAATAAAGTGATAGTCTCTAGATTTAGGTATCTTTACCTCCTGGGTCTGCCATTTACTAGCTACAAAACCTTGAGAAAGTTGTTAAATCCCCTGAGTCTCAGCTTATCTCCAAATGAGGATAATGCTACATCTTAGGTTGTTCTGATTTTTAGTGGTGTGTGTGTGTGCGCGTGCGTGTGTGTGTGTGTGTCTGTGTGTGTGAATATATATAACATGCCTAGAATGTCATAGGTCATCAATATGGGTTCATTTTAAATACTAATATCCACATTAAATATTATGCCATCCAGAGTCTGAGGGTACGTGAAAAAAGAATTTTCTTGCAAACAACAGAAACCAGTTCAGAACTCTGGCCAGTTCAAGGGATTCGTTACCGAATATTATGCAGTTTACAAAAAATCATTGTAAGTAGCTGATTCAAGCGGGAGCTTCCAGAAACAATTCCCAGGCTCAGAAGCATACTTGTGCGGCACTGCAGAAAGCCTTCCTAAGGATCTCACTGCCTCCACGGCAGTCCAGCACTGGTGAAATGACTGCCTTACCTTCTGCCCTCTCCCTCTCGGTTCAGGTCCAAACTGAGTCCCATACTTTGGTATATCTCATTGGTGGAGCCTAGATCACAACCAAAACCCTGTTTGTAAGGAAACCTGGGAAGTGTAGTTGCTAGCTTTCCAGTGGCTGCAGAATAAGGAGGCACTCCAGAAGGGGCTTAGAATGGATGACAGGGGACAGCGCATACTATCCACAACAAGTGGAGATTGCAAGTCCTAAATAGGACAATCTGTTCTAGGGGTCAGGGCCTTATCTGGAGGCTGTATGGGATGGGGGTAAGGATAGATCACCAAGTATGAATAACTAGAAAGCAGGATGTCAAAAGGAGCTATAGAGAAGCTGATAGGTAAATTCATTTCAGGCACTGTATTAAACTTGCACATGCACAGAGTTCAGGGATCTCTGCCAGCAGGACCTACTGGGGTGACATTAGTAGGCAGACTTTCTCTTTGTGCTCATGCCTGCTTACTCATTCTCTGGCACCCTGCCTGGAGTCCACATTCTACCCGAGGACCCCAAATCCCCACTCTGGTGCCCAACCTGGCTCGGCCTGATCAGGATTAATTCATAAGAACATGTAAAGTGGAGGCTAAGGGCTTGATGAATTATGTAGTCACAAGGATGTGTCTGAACTTCATTGGAGCTTTCCAGTACCAAGTTTCCAGGCCATGGGAGTGTGCAAGCAGAGGGTAGACACTTACTAGTCATGGCTGCTGAGAGATTCAGGCGTGTGGAGTGCTGGGCCAAATGGCCTGTAGGGCCTTTTCTTACTCTGAAGTTCAAGACTCTCTTGAGGCACAAGGTCTTACAACCCTGGAAGTGGCTATAATAAGGAGGAAGCATGGCAGACCAATAGGGAAGATTTGGAGTCAGGGCTCTCTACAATGTGCAAATCACTGTCAGAGCAGTGTCTACCTCCCTAGTTTACTGAAGCACCTGACTAAGGGGCTTCTTAGAAGCAGGGGCAGTGCCCCATCCCTCTGTTAGACAATTAATTGCATTGTTCTGTATGTTATTTACTTGAAGCAGTCAGTGCTCTCCCTTCTGAAAGGAGCCTGGCTTAGGCACTGAAAGGATTAGAGGAATAACTACTTTTACAAACCCACAAGAGGTGACCTATAAATAGATTCTTTCCATAATATTGTGAATATATGTGAACCAGAACTGTTTGAAAATCCTAAAAAACAAAACAACAAAATGTGTTGTGTGCAGCAGACAGGATTATGGTTAAGTTTCTTTTCTTCTTTTATTTGGATTTCTGCAAATATTTTATAAAGTTCCTTTGTAGACTTCAGAAAAAGAAATCATTTCTCTGGACTTAAAGGGTAGATCATGAATCACTATATAAGGAAGAAGCAGACATGTTTCTAAGTTTGTCTCATTTTGTCTTTGGCTTGCTAAAGGCCATCAGTGAGACTGAAGGCTCTGGGCCTCTGTAGTTCCAAATCCAAGTTGATAGGGCCTCAGACTCTGTAGTTTGCCCTCTGTGTGTGGTCTCTGTTTTGTTTGGTTTGGTTTGATGTGCCCAGGTGAGCAGGCTGGTTTGAGGTGTTGGTATCCATACAGCAGCAGAGGGGACAAAAGGCTCTGGGGCCACTTCCTTTCCTACACAAGCAAAAGTGTTCTTTCACAATCCATAGGATCTGGGTCTGACTTCTAGATAAAGATGGCAGACTCAACACCTGCCTCCGACTTTGATCTCTCCTGAAACCTACTAAACTATAATAAATAAAGTGAACAGGACAGGAGGTAATGAGGTTTGGAAGCTGGAAAGCAGATGAGAGCCAAATCTGGCAGTGCAGAAAGCTGAGATCTACACAGTTTACACTGCACCACCGTCAAAGAGCTCAGGACATGGCTGCAGCAGGCACTTCTGCAAGTAACCCACCATTCCATACCACAACTGCCTCTCCCCCACCCTGTCAGGAGACTGGAGAGTTAGTCTATGGAGAGAGCTCATGGGCCGTCTCAGAACTAGGAATAGTGGGTACAATTGAGAACAGCACTCTGTACGAAAACGATGGGAAAATGACATGTGTTGTGCCTACTGGCAGCTGTGGTGGGCAGCCCTCTTTTCTCATGCAGCTCCCAGAGCACAGGCAAGCAGGTCTTCACCCTCTGTGGAGGATGCTGGAAGCTTCTCCTCAGGGGTGTCAGATGGCCCAAGAGGAGAAACCTGAAGGTACTGACATCAGGGGTTTCCCAACTCATGGCCCAGGCTGGTCACCCCCTGAGCAGCTAATAGTCAACAATAGTCCCCAATCCCTGTGCAAAACATTCAGTCAGCCTTTTGCTCCCTTAGTCATCTTCTCCACTCCCTTCCCTTCTCTAATAAGCTGGGACCTGTGTGTCTTTTTGCCTTCTCCTGGGCTCCAGACCCATCCCCTTTGGCCTTCCCAGGAATGTTATCTTGGTCCTCTTCCTGTCAGATAATAGATCCTTCTAATTAGCACTGAAACCCTCTCAGGTCTCCTCCATCTCACAGAACCCCTCCTTCAGTCGCACATCATCTCCATTCCTAAAGGCCACCTCTTCTGCCCCTCACAGCCAAACTTTCTCACATTCCACTGATTTCCCAATCCACTCGAGACTGTTTTATATCTCACAACCTTTTCAAGGAAGGACATGGTCAGTCCTCTCCTTGACTTGACAACAGTATTCACTAATGTTGACCACCATCTTCTTGAAATACTCTCTCCCACTGATTTCCATGGCACCCTGTTCTGATTTCTCTCCTACTTCACTGACTTCTCAGCTTCCTTTGCTACCTCGCCCTCTCCTACTCAACCTATAAATAGTGTTCTTCAGGGTTCAATCCTAGGCTTTCTATTTTTCTCACTCTGCATTCTCTCTTTAGCTGATCCCATTCAGTTGTTCTTGAACGTGTATCTTGAGCTCAGACCGCTCCTTAAGTCCAATTTCATCTTTGGAGGCAGTGTAGATATCTCCAAATTAACTGTCCACGCTGAATTCGCCATTTCTCTCCCAAACTTGCTTCTCTTCCAAAGCCCTCCTCATTAATGGCCAACATCTGTAGATGTTGTTCGTGTTGAACACCTGGAGTCATGTTTGACATCCTCTTCTCCTGTTCAAACCTTTACTAAGTTCTGTTGATTCTACCTCCAAAATGTACCACAAATCCACCTCTTTCTCTCCATCTTCACAACCACCACCAGAGTCCAGGCCTCCATCATCTCTTGCTTCCAGACTACCTGCCCCACATTCATTCTTGCCCTCCAGTATCACTCCTCTGCTTCAGAACTTCCAGTGGTTTTCCACTGTTTTTAGGATAGAACAAAATCCTTCACTTGGCTTCCAAGGCTCAGGCTAATCCAGTCTCTCCCCCTCCTGCTTCCACTTTTGTCTTTCTAGCCACAGGGTTATTCCTTCACTTCCTGCCCCTGGGCTTTTGCACTTGTTACTCCCTTTACTCATGGTATCCTTCCTTCTCCGCCCGCCCTCCTCAGTGTTATGGACTGAATGTTTGTATCTTCCCAAAATTTATTTGTTAAAGCCCCAACCCCCTAATGTGACTGAATTTGGAGACAAGGCCTTTATGGAGGTAAGGTTAAATGAGGTAATAAGAGTGGGGCCCTAATCCAGTAGAATTCGTATCTGTATAAAAAGAAACTCCAGAGAGCTCTCCCTGCCCCAACCCCCCACCATGTGACAGAGCAAGAAGATAGCCAGCCGGAAAGGATCCTTGCCAGAAACTGACTCAGCTGACACTTTGATCCTGACTTCCCAGCTTCCAGAACTGTGAGAAATCAATTTCTGGTATTTAAGCTACCCAGTACATAAGTATTTTGTTATGGCAGCTCTAACTGGCTAATCACACTCAACTAACTTATACCATTTAAGTCTCCATTTAAACCACATTAAAAAAAATCTCTGAATCCCCATTCCCACACCATATTCCCATTTAAAGAGGACTTTTTTTAATTTAAAGAATTTATTGCAATATAATTATTTCTCCTACATTCTTTTTTTTAATTTTTATTTTAACTTGTTTTATTTTATTAAATTTACATCCAAATTAGTTAGCATATAGTACAACAATGATTTCATGAGTAGATTCCTTAGTGCCCCTTACCCATTTAGCCCATCCCCCCTCCCACAGCCCCTCCTGTAACCTTCAGTTTGTTCTCCATATTTATGAGTCTCTTCTGTTTTGTCCCCCTCCCTGTTTTTATATTATTTTTATTTCCCTTCCCTTATGTTCATCTGCTTTGTCTCTTAAAGTCCTCATATGAGTGAAGTCATATGATATTTGTCTTTCTCTGACTGACTAATTTCACTTAGCATAATACCCTCCAGTTCCATCCACATAGTTGCAAATGGCAAGATTTCATTCTTTTTGATTGCCGAGTAATACTCCATTGTATATGTATACCACATCTTCTTTAGCCATTCATCCATTGATGGACATTTGGCCTCTTTCCATATAAAGAGGACTTTTGATATTCAACCTCATAGCAGTCGGGTCCTCCTTTGTAGCATTTGTCACTATAGCATTAATTTATTGCACAAGTGTTGCCTTCTCCACTAGACTATGCTTGATAGAGGTAGAGACAGTGGTCTGTGTTGTTCAGTGATATAACCCCTGTATCTAGCACAGGGTCCAGAACATAGTAGGTGCTTAGCAAAAATCTTAATGGGTGATCTTTACAGTTATCCCTGAATTTGAGGAAATCTTGAACAACTTAAAAAAATTTTTATTTTTAACTCCAAAATCTTATAGGAGAAAGGAAACAAATCTTATATTCTATATGACTCTTTTTAATTTGCAATGCCTAACTTGTCAGAGCTCAAATATACATTTTCATGTTGCAGTAATCAGTGCTGCTTTATACTCTGCCTTTTTTACTGCAGTGGAAAGGATGCCAGGAAAATCTCCCTTCTGGGACCTGGGCATTCAGTCAAATGCTGCCTTATCACATGGCTTCTTCCCTTTGATCGCCAGACTATTCCTTAAAGTAGTTCAAGCCTGTAGGCCCTAAGTTACACACAAAATAGCGTAACGTGTAATTGTGTGGTAGTTTGAATATAGGTTCAAATACTAGATCAGAAGGAAAAGTCTATGATTGTTAGTGATGCAATCCAAGCAGGCAGTAGTTCATTTGTACATGTGTGGGCTAGCCCCTGAGTGCCCAGCCTGTCTCCCTTAGAACCACAACTACACCCAGTTAGTCCCACAGAGGAAGCAGCTCTCAGGTCTTCCCGGCCTGGGCTGTTTCTATACAATGTTTAACAGCTGCTGGTGGAATTGTTCCCTGCCATGGACTAAATATCGTGTTCCTTCAAAACTCATATATTGTCGTCTAATTCCCACTGCAGTGGTATTTGGAGGTAGGGTATTTGGAAGGTAATTAGGTTTATGAGGCCATGAAAATGCCCCTCAACCCCTGTTGGGATTAGTGCCCTTATAAGAAGAGACCAGAGCCCCTTCCTCTCTGCTCTGTGAGGACGCAGCAGGTAAATGGCTGTCTGGAAGCCAGGAAGAGAGCCCTGACCAGGAACTGAATCTGCCAGCACCTTTTTTGGACTTCCAAGTCTCCACAACTGTGAGAAATAAAAGTCTCTTGTTGAGGCTGCAGTCTGTGGTAGTCTGTGGTAGTTTGTTCTAGCAGACCAAGGTGACTAAGGCCTCCTCCAATATCGTCTCCCTGTAAGTCTGCACTATATTCTGCATCAAGGGACTGTCCACTTCCTCCCAGGGAAGGTTGCTTTTGAATTTACTGTTGTTTAACTCCTGTCTGATGACACTCTGCTGTCTGTAGAAGAGCTCGCTCAGAGGAAAATAGCCTGCTCTTAGTGTCACTCTCCAAACCAGAAAATTAGTCTTTAACTAGAGAAATGTCATTATCGTGACTTCACATGCACAGATACAGACAGAGGTCACACTTTCCACCATTTTTCATGCCCAGTTATTACACGGATATACTGAGTCCTTCCCTATTGTTGAGCCCTCTAGTTGTTTCCAACTTTTTCACTACTACAAATAGCAATGATCAAAACATTTTTGTACTGCTTGCTTTTTTTCTAACTTTTAGATTTTTCCTCACAGTTTCCTGGTTAAAGCGTAGGAGTTATTTTATAGCTCTTACATAAATCCTATTCCTTCATAAAAGCCACAATATATGTAGGGTACCAGCAATGTGCAAATGAGCCTCCTCGCTCACATGCCAGCCCATACTAGGTCTTGCCATTTCTCCTTTTAACTAATTTTATAGATACATTTTAACTAGTTTCATAGATACATAATGAGCCCTTAGATTTATTTTACTATTCATTTCTTTCTGTGAGAGTTCTATATGTGTGGTGAACAAAATGCTAACACTCTGAAAATCAGTTATCATTTGCCAACAATCAGAAATCTCTGCTTGATGACCCATAGTTTCAGCTCTGCCATAGCACTTTCCTCATTCACAAATCCACAAGGTATTGTTAATATCAGTGATACTTCAGGGGACTTAATGGGGACAAACGGTGGAAGAAAAAGCAAACAAATGAACAAATAAGCAAGGAAGCATTTCCTCTTGCAACATGGGCCTCCTCAAAGTCACTGTGTTCGTGGAAGGCCATCTAGTGGACCCACAAGGGAAAAATGCACAGTGGTGTGGAAAGGAGGCCATTTTCCCAGGCACACACAAACGGGTTGGGCAGGGCTTTCAGGACGAATTCTGGCTCAGAGTCCTGCTTCCTCACAGAAGGAAGAGCTGTAGATTTCCCCAACTCCCATCAGCTACTATATACCATTATTTCACATTTCTTGGGGAGATGATGGACTGGCTGGCCTCTTCCTGATAGGGGTGTGTGGAAACCAGAAGGGAATAAAAAACAGTTGTTATATCTACTAAACTATACAAAGTTGGGGACTCAGTTAAAGAAGTGAATTTCTAGTGTGCACACGCATGCAAACCATGTGTGCACTTTATGATTCCCATAAAGCAAGGTGCCAACATTAGAGATGTCTATTCGTTCACCAAATATTAGTTGAGTTCCCAGTATATGAACAATGCCATCCTCATTCTACAGATGGCTCTAGTTGAGACTGGGACGGAGAGTCTAAAGGAAGGGAAAAGACTTAGCTGTGAAAATTAGTTAAGGCAGAAGACAATGAGACTTAAAGAGCATGAGGTCACTCTGCAATAGAAGAATCAGAGAACCTTCCATGGAGGCGGTGGAACTCTTTTTCTCAGGTTTGTTTTTTATTTCACCTAAATAAAATAATACATGCTTCTAAAAATTGAAAACAAAACAAAACCAAAAGTGAACCATCTTCTCATTACCCACATGCTCCTATTCTTGACAGGGAACTGCTGTTTATTAGAGTTTGTTTTGTATAATTCTGGGAGATAGATTTTAACCCAGGACTTAAAGGATGAAAAGGTCCAGTGGAAGGGAACAGGATAGGAATAAATATGGTAGAGGATGATCTAGTACATGAAGGGTTAACTGGAAATGGGCACCTAACCCTGTTGTCATTGTGATATTTTAATTTTCTGATGGTCTCAGGTCCCCTGAGTTTCTGGTAGTACTCATAATTTATAAAAAAAAAAAAAAAAGAAAGAAAAGAAAAGAAAAAAAGGAACTAGTTAATTAATTCCAGATACCTGGCTTCTTTCAAACTCCCCAGATTTTTTTTTTCTTCTTTGGTTTGACCACGAAGTGAACCCGAGAGTATGAATCATAAGCCTTCACTTCATGAATGTTCTATTCCAAGACCTTTGACTTTTCAGAACTTTTTATATTGCATTCAAATCCTCAGGCAACATAATATTTCCCTGCTCTTGCTGGCCCTTGAAAATTTGCATTGTTGTCTAAGATTGGGGGACATTTGCTACATAGCAGCAGATACTTAACTCCCAATGCAGTAACTAGCAATCTCGTTCTTTGTAGACCTCCCAGACTAGTTTATGTGATTTTCTTCTGGATAAACTGCACTTAGCTCTGAGAGTACTTAACAATCTATGTTGTAAATTGCTATTAATTATTTGGCTCTATACAGACCATAATACTCATGAAGCCTGTCTACTCACTGTGGTAGGCTCCGTGCCTACGATCTCAAATATTTGCAGAATGACCAATGTTCCACAAGAAATTCTCTGTTCTAGGAGTGGCCCCAGAGTAAATGCATTAGCTGCTAGACACGTGTGATAAAATGATAACTCACCAACAGCTAAGCACTGCTTCCCACACAGGAAGCTGAGTTATGCCTCCTTTGTGGATATCCCAAGTCACTCATTTTTGAGGAGAGTTAGAACTTTCCGGGATCAAACTGCAAATTGCATGACACACATTCTTCCTGACCCTTTTCCTGCCACTACTTCCCCAGTCAGCACTGACTGACAGTCAGCATTTGCCACAAAATCATCATTAGCATATCTCTTGGATGGTGTCACTGCATGGCCTGTGCTCACCTTCTCTACCCCTGGGACCTTCAGAGAGAGGTGGCCTGCTGCACAATGTGTCAAGCCCAACCACAGACAAGGGTTCCAGCTTCAGTGTCTACCCAGACCCCCTTGCCACTTGACCTCTTGACCCATGTTTCCTGTTTCTCTTTTCCATATCTCTTTAGGCCCTTGATGTGCTCCTCAGCCTCCCCATACCTGCCTCAGATCCTCTGTGTTAGTCAGGAGAGGCGAGGCGCTTGTTATAGTAACTATCACTCTAAAAATCTTAGTGACTTAATAACAATAAGAGTTTATTTTCTGCTCATGCTATTTGTCTGCTATGGGTTGGTGGAATATTTCTGCTCACTATAATCATTTAGGGACCCAGGTTGATAGAGGTTCCTTCTCCACACAAAATTCCATGTGAAAAAGGCAACATGGTGAATTACAAGCTCCCAAAGCTTCTGCTCATATTTCATTGGCCAAAGCAAGTCACATGGCCATGCCTAATTTCAGTAGGTACAGAGAAGTACAATCCTACCACGCACCAGCAGGAGACAACTGGAGTATCTGCACATGACTTTAGTGACTACCAGACTCTCCTTTTATTGACAATGTGATTGGACCTGTTTGACAGCCATGCTGACCTTGGCCGTCCTGCCTATTCCACAGCTCTGCTTGCTCCTTCCGTTTTAATCCACCACAGTCGCAGGGGGAAATTTCTGGCTGAGGAAACTGGACCACTACTTCCTGCCAGAGGAAGGAATTGATCATCATTCATGTGAGATCAGAGTCTCAGTATTAAACAAAATTCCCAGAGAGTTTCCAAACACCTTCTTAACCAGTAGCTTGCATTCAGCCAGCCAAGTAAGCTCCACAAACATTTCTTGAACTCATACTATGTGCCAAGGACCCTGGGAGGTGCTGGGGTTACACCCATCTACCACACGCAGTCACTACTATGAAAGAACAAACACACAGGCTAACAGGTTAAAAAATATCCAAAACAAGCCTTGCCTCCTTTACTATCCCAGAGTTTCAGAAGTAGTGATGGGGCCAGAAGAAGGATAGCTGATTCAACTCAGCATCAGGTGGGTCAGCCATGCTCAGGCACAAAACTGCCAATAGTGGAGGGGGGTTGGCCCACTCTCTTTGCTTCCACAGAGAAGTCATGTCACGAAATCATGGGACTGCCCACCCTGAGGCAGGACTCATAGGAAAAAAAGAAAAAAAAAAACAACAACAGCATGTTAAGGCTTTTCTACAAGTTGCCAGTTCATGACATGGCAAGTGGACTTGGCCTGGGTTCGAGTCTCAGCTTCTATATTCACAAGTGAGCCAACTCTCCGGGGCTGCTTCCTATCCGTAAAATGAAGATTTTGTGAAGATTACATGAGATAATATATACACAGCACTTACCAGTCTCCCGAATGTGGGAGAGAGCCCGAAATGGTATTCTCTGCTAATGTTATCTGAAGCTTGCCCAAGCACCTGCAGTGGGTACACAGTGTATTTGATCAGTTTTTAATCACTCTCCTTCTTTTGCAACAAACTGTGTTTCAGTAATAATCAGGAAATGGAATAAGTCATAATAATGGCCATTAAAAAATGCAGTAAAATTTTCTTTTGATTAAGCTTTCTATATATAATCATGACAGTAAAACATAAATATCCAGCACAAAAAAGGAAGTACATTTTTGGTACAACAAAGGAAGGAAACAATGGATTAGTGTTTTTTAATTACAATAACTTTTTTTAATATAGAGGAGAAAAATGTATACTTAAAAATTGGTTCATCATGGTAATGGATGATAGTACAATTCCATAACAACTGATAAATGTAAGGTAAAAAAATAAATTTGAATTTTATATACATTTTCAAATATTACTCAAATTTAATCATGCATTTTGTGTATGGTAAATTTGCACATAACAAAAATATTATGTTTTGCAGTTGGCATAGTTTCAAAGTTTTAAATTTTAAAAATGAAAACTCCAAGTCATCATATAGAAAGTGAGACTAGAAATAACTCACATTCTGTTTCTTCATCTTTGCAATCATTCTGCTATCATTGTTTATTTCAAATCTACTGTTTAAATGCGGGAATATGTAGTTCTACAGAGGATTAGACATGAACTTGAAGTGAACTCACTCAAAGGGAACACAGGCCGGTTTGCTCTCAAAAGGAATGGGTGTAGCTAAGCCCAGGCTAATCCACGGCCAATTGTATAATTGGAAGTTCTCTGAAATAATGTTTCCATGGTACATAAAGTTTAGTAAGGACTGCAGTGGGCAGCATTCTAAGATGGCCCCCAAATTGCAACGCCTGGGGACCAGGCATTTTCTCCTGTTATTCAGTTAAACACGAATGTAGGCCCTGCATTGAGGGACTTTACAGAGGTAGTTAAGGTCTCACCTCAGTTGATCTTTTAGGGAGATTATCCAGGTGGCTTGGCCTAATCACATGAGCCCTTTAAATCTGGTTGTGGAAGTCAGAGACATAAGGAATCTGAGATGTGAAACAGGAGAAATTTTGGATGCATTGTTGTGGGCTTGAGGATGGAGGGGGCCACATGGCAAGGAATGTGAGTGGCCTTAGGAGCCAAAGCCTCAGACTGGCTGACAGCTTGACTTCCATTCCAGGACCTGGAACAGAATAGCAGCTCAGCCACACTGTGCCACTCCTACACAGCTGTGAACTCATAAGTGGGGACTGGGTTTTTTGTTTGTTTTTTAGCTTTATTGAGATATAATTGACCAGTAAAATTGTATATATTTACGATGTTGAAACAACTTAATTTTTTGTTTTGTTTTGTTTTGTTTTGTTTTGTTTTGTTTTGTTTTGTTTTTTAGAGCAGGGGATAGGGGCAGAGGGAAGGAGAGAGAGAGGATCTTAAGCAGACTCCATGTTCAGTGCGCAGCCCAGTTCAGGGCTTGATCCCATTACCTTGGGATCATGACCTGAACTGAAACCCAGAGTCAGATGCTTAATTGATTGAGCCATCCAGGAGCCCCTTGATGTTTTGATACTTGTATACACTGTCATATGATCACCACAAGCTAATTAACACATCCATTACCTCACATAGTTACTTTTTTGTGTGTGATGAGAACACTTAAGATGTACCCACTTGGCCAAATTCAAATCTGCAATACAATATTTTTAACTGTAGTTACAGTGCTGTGACATTAGATCTCCAGAACTTACTCATTCTGAGTAACTGAAACTCTGTACCCTTTGACCAACATCTCCCCATTTCTTCCATCCTCCAACCCCTGGCAACCACCATTCTACTCTGTGCTTCTGAGTTTGACTAGTTTAGATTCTATGTTTATGTGAGTTCATGCACTATTTGTCTTTTTGTGTATGGCTTCTTTCACTTAGCATAATGTCCATGCTGTTGATAATGCCCATGGATCATCCATTTTGTCATAGATGGCAAGATTTCCTTCTTTTCAATGGCTGAATAATATTCTGGAGTGTGTGTGTGTGTGTGTGTGTGTGTGTGTGTGTGTGTGTGTCTGTCTGTCCATCTCACATTTTCTCTATCCATTCATCCATCAAAAATTCTTAGGTTGTTCCCTATCTTGGCTATTGTGAATAGTGCTTCAGTGAACACAGGAGTGCAAATGTGTCTTCCGGATATTGATTTCATTTCCTTTGTACATATGCCGAGAAGTGAATGCTGTTTTAAACCAGTAAGTTTGTGGCAATTTCTTATGCAGCTATAGAAAAACTAACATAATGGATTAGTAATACACATATTCTAACGTTTACATAAGTATTATTAAAAATCTATAGTAACTGCACCAATTATTTAGAACTTAAGGGGTGCCTGGGTGGCTCAGTTGGTTAGGTGTCCGGCTTTGGCTCAGGTCATGATCTCACAGTTTGTGAGTTCGAGCCCCACATCAGGCTCTGTGGTGACAGTTCAGAGTCTGGAGCCTGCTTCAGATTCTGTGTCTCTCTCTCTCTCTGCCCCTCCCCCACTCACACTGTGTCTCTCACTCTCTCTCTCAAAAATAAATAAACATTAAAAAAAATTTAAAAATAAGAACTTAAACCAAAAAATATTTTTCGAGTGAGGACTTCTTTATCAATGACTTTAGAAATGCTAGAGCACAGTGATTCTATAAAGCAGACTGACTTTTCGTTGGTTTTATTATTATTTTAGAATTCTTTACCGATGGTGCTTCCCCTTACAGTCTGCATCTGAGGTAGCTGCTCTGCTTTTGGTAAGCCACTGAGGACTTGGAACCCCAAAAGAGGAAGAACCTTCTAGATCAAGCAGCTTTGTAGCAGTAGAACAGTAATCCAACCTCAGGCCCCTTGACTCCCAGTCCTGCCCCTTATTAAATTCTGGCTGCAGGTGTGCTGGGCAGAGTTCTGCCAAGTCTACTGTAAGTTTTCTGGTAAAATTCTTAGTAAGGTAACCAGTTAAGATTCATCAATAATCACTAGCAGAAGAATGCAAAGTGTTGTCCAAGATGAATACCTCATTGATTTAATATTTATTTAATTGATTTATTAAATTGATTTAATACTTATACCAAACAGGGCTGCTTAGGTTGCCATCTGTCTTAGTCTGCTCAGGCAAGTTTCCATGGGTGCAAGTGGGGAGGGGATTTCTTGTCACCCAATGAGTCCCAAGATTATACTTGTGGGAGATGGAATGGGGAATGAAGAGAGGACACCAGAGGGATGTAGAAAAGGAACACCAGGGTTCTGCCTCAGTGACCTCACAAGTTTGCCAAGAGCATGTCCCAATTGTTTAAGATTAAAAGAGCAAGTCAAGGACACTATGCCCAAGAGGAAGTACGATGGGCAGATTAGGCAGGGTGGGGATTGAGTTAAATGAACTTCACAAGTACTACATGTTCCAGTGTTCCTATCAATCTTGACTTCCTCACCATAGAAAAACATCTAATACCGGTGGGTTTGGCTATAAATTAGGGGCACCATGTAGATGATCTCCTGAGTGCTGACTGGCTCCAAGACAAGTGAAGTGGACAAAAGAAGCTTGTAAATTGTGCAACACCAACTTCTCTTCTACCTCCGTCTTCTATCAACTCTGTCCTTCTGGACATCTGAGGCTTGCATATCCTCCAGACAGTCCTCTTGAGTGAGATCCATTTTGAGGTGATCCAGTGGGTCCAGATCCAGCCCAGACCTGGGAAGTCTCACCCCTAGCCTCTTGTCAGGTGGTAGTCAGATATCAGCACACTGTGTCCCTCAAAACCTAGACACATAGTGGTCCCCCTGAAGCCTCTCTATTCCTTTGCTTTCTCATCATCCTGAACATTCAACTGTGTATTACGTTCATTGCCCCTTAAGGTCTCCACTGATCTGACACCTTCTTAAGACTTTCCAACCAGCTCAGTGAAGATGCCTTCAATTAATTAGTACCTTAGCCTCCTTCCCCACTCAGTATCCCTCTATTTTTAGCCTTATCCTCTTGGATTTCCTTCCCCAGCTGTTGCCTGTGTGAGTATGCCAATACCTTGATTGGCTGTCCTCTCTGTTGCCCAACCCCCACACCCCCACATGCCTACCTTTGGCATGATGCTGAACTGCCTTCCCTTGCATATCATCCTTCTGTTAAAAGTTCCTTCTCCCTCTAGCTAACAACCCTCTACCAGCACAGTGCTTATGTTTAAGACTGCTTCTGGGACACAGGCATGTGTAGACAGAAAAGCATTATTACTTCATTCCTTCTGCAGCTTTGGTGAAAACTCAGTGATAGATATTTATGGAGGAGATATTTACCATGGCTCTGTGTCTGTCAGGACACCTTGGAAGGATATTTTCACAGCTGATCCACATGGCAAAGTCACTGTGGCCATTAGGAACCTTCAAATGGTCCTTCAGATGGGTGGTGACAAGAACAACCCTAGGAAATATACATAAATTTATGGTCCCTGGTAAATAATGGGCTCTCCTCATGTATATCAACTTTCTTCTAACTCAGAATGAGTCCCCTGCATATTCGGGCCACATCTCCCAAATTTTGAAATGACTGAGGCAGCTTCATGTAAATTTCTCTGCTTTGAGTCTTAGACTGAAATGAATCAATTCTGAATGTCCTGGTAGCTCCTTTAGTATGGTTTCCAAGTTGGATATGCCAAGTAGGTGTTCACTATGATCCTCATAAACAGGGATTCCACACTGGGCTTGTGGATCTTCAGGATACCCACAGGGAATGGGGACAGAGGATTCAATACCTCCATCCCAATGACATAAGGTCCCCATGGTTTAAAAAAAGTTAGAAAATTACTGTGATGATTAATTTTTCATGTCAACTTGGTTGGGCCACAGAGTGCCTAGATATTTGGTAAAACATTATTCTGGATGTATCTATGAGGGTGTTTCTGGATGAGATTAACATGTGCATGCATAGACGGAGTGAAGCCAATCACCCTTCCCAGTGTGGGTGGGTCTCATCTGATCCATTAGAGGCCTGAATAAAACAGAAAAGTCTGAGAAGAGGGATTCATCCTCTCTGCCTAATTGTCTTTTGAGCCAAGACATCCATCTTTTACTGCCTTTGGATTTAGAATCAGAATGAGATTAGAGCTTATACCATCTTGATTCTCAGGCCTTCAGACTCAGAATGGAACTATACCATCAGCTCTCCTGAGTCTTCAGCCTGCTGACTACAGATACAATATGTGTATATATGTTATATGATGTATGTATAGACCTATTATTTATAGGACTATAACACATACATATATATACATAAATATCTGTATATATACATTATATGTATTCTTATTGGTTCTATTTCTCTAGAGAACTCAGACATACAATTAACCAGATGATATCCATTAATACTTCCAGTTTACAAATTGTTTGCAGGATATTATATCAATTTCCAGTCTCTATTGAGATTATAATGATCATGGATCAATGAGTTAAGGACTGTTAAAATAAATTCTGAGGGATTTGTCAACTCACTGGATCAAGAGAATTTTGCTTTATTGGATATAAGACCTCTACAGAAAATCTCTTGGGCTTTTGATAATAGAGGGATTTTAATTTTGATAGTATTTCTAGTCATGAAATTTGGCTTTCTTCCCATGAAACAAATAAAAATTTACCCTGGGTCATTAGAAAGGATGAATGATTTCACTGCCTTGTGTTGCATTCAAGACCAGACAGCCACAACAACTTAGAGCTGCCTCATTCCCAGCTGGAATTTCTCTTTTTTTGAATATTTCTGTGTGAAGAAAGTTGGAATAAGGATTAAGATTCCGGGTTTCAGAGAACAGGCAGTATGTAATGTCAAGGAGAAAACAGGATGATAAAATATTCAGGTTAGGAAATGATATTCTACTCAATTTGGAAAACAAAATTCAAAAGTACTTAAATCTTTAGAGTGTTTTTAGAGTAGTTTAGCTGACCAGCAATTTTACTTTTTTTTTAAAGTTCCTATGATTGCGCCCAAAGAATTAAGAGCCCACATGGCCCAGGTTTTACATAGATCATGCCAAAATCATGAAACGAGATCCAGTTTTATAATGTATACCAGCAGTTCTCAAACTTTTTGGTCTCACTCGTCAAAATTATCAAGGAACCCAAGGGGTTTTTGTATATGTGCATTCTAACTATTGGTATTTACCCTGCTACAATTATAACTGAAAATTTAAAAATATATATTTATCCAGTCATTTTGATGACAATGATACATCCATTAAGATAAATAATATGTTTTTATGAAAAAGAGGCTATATTTTGAAAACTTTAATGGAAAGTGTAGAATTGTTTTACATTTTCGCAAATCTCTTTAGTGTCTGGCTTAATAGAAGACAACTAAATTCTCATAGCTGCTTCTGTATTTAGCCACTTGCAATACCACACGTCCTGTAGCTTCCAGTGAACTTCACTGTGCACATAAGGGAATGAGAGTGGAAGGGCCAATAGCAGCTTAATATTCTTGTGAAAATACTTTTAAATGTGCAGTTGCCTTGAAAGTGACTACAGATCACTCAGCAATCCCCAGAACACAATTTGAGAACCACTGACCTGCATAACACCTCCTAAAATATCCTCTCCTCTCCTCTCCAATTCTCTCACATGCTAAAACTGCTCAGGACTTCCCACCATACGACCATGCAACATCCTCAACAGCCAGCTCTGCAATTTGTTCCTGTGTTCCTCTGCCCTCCACAGCCTCTAGACTACATAGATTTCCATTTACTTAGCTTTTGTCACGGGTTTCTGGTGCCTCTGCCACTGCTCAGATTGTCCCCCACAAAGGGGAGCCCAGAGCACGCCTGAGTCCATCTCCATTTCCACCCACCTCTCCAGTCCTACCATCTGTGCCTTTCCTCCCATTCTGTGTCACGAAGTCTAGAAGCTGGGTGGGAAAAAAAAGCAGGTCTTTCAACACTCTGAAGTCAAACCCCTTACACATTAAGCAGTCACTCCCCATGTGCCCTCCCCCTTGCTCCTATAACCACTAATTGACATTCTGCTCCCTAGAGAGTCATCTCTTCTGGATATATCATATAAAAGGAACCACACAATATGTGGCTTTTTGTGTCCGGCCTCTCTCACTTAGTGTAATGTTTTTGAGGATCATTTGCATTGTAGCTTGTGTCAGAACTTTGTTCCTCCTAAACACTGAGTATTATTTCATTACAAGGATAGACCACATTATTAATTCTTTATAAACTCATCCTTGGCCCTGACTGTCTACATGCCCACCTTCCTATCTTCCTGTCTTTATTCTCCTCAAGTGGAGGAATTTCACTGCCCTGTTCCCAGCACCTGAGGGAATACCAAGGAGATAGTGGGTACTCTTAAATATCTGTAGCCTGACTGGCCGGCTGACTTTTTTTCATCCCTTCACACCTTTGCTATTGGGCTTCCTTCCAATGTTTGTTCAGCAGAAAGTAATTACCACCATCCAATCTCAGGTGCAGGCTTGGGCTGGCTCCCTTCAGGCTCTTCTCCCAATGAGCTAACAGTGCAGGATGGGGTCACCTTCATTTTCAAAGCTCAGCTTCCATCCTTTGGGCTTACAGGTATTTGGAGTCCCAATGGAAGGGCCAGAAATAGGAGAGCTGTCCACGTGGGGAACACTGCACTGCAGCCAACTAAGCCTCAAGGGCACTGAGCAGACAGACTCCTGCCCTGTGGTCGGCAGGGTGGGACAGGAGGGGATGCAGAACATGGACTGCTGTGAGCCAACATCCTGGCCACCCTTGGGTCTTGGCAGTGTCTCCATACTTCTTTGGAGCTCCCTTACATTCTTCCTCCATCTGCCAGGCTCTGTGCCTCTTAATGCCTCTGAGATCTGGAGCATCTTTTCTAGTTGTGAGGTGGTGAAAACCTATTCTTGTTCATGCTACTTAACCCAAATATTTGGTCTGTGCCCAAACCCCTGTGCTGCCTGCTGGCCCATCATGTCCATCCCCGAGGAAAGGAACAGAGAAAAGCCTCCATTTGGAGGGGGTTTTGTGCCGTATCTCAAAAACAGTAAATTGCTTCAAAGGTCTTTTATGGGTACTATTCGGGAATAAAATGGTGACTGGGATTAAGTCCCTGCCATCAGGAATTACTTGCGCTGGGCTGTGTATCTCTCATGATTACCTGTCTATCCAGTTTCAGGTGAGGTCAATTTACCATCCACCTGACCAGGAGCTGACTGTTTGACTCTGATAATTGAATTAGACACGTTTTCTTCAGAGGTGACAGACAGCTTAGCCTCCCAGCTCCAGCAGCTTCTTTTCAAACCTCTCTCCAGGAACATTATTTCAGGATCTGTAGCACAGGAGGGTTTAAAGTGCACTTCATAAAATAATGTGAAAGCTTCTTCTGTAAATAGACTAAAAAGAAGAATTCTCTTTTTAAAAAAGCAACAGACATCCTCATTTCGCCACGCACAGATGCATGAGAATGGCTTTCAGAAATATTTTCCCCAAAGGTTACAAAATGCCTTGCATCATAGGTGGCTCTTTGGTTTAGTAATAAAAAGTGATCACAGTGGCCTATTAATTTACAGAAACTAATTCAAGCCTCGGGATACAGTCTAGAATTTTGTAGGCCGCTACTAACAGCTGCAAAAAACCCCATGGATCCAAGGCCAGAGAAGAAGAATCATAAAAATTATAGCAATGGAATATGCAAGGATTAAGGAGCAGCAACGCTGAAACAGCAGTCAGACTGATTTCCGCCAGAGACAATACATCACATAGGTGACTAGCCTTCCTGGATATATTTCCAACGCAGGAAACCATGTGAGCATCTGTTATGTGCCAGGGATGTATACGGACTATAAATACAAAGCAGCTGTGATAAACTCAATCTCAGAAAAAGCACCTTGCTTTTAGAAGTACAGCAGAAGAGCAAGTAATTTTCACCAGGGGTTGAGAAAGCTCATTAGAACAAATGTCACCTGTCCATCATTTGGGTCTAAGGCAGAGAGAGAAGAGAAGAACCCCAGATAACTCAAAGCTTTCTAGCTTGGCTATCAGGACAGGTGAGAGTAGACTAACCAAGACCTCAGGGGTAGACTTAGAAGGCTTGAGGTCTGCATTTGAACCTGACACTGGGGGTGCCTGCAGAATTTTCATGTAGCTGTTGGGGAATATGGTAACAACAGTAACAATATATTTCATCCTTTCAGTTCCGTTTATTTCCTTTTTTTTTAAACACTACAAACACACTCCATTTCACACTCTTTTAAATGCCAATGGCTAATCTTTTATCGCTAGCGTTCTTAAATTATTCTTGGCTATAGACTTGGATTTGTATGAACTCAGAGCTCTCCTTTGTTTTCTCATCCCATGCTGGGGGAACCCAGATAATTTCGGGTCACAGCTGCAGATCTGTGGTTGTAAGTGATCTCCTGGAAAATAGCCGTAAAGTTGCTGAAATTATCCTTTTAAAATTTTTATTTCATTTCATGACATAAAATACTTTAGCTTTGTTCTTGTGGCTGGATCTCCATTTCTGGCATTTCCCCAACCATGCTGTATTATCAAAGAGCTTCATGCATTTTTAAACAAAATTATCCTACTTTCCAGAGCCTTTCATTTCTTTTTCCAGGGACTTCAACTTTTTAAAGATCAATTACACTTGCAAAAAAACCCAGAATGTAACTAACTGTTGCTCCCATTAGCTATTGCATTGTGTGTAGACTTTTTACTTCTCTCTTTAAATACATTCCCAGAAATTATTCAAACTTTTGTTTTTCTGGTAAGGTCATTTTTTTTTTCTCAGCATGCCATTGTTTATATTATGTAGTTGAATTTTCCTTGCATACCTAAATTTGTTGCTGTTTAAAAATACCTAGCCTCCACACCATACACAATATATAGCATCAGTTCCTGCCTTCTAAGAACTTATTGTTTTAAATATCAGTTGCAAATTACATATATTACTTTATCTTGAACCTAGAATCAGAAATTATACTTTAAAAGATTGACTACAAAACATGCAGACTTGTACATGGCAAAAATTCACCCAAACAATAAATAAACTAGTTAATTAATAAAACAAAAAAAGGAGGGGGAAATATTTACAAAATATCCTACTTAAATGGTTAACATACAAATTGTAATACAAATTACAGCTTAAAATTTTTTTTAATGTTTATTTTTGAGAGAGACAGAGAGTGAATGGGGGAGGGGCAGAGCGAGAGGGAGACACAGAATCTGAAGCAGGCTCTAGGCGGGGCTCAAACTCAAACCACAAGATCATAACCTGAGCTGAAGTCGGAATCTCAACCAACTGAGCCACCCAGGCGCCCCTCAAATAACTGAAGCATTATTGCTTCTCTTTATGGTATATAAATGCTTCTCTCTATGGTATATATAAATGGTATATGGTATATAAATGAGCAATACTCTATTTTTGGAAAACCTTGCTCACATACTCTATTTTTCTTGTCAATAGTAATAGCTTTCTTATTGTTATAAGAAGGAATATATTTTATTATTATTATAAAGACAATATATTATTATTATTATTATTATTATTATTATAGCAATATATTTTTGTTATCAAACAGGACATTTTATCCAGTTCCCTCATTTTATTTATTTATTTATTTATTTATTTATTTATTTATTTATTTATTTATTTTAAGTAAGTTCCACAACCAGTGCAGAGCCCAGTGTGGAGCCCAATGTGGGGCTTGAACTCATGACTCTGAGATCGAGCCCTGAGCTGAGATCCAGGGTTTAAGGCTTAACTGACTAAGCCACCCAGGTATCCCTCAATCCCCTCATTTTAAACAACAGAGTAATGCATAAAATTCTAGAGTCCTCTATACAAATGGGTGATTCTTAATATATTTTCCTTGACATGGAATTGTTGAGGTAAACAACAGGCATGTTTGCATTTTTAATAAATGCTTTCAAATTGCTCCATAGAAAAGTTGCTCCTATTTTTCCTGCCATACCCAGTGTTTGAGAAAGCCTGCCCATTTCTTCATATCCTCAACATTAGGTGTTTGTGGTTTGTTTTTTAAGCCAATGGAAAAAGAAAAACCTGTTGCTAATCTAATCCATGATTTTTTTTTTCTCATTTCCATTTTAAATTTTATTTCTTTGATTATTAGGAGACTTGTGCTTCATGTTACATGGCTTTTGAATTTCTATTGTGAATCGATCAGGGAGGCGCCTGAGTGACTCAGTTATTTGATGTTGGTTGGGGAACCCGGATGTGACTGGGTGCTGGGAGTGTCTGTCAAACGTTAAGGTAACACAGGGGTCAATTTAAACCAGCATAGTACTGATAGCTAAGAAAGTGTTACAGAGTCGAGGTTCAGTTGGCTCTATTGTCATTTATGCCAGAATCATTTCTAATAGACACATTAATTGTTCACGTTAATATAGCTCTTATAAATTTAAGCAGATATGGAAAAAAGTAATGTTAGTTGCTCAAATCCATTTTTTCCACAGTACAATGTTTAATTTGAAACTGTGAATAAAATAATGAATGAATACTTACTAATCTTCTGAATTTTATCATGACTTTTAAATTTATATATAAATTGAAATAGGCAAGGCACCTGGGTGGCTCAGCTGGTTAAGTGTCCAAGACTCTTGATTTTGGCTCAGGTCATGATCTCACAGTTTGTGGGATTGAGCCCCGCATTGGGCTGTGCGCTGACAGCACAGAGCCTGCTTAGAATTCTCTCTCTCCCTCTTTCTCTGTCCCTCCCCTGTTCATGCTTTCTCTCTCTCTCTCTCTCAATAAATAAATAAACATTAAAAAATTTTTTTAAAAAGGAAAGAGGCAATAAAATAATTTCAATGTTACTGAATGGATTTTTACAAATAACCTAATCTTGAAAAAATTCTATTTCATGAATTTCAAGACTCACCATTTCTCCCATATACACTGTATATCATTTAATTCCCTAACCTCTTGTATTTTCACTTATCTGTTTTTACGTTTTGTTATATTTGTTACACACGTTAAAAAAAACAAACAAACTATGCAAAGTTGGGATTACAATAAAAGGGTAACTGCATTTCCTTTCACTGTCATTTAGGGACATTGTTGAACAGGCCCACTCAAGGATTATTTGATTCTCTGGGGAATGTACCTTTGCTTGAGTTACTAATTACTACTGATTTGGCCTAGATTCGTAATTGTAGGTTTTTGCCTAGTAGGTTTGCAAAGATCTGTCTGATAAACAAATTTACACCCAAAATTATCATTTTCTTGCCTGTTAGGACATTAACTAGTTTTGTCTCTAACACAAAGTGTTATAGGGTGAGCTGTGTCCCCCCAAATTCATATGTTGATGTCCTAACCCCCAATTCCATACAATGTATTTGAAGACAAGATTTTTGAAGAGGAAATTAAACTAAAACGAGGCCATGAGGATGGGCCCTAATCCAATCTGACTGGTGTCCTTGTAACAAGAGATCAAGAGATCAAGAGATCAGGACACAGACACACACAGAGGGAAGGTCCAGTGAAGACACAAAGAGGAGATGGCTGGCCACAAGCCAACCAGAGGGGCCTTGGGAAAAACCAACCTGCCAGCACCTTGGTCCCTGACTTTTAGCCTCGGAATCATGGGAAAATAAATTTCTGTTGTTTAAGCCCCTGGTCTGTGGTACTTTGTTATGTTAGCCTCAGTAAATAAATACACTTAGCAAAGCCATTTCAGCATGCCTTTCCTGACTAAATAAATTCTTAAATTCTACTTTGAAACAGCTTTAATGTCGTACTGAATCTCTCACTAATGTGTTAAATAAACTTTCTATATTTGTATGAAAGTCATGTTTTTAACATTTTGAACATTTTACTTTGACATAAGTTTTGTAAAAAGCCCATAAAATTATCTCCCCGTTTTCCTATTTGACATTTATTCCATCTGAGTACACATTTCCAAATGTTCTATTGTTAATTCTTTTGATATCTGACAACATATTGATCAACCAGTATGGTATGAATCAATATTCTCATCAGCTTTTACTCCTTGTTTGGTTTTGTTTTTAGTATCCCTTAGGGACTTCAGTTGGAGTGCCCTATGGCCAGCCTTCTTCCAGTTCATTCAAATAATTCTCCTTCCTTCTTTGTGTTACCTTAGGTCAGAGGGAGCTGAGAGATTGCTTATGAAGGGCCCAAGCCCTGAAAGCCTTTTTAGATTAAAATGAGCATGCAACAGGGGAAACTGAGGCTTTTCTTGGCTTAAGAAAGCTGTTGGGAAGAAGTCACGCTGACCCATCACTGATGCTGTTCCCCAGGGAAGGTGACATTGGATATTTTGTATCACATTATTCAGTGATGTCAGCAGACATAAAATCTAATAGAACTCTTTTCCAGTTCATCTGGGACTTTATCTTTAATCTCAGCCATCAGAATGTGACACTTTATTCACAGCAACTCATCCCTTATTGATTTTACTGGAACAGCTATCCCATATCACCAGGGTGAATTAAATTGCTTCCATTTACCAAAGATAGAGAATAGCCCTGCCCTTTACAAAGAGATGGGTGATAGTCATTTTTATTTAGAAAAATATTAAGTAATTTTCAGTTAGAGAAGCACATATTAGCTTATTCGAAGCATTCAGAGCCAAGGAGGAAGCTCTTAGCCCACTGTGGAGAATGGTATAGTGTTTGGAATAATTATTAAATAATTATTTAATTAAGTAATTAATTTAAAATTAATAAATAAATAATAAGGTGGTACCGATACATGCTACAATATGGATAATCCTTAAAAATATTGTATAAATGGGGGTGCCTGGGTGGCTCAGTCAGTTAAGTGTCTGACTCTTGATTTCAGCTCAGGTCATGATCTCACAGTTTGTGAGACTGAGCCCTGTGTCGGGCTCGGTACTGAGCAAGGAGCCTGCTTAAGATTCTCTCTCTCCCTCTCTCTCCCTGTCCCTCCCCTGCTTGCTCTCTCTCTCTCGACAAACAAATAAACTAAAAAAAATATTATACTCAGTGAAAGAAGTCAGACACAAAAGACCATATATTGTATGATTCCACATTCCATATGGAATGTCCAGATTGGGCAAATCCATAGAGACAGGCAGTAAGTTAGTGGTTGCCTAGGGCTGGGCAGGATAGAGCAGGTAGGGAGTCACTACTAAGATGTGCAGATTTTCTTTAGGAGTAATACAAATATTGTACAGTTAATTGCTGTGATGGGTGCACAACTCTGTGAATATACTAAGAGCCATTGAATTTTACACTTTAAAGTTTCTGTTAGAATAAGGTTTTCTGCCCAAGGTGGAGCCTGGGGCGGGGCGGGGGGGGAGGAGGGTGCTTCATTCAGCCAGCAATCTTTTATCTTTAACAAAAAGGAGCAGCAGGCACTTTCTGCAATACTGATGGTAGTGTATATTACTATAGCCCCTTTGAAAACAGTTTCTCATTTTGAATAAAATTGAAGAATTACATACCTTATGACCTAGCAGTCCCACTGCTGGGTATTTTTGGTGCAACTGAAATGCTTTCAGGTGTGTACCAAAAGACATTTCATAGGAGCATTATTCAAAATAGTCCCAAACTATTGGAAACAACCCAAATGTCCATGAATAGGAGAATGGATAAATAAAGTCATACAACTGTCATACCATCATATGGAAATCTATATGACAAAGAAAATGAATGAACTATAGCTAGATGCAGTGACATGGATGAATCTTAAAAACAAAAGTAGAAAGAGCCATGATGCAAAAAATTAAGTGTCCTCATATATAATAATTAAAATAGGTAGAACTGACTATCTTGTTTAAGGATGTATACTTAGCTCGTACAACTACAAAGAAAAGCAAAGACTGAATTATCATCAAAGTCAGGATAGTGATTATATTTGTGAAAAGGAATTATGGTTGAGAAGGGCCAAGAAAGGCAATATGCCATTTCTTAACTCAGTGTTTACTCATTGGCATAAAGTACTAATGAGTTACAGAACTACAACCTGTGGGTTCAATCCTGCCTGCCACTTGTTCTTGTAAATAAAACTTTATTGGAACACAGCCACACTCATTTGTTTCTATATTGCCTGTGGCTGCTTTTCACTGCAATAGCAGACTTGAGTAGTTGAGAGATGGATTGTATGACCACAAAGCCTAAAATCTTTACTATCTTGCCCCTTACAGAAAATATTTGCCAACTCTTGTTTTATACTAATTTGTTAAGCTATATTTTATATTTAACGTTCCTTTTGTAGTGTATTGTATTTCACAATTAAAAACAAGATTAAAAAAGAATGTGGTGTGATAAGTACAATGATGGCACCATCATGTGGGTAGGTTTTGAGATCATCCAGCAGGGCTCTGGGTTGCATGAGAAGGACTAGGAGGATAAAGAAATACTTCGGGGCATTTGATGCCTAAATGTATCTTAATAAATGAGTAAGAATCAGTCAGATGAAAATGACTGACTTCTACTTCTGGAAATACAATTGGCGAGGTTACTCAGAATAACACTCTTGCTAAAAATCAATGAAAATTAATATATGAAAAAATTTAAAAATCTTATCCACTCATTTTACCCAGATCCTTTCTAAAGTCTGATGAGCATCAGCATCAGAACATATTAACCCAGTGTTCAGTTCATCTCACAGTGCCAGTTCAGTTTTCCAAAAGTGGCCAACTAGGCACTCATGTTCCACACCTGGCTCTATGCCAGTGAGCCAGGCTTCTTGCCCATTTAAAGTCTGAGAGTAGGTTTGGGGCACCTGGGTGACTCAGTCCAACTCTTGATTTAAGCTCAGGTCATAATTTCATGGTTCGTGAGATTAAGCTCCACTTCAGGCTCTGCGCTGACAACGCGGAGGCTGCTTGGGATTCTCTCTCTCCCTCTCTTTCTGCCCCTCCCCTTCTCCCACTCTCTTTCTCTTTATCAAAATAAATAAAATAAAAGATTTTTAAGTTAAAAAAATTTTTTTAAATAAAGTTTGAGAATATGTTCAATATGTTTCAGCCCCAAGACTTCTAATAATTTCAAGTTCACTTTCACTGTGTATTAAAAACACCAAAGAGCTAACAAGATAATAAGGAATTACCAAACCAAACATTTAAGTGGAAAACCTCTATGGTTAAATGAAACTCTAATGTTCCTTCTGGCGCATTTGCCAACTGGTCAACATTGAGCTTGGGTTTTCTTGACCTCATGGGACAATGGGAGAAAAGTCAATACCTAGGGCATGACCAGGGTGGGGTTGGCCTTATGACAGGCCGTCCCTCCATAAAGCGGGGACCCAAAAAGTCTATTCCTTAAGCAAACATCCACAGGAAAACTTAAAGAAAATTGCATCAATACTGAGAAGAGTGTGGGAAATAAAAATTTCCCTAGAGTCATAACCACAACCTAACTCTTATGTGGATTTGCAGTTCATAACCATATCACCTGGTGGTCTAATACAACTCAAGCTTTGAGGTTAGTTTTAAATTTCTCTTGGACTAGTAGTGTCCCAAGACTGCTGGCAAAAATAAGCACAGATTCTCTCTTAGAGGAAAGTATCTTCAGCCTCAGGCAGATAAAACTCTAAAGATAGTTTTTCAAGAATAGTGGCCAATAGATAGACAAAGCAAACAACCAAACATCTTGAACAAGAATAAGTAAAATAGTAGATTGGAGAAATCAAACTTCAAACTTCAGATAATTATCAGACAGAATATATAACAAATACTTAAGTGTATTTTTAAAAGTTTTTTTTTGTTTTTGGGTAACCTGAGTGGCTCAGTCGGTTAAGTGTCTGACTTTGGCTCAGGTCATGATCTCGCGGTCCAGGAGTTCAAGCCCCACATCAGGCTCTGTGCTGACAGTTCAGAGACTGGAGCCTGCTTCAGATTCTGTGTCTCCCTCTCTCTCTGCCCCTTCCCAGCTCACACTCTGTCTCTGTGTTTCTTTCTCAAAAATAAATATTTTTTAAAAAAAGATTTTTTACGTAATCTCTACACCCAACATGGGGCTTGAACTCACAACCCCAAGATTCAGTCACATACACCAGTGACTGAGCCAGGCAGGCACACTTTCTTAATGTATTTTTAAAAAGAAATGCTCATAACAAGCTACAAAGCTTATGTCTGGAGGAAATAAGAAACTATAAAATGTGATACAGCATATTTTAATAGTAACCAAATAAAACTTCTAGAAATAAAAAATAATAATTAAAATTAAAAAGTCAATTAGTGGATTAAAAGGAAGATAAAATACATGAAAAGAGATTTAAAAGACTAGAAAATAGAGTGAGAGTCTAACATCCATTTAATCAGAGTTCCAAAAGAGAAAGAATAGGATAAAGGAAACATTTGAAGGGGTAATCGTTGAAACTTTTCCTCGACTGATGGAAGACACTAATCCATAACTTCAAGAAATCAAAGAAATCCCAAGCAGGATAAAATATGAGAAACTCACATCTAAATCTGCCATAGCAAACCTGAAGAGAACTTAAAAGAAGAGAGAGAAAAAACCCAACACTGTCATCAAAGAAAAAAAACAGACGTATGACTGACTGTTCAGCATCAGCTATAGAAGCCAGAGGACAGTGGAATAATATCAACAACATGCTGGAAGCAGTAAATGTCATTCAAAACTTCTAAAACCAGTGTACACATCCTTCAATAAAGTGAGAAAACTAAAGATATTTTTAGAATAAAACCTGAGAGAGGTTTCCAAAAATAGATCTTCAATAAAGAGAATTCTAAAAGATAATCTTTAGGTAAAAAGAAAGTGATGCCATGATGAAAGGAGCAAAGCATAAAGCAAAAGAAAAAAGAAGGTACATGGGTAAGGCAAACAAGCCCTGCTTGTATAAAACAAAGTATTAATGCTGGGGAATGGCAAAAAGATAGAATTAAAATAAATTACAGCATTTCCTGAGAAGTAGGTAGAAAGGGAAATGAAGTTAAATGTTTTTAAGTTTCTTCTATTGTTGAGGAGTAGGCTAAATGTGTTAATTAGTTTAGACTTCAAGAAGCTAAATATGTATGCTGTAATTTCTAAATATTTCTAACGTTTATTCATTTTTGAGAGAGAGAGACAGAGCACAAGTGGGGAGGGGCAGAGAGAGTGGAAGACACAAAATCTGAGCAGGCTCCAGGTTCTGAGCTGTTAGCACAGAGCCCAATGTGGAACTTGAACCCATGAACTGTGAGATCATGACCTGAGCTGAAGTTCAACATTCAGCTGACTGAGTTGCCCAGGTGCCCCATGTTGTAATTCCTAGAGTAATGTTTTTAAAATAGACACAGGATGTTACTTCCAAATTACTAGATGATAAGAAATGGAATGATAAAAAAAAAAAAAAAAAACTAAATCCAAAAGAAAGCAAGAAAGGAGAGAAAACTATTTTTAAATTTGCCATGAGATCAGAGGGTGCTCAACAAATAATGAAACTAGTAACACAGATATCACACAGTAGGAGGTTGCTATTAAATGAAGTGAGAGCAGGCATTCTCAGCACTTAGCAGAGGAATTCAGAAGATGAAAATAGGGGAAGAATCTCTATTTCACCATCTATACAACCATGTGGGACTCAATGGGTCTCCAGCTTCCTCCAAAACATCTGATGATTTCATGGTGTGTCTTTAAACTTGTGTAGTGTCCAAAGGTGCTATAAGTCATAGCTGTTGTCCATCTCATCATCGAAACCAAATGGATCCACTCCTCAGTGGGATGCTGTCAGCCTCTCTTTCCTCGACTAGTCTGCTGGGTTCACAAAAGTCATTTGACTGTCAACCTGTATTGTGAATGTTCCTCTCATTCCCGGCAAAGTTGCGTTATCCAGGAAGAAGAGTTGCCTTTGTTGGATTTGAGGAACTCTCTTCCTTGTATAAGACAAATAGTTTTTTTCAGCTATGTGAGAGCTGAGTGTGGGAGCCATTGTTTAAGCTTTCCTGTGCTGGGTTTTGTGATAAATTGAGACTTTTGTTTTGTTTTGTTTTTCTTCCTTGCAGAGGAAATCAAATGCAGCAGGCCTCTTTATGGTGGGCTGGATCTGATGTGACAAAGGCAACAAAGTCAGGAAGTTCAAGTGATGCTTCCTAGGATGGGTCCAAGCAAAAAACACCACCTCTACCTTATGAAATAGAAAATATTATGCTAAAACAAACAATGCAAGAAATGGTCCTTTTAAGAAACACAAAACTCAAGTTCCTATCATCTCTCTCAGGAGACATTTCTCATTACTTAAGCCATTCAACAAACATTTACTTAGCACCTACCAGTATCTGTCCAGCATTATGCTAGTCAGTCCCTACCTTAAGGAACTCACCATATAGAGGAAGGACAGCTGGGCACACAGAGTGGTAGAGCCCAGCATGAGCAATGCTGTGATAGAATTGAGCTCAGGGGTATAGGAGAGCCCTGGGGAACCCCGCATTTAAATGGGATGAAATAGAGGGGCCTGGGAAAGCTTCCAGGACAAGGAGAGATGACCCTGAAGTAGGTTGGACAGAAGTTAGCCAGGAGAAGATGAGAGGAAGTCTAGAGGCTTCAGGCAGAAAGAGTAGGTGGTGCAAAGGCACTAAGACACATAGATGGGCAGCTCCTCAAGGAACTGCAAGTTCAGACATTCAAATCTACATAATTGCTGTACGAATATCTGAACTATAGGCGTACACCCATAGAGAAGAAAAATCCTCAGGTGTGCGGTTATATCACTGCAGTCAGTTTTGAGAAACTGAGGATCCAGAGGACTGACCAAAATGTGAATGATAGCAAAAGTCTAGACGGATCACAAATTTAGTTGCAATACAAATTGCAACTGTACAATCTTGAGCAAATTGTTTAATTTCTAAGGAATTTTTTTTTACCTACAAAACAATAAAAATATTCCATAAATGGGTGGACATGACAGTGTTTTATGAGTTTTAGGAGCAAATGTGATGTAATGGTAACAACAATTGTGTTAAGGAACATTGTGGAAAGTATTAGCATTCTTAGTGTCATAATGTTCATTACTGGCACAAGGTTTGCTTGGTCTTCCCAGACCTCCACATGTCAAGAGACAGAAAGAAAGGAAGACTAGAGAAGATACAGTGGAGGGGATCAGAAGGGAAGGGCAGAGGACTCCAGGATCTCAGAGGCACTGGGGCTATTCATAGAGTAAAGGATGAGGAGGAAGGTGTGTGCCAGTGTTTGGCTGGGCTGCAGAAGGATCAGGAAGGGAAAGTGGCTAATTGTGTGGTGGGCAGATAAGTAAAAAGTGAGTCTGTCAATCAACATTCTGTGACTCTCAGCATATTTCTTGAGCAGTTATGATCACACTCTTTTTATTGTTATTATTTTTATAAAACTTCCAGAGCAAGGAAATCCCAAACTTATCAGTCTATTCAGTTTTCATCGTGCTTTCCAACGCACAGCTAAAACATGAATTCAAGAGCTAGCTAAGAGGAAAATCAGAGAAAATTCATTTGCATCATACCAGAATGTTAAATGTATAAAACATAACTATATATGTATTTTTAATTTCCTATGCTATCTCTCCTTGGATAGAACCAAACTCTGACTTAAATCTTGCTTACCATAAGAAGGCCCAAGTTATATGTAATTATGGGAGGGAAGAGTGGGAGCTGAGACTCCATCCAGAGCCCCAAGGAACCCGAACTCTTTCTCTAGCCTCCCTTTCACACTATAGTCAGAGACGCTGCTCCTGTGGGAGAGGTGAGCGAGATTCATTCACAAGGCCACCTCTTTCTCTTCTCTGGGTATGTGGCAGCTGGTGTTTTGGGGCCATGGGGAAGGAGAGTAGAAAGAAGAAAAGTAGACAAAGGAAGCATGAGACCAGGACACTAAGCTTCCTTTTTGCTAGACCTCTAAAAAACATTTTGTTTAACAGCATCCTACACTTCCTGGACAGCCCACAAGATCTGACTTATTCTGTGATGTAGCTCATACCAGTGTTTCCCAAACTGAGTTCCATGGGACCCCCTTATCCTTCAAGATGTTTATCAATGGTAATCAGTGTTATGTAAAAACAGACAAGTAAATGGGGAGGAGGTGGGAATCTTTAGATAATTAAACATGCAAACGTTAAGTTAAATGATAAACAGGCTTATCTACTGCAGGACCTCTCAGGTCCTTTAATATAATACATCTGCAAATCACCAAGACAGATGTATAGTATTTGGGAGTTTTCAAAGAAGAATTTTTTGTATGTGCATGCAGAACACTTAGTTGCCAGAGTGTTCTGCAGAATGCTAAACCAGAGTCCTAATAACTGCATATTGAAAAAATACTAATGTTAATTATACTGTCAATAACTTACTATGCTTGGATATTCTACATGTTGAAGAGGGTTTTAGGAAAATCTGAAACAAGTGTGTGTGTATGTCTCTATGTTTATAAATGTCTTTTATGCATCATCCCCTGGAATACAGTTTCATATATATAGATAGATATAGATATAGATGTATGCTTCATATATATATATATATATATATATATATATATATATATATATGCTTCATATATATATAGATATGTAATACAGCTTCACATATATATATAATGAAAAGCTAAATATATCTATATCTATATATCTATATCTATATCTATATCTATATCTATATCTATAATTTCAATTTTCAACACATGACGGTGGAAAGCAAAGTATAATGAACTCATGGCCTGGCATCAGCAGTCATCAGTACCTGCCAATCTCATATCCTCTATCCTTCCCTCTTTTCCTCCCCACCCCTGCCAGCTGGTTTATTTTGAAGAAAATCTCAGACATCCTCTCATTTCATCTGTAAATACTTGAATGTGTATCTCTAGAATGGATGAATTCTCTTTACAAACATAACCATAATACTATCACCATACCAAAAATTTCAAAATAACTGACATCATTTTAACTATTTCTTTTCAATAAAAGTTGTAAAATAGGCAAGTCAAAAGTTTACTGAGCAGGTACTATGTGCCAGGCACTGTGCTTAAATCTTTATCAGCTTTTTTTTTTGTCTCACAGCTACACTTGGCAGTAGTTACTTTACTGCCCATTTTGCAACCAAGGAAGCTGCCACTTAGACTTCCCCCAGTGGAGTGGTTAAGCTTGCTCGAACTCACAAACCATGAGATCATGACCCAAGCCAAAGTTGGACACTCAACATACTGAGCTACCCAGGTGCCCCTAAAACTGCTTATAAATCCCTAGCAGTGCTTTTGCTGGGTCATAGAGTAGATCTATTTTTAATTTTTTGAGGAACCTCCACAGTTTTCCAGAGTGGCTGCACCAGTTTGCATTCCCACCAACAGTGCAAGAGGGTTCCCGTTTCTCCACATCCTCTCCAGCATCTATAGTCTCCTGATTTGTTCATTTTAGCCAGTCTGACAGGCGTGAGGTGACATCTCAGTGTGGTTTTGATTTGTATTTCCCTGATGAGGAGCGACGTTGAGCACCTTTTCATGTGCCTGTTGGCCATCTGGATGTCTTCTTTAGAGAAGTGTCTATTCATGTTTTCTGCCCATTTCTTCACTGGATTATTTGTCTTTTGGGTGTGGAGTTTGGTGAGCTCTTTATAGGTTTTGGATACTAGCCCTTTGTCTGATACGTCATTTGCAAATATCTTTTCCCATTCCATTGGTTGCCTTTTAGTTTTGTTGATTGTTTCCTTTGCTGTGCAGAAGCTTTTTATCTTCATGAGGTCCCAATAGTTCATTTTTGCTTTTAATTCCCTTGCCTTTGGAGATGTGTCAAGTAAGAAATTGCTGCAGCTGAGGTCAGAGGTTTTTTCCTGCTTTCTTCTCTAGGGTTTTGATGGTTTCCTGTCTCACATTCAGGTCCTTTATCCATTTTGAGTTTATTTTTGTGAATGATGTAAGAAGGTGGTCTAGTTTCATTCTTCTGTATGTTGCTGTCAGTTCTCCCAGCACCATTTGTTAAAGAGACTGTCTTTTTTCCATTGGATATTCTTTCCTGCTCTGTCAAAGAAGAGTTGGCCATACTTTTGTGGGTCCGATTCTGGAGTCTCTATTCTATTCCATTGGTCTATGTGTCTGTTTTTGTGCCAATACCATGCTGTCTTGATGATAAAGTCTGGGATTGTGATGCCTCCCACTTTGGTCTTCTTCTTCAATATTACTTTGGCTATTTGGGGTCTTTTGTGGTTCCATACAAATTTTAGGATTGCTTGTTCTAGCTTTGAGAAGAATGCTGGTGCAATTTTGATTGGGATTGCATTGAATGCGTAGACTGCTTTGGGTAGTATTGACATTTTAACAATATTTATTCTTCCAATCCATGAGCATGGAATGTTTTTCCATTTCTTTGTATCTTTTTCAATTTGCTTCGTAAGCTTTCTATAGTTTTCAGCATACAGATCTTTTACATCTTTGGTTAGGTTTATTCCTAGGTATTTTATGCTTTTTGGTGTAATTGTGAATGGGATCAGTTTCTTTATTTGTCTTTCTGTTGTTTCATTATTAGTATAAGAATGCAACTGATTTCTGTACATTGATTTTGTATCCTGAGACTTTGCTGAATTCATGTATCAGTTCTAGCAGACTTTTGGTGGAGTCGATCAGGTTTTCCATGTATAATATCATGTCATCTGCAAAAAGTGAAAGCTTAACTTCATCTTTGCCAATTTTGATGCCTTTGCTAGGAATTTACCCAAGGGATACAGGAGTGCTGATGCATAGGGGCACTTGTACCCCGATACTTGTACCCTGATAGCAGCACTTTCAACAATAGCCAAATTATGGAAAGAGACTAAATGTCCATCAACTGATGAATGGATAAAGAAATTGTGGTTTATATACACAATGGAATACTACTTGGCAATAAGAAAAAATTAAATATGGCCTTTTGTAGCAATGTGGATGGAACTGGAGAGTGTTATGCTCAGTGAAATAAGTCATACAGAAAAAGATACCATATGTTTTCACTCTTATGTGGATCCTGAGAAACTTAACAGAAGACCATGGGGGAGGGGAAGGGAAAAAAAAGTTAGAGAGGGAGGGAGACAAACCATAAGAGACTCTTAAAAACTGAGAATAAACTGAGGGTTGATGGGGGTGGGAGGGAGGGGAAAGTGGGTGATGGGCATTGAGGAGGGCACCTGTTGGGATGAGCACTGGGTGTTGTATGGAAACCAATTTGACAATAAATTTCATATTAAAAAAATAAAAATTAAAAAAGGAAAAAACCCTGCTTTTAAAAATAATTCCTCCATGCTCATAAAAACCTTTAAAATACCATTCACACAAACCCAAACTAATTGCATTAGTGTGTCTTTGCTCATTTTCTCAGAAAATTATTAAACAAATTAGGGTGTGATTTATGATTTTGCACACACTCATGATTTGAACAAGTGCCTTTTGAGGTTATGTGACAGCTCTAATAGGATGACTTATTTATTTTTATTTATTTTTTTTTTATTTATATATGAAATTTATTGTCAAATTGGTTTCCATACAACACCCAGTGCTCATCCCAAAAGGTGCCCTCCTCAGTACCCATCACCCACTCTCTCCTCCCTCCCAACCCCCATCGACCCTTAGTTTGTTCTCAGTTCTCAACAGTCTCTTATGCTTTGGCTCTCTCCCACTCTAACCTCTTTTTTTTTTTTTTTTTTTTGTTCCCCTCCCCCATGGGTTTTTCTTAAGTTTCTCAGGATCCACATAAGAGTGAAACCATATGGTATCTGTCTTTCTCTGTATGGCTTATTTCACTTAGCATCACACTCTCCAGTTCCATCCACGTTGCTACAAAAGGCCATATTTCATTTTTTCTCATTGCCACGTAGTACTCCATTGTGTATATAAACCACAATTTCTTTATCCATTCATCAGTTGATGGACATTTAGGCTCTTTCCATAATTTGGCTATTGTTGAGAGTGCTGCTATGAACATTGGGGTACAAGTGCCCCTATGCATCAGTACTCCTGTGTCCCTTGGATAAATTCCTAGCAGTGCTATTGCTGGGTCATAGGGTAGGTCTATTTTTAATTTTCTGAGGAACCTCCACACTGCTTTCCAGAGCGGCTGCACCAATTTGCATTCCCACCAACAGTGCAAGAGGGTTCCCGTTTCTCCACATCCTCTCCAGCATCTATAGTCTCCTGATTTGTTCATTTTGGCCACTCTGACTGGCGTGAGGTGATATCTGAGTGTGGTTTTGATTTGTATTTCCCTGATAAGGAGCGACGCTGAACATCTTTTCATGTGCCTGTTGGCCATCTGGATGTCTTCTTTAGAGAAGTGTCTATTCATGTTTTCTGCCCATTTCTTCACTGGGTTATTTGCTTTTCGGGTGTGGAGTTTGGTGAGCTCTTTATAGATTTTGGATACTAGCCCTTTGTCCGATATGTCATTTGCAAATATCTTTTCCCATTCCGTTGGTTGCCTTTTAGTTTTGTTGGTTGTTTCCTTTGCTGTGCAGAAGCTTTTGATCTTCATAAGGTCCCAGTAATTCACTTTTGCTTTTAATTCCCTTGCCTTTGGGGATGTGTCGAGTAAGAGATTGCTACGGCTGAGGTCAGAGAGGTCTTTTCCTGCTTTCTCCTCTAAGGTTTTGATGGTTTCCTGTCTCACATTCAGGTCCTTTATCCATTTTGAGTTTATTTTTGTGAATGGTGTGAGAAAGTGGTCTAGTTTCAACCTTCTGCATGTTGCTGTCCAGTTCTCCCAGCACCATTTGTTGAAGAGACTGTCTTTTTTCCATTGGATGTTCTTTCCTGCTTTGTCAAAGATGAGTTGGCCGTACGTTTGTGGGTCTAGTTCCGGGGTTTCTATTCTATTCCATTGGTCTATGTGTCTGTTTTGGTGCCAATACCATGCTGTCTTGATGATTACAGCTTTGTAGTAGAGGCTAAAGTCTGGGATTGTGATGCCTCCTGCTTTTGTCTTCTTCTTCAAAATTACTTTGGCTAATCGGGGCCTTTTGTGGTTCCATATGAATTTTAGGATTGCTTGTTCTAGTTTCGAGAAGAATGCTGGTGCAATTTTGATTGGGATTGCATTGAATGTGTAGATAGCTTTGGGTAGTATTGACATTTTGACAATATTTATTCTTCCAATCCATGAGCAGGGAATGTCTTTCCATTTCTTTAAATCTTCTTCAATTACCTTCATAAGCTTTCTATAGTTTTCAGCATACAGATCCTTTACATCTTTGGTTAGATTGATTCCTAGGTATTTTATGCTTCTTGGTGCAATTGTGAATGGGATCAGTTTCTTTATTTGTCTTTCTGTTGCTTCATTGTTAGTGTATAAGAATGCAACTGATTTCTGTACATTGATTTTGTATCCTGCAACTTTGCTGAATTCATGTATCAGTTCTAGCAGACTTTTGGTGGAGTCTATCGGATTTTCCATGTATAATATCATGTCATCTGCAAAGAGCGAAAGCTTGACTTCATCTTTGCCAATTTTGACGCCTTTGATTTCCTTTTGTTGTCTGATTGCTGATGCTAGAACTTCCAGCACTATGTTAAACAACAGCGGTGAGAGTGGGCATCCCTGTCGTGTTCCTGATCTCAGGGAAAAAGCTCTCAGTTTTTCCCCATTGAGGATGATGTTAGCTGTGGGCTTTTCATAAATGGCTTTTATGATCTTTAAGTATGTTCCTTCTATCCCGACTTTCTCAAGAGTTTTTATTAAGAAAGGGTGCTGGATTTTGTCAAAGGCCTTTTCTGCATCGATTGACAGGATCATATGGTTTTTCTCTTTTTTTTTGTTAATGTGATGTATCACGTTGATTGATTTGCGAATGTTGAACCAGCCCTGGATCCCAGGAATGAATCCCACTTGATCATGGTGAATAATTCTTTTTATATGCCGTTGAATTCGATTTGCTAGTATCTTATTGAGAATTTTTGCATCCATATTCATCAGGGATATTGGCCGGTAGTTCTCTTTTTTTACTGGGTCTCTGTCTGGTTTAGGAATCAAAGTAATACTGGCTTCATAGAATGAGTCTGGAAGTTTTCCTTCCCTTTCTATTTCTTGGAATAGCTTGAGAAGGATAGGTATTATCTCTGCTTTAAACGTCTGGTAGAACTCCCCTGGGAAGCCATCTGGTCCTGGACTCTTATTTGTTGGGAGATTTTTGATAACCGATTCAATTTCTTCGCTGGTGATGGGTCTGTTCAAGCTTTCTATTTCCTCCTGATTGAGTTTTGGAAGAGTGTGGGTGTTCAGAAATTTGTCCATTTCTTCTAGGTTGTCCAATTTGTTGGCATATAATTTTTCATAGTATTCCCTGATAATTGTTTGTATCTCTGAGGGATTGGTTGTAATAATTCCATTTTCATTCATGATTTTATCTATTTGGGTCATCTCCCTTTTCTTTTTGAGAAGCCTGGCTAGAGGTTTGTCAATTTTGTTTATTTTTTCAAAAAACCAACTCTTGGTTTCATTGATCTGCTCTACAGTTTTTTTAGATTCTATATTGTTTATTTCTGCTCTGATCTTTATTATTTCTCTTCTTCTGCTGGGTTTAGGCTGCCTTTGCTGTTCTGCTTCTATTTCCTTTAGGTGTGCTGTTAGATTTTGTATTTGGGATTTTTCTTGTTTCTTGAGATAGGCCTGGATTGCAATGTATTTTCCTCTCAGGACTGCCTTCGCTGCGTCCCAAAGCGTTTGGATTGTTGTATTTTCATTTTCGTTTGTTTCCATATATTTTTTAATTTCTTCTCTAATTGCCTGGTTGACCCACTCATTCGTTAGTAGGGTGTTCTTTAACCTCCATGCTTTTGGAGGTTTTCCAGACTTTTTTCTGTGGTTGATTTCAAGCTTCATAGCGTTGTGGTCTGAAAGTATGCATGGTATGAATTCAATTCTTGTAAACTTATGAAGGGCTGTTTTGTGACCCAGTATATGATCTATCTTGGAGAATGTTCCATGTGCACTCGAGAAGAAAGTATATTCTGTTGCTTTGGGATGCAGAGTTCTAAATATATCTGTCAAGTCCATCTGATCCAATGTCTCATTCAGGGCCCTTGTTTCTTTATTGATCGTGTGTCTAGATGATCTATCCATTTCTGTAAGTGGGGTGTTAAAGTCCCCTGCAATTACCACATTCTTATCAATAAGGTTGCTTGTGTTTATGAGTAATTGTTTTATATATTTGGGCGCTCCGGTATTCGGCGCATAGACATTTATAATTGTTAGCTCTTCCTGATGGATAGACCCTGTCACTATTATATAATGTCCTTCTTCATCTCTTGTTACAGCCTTTTTTTTTTTTTTTCTTTTTTTTTTTTTTAATTTTTTTTTTTTTTTCAACATTTATTTATTTATTTTTTGGGACAGAGAGAGACAGAGCATGAACGGGTGAGGGGCAGAGAGAGAGAGGGAGACACAGAATCGGAAACAGGCTCCAGGCTCTGAGCCATCAGCCCAGAGCCCGACGCGGGGCTCGAACTCACGGACCGCGAGATCGTGACCTGGCTGAAGTCGGACGCTTAACCGACTGCGCCACCCAGGCGCCCCTTGTTACAGCCTTTAATTTAAAGTCTAGTTTGTCTGATATAAGGATGGCTACTCCAGCTTTCTTTTGGCTTCCAGTCGCATGATAAATAGTTCTCCATCCCCTCACTCTCAATCTAAAGGTGTCCTCAGGTCTAAAATGAGTCTCTTGTAGACAGCAAATAGATGGGTCTTGTTTTTTTATCCATTCTGATACCCTATGTCTTTTGGTTGGCGCATTTAGTCCATTCACATTCAGTGTTATTATAGAAAGATATGGGTTTAGAGTCATTGTGATGTCTGTATGTTTTATGCTTGTAGTGATGTCTCTGGTACTTTGTCTCACAGGGTCCCCCTTAGGATCTCTTGTAGGGCTGGTTTAGTGGTGACAAATTCCTTCAGTTTTTGTTTGTTTGGGAAGACCTTTATCTCTCCTTCTATTCTAAATGACAGACTTGCTGGATAAAGGATTCTCGGCTGCATATTTTTTCTGTCTAGCACACTGAAAATCTCGTGCCAATTCTTTCTGGCCTGCCAAGTTTCAAAAGAGAGATCAGTCACGAGTCTTATAGGTCTCCCTTTATATGTGAGGGCACGTTTACCCCTTGCTGCTTTCAGAATTTTCTCTTTATCCTTGTATTTTGCCAGTTTCACTATGATATGTCGTGCAGAAGATCGATTCAAGTTACGTCTGAAGGGAGTTCTCTGTGCCTCTTGGATTTCAATGCCTTTTTCCTTCCCCAGTTCAGGGAAGTTCTCAGCTATTATTTCTTCAAGTACCCCTTCAGCACCTTTCCCTCTCTCTTCCTCCTCTGGGATACCAATGATGCGTATATTATTTCTTTTTAGTGTATCACTTAGTTCTCTAATTTTCCCCTCATATTCCTGGATTTTTTTATCCCTCTTTTTCTCAGCTTCCTCTTTTTCCATAACTTTATCTTCTAGTTCACCTATTCTCTCCTCTGCCTCTTCAATCCGAGCCGTGGTGGTTTCCATTTTGTTATGCATTTCGTTTAAAGCGTTTTTCAGCTCCTCGTGACTGTTCCTTAGTCCCTTGATCTCTGTAGCAAGAGATTCTCTGCTGTCAGCTATACTGTTTTCAAGCCCAGCGATTAATTTTATGACTATTATTCTAAATTCACTTTCTGTTATATTATTTAAATCCTTTTTGATCAGCTCATTAGCTGTTGTTATTTCCTGGAGATTCTTCTGAGGGGAATTCTTCCGCTTGGTCATTTTGGATAGTCCCTGGCATGGTGAGGACCTGCAGGGCACTTCCCCTGTGCTGTGGTGTATAACTGGAGTTGGTGGGCGGAGCCGCAGTCAGACCTGATGTCTGCTCCCAGCCCACCGCTGGGGCCACAGTCAGACTGGTGCGTGCCTTCTCTTCCCCTCTCCTAGGGGCGGGATTCACTGTGGGGTGGGGTGGTCTGTCTGGGCTACTTGCACACTGCCAGGCTTGTGATGCTGGGGATCTGGCGTCTTAGCTGGGGTGGGTAGGCAAGGTGCACAGGGGCAGGAGGGGCAGGCTTAGCTTGCTTCTCCTTAGGTGATCCACTTCAGGAGGGGCCCTGTGGCAGCAAGAGGGAGTCAGATCCGCTGCCGGAGGTTTGGCCCCGCAGAAGCACAGAGTTGGGTGTTTGCGCGGAGCGAGCAAGTTCCCTGGCAGGAACTAGTTCTCTTTGGGATTTTGGCTGGGGGATGGGCGGGGAAGATGGCGCTGGCGAGCGCCTTTGTTCCCCACCAAACTGAGCTCTGTCGTCCGGGGGCTCAGCAGCTCTCCTTCCCTTTGTCCTCCAGCCTTCCCGCTTTCTGGGCAGAGCTGTTAACTTATGACTTCCCAGACGCTAAGTCGCGCTTGCTGTCGGAACACAGTCTGTCAGGCCCCTCCGCTTTTTGCAAGCCAGACTCGGGGGCTCTGCTTGGCCGGCGAGCCGCCCCTCCGCCCCGGCTCCCTCCCGCCAGTCCGTGGAGCGCGCACCGCCTCGCCGCCCTTCCTACCCTCTTCCCTGGGCCTCTCGTCTGCGCTTGGCTCCGGCGACTCCGTTCTGCTAATCCTCTGGTGGTTTTCTGTGTTATTTAGGCAGGTGTAGGTGGAATCTAAGTGATCAGCAGGACGCGCGGTGAGCCCAGCGTCCTCCTACGCCGCCATCTTCCTCCAGTCCGCAGGATGACTTATTTAATTCCTACTGTTCTTTTGCAAGTGTAACCACCTTTCACTTTGTTTTTTGCTTGGTTTTCTATCAAACTTCAGAAAACAATCCCACTTTTAATGTAGTAAGAGTTCAAATGTATTCCTCTACAAATTATTTACAAGCATTCTGTGATGAATGAAGCCTGTTCCCTTTCATTCTATGCATTCTCTGAGTTCCTCTGCAGATAATACTGTTTGTAACACCACTTGTGGCCAACCTTTCATGTGACCTGTGCAAAAGCAGGGAGAAAAAAACTGTGAGTCTGTAGAAACTAACCTCTACAGAAACAGTATGTCTCCAAAGTGCTCCAAATCATGGATTTCAGATCAAGAAATAGCAGAGATATGCTTTGTGTAGATTTGAATTTTCTTTCTCATCATCCTCATGTCTGTGAATGTGGTGTACACGATCAGTTTCAACTAGCACATGAACCAGACACTCAGAAGGTGAATCTAGACCAATGAAAATTTTAACATGTAATAGCAATTTGGAATCTCTCCAATGAGATTGCTTTGCTCCAGTATAGTTTGAAGTCTCCACGACTTATTGGTTTAGAGCCCAATGATCTTAGAAAGTCTCTTCCCCATATGAAAATGAAACAATACAGTTCTCTGTAATGCTTTCTCTGTGCAGATGCTAACTACATTCTACATTCTTGACCAAATGCATTATACTCATTAGATTTATTCAAAAATACATCTATTGCCTGAACACACCTGGTACATCCACAGAAAGTGAATAATTGTAAGGATTGAATGAAATTAAGCACCCCAGATTAGAGATGGTTTTGTGCAAGGATAAGTCACAGCTGGTGCCCTTTTAGAAGGTGAAATGAGACTAATTGGATAATCTAGAAACCAATTAGACTGAACTAGGCAAAAGAAGTCACTGTTCAACTAAAAGAGATATATTCAATGGCAGAGGGAGAAAAAGCTTGTAGTATATAAAAATGTGACATGAGGAATTGGAATTCTGTTTGATGTTAACTTTAAGATTTCTTTTCTCTGTAATAGTATAGGACACTAATGGTCAGATGGTGAACCTGAGTTAGAGGGAGACTGGATTTTTCAGATACAAGAGAGCATATACATGGGTCTGGCTATCTCATCAGTGAGTGCCATAAAAGGAAGTTTTTTGTTATGTCAGTTGCAATTAAACATTCTTTGAAAATAAAATGAATTTTGGTTTTTTTTTTAATGTTTACTTATTTTTGAGAGAGAGAGAGCATGAGCAGGGGAGGGGCAGAGAGAGAGGGAGACACAGAATCCAAAGCAGGCTCCAGGCTCCAAGCCCTCAGTACAGAGCCCAATGCGGGACTTGAATCCACAAAATGAGATCATGACCTGAGCTGAAGTCAGACACTTAACCGACTAAGCCACCCAGGCGCCCCCAAAATAAAATGAATTTTAGACCTAATTCTACTTAGCAGTCTATGTGGCTATATGCTCAACCCAAACAAAAGCCTTAATGATGCTGTTAGTAAAAGAGTCATATGCAGAGCAAATGTCTTTTGCACATATAGCACATTAGGAAGGCATACACTGTGAATAAATCCAAGAATGTTCTTGTATTAGCATGTAACTACTCAGAGTCTTCATCTCTATGAGGGCTGGTCAAACTAGGGACACCAGCTGTCACCTGTCATAGATGAAATTAACTGGTCCTTTGGGAGGAAGGTATGAAATTGACCCCATGGCCTCCAACCAACTGGCCTCAACAGCTCTGGAGCAAGGCAAAGTAATGTTTGGATTTCGCTGCATCTAATATTTGATGTAGTAAACAGCAAAGAGACCACTGGTCAACCAGAGGATCATGGTGTTCCACTGTATTTCCAAGATCTGTTCCAATGCCTAGTACTGACCGGAGCAAAGTTAACATGCAAATATCACGTAATCATCAGTGACATAATAAGACCTCAATTTGGCCCTAACAAGTTGAGCCTAATAACAGTAGGCTCTCTCTTGGTTATTTCCAGTCTCTATGGAAATGGGTGGGCATCTTAGGAAGTTCTTTGGGTGGCTGCAGGACCGACACAAAGAATGGAGGGAGCCATGTTCTCAGCTTCCATAGGTCACTGAGAAAGACCTGTCCCAATGCAGGAAGCCCAGGATGTGAGCACTCAGGCCAAAGCAAAACGGATAAAGCAGCCTGGCAGAGCTCCCACCCAAGGTCTTGAGACGCCGACCACTTCTCTGGACACAACCAGAAAGAAAGAGCTGAACTCAAGAGGGCTTCCTTGGAGAACCTTTTATACCATGTCACCTGGTTGTTTCTTCTCTCCTCCTGCTAGTCCTTCATCACAGTTACCATTCAGCTTTCCCTGTTTAGTGGAGTCTCCTGGCACTACTTGAAACCAGCTGTTGCCAACCCACTTCTTACCCACACAGTTGGCCTCCTTCTTTGCCAGGTCCTGAAGGAGTCTCTCCACATGCTGTTTTCCTTGACTCCTGGCCTGAGGGGGTTGATGTGGTGTCATCTGTCCTCTACTGGATGGCTTTTTTTTTAATTTATCTATTTTGAGAGAGAGGGAGAGAGAAACAGAGAGAGAGACAGAGAGACAGAGAGAGACAGAGAGAGCATGTGTGCACATGAGTGGGGGAAGGACAAAGAAAGAATCCCAAGCAGGCTTCACACTGTCAGAACAAAGCCTGGTACGGTACTCAAACTCACAAACCTTATGACCTGAGCTAAAATCAAGAGTGGGACGCCTAACTGACTGAGCCACCCACGCACCTGTCTACTAGATGGCTTTTTAAAGCAGCCAGCCCTAAACAGGGAAACTCAGCTGAGAAGATAAACAGGGCAAACCTCAGCCTCCATCACTTATTGATCATAAGTCCTTCCCACTTTACTACCCACCCCACCCCCTACACCAGAAAAATACCCTCCCCAAATTTCAAGATCCAGGCTGATTCCTGGTGCAGCTCCCCAAAGGGAAGCCAGCTGCCATCTGAGGTTGGCTCCAGTGACCTGGCCAAACCTCAAAGCTCAGGATCTTTTTAATGAATGTCCTGTGATCTCTCCTCTAGAACTCCTTTTGGAAACTTATTCCTGGTACCTGATGATGGTGTCCCACTAGAGGGAGAGTGCTAGCCCTGGAGACCTCCGATATATCCCAACAACTACTTTCAAGTGCTGTCACACAGAAGACAGTCATTGCTGTTTGTTGAGTGAATCTCTGCCCTGCTTCCAAAATGTATTCATGTGGTGTTGGGGCGGGGCGGGGGGGGTGTCTTTTTTTGAGGAAGATTTTTAAAATTATGGTAAAATATGTATAACATAAAATTTACCATTTTAACCAGTTTTAAGATTACAATTCAGTGGCATTAATAATTTACATTGTGCAACTATTATCATTATTAAGCTCTAGAACTTTTCCCTAATCCCATACTGAAACTTTATACTCATTAAACAGTGTCTCCCTATTTCTCCTCTGGTAACCACCATTCTTTCTGTCTCTATGAGTTTCACTATACTAGGTACCTCATATAAGTGGAACAATCCTTTTGTGACTAACTTATTTCATTTAGCATAATGTCTTCAAGGTTCGTCCATGTTGTGGCATGTAATAGAGTTCCATTCTTTTTTAGGGCTAATATTCCATAGTATGTAAATATCACATTTTGTGTATTCATTCATCCATTGATGGACACTTGGGTTGCTTCTACCAGTTGGCTATTGTGAATAATACTGCTGTGAATGAGGGTACAAATTACAAATATATGTTCAGGTCCCTGCTTTCAGTCCTTTTGGACACTGAAGGAATTCAGATCAAGTCTCCCCAGAACGTGCCACTTTAGCATGTGGACTGTTTTGAGCTAAAGGCAACTGAGACCCTGTGGGCTCAAGAGAAATTTTGCTCCTCCCTTAACCACCTAGAAGAATCTAAATTGGGATATTTCCCAGAATAAAGTTACTACAGAGATAAATTTTATCTGTGTGACCCATCAGTATGGCAGGGCAAACATCTAATTACCAAACATTTGCCCTTTTTCTTATTGTCCTATGAATTGCCCTGTTCCCCTGTCATGCCCCAGGACGCTATCCATTCCTCAGCTCAGGATGGCATGTATACCTCATTTTACCTTTCTGTCTATACACCTCTTATATATGTGGGGTTCTCATACATACAAAATTAAATTTGTTTTTCTCCTGTTAATCTGCCTGATGTAAATTTAATTCTTAGGATGGCCATAAGAATCTTTGAAGGATGAAGAAAAATTTTTCCTCCCAAATAGTACATACCCAAGAAGTGGAACGATGGGTCATATGTTAATTCTATTTTTAATTTTTTAGGAAACCACCTGTTTTTATAGTAGCTGCACCATTTTGCATTCCCACCAGCAAGAGAACATGGTTCCACTTTCTTCACATCTTCATCAACAATTGTTTTTTTTTTATTTATTCTTTTTAATAATAGCAATCCCAATGCACGTGGAGTGATATTTCATTATGATTTTGATTTGCATTTCCTTCAAGGCCAATGATATTTAACCTCTTTCCATGTTGTATGTCATTGTATGATGAAGTCATTTGTATGTCTTCTTTTGGTGAAAATATTCAAATCCTTAACCCATTAAAAAAATTTTTTTTAATGTTTGTTTAATTTTGAGAGAGAGAGAGAGAAATTGACAGAGTGGGAAGGGGCAGGAAGAGAGAGGGAGGCACAGAATCTAAAGCAGGCTCCAGGCTCTGACCTGTCAACACAGAACCCAACTTGGGGATCGAACTGAGCTCATGACCTGAGCTGAAGTCACGCTTAACCGACTGAGCCACCCAGGCGCCCCTTTGCCCATTTTTTAACTGGGCTGTTTTGTTGTTGCTGTTGTTGAGTTGTCAAGTGTATTTTTAGTCTAGATGAAGAAATCCTTATGAGAGAACTTATAAGCAGTCAGAAGCCAAAGTAACGGTTGCCTGACTGAGCTCTTCTTCATGCAACACGCCCTGCATTTATTAGCTCACTTAATACTTACAATAATCACACAATCCCTGATAAGAGAAGTGAGGTTGGGAGAGAGTAAGCAGTTAAACAGCACCGACGTGAACATATTGCTCTTGAGGGCAAAGACTCCCAACATCTGGCTGCAGGTTTGGGGGATCACTCCAAGCAATTCCCAACAGGAGCTACCACTAGAGTAACCTGGGGTCGTCCTCTCAAAAGTCCTGATGCCCGCTCCCCTCAAAACTCAGGACCAGTGGTTCTCAGCCCTGGGTGCACTCTAGCATCACTAAACTCCTGGGGAGTTTGTAAAAGCCGGTTTGCGCAGGCCCCTCCCATCCCCAGACCAATTACATCGGAACCTCTGGTGTTGGCGCTAGGGCGTCAATATTTTTCAAAACTCCACGTAATTCCAAAGTGCGGGCAGGGTTGAAGACCACTGCTAGTCAAACACCACGACCTGGTCTGAAACTTATACACTGATTTTTCTTTATTGCTTCCTCCTTTGTTTGATGGATTGGCAGCAAGGTGAGAAGAGCGCCTTCTGTATTTCTGTCTTTCGGTATTTTGACCCCGCCCGCCCCCAACCAACCCTCGCAGCTGGCCGCAGCGCGTGACCGACGAGCCTCCGCCGCGCGCCAGGGGCCTCCAGCCTCGCTGTCTCGTCTCCGGCCCCCGCGCCCGCCGCGCGCCCCGCTCTAAAGTAAACACCGAGGAGCGGCGGCGGCCCGACGGGTGCAGCGCCGCCGCCCGCTCCCTGCCTCGGTGCGGCGAGCGCGGGTCTGCGCCATGGCCGAGGATGTGCCAGCCTCCCCGTCGGGCGGCGTGGGCACCTGGGGCGTGCACGGCGGCATCATCCAGTGGTGAGCGGCCCGGGCGCCTTCCCACCCGGCCGGGTTTCGAGGTCAGGGCTGGGAGGCGCTCTGGGCCCGTAGAATGGAAGAGGTGGTGCAGGGAAGGGGGGAAACCTCACTTCCTCCGTTGCTGTCCCCAGGACCTAGAGCCAATGCCCAGTGTGAGGAGCGACCGTCTGCGCTCCAGGAGCCCTGATAAAAAAAATTAAAAAAAAAATTCTGGAAGGACAGACGTTCACACCCAGGACCAGCGCCTTTTGATGCTGGCTTGCCCGAGCCTAGCCCTGGATGGGACTCAAGACACACTTACGCGCGCGCGCGCGCGCGCACACACACACACACACACACACACACACACACACACACACACACAGAGTAAAAGCCCTCCTGGTGTGGGTTTTCCATGGGAGGACTTCCCTGTTGGTCACACTGACCGCGGGAAGCAATCCAGACCGTCCCCCACCAGGGGTCCTGTTGGTTGGACTCTGGCTTACATATACATCTGAAGGCACGTGGGCGTTGGCCCTGAGAGGAAATGTTTCCCCTTGGTATGAGATCCAGAATGGGATGTTTTCTAACTTAAAGCAAAGCAATTTTTAGCTTTAACAATGCATTCCACATTGTTTGTAAAATTCACTTCTGGCTATTTAAATAGGGGCAGAAAAACTGGAAAGAAAAATATCATTAGCCCTTGGGACTGATGAATTCATGGGTTTGTAGCTTTTCATAAATAGGAAAATAATTGAAACCAGTCCTAAAACCTAAAGCCTAACATTTAAAAGGTGAATAAATAGCAGAATAAATAGAAGAATCTGATTACTTTTTAACAAGATTTTAAGAAATATTTCTCAGAAAAGGCTTTTTGGAAAAGTTATATGAGTGAAATAGAAAAATGAAGGGTGTGTTTGTGATTATAACATGAAAAGGCCTAAAAGGTTACCCTTTTCCTCCAAAAGAAAATGTTTGATATATTTTATCTTGCATAAGAGAAAAAAATCAAAAAAATACATATTAGAGCCCACACGGTGTTTTCAGAATATTACACAGCAGTGCTGTCTTTCTTTTACACTCACTAACTCAGACCCCTCAGCACAGTGGCTCCTTCTTGGAAGAAAGGACTATGAGGATGCCTTTGTCAACTATTCCAGGTCACCATTTAGTAAATTGGAGTTTCTGGGGTTTGCATTATATTCCAGAGACTTGAAAGAATGATTAGAGATTCAAAAATACCTGGACACCTTCCTAACATTGCTTGTGAACTGACACAATGCAGGCTGCCCACAGTGCAGGTGCCCTAAATCGCTTAGGATACTGTAGACCATTTTAGCAGTGAGCTGAACTAATTCAAGTCCTATGCTGTGAATTCCTACCCCTGCAGGCCTCTAAAACACAGGGGTCATGCTCTTCAAGTTTGAGGAGGAGGTGAAGCAATGGAGGTGAGGAGAGGCATAGTTTCCTGTAGAGGGCTTCTCTTTAGGCATCCAGTCTATGAGGCAGAATGTTTAACAGATCATTGGTACTGGTGGTTTTAACACTGGCGTTAAAAACACAGCCCCAACCACTTTGCACCCATTAGGAGGGCCATTATCAAACAAACAAAAATAGAAAATAACAAGTGTTGTCAAAGACATGGAGAAATTGGAGCCCGTGTGCACTGTTGGTGGGAATGTAAAATGGTGCAGCCATATGGAAAACAGTATGGCGGTGCCTCAGAAAAATTGACAATAAAACTACCCTTATGATCCCACAGTTCCACTTCTGGGTACGTACCCCAAAGAACGGAATGCAGGGACTCAAACAGATTTTTGCACACACATGTTTATAGCAGCATTACGTATAATAGCCAAAAGGTGGAAATAATCCAAGTGTCCATCCACAGATGAATGGATAAACAAAATGTGATATGTACATATAATGCACTATTACTCAGCCTTAAAATGGAGGAAAATTCTGATACATACTACAATATTGGATGACTCTTGAAGATATGCTAAATGAAATAAGCCAGTCACAGAAAGGCAAATATTATGTGATTCCACCTGTATGAGAGACCTAAGGTAGTCACATTCATAGAGGCAGAAAGTAAAATGGTGGTTGTCAGGGACTAGGGCACGGGAATGAGGAGTTAGTGTTTCATGGGTACAGAATTTCAGTTTTGCAAAATGAAAAGACTTGGTTGGATGGATGGTGGTGAAGGTTGCACAACCATGCAAAGGTGCTTAATGCCACTGAACTGTATATTTTAAAATGGTAAATTTTGTTACATGTGTATTTTATCACAATTAAAAATATATATATTTTTTAAAAACCGCACATGCAATAGAGCCGCTCAGTTTGTAATCCAGAGCCTTGGTATCCTGGAAGGTCTTAAAGATGCCCAAGGAGACCAGCTTCCTAGAAGAGCAGCAGTGGGTACTGACTGGCAGCTGAGCTGTCCAGACACTCAGAAACAGCTCAGGCTTCCCAGTGAAAGTCAAGGGAGGCTGATTGTTGTCACGTGGAAGAAATGTTCCATTTTCAGCATTACTTCATTACTTCATTTTCTAGTCACTAGTCAGGTCCTCAACATTTCTTAGAGGCTTCAGTGCCACTGTCATAAGCATATGATAAATTCTCCAAGGAGAAAGGTCCTGGAAGGAATGGAACTGTCTCCAGGAATAGAAGTAATAGACGTTTTCTGTTTCACAGACAGGAAGGACTATAGAAATGGAGAGAGAGGTGGTCAGACCTCCGGGAGCACAAAGGGATGAAGACCAGTGACTTGACTTCCCCTGCTAGGGGGGTGCAGACCAAACAGGTCTGACTGGGTGGGGCCCCTGGCTTCACACCTCCGAGGAAACTAAGCATCTTCTAATCCCAATGCATGCTGAGCCTGGCTATAGACTAAAATAACTGTCTCCCACATATAATATGGCTTTCTCAAATTTCTGAAGACTATGGAAATTAATGAAATGCAAATTTATTTTGAAAGATACAGAATTCATAAGAATTTTTGATCAGGCTGAATCAAAGGGTACTATAATTCCCAGCATATGTAATTCCCAGAGTTATGTTTTTCTTTGCCATGAAAAGGAGCACTCAGAAAATGTGAGAATTGCAGGGCTAGATATGTGTGCTCTGATGTTGGTTATTATCAGACTGCCCATCACTCAAATGAAGAGAACATCATGAATGTTTTTAAGATCCTAGCAATCAACTTCATCTGATTGTGAGACCTGGAAAATACAGTTCCTATGCAGCTCAGCAAGGAATTCAGTGATCAGATTCACTCCATACCGGGACAAGCTTTATAATTATGGACCACCAAATGACATTTTGGTTGCACAGTGTGAAATCATGAACCAATCTCACCTGCCAATGGTTCTGCCCAGCCTTACTGCCTACACATCCCCAGTCAGCCTCTCCTTGGATCCACATGGAGTTGAAAGTCAGGCTCACTTATCACAGGTGTTTCTGTGCTACCAGTCTACCAACATGGATGTCTTTCTTGCTTCTGCTCAAGGTTTTGGAGGCGGACACTGAAATGGTAACAATAAGAGCTTCCATGTGCCTGCAAGTGTACTAGGCACATCACGTGCTTGTTTTCCGGTCACAAAAGCCCTATGAGGGTTCTCCGAATCAGAGTTTAAGCATGGGTCTAGGAGGTGCAAAGCCTTGGGTGATACTCATGATTGTAATTTCCTATAAGCATAGGAGACTGAATGCTGAACAAACTGCTGTTTGAGCTGAAGTAAAGGCACGACTCCGAATAGATGCTCAGACTGAACAAACTAACACCTCTTTCAAACCTTCCATTTTTCCCAGTTAATGTATGCTGGCTGCCCACCACAGGCCAGTCTCTGAGATCTGGCTGAGGACTTTGGGGAAATGACCAAAGGCACATAGACTGAAATGGGGTGCAGCCAGGATCAAAGCAGCAAAGTCACCAAGTGGCAGTGCAAGGCTTAAAGCCAAAAAGCAGCCCTTTGTTTAGGTGTGTGATGGAGAAAAAAGTCTCATCGCTGACCTTCGCCGTTATTCTTATTGATAGTATTATTTAGCCTTGTGCACCCAGCAGGCTCAGTAACGCCATTTTGAAAGAGGAGGACACAGTTCACAGAGGCCTGGAACACATGAATTTCCATGATGAGGAAGAGCAGTTCGCAAAAATTTAAACTAGAGTTCATTTTAAGGAGTGAATATTTTGTGTGTTTCTTTTTTAAGGAGACCGTTCTGTGACTAAATCAGTAGTAGCTATGAATAAGCAACAGTGAGTTTGAACTTAACATCTATCACATTGTGCTGCAGCTTCCACAGCATAGCTATTTTTTGTTATACTTCAGGTATGGGTTTTTCATGTATCAGCAAATGGTGTCTTGACAAAAAGTGTATACAAACATCACCTAGTTATATGAATTTGCTACTCCCTGTTCCCACCCCACCAATAGACATCATCCTGTATTCAAGATTGAGCCAGATAATTGGTGCCGGAGCAGCTAGATTTAAGCCATTGTGAAGTATCCCAAGTGTCCCCTTCTCACAATGATGTTAAGAAGACTCTCAGAAAACCCCCTTCTTGGGCAGGTACTGGGTTGAATAGTGTCCCCCCAAACGCACATCTATCTGGAATCACAGAATGTGACCATATTTGGAAACAGGGTCTTTGCAGATGTAATTAGTTAAGATGAGATCATGCTGGAGGAGGCTGGGCCCTAAATCCAATCTCTCACATCCTCCTTAGAAGAGGAGAGAGGACGCTCAGAGAAGAGAAGCCCAGGTGAAGACGAGACAGACATGAGTGCAATGCCTCTATAAGCCGAGGAATGCCAAGGATATCTAGCAACCACTAAAAGCTAGGAGAAGAGCATACAACACATTCTCCCTCAGAGTCTCTGGAAGGACCCATTCCTATGGACACCTTGATTTTGGACTCTCAGCCTCCAGAACTGTGAGAGAATAAATCTCTGTTGTTTTAAGCCACCTGGCCTCTGGTCATTTATACACCTCAGATACAGGGCCAAAGATTCCTCCCCCACCCTCCACCATATGTTATTTTTTCATTTTCCTAGGAAGCCAATGAATGGGTCAACAACTGTGACTGTGGTCTTTAGCTCTCAGGGAAAGTAAATTTGGGCCTCAGCATACCTCATCCCAGAAAATAAGCTGTATATCATCAATGAGAAAGAAGAGATATTGGTAAATTCCCTGCTGAAAAATTCTTCTATGTTTAAAAATTATATTGGCTTGCTTTGGATATTTCTCTAAAAGAGAATGAGAATGAGAAGAACCTGAGAGTCTCTCCTCAACTAGGACAGGGAATATTGTGATCAGATGTCACTAGGGACCACACTTTCGGACCTCAGTCTCTCTCACTTCTTGCCCCACACACATACCAGTTGCTGGAACAGGGACCTGGCTGTCCCCAGAGGGCTGGCTGTGGGCTGTGAGCCACAGGCAGAGCCCTTGGTTGCCAAGAAGGGGCCCCCACCTGCCCCCCTGCCGGGCGTGGGAGCACTTGAACAGTGAAGACCCCACCCTGAGCAGAGGCCTAGGGTGCAGCAGATCACATAAATGTCACTCAGCTGAAGAGTGAAAGTGTACTGCCTCTCTGTCTCTTGGTTTCTTGTATTTTATATCTCATCTCAGTTTAAAAGATCAAAATATAGTGGCCTGACCAACAGGACTCAGGTTTAAAAACTGTGCAAACAACTGGAGGACGGAGGCAAAGCGTCACACACATGCCCTGGGTCACAGGCACACAGGGACTGGCAGGCTGTGCTGGCTCCAGCAGTCACCTGCAGGGGTGATAGAGCAAATACATAATTCCCACTTTTTAGCTACAGAGATCTTGGCTGCTGAGCCAAGTGTCTGCTGAGCCAATAATTCGGGCTTCTTTTTAATATTCCTACATGCCAAAAACAAAAACAAACCAAAAAACAAACAAAACAAAACGACAATAAAAATCCACCATGTTGATAATTAAAAGATCACAATCAGAATGCAAACTGGTCCTGCCACTATGAAAAACAGTATGGAGGCTCCTCAAAAAGTTAAAAATAGAACTACCCAGGGACACCTGGGTGGCTCAGTCAGTTAAGTGTCTGACATTGGCTCAGGTCATGATCTACGGTTCGTGAGTTCGAAACCTGCATTGGGATATGTGCTGACAGCTCAGAGCCTGGAGCCTGTTTCAGATCTGTGTCTCCCTCTCTCTCTCTGCCCTCCCCTGCTCTCATTCTGTCTCTCTTTCTCTCTCAAAAATAAATAAACATTAAAAAAAATAGAACTACGCTATGATCCAGTAATCGCACTGCAGGGTATTTACCAAAAATATATAAAAACACTAATTCAAAGAGATACATGCTCCCCTATGTTTACTGTAGCATTATTTACAATAGCCAAATTATGGAAACAGCTGAAGTGTCCATCGATAGATGAATGGATAACGAAGATGTGATACACACACACACACACACACACACACACACACACACACACACACTGGAATATTATTCAGCCATAAAAAAGAATGAAATCTTGCCATTTGCAACAACATGGATGGATCTAGAGAGTATAATGCTAAGCAGAATAAAAGAAAGACAAATATCATATGATTACACTCATATGTGGAATTTAAGAAACAAAACAAATGAGCAAAAGAAAAAAAAAAAAGGAGAGACAAACCAAGAAACAGACCATAGAGAACAAACTAATGGTTACCAAAGGGGAGGATGGGTGAATTAGGTGATGGGGTCAAAGACTACGCTTATCATGATACGCACTTACTCATGTATAGAATTGTTTAATCATCATATTGTACACCTGAAGCTAATATAACATTGTATGTTAACAATACTAGAATTAAAATTAAAGACCTAATAAAAAAATAAAGGCCCACAATCAATATATTTAACTCTGGGCTGAGAACAAAAAGGTATGTTATTGATGCTGATTGGTGAGCCTTTGCATTCAATGAATTAAACAGGTTTCATTTCCTTGGATTCCCACACTTGTGTTTGACTATTGATCCTTATCAAAATGTCCTACTTTAGAAAAACCAATGCCAATTTCCTCTGCCTTGTCTTCCTCTCCCCGCAGGTTGGTTGACAATTTCTGTATTTGTGAAGGGTACAGTGTACCTCGTTGCCTGATGTATGAGATTTATGTGGAGACCTGTGGTCACAATGCTCAGACCCAAGTCAATCCAGCCACATTTGGGAAGGTAGGTTGTAAAGATAAAAAAAGAGTATTCATTGAGTAAAAAAAACGTGTGCAGGTGAATTGGTGAGGAAATACCATAGTTTATTTGGGTTCTCAGTGGGAATAATTGGCTTCACTTTAGGAAGCCAACCAGATAGTTAATATACTTCTTTATCTTCTTTGAAAAGCCATTCTGTCCCTTGTCCACACTTAATAGTGAGAAGCCAGGAAAGGTAAGGAGTGGGGTGATGCCTAAGAAAGAACAACAATGGCAGCTCTAAATGCTCCAAATACTCAGCCAGGTTTGTTGGGCCATTATTCCCTGCACAGAAATGCCAACATCTAGCACCACACAAACTCCAAGAGCCACTTTTAAATATCCTTTCTGGAGGTTAAGGGCTCTGTCAGGAGCTTTGTGTAGACCATATAATATAGAGCAAAGATTTATTAGCACAAGGATAGTCTCTCTGAGACCCTCCACATACAACAAATATTATTGAGAAGCTGTTATGTGCCAGACACTGTTTTAGATGCTGGGAATACAATAATGAGCAAGACAAAGAAAAATTCCTGCCCTTAGTCAATTTAGTCAATTTATTACACTTAGGGGAGACAAATAATATAAAATGCATAGTATATTAGATAATATAAATGCTAAGGGAACTAATAGAGCCAAAGGAGATGAGTGTGTGTGTGTGTGTGTGTGTGTGTAAGAGTTGTAATTTTAGGGAAGACAAACAGGGAAGGCTTCCCTCAGGAGTAATACTTGAGGGGCACCTGGGTGGCTCAGTGGGCTAAGCCAACTTTGGCTCAGGTCATGATCTAGCGGTTCAGGAGTTTGAGCCCCACATCGGGCTCACTGCTGTCAGCACAGAGCCGGCTTCAGATCCTCTGTGGCCTTCTATCTCTGCCCCTTCCCCACTCATTCTTTCTCTCAAAACAAGTAAATAACTTTTAAAAAATGTTAAAAGAAGTAATATTTGAGTCCAGACTTCAAAGAGATAAGGCAGTGAGGATGTGGATATACGAACAGAGAGCAGCACAGGCAGAGCTTGGGCAAAGGCCCTGCGGGGAGAAGGAGCCTAAGCAGCACAGAGGTTGCAACAGCTGGAGGGAGGAGAACAGGGAGAGAGGACCAGGATGGTTCTCAGGACCTTGAGGTCAAATCAGGGAGGTGAAAAGAGCCCAGGTGGCAGGGAGTGGACAGGGATGTAGCAGTGAGAAGGGGTCAAATTCTGGATATATTTGGAAAACAGAGCCAATAGGATTTGTTGATGGAAAAAATTAATAGAATCATGGAACTTAATTGTTATTAAATTAACAATAATAACTTCCAATCATGAAGTTGTATTTATGTCCAAGGCTCTTTTCCATCTGGTTTTTAGGAATAGACAGACACCAACTCAAAACAAGTTAAAAGGAGAATTTTTTTTTTTATTTTTTTTTTCAACGTTTTTTATTTATTTTTGGGACAGAGAGAGACAGAGCATGAACGGGGGAGGGGCAGAGAGAGAGGGAGACACAGAATCGGAAACAGGCTCCAGGCTCGGAGCCATCAGCCCAGAGCCTGACGCGGGGCTCGAACTCACGGACCGCGAGATCGTGACCTGGCTGAAGTCGGACGCTTAACCGACTGCGCCACCCAGGCGCCCCAAAAGGAGAAATTTTTAAAGGAAAAGGATATCTCATTAAATCCTACAATAAAATCTTTGGGTTTCACAGAGTCTAGTCCACTGCTGCCCAACAGAAATGTAATGGGAGACATAGATATAATTTAGGACACCCTAGTATCCTCATTTTTAAAGTATTTTATTTATCTCATTTAAAAAAAAATTTTAGTGTTTATTTATATTTGAAAGAGAGACAGACAGACAGAATGTGAGTGGGGGAGGGGTAGAGACAGAGAGGGAGACACGGAATCTCAAGCAGGCTCCGGGCTCCAGGCTCCTAGCTATCAGCACAGAACCTGAAACACAAACCATGAGACATCATGGCCTGAGCGGAAGTTGGATGCTTAAACCGACCGAGCCACCCAAGTGCCCCGTAAAGTATTTTAAAAGGTGAAATTAATTTTTATTATTTTAAAATTTAACCCAAAATATTTAAAATATTATTTCAACATGGAATCTGTATTATAAAATCGTTCACTTTTTCATTCTTCATGCTAAGCCTCAAAAATCAGGTGCGTATTTTACATGTACAGGCCATCTCAATTTGGGCTAGCCACATTTCAAGTGCAGAGTTGCCATGTGTGGTTGATGGGGTTCCCATCTCAGACAGCCCACAACTAGACTGTAAGTCACCAGGTATCTTCTTACTTTCTCTCTGGTATATCCTTAAACCACTGGGACTCTGCTCCTTTCCACTGGCCTGCCCCATGCCCCTTCCCAGAAGCCGGTTTTCTTCACTGACTTCCTGATTTCCCATTTTAGCTGCTCGGATGGTGCTTCCCATGATGCTGGACCTGAGCTCCTGCCCCAGTGCCCGACATCATAACAGTCTGGCAAGAGAGGGCTGCAGGAAGGACATGTGGGTGGGGAGGAAACAGTTGGCATCTTTAATGCTTTGTCTTGTGCCACAGTCATCGGCCGAGGCAAGCAGCGTTAGAGGTCAAGAAAACAAACCAGCAGTGATTAAGGCTGAGGATCCCACAGCTAGTTGCAATGCTTGGGCTGTGTTTGGGCAAATAAATTTTCCTCTACTCTTTCAGGTTCTTTTGGTTGGTCTAAGATTTAAATTGACAAGAGACAGATTAACAGGAGAAAATCAAACTTGATTGTGTATGTGTAAGGATTCCCTATGGTCAGGCAATTGAGGCTTATATGCCACCCAGAGCTAAGGAGAAGGGGGTGTGAATGTGGGACCTCAAAAGGGAAAGAATGCAATTCACAGGAAGATGAAAAAGAGTAAATGTTTGATAAACAAATGTTAGCTGGGCCATATAGAAATGATAGAAGAATTTTAACAAACAAATTTTGTTAAATTCCTCCCTGTCCTCCACACCTAGTTAATATTATACTGTAGTTATCTATGGTGATACCTCCCTTAGAGGACAGCAGATCCTCTAAATGCTTTTATGCATTTAGGGGAAAGGTCAAAGATTCTTCCTGAGCTTTCTCTTCCTTAAAAATAATCGGCCTAAAATAATCCACATACTAAAGAGACCCATTTTGGGGTGGCAAATTTTTCTCCCCTACAGTGTCAAATCTAGTCTCTTGAATTGTGAGTCAGACCTCTTTCCACTTGTTATTCCCTGAAAAATATCCTTGAGTTCAGAGGGACCTTATAGGTCACCTGGTCCAATTCCACACCCAGTGCAAGATCCCTTTGAAAGTACCTCTGGGTGGAGCTTTTTATGAGAACAAAATGCCCTCTCTGGACAGAGACAGCCACAGGGCTTAGAGCTGGGTGATGGGGCAGCATATTTCTGTGCTTTTCCTCTGGGCAAACACAGTCCTTCCCCAGGATCTTGCTTGGCAAGCAGAGCACAGGCTGATGAAAACCCACTCAACTCCCTATCAGGGACCTTGGTGCAGCTCACAACCTGCACAACCATACCAGTTTGGGCAGCCACCTGGCTTGAGCTGAAATGATGTGGGTGACAAGGAGCTTGCTCACCGGGCGACAGTGATGCCAATTCAAAATCTTCCATTCCTCCCTTCATTCTTTCCTTTTTTTCATTCCTTCTTCTTCTTTTCGGTGGCCCTCAGATGGACAGAATTGAATTGGTTCATGACACACTGTCATCATGAATCCATGCATGGCCTTATTCCATCTGATTATTTAGTTCCTTTTTAACAATGTGGTAAACATCTGTGAAATCACCACCACAAATGAACCACATTACCAGTGGTCCCGTGTCCCATCTCCCTGCCTGCCCCACTGGTGGGAACCGTCAACCTGTTCCTCATCACCTTGCTTTTTAAAAAAGAGTTATAGTGCATTTATATGTATTTGCTAACCTTTTGACCACCTTCACCCATTTTCTCGTCTCTTTGCCCCTTGCCTCTTTCGACCACCAACCTGTTTTCTGCATCTTTGAATTTGTTTCCTGTCGTTGTTTTATTTTTTTATGTTCACATGTAAGTGAGATTATATGGTATTTAACTTTCTTTGTCTAATCTATTTCATATATGTATTCTAAAAAGCATATTTTTGGGGCGCCTGGGTGGCGCAGTCGGTTAAGCGTCCGACTTCAGCCAGGTCATGATCTCGCGGTCCGTGAGTTCGAGCCCCGCGTCGGGCTCTGGGCTGATGGCTCGGAGCCTGGAGCCTGTTTCCGATTCTGTGTCTCCCTCTCTCTCTGCCCCTCCCCCGTTCATGCTCTGTCTCTCTCTGTCCCAAAAATAAATAAACGTTGAAAAAAAATAAAAAAATAAAAAAATAAAAAAATAAAAAGCATATTTTTAATTTTTGTGGCTTAACTTTTTTAAAAAGTGGTATCATGTTATTTGTCATCTTTTGGGACTCTGTCCACTTAATATTATCTTAAGGTTTATCTAGATTCATTGGCCATTGTGTAATATTTCACAGTTTACTCATCCACTGTCCTACTGATGAGCATCTGGGTTGTTTCCAGATTTTTTTTTTTTTTTTTTTTTTGCTATTGTGAACATTCATGTGTATGTTTCCTGCTGTGCACATGAAGATGTTATCTTGGGTGTGTATGTCCAGGAATGAACCTTGCAGGGTAAGGGGGTGTGTGGCTGTGATGTCTGGGGATGGGGCCAAACTATTTTCCAAAATGGCTGTTCCAGGTTACCCTCCCACAAGCAATTCTGTGGATTCCAGTGTTATTTCCAAAACATTGGCATTTTTAGATCCACTCCTTTATCCAAAAAGCTTCATCCCTGAAACTCACAGTCATTTGTGGAAATCCTGCACTTTTGATAATAATAAAATGCGTAGGAGAATCTTCTAATGTGGCAGCTGCTCAAATATCTGAGACAATGTTTTATATCTCCCAGTCTTTTCTTCTCCACACTGAATTCTCCTGGCTCCCAAATTTTTACCTTCCTGCCCACTTGCTTCATTATGACTTCAATTTATTGATGTTCTTCTTGAAAGGTAGATAGTCCCAAGGGTACAGCCCGGTGCCTTAGGAGTGCTCAGAAGACAGGGCTCTTACTTTTATGGGGGGGGGGGGAGCCGAAAGGAGGGCTCCTATTGGCTTTTATCTTTCCATGTCACTCTGTTGGTTTCATTTTAAGTTTGTGGGCAACAAAAATAACCCTTAAGTATTTTTTCACATGAATTAAAATTAGGCCTTCCAAAACTTCTCTGTAATCTGTGAAATACTCTACATAGATACAAAATATTGTCACTCTCAGATTATTGTCATTATGCAGGTAACCATTTGAACCCAGGAGCAGCCACTCCCTTATTCCTATATTTCAACTTGTTAGTTGCAGTCTGCAGTTGTATTTACCAGTATCTTGAATCTTGTAGGCCATCCAGTCTTCTCAACCTGGTGAAGCTCACATATTTGAAAAGTATATCTCTCATTGCCAGCTCAGTAAATGAAAGTGATATGAGCGCATGTAAGATGTTGAGTACACATTATATTTGCTAGGTGTCCCTGAGTAAGCTTTGCAGCCAGCCAGGAATTCCCTCGGCTAACTTATCATTCAGCCCACATTTTGCCATTTCATCACTTGGCAGCTGGGGACCCTTCCTCAAGCGGGGGTCAGTTCTGGGTACCCTGGCTCTGCAGCGTTTTCCTTCTCTACCTGCCCAGCAGCTTAATCAGATGGAAGTGGCATGACTTGAGCGTGACATGTTTGAGTTCTGTAAGATCTCTGCTGCCTTTTCTAAGAAATCAAAGCCTATTTTTCAAAATCTTTTTCAACATTTCTTGTAAGTGGTTTCCCCTCTGGGGTAGTCTCACTGCAGAGAATTCCAAAGGAAAAGTTAAAAAGAGACCCCAGTATGTGGTAATGGGTATTTAGTTAGCCTTTTTCATCTTAATACTTGCCTTAGAATCCATTCTTCAAGACCCTGAGGTACTAACTTTCAGTTCTCATTGGGGATTTGCCTGAAGAATGGGCCACTCAATGGAGCCTGACTTGGGAAGGGACCCTTGCTCCTGAATTTGACTAATGGACAACGGAGAGGAAGGGGAAAAGGATATGATTCCAAAGCGTGTTTACAAGAGAAACAACAAAATACCCAATTCTCATTTCCTCCCTCCTCCCCCGGGAATGTAGTTGATTCCAGACTCCACATCAAGTTCCTGTGCAGATGTCGGAATGTTTCTTGCTCTTTTTGGCAACCCTGGGCATATGATGGGTAATGCTCATTCTTGGTGCAAATGATACCTCACATGGGTTAGGGAATTTCCATAACACTGACTTCCCTTTTAAAAACAACATTTACTGAGTTTTTCTGATTATAAAAGTTTATAGTCCCTTTATAGAAAATGTGAAATTTAGAGTAAACTGTATAAAAAAGAGGAAAATAAACAGTGCTATAACCTCACTGTCCACAGATGTAGCCACACATGCACAGTTTATTTGCATGTTTGTGCACACATGCACATACACGTGACCAGCAGGAGCTGAGGGACTAATCACACAGTGACTTTGTCTGTGTTTCCCGTGGTGCTTAGAACCTGCTCATTGGGTGGTTCTTCCTTCACTCCTGAATGAGCATGTGAGTGGGCAGGATGACCTCTCTAGAAATCCTTGGGTGATACAGAGCACTGTTATCACTCTTCATTTACCACATGATATCAGTTTGATGCTTAGAATGTCCAGTTCTATGTAACACCCAGACTGAAATGGGTTTAAAGTAGAAACTTTTCCCCAGCTCCTTCAGGATAGTTTCTTGCCTGCAGAGAACTAGGCATGGGGGCTTCCCCTTCCCTCCCTACCCCTCCTCCCTGAAACTTGCTGGGGATGGTTTGACCCCTCTGGGAGCAGGGAAGGAAAAAAATGGCTAGAAAGTTCCCTCTGCTCAGCTTCACACTTTGGGGGCCAGGCAGACTCTGGCTTCCTTGTCCCTTTGGTGGCTTCTTCAGAGCAGACCATGGGAATGTTCTAGTATGCCTCCCTTGTCTTGGTGAACAACTCTTTCGGAAGCCTGACTGTCCATCCTGGGGGCCACTTGCTGGGCAGAATCTGGGCTCTCCCACATGTCAGCTCTTTTGCAGACAACTTCTTGCTATGGGAACTACTCAGCCATTCTTGGCCTGAACAGACTATGGGTGTGACAGCTGAAACCAGGGTGATAGCCACTCTCCTTTGCCTGTCCACCAAGTCCACTGGCCAGCCCATCTGTAGTCTATAAGGAGTCCTATGCCATAGCCAGATGCTAACTGCAGGGACCTCACCAAGAGCTCTTCAAGTGAATCATGAATCCCCTTCTGCTAGGCCTGAGGTGATTGAGCCACATCCTGTCCCACACACCCTTCACAGATAAGAGGGTCTTGCCATAAGAAATCCCCTTACACCTCCTCCTCTCTCTACCTCATGAGTGATTTGAGTTGAGGACTTTTTAGGGTTTTAAAACCCAATTTTAGCTAAATGCCTGAGGATGCAAGTCCCATAAGATGTGTGTCTCAAAATTCGCCTTGCTATCTGTTGTCTGTTGTCTTCATGCCTCATCCTGTTGTATAGATACTACGTGGATGGATGGATTGAAATATTGATGTATGGATGAGTGTGCACAGAGGTGGATGGATAGGTGGGTAGACAGCATGCAATACAGTGTAATTTTTAATCTTTTTTTCATCATGATAAGTGTACTCTCTAATTCTGATCCCCTATTTCCCCCATCTCCCCACCCACCTCCCCTCTTGTAACCATCAGTTTGTTTTCTATAGTTAAGAGTCTGTTTCTGGTTTGTCTCTCTCTCTCCCTTCCTCTCTCTTTTTTCCTTTGCTTCTTTGTTTTGTTTCTTGAATTCCACATATGAGTAAGATCATATGGTATTTATCTTTCTCTGGCTTATTTTGCTTAACATTATCCTCTCTAGCTCTATCCAAGTTGTTGCAAAGGGCAAGATTTCATTCTTTCTTTTTGTGGCTGAATAATATTCCAGTGTGTGTGTGTGTGTGTGTGTGTGTGTGTGTGTGTGTGTATGACATCTCTGTATCTGTCCATCTATCGATGGACACTGGGCTGTTTCCGTAGTTTGCCTATTGTAAATAATGCTGCAGTAAACAAAGGGATACATGTATCCCTTTGAATTCATGTTTTTGTATTTTTGGGGTAAATATTGTTGATAATGTGATTACTGGATCATAGGACAATTTTATTTTTAACTTTTTGAGGAACCTCCATACTGTTTTCCAGAGCGGCTGCACTAGTTTGCATTCCTCCCAACAGTGCAAGAGGGATCCTTTTTCTCCATATCCTCACCAACACTTGTTTCTTGTGTTGTTGATTTTGCAATATAGTATGCTTTTTAACAGCACTAAGCCTGGAATGCACCTAATTAGGTCTAACCCTGGGCAAGTTATTTCATCTTTTTGTGCCTCAACATCATCAACTGTAAAATGAAGCAATTCATATTGTTAATGATAGTCCCTACCTTATGAGATGTTTTTAAGAAATTAATGAGAGAACTCATGTAAAAAGAATTGAGCAGTGCTGGCAAATAGGAAGCACTCAAGAAATAATTACCTTTTATGATTACATGCCTATTTATCTCTCAGAATATCGTAAACATTTTCACATTAAAATATTTTAAAATAAATATTGTATAATGGTACAAAATACTTTGTGGATGTTCCAGAATTCATTTAACCATTTCCCTTATTGGAAGTTTAGGTTGTTTATGCTGTTTCTCTTTTCTAGTCTCCATCTGTACCTGGTAACTTCCCTAGGAGAGATTCTAGACAATTGTAACCAATTCCCAACCCTCATGGTAGTTCCTGATATTTGTACCCAAATCCCTAATATTTTTTACCTAGGAAATTTGTTGGTTAAGAACTGTATTTAGCTGTTTCAACTTGCACTTATTGGATGATTAGGGAAGATAAGCACTTTTACATGCATTTTGGCCATATGTATCTTGTGGGTACGTGTTATCACCAGACCACTTTCTATTGACATATTGTTGTTTTCCCATTAATTTATGTGAGCTGTCTATATATTAAATATACATTTTTTAGTTATTACATTTTTTGGAAATAATCATCTCCGTTGATTTTTACATTTTAACTGGTGTACCTGATCATAAAATGGAATCAGAGGATAGTCTGGGGTTGGTATTACTCAATTAAATAAAATGTAGAGATTTTTATGCTGCCAGACAACTAGGCAATTTATTTCTGTTTATGCCTCCAAAACACCAGATTATTTCCCAGAGCCTTGAATCTCACCATTCTTTTAGGTACTAAAGAACCTAAAAGGTTGTAAAAACCTACTATTTTACAACTAAAATAGTACTATTTTACAACTAAATATATAGGGAAGGTTTTAAGTGAGTTTCTTAAGAGGTGATGGGATTTTCAGAATCTGTAGTTGAAAGTAGGAATTTCTGGCCCCTAGTTCTGCATTTTTAGACTTTGCTGATGTTTTCTTTTATCTCCTATCATTTACTCTTCATCTGCACATTTTGGTCCCCCTTCCCTGAAGGAACCTCTCAGTTTGGCCCCACAACCTTGATGCTCAGTTGTGTAAGATTTGCCTTTCCTATTTCTTCATTTTTCCTCCTCCCCCCACTTTCCCGGGCTTGGGTGGCTTCTGGTAGGAACTGATAGGGCTGGAACCAGACCAGAGAAACATTAGACACTGTCAAATCCTACTACATGGAAATTAAGAGAAAAATAAAGAGGGATGTCAAAAGAAACTAAACAGAAAAAAGAGGCTGAATGATTATGGAGGGGATTGTAGAAAAATAGCAGAAATCATTACTTGACTGCTCAAAACACTGTGCCTTCCATGCTCTGTATTTTTCTAATTCCACCATGCTCCAGGATTTCCACTTTCAACAGACATGCACTTGGATACCATGCATGTCATGGACCTCTTCTAATAAGGAAAATGGAACAGGCTTCTATTTTTTAATGTAATTGATTATAAACATATATCAGTGCTAATAAAACACATCAAAAACATAACTAGGACATGAGAAGTTGAGTCAGAAGTAGCCGTGTTATTCAATATTTTAATAGCATTTGCTACCAAAACCTTAAAACGAAAAAGAATAAGTAAACAAATGAATAGTATAGTAAAAAGTGAAAATGACTATCACATTGGAAAAAGAGGAAAATAGTAAAATCATGGCAACTCACATGATGGACTATTATGCAGCTATTGATAACCCTATTTTTAGAGAATTCCTAATGACAAGGGGAAATGTTTATGATACAAAGGGGAGGGGAGAAAGTAGAAAGCAAAACTGCACACATGCTAACTGTTTCACATGAACACCCACAGAGTACATACACATATTGAAGCTTTGAAAAAAAGACTAGAAGGAACCACACTGGGGTTTAAATGGTGGTTTCCTCTGAATGGTATATTTTTGTCTTGATACTTGTCTGATTTTTCCAAATTTCATTTGCATATATTTTCTTTATAATAAAAAGAGGAAATACAATGTAAACATTGTAAGAAAAGAAACTGTAAGTTTTATTTCTATATTTTCAAATCCCAGCTTTAAATCTGGCTTATTCTTTCAGCTTGTGCGTTTGGTTTTTCCTGATCTTGGTACCCGGAGGCTAGGCACGAGAGGAAGTGCCAGGTAGGTTTATCATTTTTGTTTTATTTGAAATGTTAAAGGACAAACATTTTGAAAAATCAAAAAGTGGGTGACAAAAAATGCAAAACTAAATGAACTATAAATATCAACTCTTACCAGAGAATTCTCATACTTCAAATGAAATCCTAGTGCCTGGAATAATTTAGGTGATACTAGAATGAAGTGTTCATTTCTGTTTTCTTAGTGATTTTGTTAAAAATATGCAAGTTACAATATGTTTTCTTGTTTGAACACTTTAAGTGTTTTGACATAAATGTCTAACTGTTGAAATATTTAAATAATTACACGCAGAGAGCAATAGAACGGTTTTAGTTACTCTTTGAAGTAAAATTTCTAAGCCCTCATCTAATTAGCATATTTGAATTATTTTTGAGAGACCAGGTACCTACGTTCTATGTATTTTTAACACAAAAGGAAATTCCAGTGTTATCAGGTGCATCGGGTTATAATTGTCACTCAATTACTATTGTTATTTGTTGTTTCTTTTAAATGAAGAAAAATAGGAGAAATCAGTGAGATCAGGAAATCAGTGAGAAGGGACGGAAGCCAAATTAGGAAAGGGGCCTGCTACCCATGAGGGAATGAAGACAGCCAAAGCATTTGCCAAACTAAACACTGGGTAATAGTTAATTTGAAAAAGTTTTGTCCTGCTGTTTTGAGCCTAGACAAGCAGCTACAGTTTCCCAGCTCAGCAAAGTGCTCGGGCTGCAGAGAAGGAACCTCCTCCCTCTTGGGTTTCTGAGAGCTCGAGTCCAGTTCTCAGTACAGGGAACATTGGTATTGCTACCCTTCACTTTAAAAATGTTCATGGCAGTGACAGCAGGAGCCTCTCCCTGTCACATCTCTCTAAGACCAGAGTGTCCTAAATTGGGGAAGAAGAGTGGAACATTTGCAAGCCTGTTTCAAAGCTGATGTGTATGAAGTAGTATGAATCTGTCTACATAACAGAGCTAATAGATGGAGTAAATGATAAAACTCCGAGAAGAGCTTCAGGTCTTCATCAGTGAGTCTATTCTGTAGCTTCTGTAAAGCATGTCAGTGGTTTGACATAGTCTTTAAGACAACCTTTATTTTTCAGATATCATTATGATGGAATCTGTATCAAGAGAAGTTCTTTCTTCTATGCCCAGTATTGCTACCTTCTGGGTGAAAAAAGGGATCACAGGTTAGTATCTGTCATTTAGGTATTTTGGTCATGGGTCACTATCTGCCTTTTTTTTTTTTTTTTTTTTTGGCTGTTCCACTATTAATCCTTCTTAAGGATGGAAACACACACATCACGTCAACATGGCTTTGATGTGGGCAATAAATCAGTCTCTGGCAACATCACTGGCCAGAGAAAGGCATTTCCAGTTCATTCTCTTGGATACTTTTCATTATAAGTATCATCTCAATTGCCAGAGCAATTTTTCATTGAGTGCATCTTTGTTCTTCTCAATTTCTCTGTAAAATTTGATGCAATTGGTCACTTCTTAAAACTTCCTTTAGCTCTCAAGAACTTTTCATCCAATTTCTTCTCCAGAGCGATCCCTCTGAGTCTCCTTATCTCTCCTCCCCTTATATGCAGGCATTTTCCTGAGACCCAACCAGTGGTGCTCTTCCAATCTTTGGCCCCAAGATATTTCATCCTTCTTTATCCATCACCTATCACCATGCCCTCACAGATGACTCCTCCCCTAATTCATTTTTGATGGACCTTTCTCTCCCACCTCCCAGCCATTCCTCTTGGACTATCTACTGGACATCTCCACATAGATGATCCACTGGCACCTCATACTTAGTACGTAAAAATCTAAATTTTTAATCTCCTTCCAAATCATCGCTGCCTCTTGACTTCTTTATTTCAATCTATGATACCAGTAGGTAAAATCTGCACAAAGTGTTACCCCCAAAGCCATCCCCGACTAGCTTGGGAACAAGAGAGTCAGCCCAGAGATGGTTCTGAAGCTGTGGAGCTCATTCAGACGAGCACCTAGACCAAACAGGAGGCGGATCAGAAAGATCTGTCCAAGGCAGTGTCTTCAGTTGGTTGAGTCCATGTCAATAGAAGGGAGCACAGATGACTCAGCCCGGCCTGTCCCATCAAAACCTCAAACTTAACCTCAAATAAAGTCATCACATTCTTCTTCCAACCAGCTCTTCCTCTTAAATGTCTTATTCATCGATTAGTCACAAAGATGGAAAAATTACATCAACAAAAAATAGAGAAGTTAGGGAAGGGAATAGATAGGAGATTTATTTCAGTTAGGGTTAGAGCTTTCCTTGTGCTAATGTATTCTCCCACTTGCTGACCCGTATGCTCCTCAAAGGCTAGGCCTAGAGTTTGTGTCTTTTTGCCTCAGGGCACCCAGCAGGCAGTTTGGAGAGCCCTGCAGCATGACATGGCTGTTGCTCAGCAGCACTTAGAGGCCATTAGTGTCCTGAGGTCTCTGGGTCGATGTCACAGAGAGAGGGTCTGGAACTGGTCTTTATGGGGAAAGAAGTAGGCTTTATCCTCAGCAAGGAAAAGGAAGGCTGTCAGGGACACAGGTAAGAACAAGGGTAACATTGGTTTATCCATGACATAGGCCCAGCAGCAGGTGCTTTTCATGCTCAACACATATTTATTAATATTTAATAATTGATAAACTTTATACAGTCTTGGCCAATTAAGAGATATTTTTTAAGCACTAAGATCTAAGGTAACCTCCTTACCAATTCCACATATTTAGAAATACTAAATATATATTTTAGAATGCAGAAATATAATAAATGATATATTGCTGTTAATAATCCATGAAATATACGGGTGAAAATGTCTTCTATTTCATTGTATCTTTTATATAAGGACATGTGTGACAAAGCTAGGTCTCGAAATAAAAACTTCATTTCTCTGGTTTTCAGATAATGAAAACTATAGAACTCATCATTCACTTATTTGTTCATTCAACAAATATTTGAGTTCCTACAATAAGTCAGGCCCTGTTCTAGTTACTGGGGATGAAAAAGTAAACAAGATAAACAAGGTCTCCTTTTTGTCTATCTTAGTGGGGAAGATGTAAGACAATAAAGAAGGGACAATAGCAAGATTTATCTGAAGACAGTAAAACAGGGTCATGGGAAACCTCCTTGAGAAGATGCCTTTTGAGCAGAAATATGAAAAAAAGAGTCAGCCAAGCGAATATCTGAGAGACAAGTATTGCAGACAGAGGAAAGAGCAAGCCCAAAGGGCCTGAGGCAGGAATGAATTCAAAGAACAGAAAGAAAGTCTGGAGGTGGAGGTTGGCGAATGAGCAGAAGAGTGGGAAGAGAGGAATCTGAACACAGAAGTGGGACCTATAAGTCTTGGCAAGGACGTGGGATGTTATTCTGAGTGTGATAGAGAGACACTGGAGAGTCTTAAGCTGGGAAGTGATTTTTTTATTTTAATTTTTTAGAAACTTTAGTATAGTTGACACACCTGTTACATTAGTTTCAGGTGGATAACATAGTGATTCAACTTCTCTGTGTTATGCTGTGCTCACCATAAGTGTAGCTACCATCTGTCACCATCCAATGCTATTGCAATAGTATTGACTATATTTCCTATGTTGTACCTTTAATCCATGTGACTCATTTGTTCCATAAGTGGAAGCCTATATCTCCCTCTCCCCTTCATTCATTGTGCCCATACCCCATGCCCTTTTCTCTGGCATCATCAGTTTGTTCTCTGTATTTATAGGTCCAATTCTGCTTTTTGTTTGTTTATTCATTTGTTTTGTTTTTCTAAAAAAATTTTTTTTAATCTTTGTTTTTGAGAGAGAGAGACAGAGTGTGAGTGGGGGAGGAGCAGAGACAGAGGGAGACACAGAATCTGAAACAGGCTCCAGGCTCTGAGCTGTCAGCACAGAGTCCGATGCAGGGCTCGAACTCACGAACCACGAGACCATCACCTGAGCTGAAGTTGGACACTTAACCAACTGAGCCACCCAGGCCCCCCATTGGTTTTGTTTTTCATATTTCATATGTAAGTGATATCATATAGCATTTCCTTCTCTATCTGACTTATTTCACTTTAACATAATAACCCTCTAGGTCCATCCATGTCGTTGCAAATCACATGATTTCATCCTTTTTAATAGCTGAGTAATATTCCATTGTGTATATATATCACATCTTCTTTATCTATTCATCAATTGATGGACACTTGGGTTGCTTCCATATTGGCTGTTGTAAATAATGCTGCAATAAATATTGGAGTGCAAGTATCTTTTCAAATTATCTTTTCTTTCTTTGGGTAAATATCCAGCAGTGGAATTACTGAATCATGTAGTGTTTCTGATTTGTATTTTATGAAGATTAAATGAATTAATACAATGAAAATGCCTGAAACAGCACCTGGCACATAGTAAACATTCAATGTGACTCTTTTTTTTTTTTTAATTTTTTTTTCAACATTTATTTATTTTTGGGACAGAGAGAGACAGAGCATGAACGGGGGAGGGGCAGAGAGAGAGGGAGACACAGAATCGGAAACAGGCTCCAGGCTCTGAGCCATCAGCCCAGAGCCTGACGCGGGGCTCAAACTCATGGACCGCGAGATCGTGACCTGGCTGAAGTCGGAGGCTTAACCGACTGCGCCACCCAGGCGCCCCTCAATGTGACTCTTAAGCATATTGCTCTTGACTTTGATGTACTTATTTTATCATATCTATGATTTTCATGGTATTATGTCTATGGTTATTATTTTGGTCATTTTATTTTTCAGCATTCCTATTTGGTTCTTTTTTATAACTTCTATTTTTTTTGTGGAGGCTTTCTATTTTTTCATTTGCTTTAAGAGAATTTATAACTACTGGTTGGAGCATTTCTATAATGACTGCTTGAAAATCGTTGTCAGATAATTCCAATATCTGAATCATTTTAATATCAGTGTCAGTTTATTGTCTTTTCTCATTCAAATTGTGGCTTATCTAATTCTTGGTATTATGGGTGATTTTCTTTCTTTCTCCCTTTCTTTCTTTCTTTCTTTCTTTCTTTCTTTCTTTCTCCCTTCCTTCCTTCCTTCCTTCCTTCCTTCCTTCCTTCCTTCCCTCCCATATAATTGACATACAACATCACATTCTTTTCAAGTATACAACATAATAATGATTTGATGTTTGCATATGTTGCAAAATGATTATCACAGTAAATCTAGTTAACATCCATATGCAGTTATGTAATTTTTTTCCTTGTGATGAGAACTTTTAAGACTTACTCTCTTAGCAACTTTCAAATATGCAATACAGTATTATTAATATAGCCACCAAGCTGTACATTACACCCCCAGGACTTATTTATTTTATAACTGGAGTCAAAAGGTACAAATTACCAATTATCCATCCCCAGCCCTCTGCCCCACCCCCGGCAACCACCAGTCTGTTCTCTTTATCTATAAGCTTAGTTTTATGCTTTCTGGGTTTGTTTTTTTTTTGTTGTTGTTTATTTGTGTTTTTCTTTAATTTTTTAAAAAATGTATATTTATTTATTTTGAGGCAGAGAGAGAGTGTACATAAGCACACATGCAAGCAGGAGAAGGGCTGAGAGAGAGGGAGAGAGAATCCCAAGCAGCTCCACGCTGTGAGCACAGAGCCCAGTGTGGGACTTGATCCCATGAACCATGAGATCACGACCTGAGCCGAAATCAAGAGTCAGTTGCTCAACCGACCAAGCCACCCAGGCACCTCTGGCTTTAAAAAAATTTAGATTCCACATGTAAGTGAAACCATATAATACTTGTCTTTCTCTGACTCATTTCACTTAGTATAACACCCTCAAGGTCTATCCATGTTCTCCCAAATGGCAAGATGTCATTCTCTTTTGTGGCTGAATAATATTCCATTGTGTGGAATACACACACCATATTTTCTTTATCCATTCAAAGGTCAATGTACACTTAGTTTGTCTCCATAGCTTGGCTATCGTAAGCAATTTGTGATGAACATAGGGGTGCAGATATCTTTTTTGGGTTAGTGTTTTTATTTTCTTTGGATAAATACCCAGAAGTGAATTTGCTGGATAATATGGTATTTCTATTTTTAATTTTTTGAGGAACCTCTATACTGTTTTCCACAGTGGTCACACCAATTTACATTCCCACCAACAGTGCACAAGGGTTCCCTTTCTCCACATCCCTGCCAACACTTGTTATTTATTTTCTTTTTGATAATAGCCATTCTAACAGGTGTGTGATAGAGGTTGTATTTCATTGTGGTTTGATTAGCATTTCCCTAATCACTGGTGATGCTGAGCATCTTTTCATGTACCTGTTGGCCATCTATATGTCTTCTTTGGAAAAAATGACTATTCAGATCTTCTGCACATTTTTAAATTAATTTTTTTTGCTATTGAGTTGTATGTTTATATATTTTGGATATTAACCCTTTATCAGATATATGACTTGCAAATATTTTCTCTCATGAAGTAGGTTGCCTTTTATTTTGTTGATGGTTTTCTTTGCTGTGCAGAAACTTTTTTAGTTCAGTGTAGTCCCACTTGTTTATTTTTGCTTTTGTTGTTTTTGCTTTTGGTGTCAAATTCAAAAAAGTCATTGCCAAGACTGGTGTCAAGGAGCTCACCACCTATGTTTTCTTCTAGTTTTATGATTTCAGGTCTTACATTCAAGTCTTCATATCATTTTGATTCAATTTTCGTAGCATAAGAAAGTTCCATTTTTTGGCATGTGGCTGTCCAGTTTCCCTGACACCACTTATTGAAGAGACTGTTGTATACTCTTAGTTGCTTTGTTGTAATTAAGTGACCATATGTGTGTGGGTTTACTACTGGCCCTTCTATTCTGACCCATCAATTTATGTATTTTTCTATTGTATCCTGGACATTTTCTCTTGATTTTCTGTTGTATCATGAGCACTTGGGTTATGATGTTAGAGAGTTTTGATCCTATTTAAATTTTCTACTTTAGCAGACAGTCACCCTATTTAGGTTTAGCATGTAAGTTCTGGTCTATTTTTTTGTACTGTAGTTCCAATGACAGTTTAGTTTTCAGAACCCTTGCATGTTGCTCTGGTCTGCTTCATTCTTTTGGCACTACAAGGTCTTCTGATCAGTTCCCTACTAGTGCTGCCTATAGGGGCTGAAGCTGCTTCCCTGGGCCACCTTCTGTGGGGAATGCAGACAGTCAAAGTGGCTGGGCCTGAGTCCTTTTCTGCCAGTTGGCGTGAGTCAGGGAAACACCAGGTTCTGCTGGCATTGCTCCTATGGATGGAATGCCTGCCCTTCTGTGCTCCATTGAGTTGGCCAGAGGATTCAATACTGTCCATGCAGGCAGATCAGCCCACCTGTCAGTGCCCCGGGTGTGGAGTTGGGGGTGGTTCAGCCCACCAGGATGTTGAGGCTGCCACTGTGGTCAGACTGGGTGGCCAGCCCATACTCCAAGAGCAAGGGCTGTAGCCCCCTCTAGGTCTCTATTAGACTTCCCTCTCCTAGTCCTTTGTTTGGAGAGTGCAGATTTTTCTTGGGATTTATATCTATGTCTGCTGACAGTCTAGATTTCAGGTCTCTCCAGTATCCAGTCCAGATATGCATGGAACATGAAAAGAAAACCCAGGGCACTCACCACACTGTCGCTTCTCTAGGCAGTCCCATCTTCTTTCCAGCTTTCAGAGCCCTTGTATCATGATCCGCTGAAAAATTTCTGGGGTATTTATTTGTATTAACAGGAAGCAGCAAGGAAAAGTGAATCTACACTATCTTGTTCCCTATTCATCATTCTAGCTGCCTCAGAAACCTCCTGAAAGCAGACCATGTATATATTATAAATTAATGTTATCAGTGATTGGAATCCTTGATTATACGATTGTGCCTAACAAATTAAAATATGATGAGTCAAAATATGATGGTAGAGAGTTTTAGTTGGGACAAGATGGTGTAGATCAATTTCTTTTTGCTAAGCACAACTATGAACCCTGGAAATAATGCAAGAAGAAAACAAAGAAAAACTCTAAAAAGTGGCAAGAAGAAAATGAGCTGGTTGGGGACCCCAGGGCTGCACAATCAACACAGTGATAGGGCATCCTACATCTTTACCCACTCATCCAGGCCCACTGTTTCCCAACCCACTACCTAGCAAGATGAGGCATCCAGGTAGATTCATTTCTCCTCTCATTCCTCTAATAATATTGGTCAAGGGGCAGCAAGAGTGAGTCCCACCAAAAATAAACAGCTAGGGAAAGCACTCTCCTTACTCTCTGGGTCTGAGACACTCCTTTTCAACCATGAGATACAATAAGGAGTGTGAGCTAATCTGTTAAGGGAGACCCAGCTATAGCAAGTGGCTTAGTCCAGGAAGCCTGTGTCCCCACTCCACCTAGAGGCAGCTGGAGAGCACCAATAGAGGGAGCCCCTGCCCCACAGAGACCAATCCCCCACCCAGTCTAGGAAAAGCCCTCCAGCTCCCTCAGGCAGCACCAGCAGGGACCCCCAGTGGTAACAGATAAACCAGGCAGACCAAAATAATATATTCATACCCATAGCTAAAATTTACTACAGAGATATAGTAAGAATACACAGTCAAGTCATAAGGCGAAAAGAGGCAGAGGTCTGGAGGCGTCTATATGCAGGCTTCCACATGCTCTTTCTCTCCCATGAGGGGTCACACAGAGTGCACTCCTCCATGCAACAAAAATACAGCAACACATGTGTGATGTTTCTGTTCAGGTAGGCCCATTATGAGACTCCACACTCAAAGATTTTATTGGGGGATGGTCATAAGCACATTCTTCCTAGCATGTGCCAAAATGACAGATCCCCAAAACTAAAGTAGGTTATTCAACATAAAATATATTGTTTGCACAAACAGTCTAGGCACAGGCAACCACTCTTATCAGTTAACTGTTGACTGAGAACACCCTGGGAACCAAGTTCCCAGACTCCAGACTAGGGCCAATCTTACAAGCATGACTTTCTAAGGAGAGCAGTCTCAATACTGCTATGTTATCTCTTTTCTGCACAATTGTATGACCCTGTGAATATATGAAGAAAACATTGAATTGTACTCTTTAAATGAGTGAATTGTATGGTATGTGAATTATCTCTCAATGAAGTTGTTTAAAAAAAAAATCCTAGCAAGGTTTTTTTGTAGACATAGACAAGCTTATTCTAAAAGTTATGTGGAAAGGCAAGGCCCTAAAATGGTTCAAGCAATCTTGACAAAGAAAAATCAAGTGAGAGGAAACGCTACCTGATACTGAGGCTCAGTATGTAGTTATAGTAATCAAGACAGCAGTGTGGTTTTGGTGGAGGCACAGACACAGACCAATGGAACAGAATAGAGAATCCAGAAATAGATCCACTCAAATATGCTCAAATGGCTTTTCACAAAGGTGCAGAAGTAATCAGTGGAAGGAAACTAGATTTTCAACCAATGGTGGTGAAACAACTAGATGGCCACATGCAAAGAAAGAAAGAAAGAAAGAGAAAAGAAATGAACCTCAAAACTAAACGTTACAATTTATACAAGAATTAACTCAAAATGGAACATAGATGAAACAAACAAAAAGCCAAAATGGATCATAGATTTACTTTTAAATTTTTTTAATGTTTATTTATTATTGAGACACAGAGAGAGACAGAGCATGAGCATGGGAGGGGCAGAGAGAGGAGACACAGAATCTGAAGCAGGTTCCAGGCTCTGAGCTGTCAGCACAGAGCCCAACGCAGGGCTCAAACTCACAAACTGCAAGATCATGACCTGAGCCGAAGTTGGACGCCTAACTGACTGAGCCACCCAGGTGCCCCACATAGACTTACTTTTAAACCATAAAAATATTAAACTTAAAAAAATAGGAAAAAATCTTCGAACCTAGGGCTAGGCAAAAATTCTGAGACTTGACACCAAAGCCCCAGTCCTTAAAAGGAAAAGCTAATAAGTTGGATCTCATCAAAATTAAAAATTTTGTCTGTGAAAGATTTTATGAAGAGGATGAAAAGCCAATCTACAAACTGGAAGAAAATATTTGCAAGCTACATATCCGAAAAAGGACTAATACCTAGTATATATAAAGAATTATCAAAACTCAACAGAAAGAAAGAAAGAAAGAAAGAAAGAAAGAAAGAAAGAAAGAAATCAATCCAATTAGAAAATGGGCAAAAGAGGGGAGCCTGGGTGGCTCAGACAGTTAAGCGTCCCACCTTGGCTCAGGTCATCATCTCACGGTTCGTGAGTTCAAGCCCCATGTCAGCCTCTGTGCTGACAGCTCAGAGCCTGGAGCCTGCTTTGAATTCTGTGTCTCCCTCTCTCTCTGCCCCTCCCCCATTCATTCTCTCTCTCTCTCTCTCTCTCTCTCTCTCTCTCTCTCTCTCTCTCTCCTTCTCTCTCTAAAAATAAATAAACATTTTTTAAAAAGTGACCAAAAGACTATACCTCTCACTGAAGAGGATATATGCAAATAAACAGATGAATGATCAGTGTCATTAATCATTATGGAAATGCAAAATACACTTCAGTGAAATACAAACACACACCTGTCAGATTGACTACAATAAAAAAACAGCAAAACCACCAAATGCTGGTGAGGATTCAGAGAAGCTAGATCACTCTATACATTGGTGGTAGGAATGCAAAATAGTGTGGCAGTTTTAATAAAACTAAACATACAATTAACATCCAAACCATCAATTGTACTCTTGGACATTTATCCCCACACAAATGAAAATTTATATCCACATAAAAACTTGTAAATTGATGTTCATAGCAGCTTTCTTTATAATAGCCAAATATTAGAATCAGTCCTGATATTTTTCATTAAGTGAATGTTTAAACAAACTCTGGTACATCTATACCATGGAATATTACTCAGTAACAAAGAGGAACAAACTATTGATAGAATAGCTTGGATGAATCTCTAGATGCTGAATGAAAAAAACTCCTGTCTCAAAAAGTTCCATACCTTATGATTTCATCGATAAAACACTTTGAAATGACACAACTTTTAAACAGAAGACAGGAGTGCCTGGGTGGTTCAGTTGATTAAGTGTCTAACTCTTAATTTTGGCTCAGGTCATGATCTCAGTTTGTGGGATCAAGCCCTGCATCAGGCTCTGTGCTGACAGAGACAGAGCCTGCTTGGTAATTTCTCTCTCTGTCTCTCTTCCCCTCCCCCAAGCTTGCTTGCTCTCTCTCTCAAAATAAATAAACTTTAAAAATAAAAATAAAAAAAATAAATGGAGGACAAATTGGTGGTTGTCAGGGACCTGGGAATGAAGAAGCAACAGAGAGATATGGTTATGGAGGGGCAACACAAGGATCCTTACGATCAGGAGAATGTTCTGTATCTTGTCAGTGATGATGGATACACAGATCTCTATAGGTGATAAAAGTGTATAGCACTGAATATACACAAAAATGAGTTAAAGTTGAACTAGGGAAGTCTGAGAGAGATCAGGGAATTGTATCAATGCCAATATCCAGGTTGTGATATTGTACTGTAGTTTTGCAAAATGTTACCCTTGGGGGAAATTAGGCAGATCAGAAAGCTCTCTAAATCACTTCTTACTACTTGTCAATCTACAATTACCTCAATTAACATTTCAATTTCAGGGGTGCCTGGATGGCTCAGTTGGTTAAGAGTCCAACTTCAGCTTAGGTCATGATCTCACAGTTCGTGGGTTCAAGTCCTGCACTGGGATCTCCGCTCTCAGCACAGAGCCCGCTCTGGATCTTCTGCTTCCCTCTCTCTGCCCTTACCCTGTTTGCTCTCTCTCTCTCTCTCAAAAATAAATAAAAACATTTAAAAGTTTAAATTTCCAATAATAAGTCAGGCCTAATCCTACATGATGACAGGTCCCATGAAGTATCCCCACAGAAATCTGCCCATTTCTCAAGGTCATATCTCCAGATGTCCTATTGTTTCTTCTGCTCAAGAGCCCATTCTCTCTTCTTACAGAGTTCAGGTCTTTATTTCAAAGCACTCTCCTGCACGTTCATCTTCCTCTGGAGAGCTTAAATTGCCTCATTACCTTAACCGAGCCAGGAAGCATACAATGGTAGGAGCCCCAGACCCCACACACCTGGAAGTCTTCAACCCCAGTGGGCTCAGGGCAGCCGGCTGCCTGGCTACTCAGGCACCTCTTTCCATTTGCCATCAAAAACGTGACTCCCCCCGCAACCCGGTGTTAAATACAGAGCGGGAACCCCCAGCAAACCACAGAGGAGTGTATTCGTAGTTCCCAAAAGTTGAATGCCCCAGTGAAGCAGGCCTGATTTACAAAAACTTTCTTATGAACATTTGCCAAAGAGAAAAATAGGAATCTGAATTCTTGGTTTTTGTTGTTGTTGTCATTGTGGGGTTTTTTTTTTTTCCCCTTTTTTGTAAGAGTATGCCTTGTTAGGAGCATCTTAGAGTGGAATGTACTCCAAACCCAGCAACAAGCCTCTGAGTCATTGAACTGTGTGTACGCTGTTCCATGGCATCCTGTTTGTCTTTTGTTCCCCTCTGGACCTTGCTTTAAGGAAAGAAACGGAAACGCCAATAAAAGCATCAGCACTGAGAGATTTGGCCAGGAACCAGGGATGGTAGCAAAGGGGTGGCTTTGGGGGATTCTGCTTCCTCTTCACCACCATCCCCCAACACTACAAAGAAGCATGTAATAATCTAATTAAGATTAATTTAGTCTCAGGGCGTCTGGGTGGCTCAGTCAGTTAGGCATCTGACTTCAGCTCAGGTCATGATCTCACGCTTCTTGGGTTCAAGCCCCACATCAGGCTCTCTGTTGTCAGCACAAAGCCTGCTTCTGATACTCTGTCCCCCTCTCTCTCTGCCTCTCCTCTGCTTGCATGTGCTCTCTCTCTCAAAAATAAATAAACATTAAAAAGATGTTTTTAAAAATAAAATAAATTAAATTAAATTAGTCTCAAAATAAGCCCTTATCTCCTCCTTATGTCCTCCATGTTGCGCCTCCAAAGGCCCATCAGTATAGAAACTATGATGCCCAGGTCTCTGACACCATCCATGTCACCCCTCCTTCCACGCAAGCAGAAGCAGCAGGAGGACATGATCCAGAGCCAGGGACTATGGCACTGATGATCCCCTTAACTGGACACTTAAATAGGTAGCCTAGGAGCAGATCGGGGATTTCAGCGTGTCAACAACATTCGCTTGCAGCGGGGTGGGGCGGGACTTGCGCTGAATTTTGCTAAAAAACTGCTGAGGCAGCGTCTACCCTGAACCAAGCAGAGACCAAGATTTGATTTCTAAAGCAAATGAAAAGTTTGAGACTTTTTTTTTTTTTAAAGAAAAATGACTATAAATATGCAGTGTGCACCATATGAAAAGGACCCCTTCACAAAATCCAGAACTTTTCCCTCCTGCTCCTCTCTCCGGGGTAACATAATTTTACAGGGAATTGGCCTCCCCAGATTCCAATCTTGTTTAGCTGGCATCCAGACTGAGACTTGGAGCTGGGTATAATTGCTGACCTAGAAACTCACTGCAGAATTGAGGCCAGAGTATAAAATGCTTTATTATTGTCTGGGGAGAAGGGGGGAATGGGGGGAGAGAGAGAGAGAGAGAGAGAGAGAGAGAGAGAGAGAGAGAGAGAGAGAACATGCATGCATGTATTATGGTCACATCTAGAGAAACAACCCAGATTAATTCACTGTTATTCTCTACCTCTCAGACAAAATCCCCGTTAATATGTCCCAAGGAAAGCTTTTTTGTCATTTTGCAAATAGATGAATCCCATTCTACCTAATGTAGATTCTGAAATCAACTGTACAGAGTCTCATATTTCCTTCAGGAAATATGGAAGCTAACCCTTGCCCTCATTCCTCCCCCAAGAAACCTCTGCCCACCTCTCTCTCTCTCTCTCTCTCTCTCTCTCTCTCTCTCTCAGCTTTTCCAACTTGAGATATTAAAGGCCTTTAAAAAGCTTCTAAAATTGTGCCTTCAACATTCCGTGCCTTTGTTCTTCAGTCCTTTGTTCTTCTGCCAGCTCAAGAGCCAAGAGCCCAAGGGGCTGCCTCAGTGGGCCCCAGAGCCTGTGGAATCCAGGGCTGTGGGTCCACAGCTGGCTACTTGTGCCAACAAAGCAGAAAGGCGAAGGTTCGTCTTTCAGACCACACCACCCTGGAGGAGAATGAGTTCACAGGGAGCTGTCAGCCTGGCAACTGTGGGTACCACAGACCTAATGATGTCAGAGAGAACACCAGCAGCTTCTTCAGAGTCTTTCTCTAGCCCCGAGAAGGGCTTCTTTTCCTTCTGTTTGTGCAGCCATGGCACAGGGCAGGAGTTGAGCCTTCCTGGCTCTGATGAGCCCCAGAGGGCCCAACTCTTAGGTACTAATAAGGTATCCAAGTTGCAACCCGCTTTTTGGCCCTGTCCACCCTATGGTTTTCAAGGCTAGTTAGAACGTGTTAAGGTTAAAAAAAATAACGCATTACCTGATTGCTGCCTGGCAGTTCAAAAAACATACATGTGGAGAATTATATCCTAGACTGCACCCTTGCTTGGAAAAGATTTTGAAAGCAGGTAACGCTCCTAAGCTCGCAAACACTGGATGATCTAATTTGCTCAAAGCATCCCCTCACTCACCCATCTCCAGCCAGAGATGCCCGCCAGAAGGCCACACGTTTGCTGTCTGCTGGTGGAGCTTGACTTCTGCTTGCTGAGTTTTACCCCAGGAGGGTGAATATAAATGAATTAGACTTTCAACACTTTCAAAGGTGTTTTCTGCGGTCACCATTTTGCAATTAAGTTGTTCATAAAGTCTAATGGGTCAGGGTACAGTTAAGCAGTATAAAAAGCAACAGCCCCCAATGCAGAACATGACTAATCTACGACACTCAGCAAACCAGTTTTACAAATAAGGTAGTTCTTTATTTTAAGTTTCCAAAACCTGACATCTTACTTTGTCCTTCTTGTGTACATTATTTTTCATCCTACCTGTACCTCTTGTAAGACAGAATGGTAGAAGAGGTATAGAGATGAGGCTCTGAAGTCAGGGCCAGGTTTCTAGCTCTTTGAATTGTTTCTCTTTTCCAATATATAAAATGGGGATAATAACGAGTTATTATCTACCTACCTCGTGGATTGTTAGAAGAATTTAGGTAATACCAAGTAAAGCACTTAGCAATGAGTAAGTGCTCAGTGGATTGCAGTGATTAGTATCATTAGTATAAGCAAAATTATATCGAAGAAAGCTTTTTTGCAATCCTAACAACACATGTCTTTATATGAATACATATGCTTACTATTTCAGTTTTAGTTACAAAAATATTCATTAAGTTCATCCTAATGAATGAAACCTCCTAATCGTCTCCTAATGAAACCGAACTAATTAATTCATGTGCTTAGAGGAAAACTTGAAATTAGATCCTTTAATGATCGGAAGATGAAGCACCTTGGCTTTGCATTCTGACACCAAACAATGGTCCACGAATTAGGTTTTATTACATTTTTATCCTCTTACCTTTGTAATTGCTTCAAGTTGTTTCACTGCTGTTGGAGTGATTTGAGAGGACAAATTACGAGGCCAACATGATGTAAATGAAAGCCTGGATTAATGACAAATGATGTCAAAACCTGAGAATGTGAATGCAAATTGTAGTTAAACTAAAAGAAAGTCAAATGCCAAAAAGCTAACACCGCATTTGAAAGATTTTATGGGGGAAAGAAAAAGATGAGTTGTGTGCCATGTAATGACATCTCCATCCTCTTCACGCTGGATCCTTCTTTAGCCAAATTGATCATAAAAATTAATTAAAGTAAAATGTGGTTCTCTTGCTGTGTCTACACTGCACTGAGTGAAGTGGACAATTTGTAGGGCCCCAGAAGAGCCTTCCTCCACTCTCCCTGCATGAGGCCCAGAAAAAAATCTTCTAACCATCATGTAGACCCTGGAGGGCTTGGAGTCCACGTGACCACAAAGGATATGGGCTCTGGGAGCTGGAACAGATTTTGGGGGTCATCAAAGCCCATCTCTTCCCTGTATAGGGTTGGAAAATTGAGGCCTTCAAAGCAACAAGCTTCAAGCAACAAGCTTAAGGCCACATCTCAAGTCAAGGGCAGAGCTTGACAAGGATGCCTATTCTATTGTACTATGCGAATTCTCAGCCTTCCTTCTTCCTGAGTCTCTCTCCCTCCATTTCCAGCAGACCCTTTGCAGCACCTCCTGACCCCATTCCCTATCCTGAATAGCTAAATCCTGACATCCTGGGTCTGGTCCAAGTTATGCCCTGTGGAGCATGAGCTGAGGGGACTGCTCACAACACAAGGGACATCACTGGGCAGACTCGATTCGGCACCATGAAAGCGTCTCAGGCCTCAGGGAATGATGGAAGAAGACATCTTAGACCGGAAGCCCTTCCTTCATGGCAAAGCTGGCTCTGGATATCAGTGTGGTTTTATTAGAACCATATTTTAGCAATGACTATGCTTTTAACCACAACCTAATAAATGGCCCACGGGACTGAATCAAAACCACACCTGGAAAGTGATGCAGTGGCAGTGACCCCCTAAAACATGAGACTATCCTGGCTGGCACTCTGAGAGCTGAAAGTGTCACCTCCAATGCTCTTTTGGCCTCCCTACCGTCACTGCCCCTCCTCTTGAGTAGTAGACCCCACCTGTCTACCACAGTCTCCAGTTCTAGCCCAACCCAGCCTCATGTAAAGATTAAAGCATGGAGCCAAGACCTGCAATGTCCATTCAGCCTAGTTGGCCAGATCTTCTGGATGCCAATGCCCTTGTCTTGGGTCTCCACAGATCTCCCTCTTGGCACAAGGCTGGTCTCCAACAGTGATCCTCTGCTCACTTGCTTTGTAGTCTGCTCTGATACTGCCTCCTTCTCTCCCACTAGCTGGTGCATACTTTCATGCATCTTTGCTTGAAGGTTTGAGACTGGATAATTTTTTAAAGAAATAAATAGGATTGCACCAAACCTAGACCCATGTTGTGAGCCATTGACCTGAACTAAGGCATCCCAAGGTTGGAAGAGGCTGCCTTGCCATTCTTCTGAATAAGCAAGCTGTCTGTCTGGCCAGATGCAGATGGGCACTTTTTTTTTTTAACATCTCTCTCCAAAGTTGACAAATTTTATTTTTCCTGTCACCATTGTTTAAAAGCATAAAACCCCCCAATTTAAATGGTACAAAAATAAAATAGCTCCCCAGTGAGGATAGTTAGGTTGTATCCCCTAGTCTGATACCTAAAGGCTATAGTGCAGGGAATTCCCCTTCAGTCTTCCTTTTCACAGCGAGGAGGGTAACGCCACCCTCCTTTTGATAGCTGTTGAATTAAACTCGTATTCTATATTGAACACATGGCAGAACTTGGGAGTTACATTTATAAATCCTAAATAATTGAGAGTGTCACTCTCAATTGAATGGCTTCCAAAGCTATCAGAATCAGGGTTGAGGCAGAGGGGGTGAGCAATAAGGTGGAGGGTTTCCCTTCTCGTTCCTTTAAGTCCAAAACTAAACCTTCTAGCTTCCAGACTCCTGTTTGTAAGTATCTAAAGGAATTTCCCGTGAAGATTGCTGTCATCGTCCAAAGAGTTTAGTAAGTGCTGTCCAAGTACAGTGTTGTGATAAGTACCAACCAGATGGGGTAGCTAATCACAAAGGAAACTCTCCTGAGCTTATCAAGGTACCAATTTACAGGCATGTAACTGTTGAACTAACAAGAGGATAGCATGGACCTCATGACATATGTTCTCCTAACACCCTATATTTCAACTGTCTTAACTCCCACTCAATGTCTTTGCAATTATTTGTATATATATATTTTTCCTCTACAGAGGCTATCACCTCTGTAGAAAATATTAAGAGTAGCATATTAACACAATGTAGACTTGTAGAGAAATGACTCTACCTCCAATTTAGTGGAGGAAAGCCTCACAAATGATTTTTAAGACATTTCTTAAAGGCTGATGACTATATACTTTTATTTAACTTCCTTGTCTATTAGCCCTTTACTCAGTGAACTGCCATTTCTGACATTTTCTTCTGTTTTATTTCAATCTACATTTTATCCAATGTTTTTATGTATTGTTTGTTGGTCTTGTTGATGTAGTGTCCCAGAATTTGTGTGGCAATGGGCTATTTACAAATTTTACCTGGAGAAACTCCATCATGTTGCATGCCTACCCAAGAGATCATTCAGATATGACAAGTGGAATTCTTCACGTGTGGCTCTCCTTGCATCATCCATCAATCCATCATACTACGTGGAGGGGGTATATATGTATCTCCCCTCCAGGTTGAACAGATCCCACATTCTGAAACTCTCTTGCCATTAAGCACTCCAAAGTACAATTCCCATTGTGATAACAACTTAGTGGAAGGTTAAGAGGGTGGCTTTCCAGTGCTTTTGATCCAGACCCTGAATCTATTTGCCCTGTTTTGAAATAGACTATTATGTGGAAACATTGATTAGATGGGTATCAAGTATTGTGCCCAGGTTTCCACGCCTTGGGTTGGACACAAACCTTTAGCAGAGAGCTTCCGGGTTTTGGAGAGGCCGAGCAGGACTATAGTCTCTCCCTGTGTGAGATTAAAGCTATCTACCTCCATCTCCCCTGCTCCCCCTGATTCTCGCCTCCTTCCAGGCCATCTCATTCATGACCATTGCCTTAACAACAGATGTTGGCAAGGATGTAGAGAAAGAGGAACCCTTTTGCACTGCTGGTAGGAAAGCAAACTGGTTCAGCCACTCTGGAAAACAGTATGGAAGTTCCTCACAAAATTAAAAATAGAACTACCCTGGGGCGCCTGGGTGGCGCAGTCGGTTAAGCGTCCGACTTCAACCAGGTCACGATCTCATGGTCTGTGACTGTGAGTTCGAGCCCCGCGTCAGGCTCTGGGCTGATGGCTCAGAGCCTGGAGCCTGTTTCCGATTCTGTGTCTCCCTCTCTCTCTGCCCCTCCCCCGTTCATGCTCTGTCTCTCTCTGTCCCAAAAATAAATAAACGTTGAAAAAAAAAAAATTAAAATAAAAAAAAAAAAAAATAGAACTACCCTATGACCCAGCAATTGCACTACTAAGTATTTATCCAAAGGGTACAAGTGTGCTGTTTCAGAGGGTCACATGCACCCCAATGTTTATAGCAACTCTATCAACAATAGCTAAAGTATGGAAAGAGCCCAAATGTCCATCGACAGATGAATGGCTAAAGAAGATGGAGTATTACTTGGCAATCAAAAAGAATGAAATCTTGCTATTTGCAACAACGTGGATGGAACTAGAGGGTATTATGCTAAGCGAAATTAGTCAGAGAAAGACAAATATCATATGACTTAACTTATATGTGGAATTTAAGATACAAAACAGATGAACATAAGGGAAGCAAAAAGAATATGAAAACAGGGAGGGGAGAACAAAAACATCAGAGACTCTAAAAGATAGAGAACAAACTGAGGGCTGCTGGAATGGTAGTGGGTGAGGGGAAGGGCTAAATGGGCACAAGGCATTAAAGAAGACATTTGTTGGGATGAGCACTGGGTGTTATATGTAGGAAATGAATCATTGGATTCTACTCCTGAAATCATTATTGCATTCTATGCTAACTAACTTGGATGTAAATTTTTTTTAAAATGACTATTGCCTTGCTTCCAGAAGCAGAGCACTAGCCCACTGCCTTCCTCTTCTCTTTGTACGATTACATAAAGTTGAAACAGTCATGTATGAGGATGTGTATTGACTTGGAGTGGACAGAGTAGCCACAGCTCTGAGGATTGTGGGGGCACTGGGGAAAAAAATGTCATTTCCTCTGGCATCCACAGAAAACACATTCCTTTTGAAAAAGGGGTCATCTCTGGGCTACCAGTTTCTCAAATACCTGGAATTAAAGGAAAATGTACCAGAATGCATAGACAGGACTGAATCTGTTCTCTATGACATATGAATATCTCCATTATATAAGGTATGAATCCAAGAGGCATGGTGAAATAGGACATACATGTCATTATTCTCACTTTCCTCATTCTGTGAAGGTGCCCTGCTATATCCATCCACTCAGAGGATATTCTCATATATGAATTGATAATTTTAAAAGCCCCAAATCAGGGGCACCTGGGTGGCTCAGTCAGTTAAGCATCTGACTTCGGCTCAGGTCATGATCTCACGCTTTGTGGGTTCAAGCCCTGTGTTGGGCTCTGTGCTTGGAGCCTAGAGCCTGATTTGTATTCTGTGTCTCCCTCTCTCTCTCCCCTCCCCACCCCCGGCTCAAAAATAAGTAAACATTAAAAAGATTTTTAGGGGCGCCTGCGTGGCGCAGTCGGTTAAGCGTACGACTTCAGCCAGGTCACGATCTCGCGGTCCGTGAGTTCGAGCCCCGCGTCAGGCTCTGGGCTGATGGCTCGGAGCCTGGAGCCTGTTTCCGATTCTGTGTCTCCCTCTCTCTCTGCCCCTGCCCCGTTCATGCTCTGTCTCTCTCTGTCCCAAAAATAAAAAAATGAAAAACGTTGAAAAAAAAAATTAAAAAAAAAAAGTTTTTTAAAAAGCTCCAAATCAGAAAGTATAAGACTTCATTTCCATGATGATTTTTCTTTTCTCTCAGGAGCAAGTTCTACCTATGATGACATCATAAATTTACTTCTAAGGAGAATAAACCTCTCAAAAGAAATACATGGTTACCCCAGTTATAGAAATTGATTTTTTTAACTCCAAGCAGGTGCTAATCACCAGTCATGTATAGAAGCTTGGAAGAGAGTTTTGAAATACAAGTTATACCCCATATAAGTAAACTTGCTGCAAAAAAACACTTCATACTTATGCTCAGAAACAGGTGGCTTACTAAAATTATTTCTCTGTTATCTGTTCTGTCACAGTGGAGATATCATTGCCTTTGAAAAATCTACTAACTATAACAGCATTATCCAACAAGAAGGAACAGTGAGTATGGAATAAAATAAATTTACTATAATAGAGCCTGCAATATTCAGTAATTGCCTGATTAGATGAAAGTGTTTTCCTATGTTTAATGTTCTTAGTATGTGTGGCCCTTAACCACTCACCCATCTTACCAGTGTTGTTGATTATCCACCATGTACCTACCACACCCTATGCTGGGACAGGTGTCCTCAAGGAGCATATTGTTTTGCTGCACATCAGCTGTTTGTGTTTCTTTTGCTATAATTAAGAAGGATGTTTAGGTTGTTGGCAATAAATTTGTGTGAAAATGTCTCCATATTACAGTTATAGCTTTTTGAATTAGGACACCAGAACTATTAATAGCTAATCTATGACATCATGAGTTGAATTTTGCTTAAGTTGGCCAAGACGACACGATAGTACTTTGATACTGTCTTGTTGAGAGGGTCATTGAATGGGTAACTTTTTGAAAACTTGTTTTGTGACAAGCATTCTTGAGGACTGAATGGGGTGTGAGAGAAAAGTAAAAACAAACTCCCTATACGTGAATAGAATACAGTTTCATGGTTGGGAAACTGAGATAGACATGAAACAACCGGTGTACTGTGGAATAGGCAGGGTAGGCTGTAGGTGGATTGGGAAGTCCAAAGTGGGATTGGGGGGAAAATGTTGTAGTGGGTCAGAGTGACTAGGGAAGGTTTCATGGAAGAGGTGGCCTGTGTTCATTTCCTATTGCCACTGTAACAAATCTAGCACAAATTTAGTGGCTTAAAACACAAACTGATTTTCTTACAGTTCTGGAGGTCACAGTCTGATATGGTTCTCACCAGGCTAAGATCAAAGTGCTGGCTACAGTCTTTCTGGGGGATGGAGGGGAGGATCTATATCTTGTCTTTTCAGCTTTTGAGGCTGCCTATGTTCCTTGGCTCATGGCTCCTTTCTCAGTCTTCAAAACCAGCAAAGGCGGGCTAAGTCCTCACGCTGCCATCTCTCTGGTTCTTTGAAGCTTGGAAGGGCTCCCCCCTGTTAAGAACCCTTGTGATTACATTGGGGCTGCCTGGATGCTCCAGATAATCTCCCTATCTCAAGGTCCTTAACGTTAATCACATCTGCAAAAAAAAAAAAAAAAAAAAAAAAAAAAAAAAAAAAAAAAAAAAAAAAAATCACATCGCCATCTAAGGTTCTGGGGATTAGGATGTGGATATCTTCGGGCAGTCATTAGTCTGTCTGCCATACTGTTCTTGAGCTGATCCTGGAGGGGTCACTCAGATCTTCTTTTAGGAGGCATTCATCTTGAGAGTGTAGCTTGCATTCACGTTAGGAAGTGTGTGGGCAGTGAGGAGCTGGAGGTGAGGATTTGGGGAAACCGTAGGCTCTGGGTGGGATCAGATGGCAAATAGCTAGTCAAAGCCAGGCTGGGGAATTTAGATTTGAGACTGTAGGCCACCACTGAGGCAACTTTAGAAGGAGAACGACAGGATACATTTGCTTTGGGAGTGATAATTGAGGGAGCAGTGTATTCAAGGATGCAGAAAGGACCAAAGGCATCCAGGAGAATTGATAGGGGAAGCAGATAATACCTAGTAGATCGGGTGTTGATGGAAAGGGTCCCCCATTGTACCTCCAGGGTGAGACACATTGTATGTGCTTACTAAAGATTACAATGACATTTGTTTAGAACTACTGAAAATTCCAAACTGCATTTGATATGCCTGGAAAATCTAAATAGAATTTCTCATTTTTTCTTCGTCATTTGCTGAACTATTTCTGCAGAATGGGAATCCCTCTGATTCTTTCCTGAATGCCTTCTCCTGAAGAAATTCCAACTTCAGTGGTTCTGTAATAAACTTTCACTTTAGATTTCTGATTATGTATATTATAAAGAAAAGATTTCAATCATGATTTTAAAACATTTTTCTTTCCTGAAAGATCAATTGTTTTCATAGGAAGAGCTGGAAAGGAATTAACTTCAGGAACACATAACTTTGCTTTTTATTATTATTTTTTGGTAATCAATTACTTTTACATGGTCCTTGTAATGGTTTCTTACATTACTACAATAGTACATATACAGACTTTGAACAGGTAGAACAGTGATGCATTTGCCATGTTGAAATGTAGAGATTTCTGCAGTGAGACAGAGAATAGTCTGACTGGAACTATGCTTCTCCACTTGAGCGTGCATAAGGCTCACTAAGGAGGCAGATTAAAATGATAGATTGCTGGCCTCATCTGATCTACTAGGGCCCTAGAGATATGAACCCCAATTGCTCCCAGGGATTCTGATGTGGATGGTTTCAGGACCACACCTGAGAAGCACTGGCTTTGATAATAGAAACATAAGCCTCAGGAGCATTGATGAATACAGGAGGTCAGGGTGTGCTGTGGAGAAAATGGATGTAGTTAGGGTAAGATGTGGTAGGTAAGAGAAGCCAGCCCAGAGTTGGACTGGATGATTCCTTAGTGCTTCTCTAATAGAAGATTAATGACCAGGACAGTGAACTCCATGAAATAGCCCCATTTTTCTTGATGACCCACACCCACATGCTAGAAGAGCTCTCCATCCAATGACTCCAAATGAAGCCAGTGTTCCAAAGTGGTAGGAATGAAGGTTGAATAGCACCCAGTGCAAACCCAGTGAGAATCAAACAGCACCCAAAGGAAATGACATTTTTGGAGCTGTTGCCTTTCTACATGACTATGTATTTATTTAGACACATATACCTCTATTTTTATTTAAAAATATATATCAATAAGGTGAATTTCAACTTGGCATCTTCACAATATTAAGTGCATACTGTGCATTTTTCCAAGGAGAGGAACAATTGCTTTCATCAGAATCTCAAAGAGGTTCAGGACCACAAAGAGTTAAGTAGTACAGATTTTAGGACACTAAGAAGGCTGTTGACCATGACCCCTAATCTTCTCTGATCCTCACTGTGATGTAGGTTGATAACAAGGAAACATGAGAGGAGGAAGCTGGTAATGTCTGTTCTCGAGTATGTGCAGCACTGTGTGGGATGGGAGCTGAGTGCTACTCCTATCCATAAGGGTGGGTGCAGGTGGTTCGAAGGCCACTCTGCCCTCAGGTAGCTTGCAGACAGGAACATACTGCAAACCCACATAAACAATCTACTAAGCAAGATATAAGTGAGTAGCTCAGTAAGGCTCTAAGTATATAAGATCTGAGAAAGCTAAGGATGAAATATTATCTTAGAACTGTACTGTCACAGAGCACCATTGAGTTGGAGAGACACTGAAGACGAAAACCCTCATGCTTGTTGTAATCAAACGTGGCGGGCTATGCCATCTCAATTTCCAACTCAAAGGAATGATTTCATCCTACTCTATTGAAAATGGGAATTATTTAAAAGTAGTTCAGGAAAATCTTGAAGAAATCACTTAAAATAAAACCAATGTCCTTCAATCAAGGGTGATCATGCCTTCCCTTGCTCAAAGGGGACAGCAGGAAGGAATGTTGAATTTGCTTTCTGCCATGTTACCTTTTTTCCTCCTTGATGGAAACATTTTACCATTCTGTAATTTGTACTTCTAAAGGCTGTGCTCTTCATTTTCCTTGGTAGTTAGCCCTGAGATTTCTAATATGGGCATCATGACCTAGACAGGATCCGGTTTTATTTCAAGGAGGGACAGTTATATAGACAAGGATTATATAAATGCATTTGTGGTATTAAATTATTCATACATAATATTTTTATCACGTTACTATATAGCACTTGTAATACATGACTGCAAGAGTGATACATCTGAGTAATATACTCAGTTCTGACTGCTTCCTGATGACCATAGTTTATAGAATTATAGGACAAAGATAATATCACTTCGAATGAAATAAGGGGGAAAGTTGCTGGATCAATGATATATCCAGAGTGTGTATAAAAGTTTGCATAGAACATTAACCTGTAGTAGCAATGTGATCATGACATGGTTTATATGCAAGAAAATTCATTTATTTTGAAGAAATAATCCATGTATAAATGGTTTCTAGTGTGAAAATCATTCACCGATAAAGACAGACCCCATTGGATCCCCTTTGTCTGAATTCAGGAGATGTCCATTCTGGGAGCAAGAACTGGCAAAGAAGTACTCCTACAAAATGGTAGGCTTGCACACATGGGGGAAAGTAACTTTTCACACATTTGATGCCTAGGGGAATAGATGTCTTCTTATTTTGTTGTGATCATTTGAACCAGATGCAGTACTTTTGCCTCCTGCCAGACCTGTGAGCACCAACGTTCCCTCCCGGGGCTTGGTGTCAGTCAGGAGGTTCAGGTCTTCCCCTCACATCTTACAGAAAGGCTCCACCTAGGACCACTTTGTCATTAGAGTGAGGGCTTCCCTATGACAGAGCAGAGAACACATATGCAGGTTTTCTAGAAGCTGGGACTGGGGAACTTGGAGGGGCAAACTGGGGTTTAGGGAGAAAGATGTCAGATATTGGTGGCCTCTTTAGTGGATGGTACAGACCCTAGAGTTATGACATCAAAATTGAAGCTATGTCAATGTTAGGCCAATAACATGTATGCATTGCTACACATAAATAAACAACACTGGAAGAGCTCAGCTACTGTTATATCAGAATTGCAACATGAGCAGTGGACTCTAAGAGCTTAGAAAGATTCTTTGAGAATCAGTTCATTCTGGAAGTGCCCCTAAAACTGAAATGATTTTCCATATCCTTCCTAGATGGCCTTTCTTGCTGATGAATACTACAACTATTGCCAAGAGATTTTACAAAACGTGAGGAACCAAGAACTTGAGAGGGTAGGGTTTTATCTATAAAACACAAGTATTTATGACTCATCATTAATCATTGTACTTGAAAAGACCCCTCAAGGGATGTCAAGTAGTAATTTATTGCACTGAAGTGCTTAGAAGGCAGCTATTTATAGTTATTGAGGTGATACCTGAGGTGATATTTTTATTCAGTTTATTCATTTGGAAATTTTCCAAGGTGCTAATATAACCTTATGCTTCAAATATAATTCAGCTATTTTTTAAGATGTAATTCCTGCTGATTTTGAATAAAGTGTTGGTAACATTATTCACCCTAGAATTTTCAGTAACACTAAAGAGTCATTTTACTGATAACCTGCTAACTGAAAAGGAAGCAAGACTTTGAAGCAGGGTCATCTATGTTGTAATGATTGGATGATTTTATTCTAGAATTGGCTGTGAAAAATAATGAGCAAATCTTTTAACCATTCTGAATTTTATCTTTTGCCATAGAAAATCCAGGGGAACAAGTGCACATTTAAATGAAAATTTTTTTGATGCCTAGTGTTTTAAGTACTTCAATTTTGGGTGATAATGTTCATTTGGCATGAGTTCATTTAGTACTTATTGTGTGTAAAACATTACAGTGAAGGAGATACCAAGGTGTTTTCAGGATGGCCCTTGTCCTACTAATGCAATTTTATAAATATCCATCCACATTGGATATCTAATATACTCCTTTCCTTCATTTGCTCATCAAACATTAACTTAATTCTTACCCTGTGACTAGAACCATTTCTGGAACTAGGGAACGTATTCTTCATAAGGCTTATAGTCTGGTACTAAAAGGAGCAATACAAGCCAATAAATATGATACAATATGGCAAGTTCTAGAATGGAAGTTTGATTGGATTGTTTTGGGTGCCAGGAGGAAGAGTAATAAGATGGCTGAGAATCTCCCGGGGGGGGAGCCATGTTGCTGTTGATTGCAGTGAAAAAGCAGAAGTTCAACAGACTCAAAGTGCAGTAGGAAAGGGGTTCCAGGTAGAACCAATGGTGTAGGCAAAAGCAGCAAGATGTTCACAGGCAATGACATGACAGAAAGGTCACTATGACTAAATGTTAATATCTCTTAAGGAGAGAACCAGAGGGAAGGTGTGAAAGTAGTCTGGTGCTAGAAAGGGTCTCATGCCCTGTGAAGAATTCTGATTGATTGAGAAGTGGGGCAGGGGGAGCGGTTGGAGACAGTGATGCAAGATCACCATACGGGAGCAGAGGGCAGTGAGGAGGTTTTGTCATAGTCAAGGTGAGAAGTGAGGGGGGAGGTCTGGAGCAGTGACAATGACATCAGGAAAAAAGATAGACAAATTGGAGAAATATTCCTAAAGCAGATACAACAGGATTGGATGACTTTGGGAAGGATTGGTGAGAGAGTTATCAGAGATGAGCCCATGGTTGCCACCAACCCTGGGGAGCCTGGGTGGCTCAGTCAGTTGAGCGACCGACTTCAGCTCGGGTCATAATCTCACGGCTTGTGAGTTAGAGCCCCACATCGGGCTCTGTGCTGACAGCTCAGAGCCTGGAGCCTGCTTCGGATTCTGTGTGTCCCTCTCTCTCTCTGCCCCTTCCCGCTCATGCTCTGTCTCTCTCTCTGTCAAAAATAAATAAATATTTAAAAAAAAAAAAACCCACCAACCCCAAAAAACCCAAAAAACCATGCTCCAAAGTTACCAAACTGACAGTAAAAGGATTAATAATCCTCTCATCCCACTATTGTATTTTTGTTCAATATCTATGAGTCTCCTTGGAGATGTCTTCTGAAGAATTAATGCCCTGGTAACAAGATTTCAAATCACAGGTTCATCATCAGGTACTTAGAGAGTTGGCCCTAACTTCCTTGGCAGCCTACATACAGGGATAGTCCTTGCCTGGAGTCATTGGCAGGTCCTCCTGTCAGGGTTTCAATGCTTCAAAATATTTGAGCTTACAAAAATCCCTGAAAGGTAAGAGTCTTTATTAGCTGGCATCTCATGTTGGTCATCTGGTTCAATAATAGAGTCTGAAGAGTCATCATGGGCAAAGATAAAGAAAAGTAAGGAAGCTGCCATTTTGTCCCACAACGAAAAGTATCTACAGAAGTCTTTAAAGAAGGCCCCTATGTAGAATGATACTGGTCCTCTTTTATCACAGAGTCTTTAGGTGAATTCTAAGTTGGCAAGGAGGAAGCCTCTTTGATTACATACTGTTACACGTCCTTCTGAGCTGACAAATAATTGAGGGAGTCAGTCAATGAACATTTATTCTAAACTGTGGTCTGTGGTCTGTGCCCTGTGGCCAGATCTTTATCCTGTTACAATCAACAGGAGCCCCCCTGTGGTCAGAAACGGCCTTCCTTCCAGAAAACCATGAAAATTACGTTCCATGTCTTCCCATCCAACTGGCAGTTGCTCTCTGATAGGCTACTGGAAAGAATACTTCTAAAACACAGCCTGGAAGAGCTCATAGACAAAGTTTTACATTAACTGGACTGAAATTCATCCCATTATCACTTGGAGCTGATTAAATATGTAACGGGGGATTAGTCTCACCAGACACAAAATGAGTTTTTGGAGGTATGTTCTATTCCCTCATCAGGTGGAGGACTTGCTCACTTCTTTCTGGAAATCTCTGCAGCAAGACACAGTCATGCTTATGTCATTGCCTGATGTGTGCCAGCTCTTTAAATGCTACGATGTGCAGCTGTACAAGGTAGGAAGATATTTGTTTGCCTTTCCTTTCTAGAAATCGATACCAAATGCTGGGATTAGAACCACAGCCCTCCTGCTCTGCAGTCTCTGTGGTCTTCAAGCCCTCTGAGGAGTAAATAGTGGTGTTGATGGACCACGAGCCTTTTGATCTTTCCCTAAAACTCAGCTTTTTTTTTTTTTTTTAATTCAGCGAAAGTTACCTCATGTAAAGAAAAAGCCAATACACATGGTGACCTATGGTTCCAGTGATTACTGAACTCTGCACTAGGTCAAAGTTCTTTCTCTGGTAATTTCAACAAAAGAAGCCTTTTTAGAATGAGTAATTGGAATAATTGCTTTGGAATATACCTAATTGCCAGGGTTTTCTGGTTGTTGTTGGGTTTTTGTTTTGTTTTGTTTTGCTTGTTTGTTTGTTTTTAATGCTCTATCTCTAGAGTGGTTATCATTATTTGGGGATCAGTTATATATAATTTCTGTGGTTCTCCTTAAGCTGGCCATGAACCTTTGCCTTTTACTTTATTGCCTTTTAGGAAATAGTCTAGTCCTTCAAAGTTTTTAACACAAAGGTTGAAGAACGGTGTCTGGGTTCTCAGCCCTTATGTATTTGGATTTGACCCACCTACTATTGGCTGAAATAGTGTTTCTTAACATTTTGAATCAATTAGCAATGTTTTAAGAACTTTAAAAAAAAAAAAAAAACCATCCTGGCTGCACATCCTGCACAGTGAGCAGTGAGTGGCCAAGCCACTGGTGGCTTTCTCTCTGACTTTGTGGCACGTCTGACCATGGCCACTTGTAACTAGAGGACCCCTACCCTGGGTGGCAGCCACCACATCTTGACGATTCTGTTGCAGGGAATTGAGGACATTCTCCTTCATGACTTTTTGGAAGATGTTTCTATTCAGTACCTGAAGTGTGTCCGGTTATTTAGTAAGAAATTTAAGCTGTGGCTACTTAATGCTTTGGAAGGGTTTCCCGCCCTCGTGCAGATCTCCAAACTCAAAGGTAGGTTTCAGTGAAAAAAAAAAAAATGAATTCTGTTGAGAGTAGGTGACATATCTGACTTTCAGACTGAGGCAGGACACCTCAGTTGTTGGGTAACTCTTCCCCTCCTGCACTAAACTGTGGTATGCAAGGCATGACCACTTCAGATCTGCTGGTGTTTGCTTTAGTGCGATGATGGGTCTTTGTGCTGATCCACCCACGCCCTTTCACTATTGCCCCTTAAAAATACTCACAGGGACTTCTGACAGGCCCTCCGGGATAGAGGTGCAGGGAAGGAGCTGGCCCTGCCTCCAGCCCCTGGCTGATGCGGCCTTCTCAAACCAACCCCCGAAGGCAGCCTACAGTCCTTGGGCTCACTAGCCACGCAAGCAGGGCTGATCAGGGCTCAGGCTCCAATATTCTTCCGCCTCTTTGTGCTCTGTGTGGCCTCCCGCAAGGCTTCAAAGAATATTGCTCCCTCTTTTGAAATCCCTCCCATGCCCTTAACTTTCTTACACCTCTTGGGCCACAGGGGCATTGACACCTTTGTGGTCTCAATCTGCCCGTTGGCTTTCTAGAACACTTTCCCTTCCATCATGCTACCAGGTGGTAGTGGCTGAATACTACTTCCCCCAGGCTGCTTGCCTGCTCCAGGACTACAATGGCTTCCTTTAAATGCCAGCATTCACCCACGTGTGTGTGACATGTTTATGGTCCTGGAAATACCCATTTTCTCCCTCCTGCCTCTGTGAGGTTTTCCACCACCACCTGTAGCTGCTTCCAACAGCCTCCCCACCAGGACCCTCCTTTTCCTGGGCCAGCTTGCTCAGGGCTGAGTCTTGCTTTCTTTGCACACTGTTTGCTACCTTCTCAGAGTGCCCACATAACAGGACCATGTCTAATTTTAACCCACCAGCCCTGCACCCCTTGCTGGGTTCGGTACTCACACTGGGAATCTTGATCTCGTGTGACCCACCTGAATCATGGAACCATGACCACGAGACTGCCAGCCAAGAATCCGCAGGGAGGGGGTGCTGCAGGGAATGTAAGGTCTGGAACTTGCTGTGGCAGAAGATCCATGAAGTGGGGAGACCAATCCCCACTCCAGCTTTCCTGTGGTGGCTTTACCTCCCATCTTAACCCAACCCCGGGCTCCCTCTGTCCTTCCCAGAGGCACTTCAGAGCCTCCTAGTTGATCATCCTGCCTCCAGCCTCACCCCCTCAGTCACACTCCTCTCCACACCTAGTGATCATTCTACACAGTGATCTGACCCATTAAAACCTTCCATGGCCCCTGCTGCCTGGAAAGTCCCCTATGCAAAGTCATTCTCAGCTTGGCCTCTGGCCTCATCTTTGTCCCCAGCCCCCTAGGGTGTCCCTCCACTGGTGCTCCTCAGCAACACAAGACAGGTTGTCCCCAAAAAGGCCCTTATTCCTGCTCCTGCCTGTGCCTAGACTGCCAACCCCATCCGAAACCCCCCTCCCTCACCCCCCACTCCTCACCCTTGCTAACTCCTAACTTGCATGTTCTAAGTCATCCCTGACACCTTCTTCCAAACAGGCCTCTCCCTTCCCTCAGCAACCCCCACCCCCCCCAGCACCCCCTTCCTTCCTTCTTCCCTATGCTGCTCTCACACTGCCAGAGCACTTACCCTGCTGTGGGGAGGGAGTCTGCATGTCTGGTGACCTGTCCTGGGGGGGGTGAGCCCCTAGAGGGTAGAGGCTGTCTCCTTTATCCAAAAACCTGGCAAATACCCAGCAAACATTTATGGAGCAAATGCTGCACGCATATTGGTCATAAAGATTTGTCAGATGAATACATGCACACATTCCCTTTAGATTTTCTCTTGTCATCCTTTCCTTTCCTTGGGTCATTTTTTGAGGAGAGCACTGTAGAGATGACAAAGTTGGGGAACTCAAGCTTCCTGGGCAAAAATCTTCAACTCCTTTGAGCCGGTGTATCAGATGCCGGGGTTACATCATTTTATGGTACAAGGGAGGGGGGACTGAGGGGAAGGGGTGGGGGGAGGGGGTGTTTTAGTCAGTGGCCCCTGTCAACCTCTCCTAGCCATTCGGGAAAGGGTCAGCGGGTGGTGGGAAGCAGGATACACAGAGGTCTCCCGATGTGGAGGGCAGTTTAGGTGGCTATACCTTCCTAGGTAGATGTGTGTGCCTCTGTCTGTGCCGCCTCTCCCCCACTATGTACATGAGAACTTAAAGCTACCCTGTCAGTAATGGCCACGTGTATTGTCCTTAACAGAAGTTACTGCGTTTGTCAAAAGACTAAGAAGAAAGACATACCTTTCCAACATGGCAAAGGTAGGTTTCAGCCAACATGACAGGAGGGAACAAAGCAGTTTCTTGAAGCGAAAAGTGAAAGCTGCAAGTATCCCCTAAGAGCAGGTGGCAGTTCCCTTTGCAGGGAGGCCATGTGCATCCACTTAAAGGGCAGAGGGCAGACAGGAGGACCTTGCTGGCCACTAACTGGGAAGGCCTAGTGGGGCCAAGACTCATCTAGAAGCCCATCCCTCAGCTCCCCTCCTCAGAAAGGTTCTCCCTGCAGAAGAAAAAGCAGAACAAGCAGGTCAATGTTATAAAGTTCCAGAGGAAGACCCCATATAAGAGCAGACCAGGACCAGTTAGGGTCAGAGGTGAAAGGGCATCATGGCAGACAGAGCCCTTCAGCCAGTGCGTGGCCCCAAAGATTCAGTGTGTCCAGGCTGCCAGGTCTCCCTGCTGGATTGATTGTGTAGTTTCAGTGTTAGAAGAAGGCAGACTAGGGCTGAAAGAAAGATTATATAATGCCTGTGTGCAGGCCGCTCGGGAATCTGTTCTGAAATCCTATGGACACCAGATCAGGACAGTGCTCTGTTCCAAATCAGCAGGAGCTGTGTTGGGCCTTCCACTTAACCCTCTCCATCCCTCCAGCACAAACTCTCCCTAGACTTTGCATTCCTCGGGGCTGTTTCCTGCCTACTGCTCACAGCCCACCCAGTTCTCCAGCACGTTCTCATTCCTGATTGGGTCAACGGGTGATGGCCTCACAGCAAGGCCTTCATCCCAACCCAACTCAAATGGCAAGCTTGGGTTCTGGAGCCATGCTACTCTGAATCTTATCTTTGTTAACACTATCAGTTGGGAAGGTTTACTGAACACCCCAGGTGCCCTCAGGCTCCTCCTCAGTGAGATGGAGGTGGCTCTAGAGCCTGCTCCTGAGGCTGGTCTGAGGATGACCATCCCACAGACTCCAGGAATGTAAGGGACTGGATTGGCGCCCTTGGCCAGCTGAGGAACTCAGCTCCCAGAGGCTGAATTCATGGCCCTCCCTCTGAGAGGAAAGGACAGGGACAGCTTCTGAGTCCCCGCAGCCACCCTGTGGAACCAGTCAACACTCACTCTGCAAAGCCACATTTCCCTTGCAGAAGCTCAGTCACTTACTGTGTTCCTCTCTAGAGTAGTTTAGGCTTGTGGAGTGGGGTGCCCCGAGAGCCCCGACTGCTGTGAGCAAACCACTCTGAATGCTTATTTTCAGAAATACAGTTCTAGAATGTGTGAAATTCAAACACGTCAGTTGTCATTTAGGATTCAGTTTTAATCCACTTCTCTTTCTCCTCAACAAAAAGTCTTGGTCATTTGGAGAGGGGGATTAGGCAAAAGTAAAATGCCAAGGGGCGCCTGGGTGGCTCAGTCGGTTGAGTGTCCGACTTCGGCTCAGGTCATGATCTCGCAATCAGTGAGTTCAAGCCCTGCATTGGGCTCCGTGCTGACAGCTCGGAGCCTGGAGCCTGCTTCCAATTCTGTGTCTCCCTCCCTCTCTGCTCCTCCCTCACTCAACGCTCTGTCTTTCTCTGTCTCTCAAAGATGAATAAATGTTAAAAAAAAAAAAAAAAAGTAAAATGCCAAGATTTAATGAAGTATTATGCTTCCCCATTATCTTTAGACTATGAGAATGGTATTGAAAAACAACAAGAGGGTCAATGTTTTGAAGTCAGATCTACATGCCATCATCAATCAAGGTGCTTTGGACACTTCTAAGAAAGCCCCGCCGAGTAACCCGTGCAGCACGGCTGACCTGGAGATGCACACGGAGATGCAATGTAATCTTCCTTCTGCAGCTCGCGTTACTGGAGCGCTTGGGATATATCTGGGGCTGCCCGGCCATCACTAGTTTATGAGTTCTTAATAGAGGTAGAACCTACTTTACTCTTTAGTATTATACTTTATCTGCTCGCACACCTCTTCCTGCAGGGGTGAGGAACACCCAAGGGAATACTCCTCCAGGGTCCGCCAGGCCACCAGTGCTAGTACATGTTTGTTGAATGAATGAACAGATGAGTGTGGTTGTTGCCTCACAGCATCTCTTTCTGGAAATCAACCTGGAGTGTCTCCTTTGGAAGAAAAGACTTCTTCATCAATCTTGTACACGCACAGATTCGAAAGTGTCTTTTCTACCCTTGTCTGAACTGGATTGAATGACCTCCCTGCCTTGCCAGATTCTGCTGCCACTATTGTGAGCATCATCAATTATTATTTTTAACAATGTGAAATTTAGCCATGGTGCTTTTACTGTGTTTTGCTACTTTCCAAACAAGTGATAGTAAGTATGTGGATATTCCTGCCCTTTGCTATCTGTTGTAATTATTTTTTTAAAAAAATCTCCCTTCCACAAAGAGCTCGGCAAGCTGGCTGACAGCATCGTTCCATCCTGGGGAAGCAAGAGTAGTGAGAGAAGGAGCTGTCCTCGCTCAGGGGGAGAACCTGGGTGCTGTTTCAGGAGGAGAGCTGTAGAAGGTGTACGACCTCCTCCCCCAAACTGTAGGCGAATCTCTAGGCCCCTGTATGAGAGTCGCCGGGGGTGGGCCATGGGGGCCGTGCTCGGTTGGCACCCATTCCAGACACTCCACCAGGGAGGCCTGGGAAGGTCTACTAGCTTCATCCTCCACGAGCCTGACTCTGTCCTGGTACACTCAACTCTGCATAGAGCTCTGCTTCCCCAGAACCTGTGAGCTCCTTCAGATGTCAGCCATGGCTTCTTCATCTTGCTCCACCCAGCACAGTGTTGGCACAGGGTAGCCCTTCAGTGCTTCATAACTAGATGAGTACCTGGAGTCGGCAGTGCATACATGCACTGCAAACTATCCTCGCCTCTTTCTTTAACCTTGAAGTAGGGCTGACTTTGGTAGGATTTACCAGTTATTAAAATATTTAAATAGGTCCATACTGGGCCACCTGGGTGGCTCAGTCGGTTGAGCATCCAACTTTGGCTCAGGTCATGAGCTCACAGTCTGTGAGTTCGAGCCCTGCTTTGGGCTCTGTGCTGACAGCTCAGAGCCTGGAGCCCGCTTCTGATTCTGTGTCTCCCTCTCTATCTGCCCCTCCCTTGTTCGTGCTGTATCAAAAATAAATAAACATTAAAAAAATTTAAAACAAAATAATAAATAAATAGGTCCATACTTTTTGGCTAGTAGCCCCTGCCCCTGTTGCCTGGCCATCCCAAATCCCAGCTCCTCCCTAGGATCTCCCTTTCCAACCAAGCCAGCAATGAAAAGGTGAATACCTAACCCAGCAAGCTTCAGAGATATGGACAAGCAGTCCTCATTAGTAGGAGCCCAAAAGGCCTCCCTCCCAGGCTACTGGCTCTCCCCAAAGCTCCAGGTGCTTGCCTAAACCCTGCTTTTGCTCCCGCTGGAGCCCAGGGAACCCCAGGAAGGCATGAGGCCTCTCTCCCAGATGCCTGCCCAGTCCTCCTGTGTTCCTGCTGGCATTCTTGTGGACGGAAGAACTTCCAAGAGGGCACAGAGCCAGCAGGGAAGCAGTATGCTGGTAGCCACTGCTGACACCTAGCAGGCAAATGCTTGAGGTGTACCTCAAAGATCTGCCAGATGAACCCTGGCCAAGCCTCAGTCAGGGCCATGGCAACCTACTCGGTTTTCTAAACTCTGCTGGGTCCATGGCTGCATTCAAAAAGGTGAGAGAGCCAAAGGCTGTTCTTTGCTAAGTGCTGCCTGTGCAGGTGCAGGAGCCAAGTCCCAACGTCACATGTGCTGGGGCTCCACCCTTCAGGTCTGTACTAACTGAGTTTATAACCCCAGGCAAGGCACATCCCTCATCAGCTTTGATGTCCACCATCAGTTTCGAGGACATTAATAAACTACCCCTTTTGTGAACATGGCAAGGATAGGTGAGGTCATGTCTGTATCATGCAATGAGCTCATTTCTAGCTGGGTTCTGTATAATTACAAGGTGTAGTTATTATTTCAAAATATTTTTTCCATTTCAACAAGTGACAGAGGTGGTTCCTAAGAGGCAAGACCACATAACTCTGAACTAGTTGACTGCAGAGGTGACAAATCCGGCTTTCGAATTCATGCTTTGTGTTCAGAAGGGGTGTGAGGCCCCAGGGAGTTCCTTTAAACTACTGTTCCAGTGTCGTCCTCTAGGTTACCTCGTACACAAATACTTACAGTAAAATCCTGCTACTTGGCTCACAATCTTTTTGTTTCTTTTGTCTATAGGTTTAAGCAGTTTGATTTCTTTGCTGGGGACATCCACAGACCTCAGTGTATTCCTGAATTGTCTGTCTTCAAATCTCCAAGCATTCGTCTTCCAGGTACAAAACCATATTTTTAAAATTTTTTGAATTTACATCCAAGTTAGTTAGCATATAGTGCAATAATGAGTTCAGGAGGAGATTCCGGTGATTCATCCCCTATGTATAACCCCCAGTGCTCATCCCAACAAGTGTCTTCCTTAATGTCCCTTACCCATTTAGCCCATTCCTCCACCCACCACCCCCCCAGGAACCCATAGTTTGTTCTCTATATTTAAAAATCTCTTATGTTTTGTCCCCCTACCTGTTTTTATATTATTTTTGCTTCCCTTCCCTTATGTTCATCAGTTTTGTACCATGATATTTTTTTAAAGGGAAGAAGGGGTTATTGATCATTCCAGCTACATTTTAGCACCAGTGCCCGTGACCGGATGAAATGAATGAGTTTTCTCTGGCCAGAAATGTGTCATTGCTGGTGCGGGTGTTAAAGATAGGGAAGTGGTGTCTCACTCCTGTAGCAAGGCAGGAATCAGAGGCTGGCACATGCAGGTGTGTGTTTGTGGGTAAGCATGTGCTCTTGGGTGAGCACATGTGGGCTCAGGTGTGTGTGCAGGTGAGAATGTATATGCAGATGAGTGGGGGTGGGTGAGCATGTGTGTGTGAGTGACCACTAGTGAGTGTGTGTGCAAGTGAGCATGTGGGGGAGGCATGCGTATGCAGGTGAGTGTGTGTGTGTGTGTGTGTGTGTGTGTTTGTGCGCAGGTGAGCTTGGATGAGTGTATGTGTGCACCAAGCAGAAGTGTCTAGGAGGAGGGGCAATTTTGTCTGGGGAGAATGGCACTTTTCTGGGTACTTTGCAGAACCATCCCAACAAAGCATCAGGCTTGATTTCACAAAATCAAAGATGAATTGTTTTCGATATAGATGGGTTTCGTCCTTCCGGTCGACTTGAAACTTGGGTGTTCCTTGAACAGGGAGGGTTCTTTGCTTAATTGTCATCATCCTCTGCTTCCACAGCCACACTGTAAGAGCTGAGAATGCTGTCCAAGAAAGCTACAGCACCCTTGTCCTAGTGGCCCATGGTGGGTGGGGCATTGTCCTCTGAAGTCTGAGGCCATCAGGAAAGGCCTTGATGAGGGAGGTGGGGTTTAAACTGGGGTGTGGAAGGTGAATAGGATTAAAACAAGCTAAGGGAGTAATGTCCCCATGAGAGACCTGAGCAGAATGAGCATATGGAAAAAGGAGGATCTGTCTAGGGAAGAAGAAGCAGACATCTCTGGAGGAGACTTAGAGGGCCTGTACCATGAACATGACTTTGGGCTTTCTCTGTTTAAACTTCTCGTCACATTTCTTTCTCTCCTCTTTCCTGCCCTGCCTGTTCTTGTCCGTATGCCTGTCCTCCCCATCAAAGAGAAAGGGCACAGACAATACCTGAGACAAAGACTGCAGGCAGCACTGGGATCGCACACCTCATAGAGATGAACCAGAAAACTTTCCCGGAAAGAACTTGAAGGTCATTCCCAACCTTTGGCAGGTGTCTGTTTCCGTTCTTTGCTCCTGGGTGATAATCATTCCAGATTCTGTATGGCTTTTATCCCTCCCCGTCGGTCTTTGGCAAAGCTTATTTATAACAGTGGTAAACATGTTTAGGGCTATGATGCTGTGGAGACATTTATTCACATGAAAGCTTCACCCACAGAAGCTTTCAAGCCTCTGTTCCTTGTTTTGGGTATTCACTCCACCTCTGACTTTAACCAAGATGATCCCTCTGGTACCAGTAATACCAGACCTGCCTTGGAGCAGCCGGAGGGGCTCATCTTATTTTAGACCATGTAACATGTTGTATTTCCCAAGACTCCACCACCCTATCTTCAGCCTTCACCAATGAAGCATGTTAGAAAAATGGTGTTTTTGTAACTGTGTGCCTTTGAAGGGCTTGTTTTTGTAAAGCAGCTTGGCTGATAAAAAGCAGTGTATTGTCAATAAAATACTCAGACTGTTAAAATGTAAGCCCTTGGGCATGTGGGAGATGACTAATGGCTTCCGTGGCTAGCATCTGGCAGCTCGCTAGCAGAGGGAGATGTTCAGCTGCGTCACGTGTTCGTTCTCCCCGTTCTTGTGCAGTTGGGGCCCAGGAGCAATTTCTGAACACGGGAACCTGAGGTGCCACGTGGGTGGCGAGCGGAGGAATATTCCATACTGTTGAGGGTTTATGTCTAAACGTCTAAGCAGAGAGCTGGTCGCCCGCAGCTACTTCTCTTGATGCTCTAAAAAAGTATCCTTGTGTCTGTGAAGCAGGGCTTCTCCCAGGAGCCCCATTTAGATGATCAGAAAGACTGGCGGGGGGTGCCAGAAGCCACTGGGGGAGCGGGGTTCATGTGTTCCCAGAGCCCAAGGCACTCCCAGTGAAGGCAAAGGAAGGAGAGAAGCAGTGATGAGAAAGGGGATTCCTTCATTCCTAGACAGTCTCAACATCTCCTCCTCAGAGACATGTGGCTAAGCCAGTGGGTGGTCCACATATAGGATGAGGCTTAGGAGGCTTTGGGGCATTCATTCCAACATTTGCATGCGAGATTCATATGATCCCATGGGTTTGTAATTCATTGCAAACGCGGCCCAAGGCAGCTCCCAGTCTGGTTAGTTTCTCAGCCTGCACACAGACAGGCATCTCACCCACACCCAGTTAAGTGCTATGCAGGCCGTCGGCTGGCCTAGGCTCTGTTGGCCCCACGGGTGGGACCTGCCAGTCCTCAGATCCTTCACCTGACGCAGTGGCCAGCTTTGTGCTTTCCAAAATCAGTGCCATTACTTTCATCATTGTGGGATTCTGTGCGACTTTTTCACACGAACGGCCTTGGCAAGAATAAAACAGCCACCGTCTCTCTCAATGGCTACCGCCAGGTGGGCTTCAGTGAGGCTGCCCTGCAGGATTTCTCTGTTGCTTTTCACAAATGACTTCTTTCATGGGATTAAAACAAAAAATGTAGGCCAATCTCCCACCTCTTTTCTTCTTTCCACCAACTTCAAAGGATTCTTCTCTGGAATCATCTCCACAGGAGATGCCACAAGACCAGATATAGGCCAGTGTGCCTCTGCCTCTCTGCCCACCTCATCATTTCTTCTTCCTCTTCTCCTTGGGCCACTTGGGAAAGTCTGCGCATGACACCTATGCGCATTTGAAAACATGATCTTCTTGATTTTGTCATAAACCCCAGCATTTTTTTCCTCACAAAAATGTAATAGCCAAGCAGAAACAAAGAAGAGTTTATCAAATTGGCTGCCAGCTTCCAGCTGAGATGGAATTTCCTTCTTACCACTGTGAGCAAAGCCATGACCCTCTGCCACAGAGATAGTTTTGGTAAGTCAGAGACTACAAAACATTTTGTATTCTACCCTTTAAAAATGTTATCATAGGGGCACCTGGGTGGCTCGGTCAGTTAAATGTCCAGCTTTGGCTCACGTCATGATCTCATGGCTGGTGGGTTCGAGCCCTGCATTGGGCTCTGTGCTGACAGCTCAGAGCCTGGAGCCTGCTTCAGATTCTGTATCTCCCTCTCTCTCTGCCCCTCCCCACTCACACTCTGTCTCTCTGTCTCTTAAAAATAAATAAACATTAAAAAATTTTTTTTAATGTCATCATAGCATAAGTATTCTCCGTGTTCTACATAGAATCCAGTCATCTCCTTTTCACCTTTTAAAGCAAAATACAACATAGACACAGAAAGTCCTACAAAGCCATAACAATCATTTTTTTTAATGGCAACATGATACATGCTTCCCTTTCCCATTCCATCATGGTTGGATGTCTTAGAAGCTTCCCCAGGTTTTTATTTGTTTGTTTGTTTGTTTGTCTGTTTGTTTGTTTTAAGTAGGTTTCAAGCTGAACACAGCCCAACACGGGGCTTGAACTCGACCCTTAGATCAATAGTCAGATGCTTAACCAACTAAGCCACCCAGGTGCCCCACCTTTGTTTTTGAATTGTGTTCTTGGGACATGTTAAAGAAAGCACCCAGGAAGCCAACTAAGATAGAAAAAAAAAGTGGGTTCTTTGGGGTGCCCATATTTAAATTTTATAAATAACAGTTGATAAAGTCATCCTTGTACGCAAATAGTGGAAAGAGTGAAATAGCATCCATTGCAAACTTTCTGGTCAAATGGGTGGTCTTTCTCTGTCAGAGAAGCTCATGTCTGTCACATCTGTGGCAAAGATGGTGTGTAGGAGAGCTGTAGTAAGGGAATTTCACCCCTGAGCCCTCCAGCCTCATGGAAAGAATCACTCACTCCAATGGCTATTTATTGTGTCCCTACAAAGTCGCAAGCACCTTCCTGGGCACTGAGCATACAGCAGTGGAAAGACAAAGTCTCCACCCCTGTGATCTTGCACACTAATCAGGGTGAGGAATCCCTGTTCCAGAGATGTCCTCACGGCGAGCAGGTGGAACAAGGAAAAGGAGATAAGCCCTACGGTAGACCAGTTTTGCCAGCACTCTGGAAGGTGGCTGCTGTGAGTTGCCATGGAAATGACACCCATTGATAATGAGATTTCCCCTTTAATGAAGTCCAAATGACTCTGCTTTATGCTAATGCTCTCCCAGCACAAAGTGATGGCGCAGGGCTCACATGTAGTCATGGAAAGAAACCCAGCCCTGAAGCTGTCGTCCCCTCCCCCAATACACTTTCTTTGGATCCCTGTATGAAGCCCAAGAAAGTATTTAAACCAGTTTTTCCTCTTCACATGGTTAAGTGGGCCAGAGGGAGGTCAGGCTCATTCAAGACCCTGTCAAGCCATCCCATCTCACCCAGATCTATCAAGGAAAAACAAACATTGTATAAGGCTTTGATATGGACAGAAGTTTGCTTGAAATGGACAAAAGGCATTGAAACAGGCAAAAGGTTCAGCACACTGGTCTGAGTTATCTCTGTCTTTCATTGTGTTTGAGTTATTTTACAACTCTAAATTGTGTCCAACTGATGATAATGCAAATGATCCCCCTTCAGGGAAATGCAAACTAGCTGTGTCAGGTGGATGCCATTGATTACTGTCCTGAGGACAGGTCTGTTGAATTTGTGTAAATTCTTCTCTGTCTATATATGGTCAATGCTTTGAATTCTCTTTTGAACCAGTTGCAATATTTTACTAACTTCCTCTTTAATAAATGACACATGAGTTCTTTGACACCCATTCATTTTATATCTGTATAAAGAGTCAAGGTTTTACCTTCATTAAAAAAGTGTCTTTTAATGATAGCAATAAGCCAGATCCCCCTCCCCCACACCCCACCCCAGCCCCGCTTTTCAGCCTAATGTTAATTATCTTTTTCTTTTCTGGAAAACCAAAGGCCTTGGGATTTGGAGCGTTTGGCTGAGTCACATGCCCTCCTGTCTCCCCTACCAGTCTCGCTGAGGGCACCCCTTGCAGGCCCACGTGAGAGAATGCCAGCCAGCTTCCCTCCCCCACTTCCTCACCACAAGATGCAGCCACACAGACTGCAACAGGGGAAAGGCATAGCTACGTTTCCAGCTCTTTCCAGCCTCCTAAGGGCAGCTGGCTCCCTTCTGCACTATACCTCTGCGTCTCCCAGCCTGTCCCTTATGGCCCAGCCTCATGTGCCAACCACGGGAGGCCAAGGGGGCACATTCTCCAGCTCTGGGAGCGGCATCTCTTTCTCTGTGGGATTTGTTTTTCTCCCACCTCACACCAGATGGGTTTTAAGTTCCCCTTCATGGCTCAGGCTATGTAACTGTCTGTGCTTTCTGTCCAAAAGCCTCCTTGACTGGGATTCATGGGTATGGAATGCCCGCCTAGGACCCCTGAGGATCTGCTATAGGAGTGAGAAGGTCCCAGTACACAGGAGTTGAAAGCCCCAGAAAAGTTGGTATTTCCACAGTGATCTGTTTATTTGTCCATCTGTCTATATCTAATTATTCATTTGGGCTTGTTATTTCAATGTAGGCTCCTGGCATCTGTTTCATTTGCTGCTTCTGGAATATGTGATTCATATACTTCAGTCATGCATAGAAGAGGAAGAGGACGACGATGATGTGGGAAATCTCAAGGAAATGCTACCAGATGACCAGTCTCCTGTCCAGCCAGACCAGGCAACCTTTCACCCTCCAGATTCTTCACCAACCCTGGCGTATGACAGCCCACATATGGATCCACATCGGGTGATGCTGAAACACATAGGCCAGAGCCGATGTCCTGTGGGTGTGAACAGTGTGTTTCTCAGGGTCCTGGGCTTCCTGGTGGACACTGACACGGGTGATAAGGTACAGACACAGGGGCAGGCTTGGCAAGGGAAGTAAGAACTAGCACATGGTTAGGAAATCCACGAAGATCATTCTGTCCAAACAATGATACACGATTCTAGACTCATCTTTGCTTCAGGAGATTTTTGCCAGGGGTGATGATAGTAGCTTATCTGTTAATCACTGGTCAGCAAATGTTCATGGTGTATAGATTATGTACCAGGCACACTTAGAGCTGTGGAATATTTGGATGGCCTGGGTCTTGCCTTGCCAGAGTTTGCCAGGCATGCTTATGATGAAATTTGGAAGAAAGAATTCCTGAGATGTTTTTGGTGCAAAAAGGTGATTTTATTATAGCATGGGACAGGACCCATGGGCAGAAAGAACTGCACTGGGATTGTGAGGAGTGACTGATTATATACTTTTTGATTAGTGGGGTTAGGGATAGCATAAGTCTCAGGAATTTTGAAGCAAGACTTTCAGGACCTTGAGGGGCTAGCTACTGTTAAGATAAGGTTTAGTCTGTAATAAAACATAAACATTAATGTGCTAAGGCAGCCATGACTTCCTTGAAGAAGGTCACACTCCGCATGTTTCAGGTGTCTGTCCGTGGGCTGCAAGCTGTAAGATTTAGTTTAAGCTACATTTCTCTTGACTTTGTTTTCCTCAGTAGTTAGGCTAACTGAGCTAACTAAACTAAGAGGTAAGCCCTGAAAACACCTCTGCCATTTGGGATTTTGAAAAGATGGAATTGGGGTACATCTTGAAAGATATAAAAATAAGAATTGCTATTTCCACCTACTATACAACTTTTCTATACATTATCTCCAAGCCATACAGCCCTGCAGAGTATCTGCCCTTATCATTTCTATGCCATGGCTGAGGGAAATGAGGCTCAGAGAAGCTAAGTGACTTGCAGGAAGTCACACAGCAAGTAAATAGTGGAATGGAGATTGGAACCCTGGCCTGCCTGATCTCTAGTCCATTCTTCTCCCACAACACAAGATCAGAGGAGGGCGGTCCACGCCCAAAGGAGAATAGGACACAGGTTGCAGAGTTCAGAGAGGGGACCTTGAGTGCCAGAAAGAGGAGCCAGACTGCTGGAGCAAGCAATTGAAACTCCTCCGTTGCCTGGGGAAGTGGAGGGTACCTCGTGTAAAAAATTGTCTTAGTACTAATTTCTAAACCTTCTATACACATGTTTGGAAGTTTAGCCACTTTACATAGTATTTCTTTTGCACCCGCAAGTTCCCTCCCCTTTTGAGAAGATGAGGAGTTGAGTTGAGTAGGAGATCCAGGCAGGGCCATTGCCCTTCACCTGAGTTAACAGTCGTCTTGACCATGGGAATGAGTCACAGCCTGAAACTGTTCAATGCCCTACAGTCCTCACAATAACCAGAACCTCACAGGGACCTTTCCTTCCTGAATAAACCCTCATTCCAAGTACCCCAGAGTGCAGAGAACCCTGTTATTAAGCACTACTTGGACAGAACACCGTACTAGACAAAAATAATATGAGCCAGAGTGAAAGAAATGTGTGTCAGGTTTACACATTCTCTGGTTTTGGTCTTTGTTTTCTTGTCTTGCAATAGTTATGTTCATATATCTAGCTGCCTTTGATGCTGTTGGTGGAGTAGGTTCAGACATGTATCTATAAATAAGAAACTCACCTCCTCTGTGAGTGTGTATCTGAAGCAGACATGACAGACAGGCATGAAATAGTGACATACTGGCCTCAAATCAGGGACCCAATGGTGGGGGCAAGGAGAGCTGGGCCCTGTTAGGAGAGGAGCAGCTGGGGACAGTTAGGGCATCACTCACAAGCTGGTATTTCAGGGCTGCTGGCAGAGAGAAGGCCCAGTTAGATCTGAAGAAGGAACCAGTTGGCCAGACTGTGCCCAGGAAAATGTCTCTCCCTGCACCCTGACCCTCTGGACGAAATGTCCTGTCCTGGCAGCAGGGCCCTGCAAGGGCTGGCCGGTGGGAAACTCACCTGAGTACACTCTGGAACATTGTATGGAGTCCTAACAGGACAAGGAATTGTGCTGGACATTCAGCTCCAAGTGTGCACATCTCCACTCACTGGCTGGGGAGAGAGCTAGGACTGTAGACAATTTGACATGCCCCTTAGTCACCAAAGTAACCAGGAGTAAACTTTGTGTTGGGCATGTAAATGCATCGTTTCAACAACACAATGAGATGTACCATCATTGTTCCCAGTTCACAGATGGCATAACTGAGGCTCACGAAGGGTTGAGTAATGTTCCCAAGGTCACCTCACTAGTAACTGACAGAGCAGAGATTCAAACCTTCGTAGATCTCCTTGCAAAACTGTCCCTTCCTAGCACCCTCTCTCTTCCCAGAAGATGCTGCCATGTGCTCTAATTCCAAAAGCAGTGATGGGAATAAATTAGAAATACCTTGAAGTCTGATGATTTGGGAACATAAGTGGGCAGTCTAGTATATAACTTCCTTGATGAGATTCAAATTCCCTGTCTTCCACTTCTTAGCTGAGAATCTTGGGCAAATTTCTTAATTTATCTGTACCTCAGTCTCTTTATCTACAAAATAAGAATAATACTATCTAATTCCATAGGGCAGTTATGAAGCTTAAATAAGTCAATCATTGTAAGATTCTTGGAACATAAGTTAAGTACCCATAACCATTAGTCATCATTATTAATTCTCCAATGAAACCTCCTAACCTGAGCACCTTTCACCACACCCCACCCAATCCCCTAGCAACTCTGAAGTTCATTGCAGTGGGGTTTGACCTATATTTAATTGGTGGAAACAATAGAGAAAGACATTAACTACTTAATTGAACTACATAATAAAGCAATACAGGCAGATGAATGTCAGATAATCCAAGGTAATATGCATTAGAGATTAATTAAACCTGCCTCTGTTTGTGCATGCTTGCTGAATTAGCTATAATGACTTAAACACTCTAACACCAAAAAGTTACGCTCATCTAATTTTTATTGCATTCATTATTCGGCATTTGCACTCATCATCAACAAAAAAGCACACCCTCTGTGTCCCATCTGCATTCATCTGCCACGAGTTAACACCCCATTCAGCTGCACATCTGTGGCAGCCTCGTTCTTGGAACAATTTAGTGTCGCCCTGCACCTATGATAACAACCGAAGTCAGCATTCTGGACTGCCATATCCATCTGCCACTCTTCCACATTCTAGCAATGTTCAAAATAGGAAGGTGCCAAGGAATGTTTAAGAATAAAGTGAAAAAAATCACACTGATATTAAATAAGAAATATTCTTTTTAAAAACATACTACACAGTTTTCACTTTAGGGCATGTGCTCAAGGATTAAAACATGGCAAAAATATTTAAAAACAAGCAACACTTTAGCTCTAGGACAGAGGTAAAGACAATTTTTTTGAGAGAGAAGAAACACATCTTCTGGTTGGGTGGTGATGGTTATTGTCAAATTTAGGGAGGAAGAGTATGAAATACTTTCACTAACCTTGCATTTGAAGTTGTCGTGTACCCATCTTTGTCAAAATATGTTGACTTATGGGGGGTGGGGGGTTATCGATAAAACAGGGCCAAGAAAATACATCTCTGTCAGTCTGAAAGTCATCATGTACAAGGATTTGCTCATCTCCCAAGTACCACTGGAGCTAAGGGAAGGAAGGCATATTATCCCTGTTTCTCTGATAGGGAGACGTGCTAAGTGAAGTTAGATGTGTTAGCTGAGAGCAGGTGCTTAAGCTAACATCAGAATCTGAATCTCCCAAATCTCTTACTACCCAGCTGAGTGTTAAATTAACCAATGACTATTTTCATGGTCCTCCCACCCCTACCTTCCTTATCTACTGGCATGCTTGATGGATGGTGGAGGAAGGGTCTGTGTGGGAATCTGAGCCAAGAATACAGGGATGGGTCTCCAACTGGAAGGCAGCCAAAGTGATGAGCATTACAGCCACATGGAGCCCCACGGACATTTCATACGTTTCTTCATGATTTTCACACCAGATCCACACTCTCCCATGTCCTTGATGGAAGTGTGCTGGCTTTATCTCAAGTGGTCACAAACAACCGCAGGCCCATTCCTTTTCCTAAAGACAGCCCACCTGCCTCACCCTCCATGGCCCCTCTCTCTTGTACCATCCGAGGGTTAAGATTCTCTCCCTGCAGTCCTCAGGCCTTGAGCATTCCTGAGAGAAATTGGGATCTCCAGTAGTAGGAGTAAATAAATGCAGAAGCTTCTGGTTAGGTCCGTGAGGGCATGGTGGAAGAATTCAAATGGTGGGTCCTGCAACAGGAAATCATATAATTTCTCTTTTTATCTTTTCCTTGTGACTGTTTCCCCCTTGCAGCTCATCCAGGTATTGTTGGAGGACAAGGCCACCGAAAGCACCTTCAAACTCAGCCTTCCTGTGGGACAAGAGGCCCTGGTAACTCTAAAAGATGGACAAAAATTTGTAATTCATGTATCAGATGTACCCCAAAGCTCTGAAAATATTTTTTTCAGGGAAAGCAACGCTAATATATAAGATCATTTCTTAGAATAGGACATGAGAAAACATAGATTTTCACTCTTAAAAATATATTAAGTGCTAAAGCTTTTACATTGATGAGAAAGAAGATTTTATGTACATAATAGAGGTAGCATTGTCTATTTTGTGTTTATATGTATTTCAAGCAGTTAGTTTAGGTGAATCATATAAACTGATTTGGAGAATATTTTTTGCTTCTGTTGCTTTTCTTCAGGGCTTTTCAAGTGTTTTTACCAGGGACTTAATAGAAGAGAAGTTTGAGAAATCTTGTGAGTAGAGAAATGGATAGATCTCTAGCGAGAGATAAAATTTGAATACAAACGGGTACAACCAGTAAAAGGCCAATGGTAACATTTTTCTTCCCCTTGGCAGGGCCCTGACTGAAATAGAATTTGTGGAAAGATCTCCTCAGGCAGTAAGAAACAGACAAAATGCAATTTGATACCAACCATTAGGCTTACTTATTGGTCCATTAAGAACATTCTTGAAGTGAGGTCGAATTTTGAACCCAACAATGTCTGCAACAAATGGTGATGCCCTGCTTTGAGTCACTTTTTATTGCTCTTTGTTGCAAAATCCTGAGAAATGTTAAAACTAAGAATAGATCATTCACTGCTAAGCCAGATCAATTTTTATGTAACTGATTATAACATTTAAAAGGAATTTAGCAATTCATGCTTAACATGACTTCTGGTATAAGAGGAAATAATAGAGAATATTTTATTGATCTCATGTTATATAAGAAATGAATTAAATTTCCCTAAATGCTTGGAAATTTTAAAGAAACACGAACCGTGTCACTAGATTTGTTAAGAATTATGCATCTTTATAGTTAAAGAAGCAATCATTATTTCAGGGCCCTTTACTACTACATTTAATAGGTTATCTCATTAGTTAAGCTCTCTGGGAGTAATAGTTTATCAAAGAATTACTCAGGGATATTCCTTTACTCACTGTTCAGTGACCTTGCATATCATTCATTTGCTCACATGTAAGTGGACAGATGGGAGACAAGAAACAAAGGTAGCAACAAGATGTACCAGATTGGGAATAGTGAATTTTATTTGCATATTTTGAGGTAAACTGATTAGCCGAGAGCTAGCAGAGGATATTCAGTCCTTGAAAAAGCTAACCAGGTTCATCAAAGGCAACAATCTGAATTGCTTATCTCTAGGGTCAGAAGTTAGGTTAGGGGATGAGGGTGGGTAGTAAGAAACAGGAGAGGAAGAGGCTTCTGGGACCCCTGATAGTGTTCCAATCTGCCGTTCAAGTGTGTCCACCTTGTGAAAAGGTGTCAAAGAGCTTATGACTTGATTTGATTAATTTTCTGCTTTATGCTATGTATGAAAGTGTATTTTTTCAAGTTTATTTTATTTTGAGAGAGAGAGAGAGAGAGCATGAGTGTGGAAGGGGCAGAGAGAGAGGGAGAGAGAGAATCCCAAGGTGACAGACCCTGCGCTGATAGCACAGAACCTGATGGGACTCAGTGTCACCAACCATGAGCTCACGACCTGAGCTGAAACCAAGAGTCGGACACTTAACCGACTGAGCCACCCAGGCACCATGAACATGTGTTTTTAAAATAGAAGGTATTGCATATACACTGGGTATTGCATTAGAGGCTCCTGGTGGGGGAATGGCTAAGAAGCTCGTGGAAGGATTTCAGGAGAAAGTGAGCCAGCTTGGAAAGCCACCAGGTTCAACAAACACTGATGTGAAAATGCAACCACACCTGCCGTGTACATCTTTGTTTTTCCCTCTCAATCCACCTCGCTGACAACCTGAGGCAGGAGGCCAAGCAAGAAGAGAGAATCTCCCCACATCCACCTCCCTCACCCCAGGCCTCAAGACCCAATACAGTTCTCAGCCAGGACAGAGGAGAAGCTTTCATCCTTAATAAAGTTTGACATTTTGATTATTACACTGGATTAGACATTTTAATTACTCATCAGAGATGGTTCTTGTTTCGTTCACGGCAAATTATGCTCAGAGACTGAAATTGTCTTTGCCAGTAATTTATTTAACAAAAGTTCACTGGGGGAATTATAATTTATAATAATAATATGTCACAAGCCAGTAGCATACAGGATAATGTCTCTTCATGAGCCAATAAGGAAATAATATAGTCCAAACCAGTGATAGATTAATTACACTACTGTTCTAGGCAAAGGGGAGATGAAAGAAAAAAAAGACCAAATTTAATTGAGGTGTACCTTTCTGCAAGTTGGTTCTCAGAAGATTTGGCTTAGCCAACCAAGAGCTGACGTCCAGCTGCCAGCACAGATTGCTAGAGCACAATGCTAGCAGAGCGAAGAGGCCCGTGTTTACGGGCAAGATCTCTTTCGTGGGTCCGCTGCACGGTTTACACCACTGCCGGCAAGGAGTGTAGCCTTCATCGTGGCAGGAGCTAATGTCTCAAGGTCTTCAGAGAGCTATTGAGATCAGCCAAGAGTAGCCTTGCTCAGACAGAACACTCTTGGTGAGTCTTCACAAATTCTTGGTGTTAAGGGTTTCCTCTCTGTAGGCACTCAGTAGCACAGCTTGGGTGACATCATTCTGACATGGCCTCCCCAAATGTAAATCACCCTCAGATCAAGACAACTTCACTTAAACCGTAAAGAAGTGGACTTGAAATCATAACAATACACAACGGTTGCTATGACTGAAAGCAACTGGTGGTCTGTTATCTGAATGCGAACACGAGTGTAAATAGCCACTGCCTCTAGCCCCTTCCCCAAACCTGGGTTTTTATCCAAGAGCCAGAAATAATTCATAGATCAAGTGGCAAAGGTTGTTCTCTGCTTGCGCCATCTATCGCTTCACAATTTCGGCATGACAAACTAATCCTTAATGGCTTAAAACAGCCACAATGGATTTATTATTCCTTACCAGTCACCAGGTTGCTTGGACGGTTACGCTGGTCTGGGCTGGACTTCATGAACCTCAGCCGGGCTCACTCAACCATCGTGTTTTCTGAAACAGTAATTTGAAGTAGAAATAATAATGAGACCCTGTACAAACCAATCTTCCCAGGGCACATCGCTGTTGTCAATATGGTACTTACAGAAAGACAAGCACATCAAATAGCACATGGATCTTGGAACGTTAAATTGCACTCACGATGATGTTAAATCGGAAACCCACGAACAATCTGGTAGCAGACAGATCTTGCAAACACAGAAGTTTGATCTAAAATGTATAGCAATGTGTTCTCAAATATTTGTCATGTATATTCTTTTACCAGGAACTCTTTAAGCATTGGGGATCATCAGTGAACTAAACAGGCAAATCCCTGCTCCTCAGGGGTTTGTAATCCTGGTAGAAGACCCACACCGAACTAAGTAACAAATAAAAGCCAGGTATCTTAGGCAGTGATTCCTAAGTATAATAGTAAAAATAACACCCAATAAAGAAAATCATGATGGGGAGGCAGGTGTTACTTCATGCAGGGTTCTCAAGCCAAGGTCTCTTTCACAAGGTGTAATCTGAAAAGAGATCTGAAGAAAGTAGGAAAAAAGAAATTGAGAGAGCCTCCCAGAAAGGTGGGAAGTTGAGTAGCACTACCAGGCAGCCCCAGCAGCCTCTTGAAGTTAATGGCCATGAATTTTAAATTATTAAGGGATTTAAAATCACTATTGGTTTCCAGAAATTTGGCAAGCCAGTTTATTTGAACTAATTCATCAGGTGAAAACAACTATATGTGTTGGAAAAAATATAAAATGTCTTCTTAAAAGCATCAAAAAGATAAAAACAAATCTCTAGGTCCTAATCTAAGAGAATGTGGAATTTAGTGTGGTGAGCTAAGCACCAAGGCTGCTTTTTCCAATCCCCACAACTTTGAGCTTCAGATTTGAAGAGAGCAGTAGTAGTCAAATACCAGAAGCCAGCCAGGGTAGGAAGTCTAATAGTGACCTTATAAACTGGAACATCCAAAGGGCTATACACTCCAGGTAAGGGTGAGTAGGAAGTAAACGTGCCCCTCCTTCCCACCCCATCCTCACTCCCCACCCAAGATGTGACAAGTAAATTCACTGAATGTATCAGGGTCAGGGGAAAGCTGTCGCCCTCTCTTCTCTCTTTCTCCCAGGCCCTAGCAACCACTCCTTTTATTGACAAATGATACTCAATTGTATGGATATACCACATTTCATTTATCCATTCATCATCGTTTGATGGGACATTTAGGTTGTTTTCCCATAATGGAAACATGAATAATTTCATTTCCACTTGAATAATGCTTCTGTGAACACAGATGTACAAGTTTTTGTGTGGACATACATTTCATTTATCTTGGGTACATGTACCTAGGAATGAAATTGCTGGTTCATATGGTAACTCTATGTTTAGCCTTTTCAAGAGCAGCCAAACTACTTTCCAAATGGCTGCACCACTTTATATTTCCATCAGAAATGTGTAAAGGTTCCACATTTTCACCAATATCTATCACTTGCCTTTTTGATCATAGGCATCCTAGTGGGCGTGAGATGGTATCTCACTGTGGTTTTGACTTGCATTTCCCCAACGACTAATGATGTTGAACATTTTTCCATGTGCTTATTGGCCATTTGCATGTCTTCTTTGGAAAAATGTCTGTTCAAATCCTTTGCACATTTTAAATAGGCTTATTTGTTTTGTTTTGCTTTGCTTTTTGTAATTGACTTATACATGTTCTTTGGATATTCTGGGTACAAGTCCCTTGTCAGATACAGGATTTGCAAATATAACAGTAAATACTGCAGTATGTCTCTGTAACAGAATTTTTTACCTAGCCGAAACTCCCTTATCACACCTGATAAATAAAACAACATTCTTTCATATCATCTGATACTTAGCCCACATTCAGATTTCTCTACTGACCTCAATAATGGCTCTTAACAGTTGACCCATCTCTTGCATTTCATCTTATGTCTCCTAAATATTTTCATATCTATAACCACACACCTATAATTTTTCATCCCATTTATTTGTTGAAGAAACTGGGTTATTTGTACTATGGAGCGTTCCACATTCTGAATTATATGACTCGTTCCATTGACTCTGTATTTGTGTTATCTAGCAGTTAAAATAGAAGCTTCAGCAGATTCAGGCCAAATTTTTTTCAAACACTTCATAGATAGCACTGTGTACCTCCTACCTGTGCACACTACTACATCACATCAGGCAATGCTTCATGTCACTATAAAGGGCTAAATATTTGTGTTCCTTCAAAACTCTGTATGTTGAAGCCCTATACCCCAGTATTCGAAAGTGGAGGCCTTTGGGAGGTAACTAGGATTAGATGAGGTTATGAGGGAGAAGCCCTCATCATGGTATTAGTGCCCTTATAAAAAGAGAAAAACAGGAAAGGTCATGTCAGAACACAATGAGGTGGCTGTCTACAAGGCAGGAAAATAGTCCTCACCAGACATCGAATCTACCAGCACCTTGATCTTGGACCTCTCAGCCTCCAGAACTGTGAAAAATAAACGTCTCTTGTTTAAACCACCTAGTCTATGATATTTTGTTATAGCAGCCTGAACAGACAAAGGTAGTCCTTTGTCCCACATTTGGTGAAATTAAGAATTAAGATTCAGGACACCTGGGTGGTTCAGTCAGTTAACTGCCTGGCTCTTGGTTTCAGCTCAGGTCATGATCCCAGGGTCATGGGATCAACCTCATCAGGGTCCACGCTGAGTGTGGAGCCTGCTTAAGACTCTCTCTCTCTCTCTCTCTCTCTCTCTCTCTCTCAATCTCTCTCTCTCTCTCTCTCTCTCTCTCTCTCTCTTTTTCTTTCAAGGGGTACCTGGGTGCCTCAGTTGGTTGAGCATCCAACTCTGCTCAGGTCATGATCTCACAGTTCTTGGGATCGAGCCCTATGTTGGACTCAGCACTGACAACAGAGCCTGCTTGGGATTCTCTCTCTCCCTCTCTCTCTTTGCACCTCCCTTTCTCTCTCTTTTTCAAAATAAAAAGAATTTAAAACTTTAAAAGTTTCTCACTCTCTCCCTCTGCCCCTCTCCCCTGTTCACACACTCTCAGTCTCTCTCTCAAATGAAAAAAACAAAACAAAACAAAACAAAAAGAAAGAAAGAAGAGAAACAAAGAAAAGACTTAAGATTGATCATAGGGTTCAGGTGTTGCCAGGGTGATCTATCTACTATAAGATTCCACTCAATATTTCATTTAGTATTTCACATATTGATTATTGTTGCCTATATTGATTGCTTCATTAGGGGTTGCAAAATGATTTCTTTTTCTAATGTTCTAATTCCTTCTAGATGTATTAGCTGGAACTTGTCTAGAAAGAAAATCTTTCCCATATCAACAATTTGGTTACCTCGAAATAGAATTGAAACATAAAAGGAAAGGCAGGATAAATGCTTGAATTATTTTTGCTTTAGAAAAAATAAATTATCAGAATAAATTAGATGCCTTGATAACTTCCAGTGATGACCATTGAAGACTTGTCTTTTGTTTTTGTTTTTAATCATTATTAACTCAGGAGACCCATTACCAATACTTGTATCTTACACAGTTATAGTGTGATGTCAAAAGCAGACATTGTACAACCAAAAAACAGACATTGGTGCCTTCTGTGTACAGTTCTATGACATTTTGTCACATATAGATTGTGTAACCACCACTGCAGTCAAGATGCAGCACCCTTCCATCTCCACAAAGAGCTCCCTCATGCTGCCCCTTTACGGTTACACACACCCCACACACTGTCACTAACCCTTTAGCAACCACTAATCTGTTCTCCACTCCTATAATTTCGTAATTTTGAGAATGGTCTATAAATGAAATCATATAATGTATGACCTTTTAAGACTGGCTTTTTTTTTTCACTCAATATAAGATCCACCCAAGTTGTTTCACATATCAATTTAGATTTCTTTTTATTTTTTAATTTTTTAATGTTTAATTTTGAGAGAGACAGACAGAGTGTGAGTGGGGAGGGGCATAGAGAGAGAGGGAGGCACAGAATCCAAAGCAGGTTCCGGGCTCTGAGCTGTTAGCACAAGAGCCTAACATGGGGCTTGAACCCACGAATCGTGAGATCATGACCTGAGCCGAAGTCAGACACAACCAACTGAGCCATCCAGGCACCTCTCATTTTTTATTTCTGAGCAATATTCCATGGTATGGATGTGCCTGTATGTAACCATTCACATATTGAGGGACATTTGGGTTGCTTCCAGTTTGGGGCTGTTACAAAAAAGTTGCTATGAACAATGATGTATTTGGTTTCTGTGGGAGACACACGTTTTTAGTTCTCTGGGATAAATGCCCAGGAGAGCAATTGCTGGGAGGACAGTAAATATATGTATGCTTAGTTTTTTAAATAACTGCCACCATTATTCTTTTTCATGCTTAAATTATTCCACATTTTCCCAGTGGAAGTCTCTTCAAGTTGACTCCTGTGTTCTTTTGACATGACCCATTAATCTTTTCTAGCTTTGGGTTGTTTTTTTTTTTTTTTTCTGACCAAGAAGACATCCCAGGCTCCTCTTTACATTCCTAGCTCTAAACTTTAAACTGTGCTTTGTTACCTGTGACTACATGCCTCTCATTGTTCTTGGCAAACGTTTGTGAGTAGGAAGTAATGGGTGAGGAGAAGTTCTGCAATGTGTTCCCTCCCATCACTAGTCAAATTTTTTGTAAATATACCAAAGACTAGTGTCCTGCAGCCAAACCTGAGAATGTTTGCTGGTGGAAGAGTCCTTTGCTATGAACTGCTTAAACAAGCCTAAAATTTCTGCAAAATGTTACTAAGCCAAGTAACTGAGTTCCAATGCAAAATAGCTCCTTCTGTATAAGTGCTATGACCACCTGCATCATTGATGAGTAGCCCATGTGGTACTCATATATTCCTAGTAAGACTATGAAATGGTAAAAATCATAATGGAACACAGTTTGATAATGTTTCAGCCTGCTTGAGCTGCTGTCACAAAATATCATAAACTGGGTGGCTAAAACCACAGACATTTATTGTCTCACAGTTCTGGAGGCTGGGAAGTCCAAGACCAAGGTTCCAACAGACTGTTTCTGGTGAGAGTTCTCTTCCTGGCTTGCAGATGGCCGCCTTCTCACTATATCATCACACGGCTTTTCCTTGGTGCACATTGAGAGAAAGAGTTCTCTGGTGTAATTTTTTTTTTTTTAATATTTATTTTTTATTGTTGAGAGAGACGGAGTGTGAGCAGGGGAGGGGCAGAGAGAGAGGGAGACACAGAATCTGAAGCAGGCTCCAGGTTCTGAGCTGTTAGCACAGAACCCGATGGGGGGCTCGAACCCACGAACTGTGAGATCATGACCTGAGCTGAAGTCAGACGCTTAACCAACTGAGTCACCCAGGCACTCCTGGTGTCTTTTTTTTTTTTTTAATGTTTATTTATTTGTTCTGAGAGAGAGAGAGAGAATGAGAAAGAGTGTGTGAGCAGGGAAGGGGCAGAGAGAAAGGAAGACAGAGAATCCCAAGCAGGCTCCTGGCTGGCAGTGCAGAACCTGACACAGGGTTCAATCTCATGAACTGTGAGATTATGACCTGAGCCGAAACCAAGAGATGCTTAACCTGCACCCAGGTGCCCCTTTCTGGTATCCTTATTTGGGCACTAACTCTATCATACCAGTGCCCCATCCTTACAACTTCATTTAGCTTTAATTATTTCATTCGAGGCCCTATCCCCAAATATAGCCACCCCAAACACATGAATTGGGGGTGGGGTGGACACAAACCTTGCATCCACTGTAATTATCTAAATGCTGCACAAAGACAAAGAGACAACAGATACGAAAGACAGGTTAGAGACCAGAGGGAAGGTCCAAAATGTTTCTAAGGAAAGGAGGAAGGAAGAAACCCAAACCTAGTTGCATACCAAAGACATAGAGAAGAGTTTTAAAGCCACAGGAGAAATAAAGAACAGTCATCTTCAGAGGTGTGGCCATGAGACTGGAATCTGACTTCTCAGCAGCAGCACAGGAACCGAAGTGGAATGAAAGCCTCCATGTGTTGAAAACAGGCCTACTGGTAGAATTCTGTACTCAGCAGAAATATTTTCTGCGAGTGAAACAGAAGTAAACTTCAGACAAACAAAAGAGAGTGTGCCACTAGTAGACCCTTGTTAAAGGAAATTCTAAAGGATATACTTCAGTAGGAAAGAAAATGATCACAAATGGGTGATCTGAGATACAAGAAAAGATAAAGAGTGAGGAGACTGGAGACTACATAGCTAAATCTAAATGAACGTAGACTGCATAAAATAACAACGTCTCATTGTATTCAGAAAAATACAGCATTAAGACAAAAATAACGTGTAAGTCAGGAAAAGGGATAGTCTTTTGAACAAAGAGTGATGGATCAATTTGATCTCTGTAGGGACAAAATGAACCTCATTCATATACAGAAAATGTTTTTAATGGATTACAGACCTAAATGTAACAGATAAAACTATTAAGCTTCTAGAATAAAACATCAAAGATATTTTTCATGGGCTTAGATCAGACAAAGATTTCTTAGAAATGGTACAGAAAGCACAAACCATGAAAGAAAAAAATGATAAATTAGACGTTACCAAAATTTTAAATGTTTGCTCTTCAAAAGCCACTGGTAAGAAAATGGAAATGCAAGCCACAAACTAGGAGAAAACACTGGCAAAACGCCTACCTGAAAAAGGACTGGTATGGAGAACATATAAAATAACTCTCACAACCGAACACTAAGAGGACACAACCAGATTTTTAAATGAGCAAATATTTACACAGACAATTCACCAAAGAAGAGAGACAAAAAGTAAGCACATAAAAAGCTGCTCAATATTGTTAGCCATTAGAAAAATGTAAATTAAAACTGCCATGAAATGCCATGACACACCTAGTAGAAGAGCTAAAATTAAAAAGCCACTCAATAGCAAGTGTTGCCAAAGATGCAGAAAAACTGGGACTGTCATGCAGTGTCAGTGGGAATGCAAAATGGTATAGCCACTTTGGAGGGAAAAGAAAGCTCGACAAAAGCTTATTATAAAGGTAAACCTATGGTTACCACACAACTCAGCAATCTTGCTCTTAAATATTTACTCAAGAGAAATGAAAACGTGTCCCCACATAGACTTGTACGTGAATGCTATTAATAGCTTTATTCCCAATAGCAAGATAAATAAATAAATACATACATACATACAACCCAAGTAGCCATCAACTGTTGAATGAATAAACAAAACTATGGCATGTCCATACAAGGGAATACTACTCACCAGTAAAAAGGAAAACACTCCTGATACATAGAACAACATGGATTAGCTCATGTGATTATGGAGACAGAGGTCCCATGATCTGCCATCTGCAGGCTGCAGGCCCAGGAAAGCCAGTGGGGTAGTCCCAGTCCAAACACAAAGTTCTGTGAACCAGGGGTGCCAATGGCGTAAAGGCCCAGCCTGAATCTGAAAACTGGAGAACCAAGAGTGCTGATGTCCAAGGTCAGGAGAAGGTGGATGTCTCAGCTCCCTTCAGACCCACAAGGACTGGGTGATGCCCATCCCTATTGATGAGATTAATCTTCTTTATTCATCTACTGATTCAAATGCTAATCTCTTCCTCAAACACCCCCACAGACACACCCAGAAATGATATTTTACCAGCCATCTGGACATCCCTTAGCCCAGTTAGGTTGATGCATAGAAACATTAGCATTAACAACTACCCCAAAACAATCTGTGGCACTTTTCAATACCAAAGCACTGGAATAAAGAAAATAAAATTAATTCTTACAAATCAATACAAAAACCCACAGGCAACCCAATAAAAATGGGCAAAAGACATTAACAGGCATTTCACAAAAGAGGATATCCAACTGGCCAATGAAAGTATGAAAAGGTGATCAACCAACCACATCAGTCATTAAAATAGAAATGAGACACCATTACTCATCCACCAGACTGGGGAGGTCGGGGGGTGGGGAGAGAGAAAAGACAGAAAAATCTAACCATAATCTGTGTTGATGAGAATGTGGAGCAACAGGAAAGCTCATACACTGATAGTAGCAATGTAAATTGGTACCATCATTTTGGAAATCAGTTTGACATTATATAATATAATGAAGCATACTTCTACCCCACAACCAGCAACCCTACTACGAGGTATATACCCTAGAGAAACTCTTGAATGTGCACCAGTGCCTTAGTTTGGATTCCTCCAAAGGGCCTGAGACAAGGACTTGGCACACGGGTAGTTTACTTTGGGATGTAGTCCTAAAGAACAGGAGTGGGGGACTAGAGTGATTGGACCAGGGAGGAAGGAAAGCCATTCTAAGGCTGTGTCCCTTAGCTGTTACCACTGTGAGCAACCGGGGCTCAATCCTGCTGGATACCCTCTGAGGAAGGGTGCAAAGTGAACTGCCCACCCATGACCTGGAAATCCTTTGACTCCTGTCCCCATTGGCCAAAGATCCCTTTTCTTGGGATCTATGAGTAGAATAAATTACCTTTTCAATGGCAGGCATCTCTTGATCACCTGGCCTCACCATACCTGAATAACAAAACCTATTAAAACACCTACCAACGGGGGCATCTGGGTGGCTCAGTTGGTTAAGCATCTGACTTCAGCTCAGCTCATGATCTCATGGTTCGTGAGTTCAAGCCCCACATTAGGCTCTGTACTCACAGTGCAGAGCTTGCTTCGGGTCGTCTGCCTCCCTCCCTCTGCCCCTTCCCCACCTCTCTCTCAAAATAACCAACAACAGGGGCACCTGGGTGGCTCAGTCGGTTGAGCGTCCGACTTCGCTCAGGTCACGATCTCACGGTCCATGAGTTCGAGCCCCGCATCAGGCTCTGTGCTGACAGCTCAGAGCCTGGAGCCTGCTTCAGATTCTGTGTCTCTCTCTCTCTCTGGCCCTCCCCCCGTTCATGCTCTGTCTCTCTCTGTCTCAAAAATAAATAAATGTTAAAAAAAATTAAAAAAAAAATAACCAACAACAAAATAAATAAAAATAAATAAAACACCTACTGACAATAGTTGAATAAATGGTCATATAGCTACACTATGCAATACTATACAGCCATATATATCTACAAACAACAAAGTAAGTATGATTCTCAAACATAATTTTGACAACATAGAAAGACACAAAAATTAAAGTATGATTTCATTTATATAAAGTTCAAAATAGGTAAGATGAATCTATAACACTGAGGATTGCATGTGTAGGAAATCCAACTATAAAGGAAAGCAAAGAAATGTGTATCACAAATGTCAAGACAGTGATTACCTCTAGGAGAGGAGGCAAGGGATTGTGATTTGGGGAGAGAGGCATATGGAGAGCTTCTGGGGAACTGGCAATATTCCCTCATTTCACCTGAATGATTTTAACAGGTTTTTTGTACATATATTTTTATGCATTTGCTGCATGCATTCTCTTAAGAAAAATACTTGTAAATTACTATCATGTACCTTGATGAATGAACAGAGGGATTAAAAGTGAGGATGAAAATAGATCAAAATGCTAATTGTATTAATCTATCTGGTGCATGTGTGGGTGTTCACTGACTGTAGAACCATAAAGACGCCAGATCGCTGCAGTGGAGTCTGGGAGGGTGATGCAGTGGGACAGACAGGGATAGACAGACAGGCAGGGACAGGTTACAAGGGACCTATATACTGAGTTAAAGAGCTTGGACTTTATCCTGCTGGCAACGAACAGTAAGAACTGGGCATTTATTCTTCACATCATGTGCTGGGACTGGCAGAGGAAAATATCCACCTCCACCAGAGCCTCGAAGGAAGAAGTGGCCCCTAACAGCCAAGAACAAGAGCCTGGGTGGAAGGAGTCAGCTGCCAGGCTCGCCTGCCTCCCCCCTCCCCGCCCCCCCCCCCCTGCAGAGCATATGATAGAAAAGAGGCTGTGGTATGCATCTATCACGTGTCTGCTCTGTGCTTCTCCTAGGCCACTGGGATAGAAGTGACTGTCCTTATTTTACAGACACGGCTGGTAGGTGATAGAGCAGGATGTCAATTCATTTGAAGTCATTTGAAAGAGCTCACGTCTTTTAACGACTTGCTATACTGCCTCTCCAAGACTATGGGACACATCATTCAGGGGCAAGTGAGAGAGGCTGGCAAGTCATCAGCATAAAAGGCTGGCAGAGCCATGGGAGGAGACGAGATCATGCAGAGAGAATACCAGAACTCCCCTTAGACTAGCAACAGAAAGAAGGCATCCTGGAAAGGGTGGCTGGGGTGGGATGGGAGGCCAGCTTGGAGTGCACTGAGGAGATTAAGAAGACTTTTTAAAGAAAAATGGCTTTGAATAGGAGGGAAAAGGAGGAGGTAGATGGAATGGAGGACAGGGTAGATAACGGATCCTCTGGCTACTGCACAGTGTAACATTTACCAAAATATCTACAAAAATTCTGATGCTAGTTCAAGTCACTTTCATCCGTAACAAACTGGAAGCAAGACTATTAGATGTTAGGTGGAAAATCTAGAGCAGAATATGTCTCTTAATGGGCAGATAAGGGAATACCATAAGCAGAAGTTAAAAAGTGTAAATGATTTAGAATTATGTTGCTATCTATAAAACTTCACTATTGGAAACAGCTCAAATTTCCACCAATAAAAGAATGTTTTGAAACTCTGATACATTCTTACAATTCTCTGCTACTCCATCCCAGCCACTTTGTCTCTGGGTGTTTGCTACCTTTTACTTTGGTTGGTATGTAAAAATTTGACTTTGCTTTCAGAAGAACTCGCAGCAATGCACTCCTAAGTAAAGCGTAAGACAGTCATTGTCCTTACAAAGCAAGGGAATGGCTTTGGCATCAGACTGACTCGGTGGTAATCTTACCTTCACCATTTACTTAGTTTCCTCCTCTATAAAATGATAACAGTCCCTACCTTTATCTATTACCAAAATATAAGCCTCTCCAGACGTTAACTTATTTAATTCTCCCATCCATCACCCAAATGAGTTCAATACCGTGGTTTGCTTGTTTTTCTCATAACGGAACTGAGGCACAGAGAGGTTAAGTGACCCGGCAGGGTCACACAGCTGGTAAGTTAGGGGAGTGTGTTGGTTCGCGATTTGATCGCCCACCACCCCCTGGCTGCAGAATCCGTGCCATCCAGCAGGAAATGAGCCCATCCCCGGACCTCGCACACGGTGAGCACTCTGCGCACGGCGGCCGCAGGACGTGCAGCATTCGAGTGGAATCCGCTTTTGCAGGAGCTCGACTTCTCAACACGGCGGGAGGCTGCGAGGGCATCCAGGGGTGGGGACCCCGCCCGGGAATCCTGCAGCGGTCGCGAGCGGAGTCCAGTTCCGCGCGTCCGCCGCACGGGGGCGCTGCCGCCCTCGCTGCCGCCCGCGCGCTCCAGGCTGTCCCCGCGGCAGGGCGCGCCGCTGCAAGATGTCCGTGCGCCGCGGACAGCGGCCCGCGCGGCCGGTCACCCGCCTCTCCTGGCTGCTGTGCTGCAGCGCCCTGCTGTCCCCGGCCGCGGGCTACGTGATCGTGAGCTCGGTGTCTTGGGCCGTCACCAACGAAGTGGACGAGGAGCTGGACAGCGCCTCCACCGAGGAGGCGCTGCCCGCGCTGCTGGAGGACTCGGGCAGCATCTGGCAGCGCAGCTTCCCGGCCTCGGCTCACAAGGAGGACGCGCACCTGCCGCCCCCGGCCGGCGCCGCCCGCTCCAGGCCGCCCCCCGCGCCGCCCGGGATGTTCTCCTACCGGCGGGAGAGCGGCCCGAGACTGCGCCCCAGCACCGCCCGCTTCCTGGCCCACGCCAGCGCCTGGGGCTGTCTGGCCACCGTGTCCGCCCACGAGAAGGTAAGTAGCCCCGCCCGGAGCCGGCTGCAGGTGCGTGCCTGGCGGTGGCCTGGGGACCGGGAGATGCTAGCGACCGCTCGCGCGCTCTGATCCAGGTCTCACAGACGTGCCCCGCCGGCGGGGTTGCGCTGTGGCCGGCGCGTAAATAACGGAACCAGATTGTGCTTTGGTTAACCTGGCAGAATGGGGGGCTTGGGAGGTGCTGACAGTCAGGCATCCTGCCAGGCGCATGGGGATTGAAGTGCAGTCTTGAGATGGTCAAAGAGGCGTACACATAACCAGCGCCTGACCCGAGACCTGGACAAAAGAAGCCAGAGCCGCCTTCGGCATCATAGAGTAGGCGCGTGCAGCCTCCCAGCCCACAGCACCCAATGGACCCGAACTTCCCGGTCACCTACTGACACTGGGGACTGGGAGAAAGACACCACGGGGGGTTTGGTGGAAGTTCACTTTTGAAATATGGAACTTAAGAGGTTTTCTGGAAAGGAGGCTTAGGGTGCAAAGTGTATAAATGCTGGAATGAGTTGTTTTCAGCTGCTGTTTTATCATTCGGTTCGTAAATGTTTTTACTCACCTGTTAGGTATGATTCCACCTTAAGCCAAAATGACATGGATAAATGATGAGGAAGTGACATCCCTAAGTATACACGGCCCAGAAAGCTTTTAGGGCTGGTGAGATCGATGTAAGGGTTTTATTACAGAGAGGTACTTTGAACTCCTGTTTAATTTATGCAAAATAAATATTTTTTTAGGGAATGGATAGGTCATTGGCCAGCGGCAGGTTCTTACCTCAGGTATGGTCTCATCTGTTTGGAGACTGGCCAAGTCACCGAGTTGTCCACTTTATTTTCCCCTTCTATGGAATTAAGTGGTTGACTATGTTAGTTTTGAAGGTCCTGTTTTACTTTTTAAAAAATATTTAAATGACTTTATTCTGATTATGGCAATGATCTTAATCACGTTCACAGCATCCAAATGGTTCCTCACAGTTATAAATTATGCTCCTAAGACATACCTTAGGAAGATATGAAGCTTAAATAATGAGGCTGATCTTAGTCTAAAGCACGGATTGTTCTGGGGTGTGTGGCTGGCTCAGTGGGAAGAGCGTGTCTCTCGATCTCAGGGTTGTGAGTTTGAGCCCTGCATTGGGTGTAGAGATTACTTATATAAATAAATAAACTTAAAAAAAAAAAAAGAAGAAGGATGTAGACAGAGTGAATGTTTGAAAAACCCCTTGGAGCACCTGGGTTGCTCAGTTGGTTTGGCGTCCAACTTCCGCTCGGGTCATGGTCTCACAGTTCGTGAGTTCGAGCCCCATGTCAGACTCTATGCTTACAGCTCAGAGCCTGGAGCCTGCTTCAGATTCTGTGTCTCCCTCTCTCTCTGCCCCTACCCCGCTTGTGCTCTGTGTGTCTCTCTCTCAAAAATAAGTAAACATTAAGAAAAAAAATTTAAAACCACAGATTGTTCAAGCAATTAAAAGTCTAGTGCCAACTAGACTTAGTCTAGTACTAAAGATATTTTGACTTTTGACATCTTTTTTCTTAGCGTTATTAGGAATTCCCTTTTCCAATGTTGACATTTAGTCCAAATTCAGTCCATTCAGAGAGCATTTACCCTATGCATGTCATGTGTGCAAAGCATGATTCCAGCCAATTTATGACAAGCTGAAAAACAGAATCTGTAAATGAACTTATGTTCCCATTTTGGAAGACACCTTAACATTGTGTCTTCTCAAATGATGAAAGCCATCTCCTATTCCAGGCCTATACACCATTGCCATGCAGTGTTTTAAAGACAAGACAGCTCCTGAGTTCTGAGCTCAGTCACAGTAAGGAATATTCTGTAAAGGGTAAATAAAGCTCATGAAGGTTGGAATGCAGGACCCAGCAGGGCCTGGGAAAACCTAAGAAATACTTGCATACATGTCTAAGAATTTCACCTACTCCACCGAAGATCATGAATAAAAATGGGTGTGCAATGTTTCTGTGACTTCCTTTTCTCTAAAAGGGCAAGTTGCTGACTCATATGATGAAAAATTGATTACAATTAAAAAATGGAACTAATAAGTGAGAAAGTGGTGTAGCTGTAAAAGAAACAATAGTAGAAAGTTCTCGGAGTCCAAAGACCAGGTAAGATATTAAAGTTAAGACTTAAGATCTATCCCCAAAGTTGTCAGAACTTTAAGAGAGTCAGTGAAGGCAGTTGGGCTCGCAGGGGCAGGTTGTAGCTGACTTCCATAAATTTCAGTGCCACCCCCAAATAACTTTAAATGTAACAAAGTGAGGGTGTTTTCTATGCACATGCAGCAGCTTCAAGAATAATCCCCTAGCCATCCTTCCAAACAGAATGTCCCTGCTCAGCTCCTCAATAGAGATCCCGGAGCTATCACCGGGTGAGTTGGGTCAATTGGGAACCACTGTGCCTTAACTTACTACCTGTCAGAACCATGGTGATGCCATGCCATCCACATTGCTATATTTCCTGGCTAAGCTCTCAGCTCAGGTCAATCCAAAACCCTGCATTGAAAACAAAAAATGAAATGAAATGAAATGAAATGAAATGAAATGAAATGAAATGAAATGAAATGAAATGAAATGAAATGAAAAATAAAATAAAGTAAAATAAAATAAAATAAAATAAAATAAAATAAAATAAAATAAAATAAAATACCCTGCATTGAAAAAGCCTTTTTTGGTGTTCGTTAGATCCCAGGACTGCCATTTGGAAACTGCCTGCCCATCAGCGACGGCCCCTTGAACAACAGCACTGGGATTCCTTTCTTCTATGTGACACCCAAGGACCCTGCAGTGGCCGATCTGATGAAGAACCCCATGGCCTCCCTCCTGCTGCCAGAATCTGAAGGAGAGTTCTGCAGGTAGACAAAGAGTTTGGCCTGGCCCATACAGGTTCTTTGTTATAAAGCAGAGGGTCTATGGGGTGGGACCTTTCTGAGTTGCATGAATTTACTGGGGCCCTGAGATGCAAAATGATGTGTTCACCAACTTGAAGTGGAAAGAGTATATGTACCTTTGGACTCAGATAAACAGAATTCCACCACTCACCAAGCTATGTGATTTGGGGCAAGCTACCTAATTTTGCGGAGCCTCAGTTTCCTCATCTGTGAAATGGGAATAATGTTTTCTGCCTCATACGGTTCCTGGGAGGGTTGAGGGTCTTGTACAATATCAGTGAGCAAACAGGAGCTCTTGTTATGATGGGAAAGGGGAAGCTGGGAGGTTGATGAAGGAAGATCCAGTAGTTTGTCTGTGGGGCACATGGAGCATAGAATCTATTTACCACCCCAAGAGTCTCCTGCTTCACTCTCTATTTACTGTTTTTCAAATGAATTTCTAACCCACTATCCCCCACCACCAGAGATTTGTACCCAAAGACCCCATATTCTTTAATACACCCTCTCTTAAAAGTCTGAAAGAAAAGACATTTACGTGCAAATGGAGCATTGATCCAACACCTCTGTCTGAACTCAAAATGTAGAGCTTGAAATCAGATCCTGCCTGGAGATATCTGGACCAAGTTTGTGTGGGGGCATGCAGGGAACCCCCTGGGCAGCAGCAAATGCAACAGGTGGCCTCAGGCGAGTCCCTTAACCCCCAGGACTCTGTCACTTCACTATAAGATGTAGTGACCCTTCAGAAACTGGGATAGGATTTATCCCAATTCCAAAGTTTGATTATTTTTTATGCAAAGCATAAAAAAAAAAACATATAAAGCAAACAAATTGATTAGTTCTTTCCGGGGTAGGGGGGTAGGTGGTGTTAATAATCAAAGCCACAAAATGCTGTAAAATGCCCAGATAAAAGACCTTGTCACTTCCCCTTGGGACACTGACAAGGAGAGTCGGCACCAAGCTGGAGACAGTTCAGCTGACCCAGTTCCCCAGCAAGTATGACAAGAAGCCAGGAAAAGGGATGTTTCCTCTTTCATGGAATATTCTGTGTGTTCTTGGCCAGTCAAGCTTGCTTGCTGGCACTAGAAATATGTGCCCAGGATACCTTTCTAAACGCCTGAGGAGTGCCTAGGTCAAGCATCCTAAAACTAGTCATGAGGCTGGAGAGTGTTGATCCTGCACCCGCCCTTGAAGACAGACAGCAGAACACAGAGCGGTGCACACAGCAGCTGCAGCTCACAGGTCGTGGAAGGAATTTATTGGAAGGTTCCAGGAGGACGTCAGCAGGAGCTGAGAGCTGGCAGCCATGAGAAACCCAGCTTAGAGAGGACCTTGCCAAGGGGGACTGAGGTTCTGCCAAAGCTGGGCAGGCCATCTACATGGCCTGGAATCAATCATGTGTGCAAACCATCTTCATGGCAGGTCCACACACCAAAAGTGCAAATGTCTGCACAATACCCCAGGGCAGCTCGGGGCCAGAGGTGGCCACCCAGGCCCCACTCAGCCACCCCAGGGCTGAGGGCATCAGTATCTCAGCACGCTTGTCACTCTGGCCTGGAAGAGGAGGGATAAGTGCCACCAGACTCCCCAAGTCTAGATCCTCACGTGAGACTCCTTCTCAGAACTCCTCCCTCCTCGCACTGTTTAAGCTTCTGAAGCGTTAAGGCACAACTTGAAGAAATAGGTACAGATCAAGGTTAGCCCCAGTGAGCACCAAAGCTTAGGTTACCAGACAGTGAGGGTTGTTATCACCCCAGGGTCCACTACTTCCATTGAACTGCTTATGACCAGGGGTGACTCCTCTGAGTGAGCTTCCCAGTCCAAGTTCAGCATTACATTTGAGGTTTTACGTCCAGAATCTGGGTAACGTTGAGCCGAGAGACTTACCAAGAAAGACAGGCAAACACGGAAGCCCTGGGGAAATAACCCAAGCAGGAGCTCCTTGGGCCACAGGAGCATAACAAGGCATCAGGCAGAAGTGTCCAGGGCTAGGAACCACCCCGACAAGCAAGAAGTTCAGGGGACAGCCTGGCAAGGTGAGCACAAGCGGCCCCTGCTGCCTGATCCCAGGGCCCGGACGGAGGGCCAGCGACACCACAGGTCTTTGTCAAGCACTTCAAAGTGTTTCCCACAGAACAGGGGGATACAAAAACACCTGTTTCTCCTGATGATGATGGCGATCATGACAACGACGATGATGAAGTTGATGAGGAGGATGATGATGAATCAAAGCCACCTGATCCTTTCATCTTCGGAAGGCAGCTCTTACTCAGGAAAATAAAAATTGCCTTCATTCTATAAAGTTGGTGAGTTGAAATTGGGAATCACAAACTTGCATTTTCACCATCACGTTTGGTGCCTTCCGTGGGCTCGTATTCTCTGTGGCTCGTATTCTCTGTGGCTCGTATTCTCTGTGGCTCCCCTCTGGGGAGGGGCCGGGTCTTTCCCGTCTCATCCTAAGTGGGAAGACAAAGCCAGAACTGGTTCCTTCTGTGTGATGCATCCCAGGGCTCTGTGGGCCCACAGGGCCACGTTGGGGCTGAGGAGCCCTCGGCAGCTGAACAAACCAAGGTCAGGCCGGAAGGAAGCAACGTGGCTGCTGAAGCTCTGAGAGAAGGAAAAGAAGTCCCTTCCCAGCCATTCCCTGGGCATTTCAGCTACAACCTGCCTCTGTGTGAATCAGGGTTAGCCCTGGTGCCTGTGGAGTCTGGATGGGGACAGGCTAGTGAGCTCCACTTCCACGGGCAAGACGCAGCTCAAGAAGCGGGGCCAAACACAATTCCTGCCTGAGGGTAAGCTGAATGCATCTGATTCTACTACAAGGGCGGGCTGAGCCGGCCACCTGCTTTTAGAGCTCCACACGCAGGTAGATAGCTGTGTGTGCGCGTGCATGGGTGTGCACCTGTGTGTACTGTCACACGTTCATATTATCCATTCTCACAACAGAAACGTCAACTGCCCCCACTGGGTCCCCCAGGCCACTCTGTCACCTTGAATTCATCGTCAATCCAACAGCTGAAGTGACCTTTCACACCCCAAATCAGATCCTGGAATTTCCCTGCTTAAATGCTGTCATTGGGAAAAAATAACAAAATCCTTGGTAATGGCCTAACAGGCCATGGGTGGCCAGGATCCTGCCTCCCTCTCAGTATAGATAAGAGAGCCTGATCCTTTGCTAATTGACTTAATATTTGATGCCTATTCTAGTTTTATTAATTTGAGAGCTTTAACCTGAAAGCTCATTGTAATCCAAGCTGATATGTGTTTGGCAGGTAGCTAAGAAATGCACCTTTTTTTATATATATAATTGACATGTAACGTTATATAAGTTTAAGGTGTACAATATGTTGATTTGATACATTTATATATTGCAGTGTGATTAGCACCAGAGTTTAGCTAACACCTCTGCCACATGCCATGATTACCATTTCTTTTCTGCGGTGAGAACATTTAAGATCTGGTCTCTTAGCAACTTCGGAATCTCTGCTACAGTGTCTTTGCCTGTGATCACTATGCTGTGCGTTAGCTGTCCAAAACTTACTCATCTTCCAGTTATATGTCTTGTACCCTTTGGCCAACGTCTCTCTGATTTCCCCCAATCCTCAGGCCCTGGTAACCACCATCCTACTCTGTGTTCTGGTGAGTTTGGCTTTTTTTTTTTTAGATTCCACATGTAAGTGAGATCATACCGTATATGTCTTTCTCTGACTGTCTTTTCTCACTCAACATAATGTCCTCAGGGACCATCCATGTTGTCCCAAGCGGCAGGATTTTCTTTCTCATGGCTGAGTAATATCCCATTGTATATATAAGAAATGCTTTTCACTGAGTAAGCACTCATGTATGTTGACTCATATCTTGCCTCCCAAAATTGATACTTAGATCCATCAAAACTGCTATGGGTGAAGGACATTGAGTATCCAAAACTCTCAGGAAGTATAATGATGAAAATACACAGCAGATATCCTTTCCTTAACTGAAGCTGGGAGAGGCCAACATCTTGAGAATAAGGAAAGGGACAAATATTTCTCTGTATTTTACAGGTGTATGGGGACCTTAAAGAGTTTCTCGGCGAATCTGAAAAATTCAACCTGGGATACTGCATCCCATGTAGTTAGGGGATTTTCCCCCAAACTTTTCACCACCCGATCCTCTGATCCCTGAACTTACCCTAAAATGTCACAGTAAAGTCACTAGATTTCATCGCACCCAGCTGTCTTGACTCCTGCCAGGACATATTGAATTGGGTGCTATTACCCTGTCTTTCTTCCTGGAGGAGATCATTTGAGAGGGAATCTTACTGGATAATAAGCAGAAAGTGACTTTTAGTACTGATTAAAGACAGGATTGGCGGTTTCTAAGGGACAAAGCGCAGGTATCCAAACTCAGGTGAACATGACAAATTGAGAATAAGATTCCAGTTTACAAGCTTCGTCAGCAATCCACAGCCCCCTCCTCTCTCATTTTCCTCTCCCTTCAAATACATAAGCATATAGAGATGCTCCTATGCCAAAGTGAATTTATGCTCAGACCAGAGACCCAGTTGTATGAAAATCCAGTAAATAACAAAGCCCCCCAGAGACATTTCTCATCCACTGAAACATCTTTTCTTATGGAGCATGCAGGCTTGACCACCATGGATTTTAGGTTTTGCATCTTCTCAGAGAGCCAAGGCAAAGAAGGCCCTCTGGGTCAGGAAGGGTTCTTCTATTGAGTGACATTCTGTTGTTGGCATCAGATGAATTTCCATTTTGAAGACTGGAAATAAATGGAAACAAAAGAGGTTTATCGGATGCTTTTCACAATGAAAAAATTTTGATAGTTTGGACAAATGCTATGTTTCTATCTGAAAACACTTGTTTCCTTTTTCCCAAAAGGCTTTTAATGAAATATTGCCATGGCCTGTTCCTTTCCCCCCAGCTGAGGGCATCTCTGCCCAAACAATGAGCTTGTCAAAGGTCTTTAATTGACCAGGACTCAGTGTGATTTGGCATCAGAGGAGATGCTAAGATTCTGGTTTGCAAAGGAATCTAGTTTCTGAGAGGGAGGTGCCAGACCCTGAATGGATTACAGCCTAGTAGGTGTGTAAAACATAGGATGGGAGGCTTTCAGAAATGATGATCCCTCAGAATTATTGGCTTGGGGGGTGGGGTGCCATGTTGCGGATGCAATTCAACACCGAAGAATCACACATCAAAAAGGCATCACTCACACTAGAGAGTTTGGGACAATGTGCTTGGACACAGATTCCTGCCCTATCCTCTGAGTAGCCCCTGCATTTGATAGGCACATTAACAGTGTGAGAAATTCTTTTGGTAAAATGTGGGAGGGTGCTGATGGTAGGGCTGGTCTGCCTTTATGCCACAAGCACAGGATAAACGCTTGGTGGGCGCGCACAACTCAAAAAGTGTACTGAGTTTAATTATTCCTTCTCTGCAGCAAATGACAAGAAATTCCACAAATATAAATGCCCCTTAGCCTGCATCTTTTTAACTATTCTTGTAGGAAGAAGAAATACGTTGAGTGGTAGCTGAAAACCTCAGCCCAGCCCAATTCTAAATGCAGGCTCCGGGATTTGTGCCCCTAGAACTGCGTGTGGAAGGCACTCTCTTCCATCATTCTCTAGGAGAGTTTGCACACAGAGTAAACATGTGCTTGCAACAGCTTGCCTGCTAACGGCCAAGATACATCTCTGTCTGCACTCTGTCTACCTGAGACGCGACATGAGTTTCAAAGCACAGGGCCCAGCCCTCATCAGATAAAGAAGCTGAATTCAATTTCTCTTCACTGAATTGTGTTCATTCCCCTTGAAGGCAACATATAAATCTTCTAGATTGCTGTCTGTCCGGATTCATGTTGCCTCTTCTCCTTTGCCTACACATCCCTGAAATCCTAAAGCTAACACTAACCTGAGTTGCTTTTAAAAGAGCTGTCTGGGAAGACCAGGGAGCCATGTGGACAGAAGACTTACTGAGCAGGTGTTTGAGTATTCTCTCCCATCTTTCACTCATTGCCATGGTCAGTGCTCCCAATAACCTGCAGCCACTTCTTTCTCCTGAATTTCATTTCAGCTCCATGAAGTTCTGTCCCTGTGATTCCCAGGACACTCATTTCATGGGTGCACTGATGATTCTGGTTCCTCTGTCTTTATACACCTCTTTCCTGCATCTCTGACTACCTCTCCTGATCCAGTTCATAATATTTTATTCACCTGGTAGACATGATTCCTCCTTGAGCTGAAATGATATGGATTCATAAGGATGCAACTTCTGTAAATATACACCTTCCAGAAAGCTTTTAGGGTTGCGGAGATAGATTTAAGAGTTTTGTTACAAGGCCCTTAGCCTCTGGAAATCAATAATCTCTTTTGTATATCTATTGGATTTGCCTATTCTGGACATTCCCTATAAGTGTAATTATATAATGTATGGTTTTGTGACTGATTTCTTTCACTTAGCACAATGCTTTGCCGATGCAAAATGAACGAACCTTTTAGAATCTCTAAAAGCAAAAAAGAGCATTTTATTCAAGTCCAAGTTAAGACAGCTGCCTGGGAAACACACTCTTGACAGGGAAGAAAGTGCTCTGGAGAGTGAATCATTTTTACAGAGTTATATCCTTTTTTACATCTTGTAAAAGCTCAAAAGATTATGGATTAGCATGTAGGCAGGAATCGCAAGTTTTGTCATAAAGCAATGCAGGGAGCAGGAGCATTGATCGATATCTCAAGGACAAGATGGTGTTCCTTTAGGCTACTCACTCACAAAACAGGTGTACGATGTGTGCTTGGCCAGCCGTAAATTGAGCTTGGGGTTGGAACGAAGTCTACGGACAGTCATGCAGACTTAGAAAGAAATATAATATGGCTTCCACTGCAGATCACACTGTTAGAGTTTTTCTCCCATCAGTTTTCAGGGCTCATTATGTTTTAGCATGGATGAAAACTTCATTCATTTTTATGGCCAAATACAATTTTGTTGTATGAATATACTACGTTTTATTTATCTATTTTTATTTATCTGTTCATTAGTTGATGGACATTTGCTCCCATGTTTTGACTATTACGAATTATGCTACTATGAATATTTGTGTACAGGTTTTTGTATGGACATTTTTTTTTCAGTTCTCTTTGGTATACACCTAACAGTGAAATTTCTGGGTCATATGGTAACTCTGTGTTTAATTTTTTGAGGAACTGACTGTTTTCTTCACTAGCTGTACCATTTTATCTTCCCATCAGCAACATATGAGGTTTCCAGTTTCTCTATATCCTCATCAACCCTTGTTATGTCTTTTTTATGATAGCCATCCTAATGGGTAAGGAGTGATATCTCATGTAGATTTGATAAGTATTTCCCTAATGGCTACTGATGTTAAGCTTCTTTTCATGTTCTTATTAGCTACCTATATATCTTCTTTGGAGAACTACTTAATGCCTTTACCCATTTTTTCAAATTTATTTATTTATTGTCAAGTTAGCTAACATATAGTGTAGTCTTGGCTTCAGGAGTAGATTCTCATAGTTCATCACTTACATACAACACCCAGTGCTCATCCCAACAAGAGCTCTCCTCAGTGTCCATCACCCATTTTCTCCACCCCCCCCAACATCCTATCCCCATCAATCCTCAGTTTATTCTGTGTATTTAAGAGTCTCTTATGGTTTGCCTCCCTGTTTGTATCTTATTTTTCCTTCCCTTCCCCTATGGTCTTTTGTAAAGTTCCTCAAATTCCACATATTAGTGAAATCATATGATATTTGTCTTTCTCTAACTGACTTATTTCACTTAGCATAATACCCTTCAGTTCCATCCATGTTGTTGCGAATGGGAAGATTTCATTCTTTTTCATCACTGAGTAATATTCTGGTGTGTGTGTGTGTGTGTGTGTGTGTGTGTGTGTGTGTGTGTGTATACATACATAAATACACTACATTTTCTTTATCCATTCATGAATTGATGGCCATTTGGGATCTTTCCATAATTTGGCTATTGTTCATGGCACTGCTGTAAACATTGGGGTACATATGCCCCTGTGAATCAGCACTCCTGTATCCCTTGGATAAATTCCTAGTAGTGCTATTGCTGGGTCATAGAGTAATTCTTTTTTTTTTTTTTTAATTTTTTGAGGAACATCCACCCTGTTTGCCAGAACTGCTGCACCAGTTTGCATTCCTACCAACACTGCAAGAGGGGTTCCCTTTCTCCACCTTTCTCCACATCCTTGCCAACATCTCCTGTTTCCTGAGTTAATTTTAGCCACTCTGACCCGTGTGAGGTGGTATCTCAATGTGGTTTTGATTTGTATTTCCCTGATGATGAGTGATGTTGAGCATCTTTTCATGTGCATGTTAGCCATCTGGACGTCTTCTTTGGAAAAATGTCTATTCATGTCTTCTGCCCACTTCTTCATTGGATTCTTTGTTTTTCAGGTGTTGAGTTTGGTAAGTTTTTAATAGATTTTTGATACTTACTAACTCTTTATCTGATATGTCATTTGCAAATGTCTTCTCCCATTCCGTCCGTTGCCTTTTAGTTTTGTTGATTGTTTCCTTTGCTGTGCAGAAGCTTTTTATATTGATGAGGTCCCAATAGTTCATTTTTGCTTTTATTTCCCTTGCCTTTGGAGACATGTCAGGTAAGAAGTTACTGCAGCCGAGGTCAAAGAGGTTGCTTCCTGTGTTCTCCTGTCGGATTTTGATGGTTTCCTGTCTCATTTAGGTCTTTCATCCATTTTAAATTTATTTTTGTGTATGATATTAGAAAGTGGTCCAGTTTCATTCTTCTGAATGTTGCTGTCCAGTTCTCCAAACACCATTTGCTAAAGAGACTGTCTTTTTTCCATTGGATACTCTTGTGACTTTGTCAAAGATTAGTTGACCATATATTTGTGGGTCCATTTCTGCATTCTCTATTCTATTCCATTGATCTATGTGTCTGTTTTTGTGCCAGTATACTGTCTTGATGATTACACTTTGTAATATAGGCTGAAGTCCAGCATTGTGATGCCTCCAGCTTTGGTTTTCTTTTTCAACATTACTTTGGCTGTTCAGGGTCTTTCGTGGTTCCATACAAATTTTAGGATTTGTTTTTTCTAGCTCTGTGAAGAATGCTGTTGCTATTTTGATTGGGATTGCATTGAATGGGCAATGGCATCCCTTCCAAACTCCATGTCTCCTGCTTGTGCCTTTCTCTTCTTTTCTGTGTCTCACCAACCTCCCCAAGCAAAACCAAACCCTTCTGTGTCTACTGCCTCTACAGGAATCCAAAATGCAATACCATCAGGGAGGATGACATTTGCAGGATTGCACACACTTAATCTCTCCTTCTTTCCTCCCACACACCAGCCTGGGTGCACTGGGGAGGGGGCCTTCCCTTGCCCTGATCGTCCAGACTCATTAACGTACTTTCCTAAACATGAAAGCAGCCCTTCCTGAGACGCATTTGCTACTCTCTGCTCCCACCACGTGGCCTCTACCCTAGTCACACAGACATGCAGGAATTCATGGCCAGCTCCGGTCAGTTATTGTTTCTAGTAGTGATTTTATTTTCTTGCTCCTTCAGGAGCGAAAATGTGCAGTTAAGCTAGACTTTAAGGTCAGGAAATAGCAGATGGGGTATCAGACTGGAGGGCTATGCAAAGTGATTACCAGGGAACAAGAGGTGAAGGGCAGACTTGGGGGAGGTTCAGTAGGAGAAGAGGCAGTTCCTTTCCTGCCAGTGCTGCATACATCCCAGGCTGGGGATGGACCAGCAAGGCCCTGAACTAATCCAGAAAGAACAAGGTCACCAATGGATTCCAAACTTTGCATCAGCAAGGTCTTTTTCATTATTTCACTCTATACTCCATATACTATGAAATATTTTTGTCTAATAGGCAGACAGTGTTTTGAAATAATTTATCCCCCCATTTTTATTACTCTGATTTGTACATATGCAAATCAGAGCTTGTGATCAACATGACATTTTTACCTCACTAATTCCGGAGTGATTTAATTCCAACCAAAAGCAAAGAAAATGGCTTTACATGGTGTCAAGAACTGTGACGGGTCTAAGATTTTACCCTATTTGCAAGCAAGTTGGCTATGTTCCTTCTCACTAACAAGTGAGCCTGCCATGGTTTGTGGATGCTGGCAGAAGACACAAAACTCATGGGTCAGAGAAAAAGGGCTGTTACTCACAGCAATATTAGTAGCTAGAGCAGCAGCACTTTATGGCAGGGGTTCCCATGGGCCCTAATTCCCACAGGGATGTGAAGAGGACCACGGGCATGTGTACACACAGTGGGTTGCATTATGGGAGAGGAACCCTCAGCCCAGAGAAACAAAATCTTGTATAACAGAGCAAGCCTGCCTGCCATCCCCCCACCCCCAAGAAAGACAGCATCCTCATCCTACTGGACAGCAAATAAGCCTGCCCTTCGCCCCTGAGGGAAACACTGTCTCTTCCAAGGCTGTTTGCTCTATAAAGATCTTCAGGGAAAAGACGGTCCCAAACACAGGGAGCTAGTCCTCTGCTCACAAGAGTTCAGAAACACGAAAGACCCATGGAGAACTTCTGCCAGAGAGATGGTGTATAGAGTCTTATCTCAGAGAAATGCATAGATTTGTGAATATTTTTTTAAATACAGGCCATTTTTGCTTCACATGATCCCGTGTTAGTACCAATGGTAGCATATGGGAACCACCCTAACTTTACACAGTTCCACCATGACTTTACTACCTGTATTGAGAATAGTTTGTGGATCACTGTTTTTTTAAATGTTTATTTATTTTTGAGAGAGAAGAGTGTGAAGGCATGAGCGGGGGAGGTGCAGAGAGTGAGGGGGACAGAGGATCCAATATGAGCTCCGCGCTGACAGCAGAGAGCCCCATGTGGGGTTCAGACTCATGAACCAAGATATCATGACCAGAGCCAAAGTCAGACACTCAACCAACTGAGCCACTCAGGCACCCCTGTGGATCACTATTAATACCACCCAGCATTAGGATCCATTCTAACAACAAGAAGAGTTCCAGAAACTGCAAACCCTCCTTTCAGTGAGGAACCACTCAGTTGCAAGAAATAGAAAAATAAGCTCAGATGTGCTTAGAGAATTAAAAAAATTGGTTAGTTGACATATTTGAAAAGTCCAGAGGTAGGCTTTTCTTAGGGGCTCTGCAGTGTCGGCCAAAATGAGATTTTCCCGTTTCTCCTGTCTGCCTCCTCCAGTGTCTGCTCCATCTTAAGGGTGGCCCCACTTGTGCTCCAAATGCGGTGCTGGCAACTTCGAGGTCGCTCTCTGCTTATGTCCAGCAAAAGCAGGCATCTCACCAGGTAGACTCCAAAGGAGAGTAAGGGGGTTGCCATTCCAGAAGTCCCCAGCAAGTAGGTCCTTGAGCTTTAGTGACCAAACTTCTTGTGCCAATCCCTGAAATGTCACTCTGGCCAGGGGATAGAGCATGCTGGTTGTTGTAGGCAATCCCAGCCCTCAGGATGTGGGGATGGAGTAGGGCTCCCTGAAGCTGTGTGAGGGAGAAGTGGATGCCTAAACAATATGCAAAGTACAGAGGCAAGAGGCGGGAGTGCTTCCTGCAACCCCTGTTCACCAAGGTGAACTGGAAGGGTTCCCTGGGTACACTGCATCCCCCTTCCTGTCGCTGGCGCATTTACTGACCAGGTGTGTTGCACTCACGTGACTAAGGGTGGGGTTGCCGTCTGACCTCTTCCAGATGGTATATGGTTTCCTTTTGCTGCTGTAACAAAGCACCATAACCCAGTGGCTTCAAACAACACCAATGTGTTAAGGTTATGGAGCACAGGAGTCCCAAACAGGTGTTAGTAGGCTAAAATCCAGCTGTAGGCAGGACTGTGTCCTTCCAGGAGGCTCTAGGGGAATAACCATGTTCTTGCCTTTTCCAGCTTCTAGGAGCTGCCTGCACTCCTTAGCCCATGGCCCCTTCCACACTCAAAGCCAGCCATGGCTAATTGAGTCTTTCTCATACCACATCTCTGTGACACTCTCTTTGGCCTCCCTCTGTGACCTTAAGGACCCCTGTGACTGCATTGGGCACAGCCAGATAATCCCAGATAATCTCCCTATCCAATGCCAGCTGATTAACCACCTTAATTTCTGTTTGAGACAGTCACGTGTCTCAGAGATTAGGCTGCAGACCTCTTTGGGTGGGGGCATTATCCTGCCTACCACAGGTGGGAAGAAACTTAATGCTGAGTCTAGCTGGGTTGCCCACTATGTAAATCGAGTTTTCTATTTGCCTATTTAAATACATCATCTCCTTTGTATTTTATGTAATCACCACCAGTGGAGAAGCAAAACACTTCCTATTTACATATGATGCTCCCTATTTAAATTCTGTAATGACTTACTTATGAGTACTAATTTGTTGCTTTCATCAAATAGCAATTTGTGAAGAAATTAGCTTTAACAGTGAACAAATAATTGGGTACAACTGATGACAGTCTTGCCCAGTATATGTAAATTTTGTTCCTGTTTACTATTCTTACTTATCTTCTCCTATCTCGGGTTTTTTACAAAGTTCAATATAGATTCAGTTTTTGTAGTTATTATGTGGATTGCTTCCCATCATTCCTTCTCCTTAACCCACAAGAAAAATTCACAGTTCAGCAATTAATTTTTGCGGTTTCATAAACACAGCAGACCATAACGTTTCCAGTGGTATACAATGTTCTCACCTGAAGCAATTTACCTGAAAATGTGGGCATGTCCAGTGTTTCTCTTGCTATAACTCAACAGGATGTATAATAAAAGAAAACTTCCAAGCAAGTGAAAACAAGTTCCTTAAATATAAGCAAAACATATGCTTTGCTTAACAAACGTACCTTTCTCAAGATTTTAATGCAATGTAACGGATGAGAATGAGTTTCAATGAATCGTGCCTCAGGGCTTCCATTTTAGAAATGTGTGCCATCTGGGAGAAGAGGATCTGTGAGAGTCTGCTTGGCCAGCTGTGTCAGGAGCCCCCAAACCACCCCCGGGCTTGATGATTCACAAAAAAACTCACAGGATTCAGGAGCTCGTGCTTTATGACTGTGAAAGAATACAGATCAAGGTCATCAGAGGAAAAAGCTGCACTGGGCAGAGTCCAAGCAAAAGCAGGCACAAGCTTCCAGGAGTCCCTCCCAGTGAGACCGTATGGAGACACACTTAATTCTCCCGGCCACCACGCATGACGACGTGTGCAAAATATTGCCAGCCAGAGACGCTCACTTGAGCCTTGGTATCCGGGGTTTGCACTGTAATTCAGTCACATGGGCACTACAGTGTCTGCATGACTGATCTCAGCTACTCCGTCTCTGGGCCCCACGAGTTCAGATTGATCCAGTGTGGCCTAGGGCCTCAGAAGGAGGTGTCAAGAGCTCAGAGGTTAGCTTCCAGGAGCCAGTCAAGGGCCAGTCCTCCTGAAACAGGCCATTCTTTGAAATGTGCAGGCTTTGAGCAACTGTGGTCTGCCGAGTTAGCTCTTTGCCTGCGTGTCAGATTACGTGACCTACGTCGTGTGGATATTGTGAGGCTTAGACAAATCAGTTGCCTTAAAAGATATGTGATGTTATGTAAAGAAGATATGTAAATGTCATATAATCACCCCTGATTTCAAAAAGGAAAACAGAAATTATATCATGTTCTCAGCAGCAATAAAATTATGAAGTGAAACAAATGAATAGGTAGCTAAGTGGCTAGATTTGAAATGATTTGCTTGGCCTACCCAGAAACTGGCAAGGTCCCCACAGTGGGGACAGCTTTTGCCATGATGCCGGGGTACATCACGGTATTAGGATGGTGAAAACACACAAACTTCCAGGAGCCAGACAGTGTGTGCTGTCCCCACATCTCCCTGGGCTCCTTCAACACAGGCTCCCAATACAGGGAGAGGATGTGCCACAAACATAATAGGTGTCCATTTTAAGCTTAAAAAAAAAAAAATACTTCCAAGATTTTATAAGTTAACTCCCCCCTACATTACATGTTAGCTACTACTCTCCTAATTTAACCCCTTCCATCCCATAACACCCTACCTCTGCAACAAATGTAGCCAGGGAGGCAGAGGGGGAGGCTTCTGGTGCTCACCATTTCATAATGACCGTTCAGTCCCTACCATCTTTGCGTTAGCTCAGGCTTCCGTAGCAAAATACCACAGCCTGGGAGAATGAAACAGGAGAAATTTATGTTTTCACAGGTCCAGAGTCCAGAAGCCCAAGACTAAGGTGTCAGCTGGGTTGGTTTCTCTTGAGGCCTCTCTCCTGGGTTTGAAGATGGCCACCTTTTTGCTCTGCCCTCACATGGGCTTTCCTCTGCCTGCCCCTCCCTGTTCTCTTCTTATAAGAGCAGCAGTCCCATAGGATGAGGACACCCCCCTTATGACCTCGTTAACCTTAATTAATTAATTAATCAATTAATCTTAATTACTTCTCTGAAGACCCTATTTTCAAATACACTCATGGGGCACCTGGGTGGCTCAGTCGGTTGAGCATCCGACTCTTGATTTCGGCTCAAGTCATGATCTCGCAGTTCATGGAATTGAGCCCCAAGTCCAGAGCCTGCTTGGGACTCTCTCTCTTCCTCTCACTTCCTCAGGCCTTGCTCATGCTCTCTTACTCTCTCAAATACAGTCACTTTGGGAATTCGTGCTTCACTATTTGAATTTGCCAGGCACACAGTTCGGTCCACAGCAATCTTCTTGATATTTCACAATCAATACCCCCACCAACTGAGGCTGTAAAATTCCTGAACTCTCCAGCCACCCCACCCCTTTCAGCCCCCGTGACATTTGAGCAGCAACAGCATCACTATAGGAGGGCTTGCTACACACCAGGAACTATTCTGATTATATTATGTAAGGGTTCAATCCACATGTAAGGGTTCCAGAGACCCTGACGAACAGCCTACCTCTTCCAGTCCCAGTCTAAACCAGGGGTCAGAAAATGATTTCTGTACTGAGGAGATGGCAAATTTTGTAGGTGAGGTGGGCAATGCAGTTTCTGTCACAACTACACAACTCTGCCATTGTAGCCTGAAAGCCACCACAGAATGGGACTGTACTCCAATACAACTTTTTGCAAGAAGAGTGCAATCCAAATTTCATATAGATTTCATGTGTCATAAAATCTTCTTCTTTTGATTTTTCTCAATCCTCTAAAAGCATAAAATCCATTCTTCTCTCTCGTGCCAAACAGAAACAGGTGACAGGCCACACTTGGCCAGCCAGGCCATCATTTGCCTGATCTAAACCAGTGGAGGAATGAAAGAGTAAAGCAGACAGAATAGCAAAGTATTGCCTTCTCGTTGACCTAGCCAACATGGTGTGGGCCAGGGAACTCCAGAATTCAATAGATGTACACAGTCTGCAGCACTGCACCCAGGGCTTCCCTGAGCTGTGGCAGGTCTTTCTCGTTTATGGCAGATGGATACCATAGTATGTGCACTTCCTGCAGGGAGATGTTCAGTGTCTTCTTTCAAAGTCACCAGTTAATGTAAATCTGAGTAGTGGAGAGAGTCAAGAGTGTTATCCTAGGGAGCCTTGCTCATCGCAGGACTGAAAAGTCTCCCTGTCTCCCGCCACCAACACCTCGAAACACCACTATAAGGCAGGAACTTTTTGTGTCTGTTTCTTACAGGTGAGGAAATCGAGGCACAGAGAAGTTGAATCACAGCCAGGATTCCAGTCTAGGGGACTGAATAGGAGCCCCTACTCTCTCTCTCTCTCTCTCTCTCTCTCTTTCTTTAGTTTATTTATTTATTTTGAAAGAGAAAGAAAGAGTATGAGCGGGGGAGGGGCAGAGAGAGAGGGACAGAGAGAATCCCAAGTAGGCTGGGCATTGTGAGTGCGGAACCCAATATGGGGCTTGAACTCACAAACTGTGAGATGGTGACCTGAGCCGAAACCAAGAGTAGGACACTTAACCGACTGAGCCACCTAGGCATCCCTGAGTAGGAACCCATACTCTTAACCACCTCACTGTATGCCTTTCATGTCCTTCTGCATTTACCATATATCAGAATGCTTGGCTATCCGGACTGTACAAGACAGACAAGGAAGGAGTACTCTATCTCCCTTTTTCCTGACTCTAACTGGCCTCAAGCAAAAGGAAAATGCAAGCTGTTCCCACTTCCTTCTCCTTTGATGTTGGAGAACAATCCATCATAAAGTTTTCTCATTTGGCCTACCATAATGAAATGCAGTGCCGGAAAAATCTTTCAAGGCTATAGACTAATGGAGAAGGGAAATAATGCAGTCTGCCTCAAAGACGATCTTCTCTATCTTTAACCTGCTCACATTCACTTACTGTAGTTTCACATTTATATATATGAGAAAACCATTCATTACTTCCTTATGATGTTCATCGTGCTTTTACATTCCTTTGAACTCTGTGAAGAAGGCAGGCAAAAATTAATGTCCTCATTTTTCAGAAGAGGAAATTGAGGCTATATTCTTGGGGCCCCAGCTCACAAGGTCAATGGGGGCAATGAGACCAGACACTGTATTTGCTGTGACTCAGCTATGTCACACAGCTCTCACAATACAAGTAAAATCATTCAACGTCAGAGGTGAATCTTTCCAGCTCCTCCTGTATATTCAGTAGACAGAAATAGTAGATAAATGTTTGAGAATTTTGTGAGTAAATAGATTTCCCAGCATGTACTTCTCGATCTAAAATGTTCACAATTTAATTTTTGAGTGGAAACAAATAAGATAAAAGCTCTATGTAGGCTATAATTCCAAGTTTATTTAAAAACACTTATTTTTACTTTCTAACATATTTTTATAGTCTCTAAATCTTCTACATGGAAATTCTTTGTTTTTAATCTTAACATTTTTTTATTATTTAAAGTTTTAAAATACAACTACAGACTTCATCAATCTAAAAAAAAAAAAGCGGTAGGAAGAAAAACATTCTTTTAAATGCATACTCATAAGAAACAAAAAGAAATCCCCTGGGGGTCAGAAATGAAGATGAAACAAATGAACAAAAGAAACAGAACCAGAACTTCACTAGTGGGGTTTGCTGGTCTGGGAAAAGTAGAGGCTTAGGTTTTGATACAATGAGAACAAAGAAACAATATCTTGGGCTGGGTCAGGTGACGGGTTAGAAATAAGGGCCCGTTATAAAATCTGACCCCCAAAGAGCTACACTTTCAATTAAAGATTGGGAGACCTTATGCATTTTAGATATCTTTATCTCATAATCAATTTAGTATATCTTGGGTATCTATTTCTGATATTTATTGTTTCTGCTGGCTCTTGCCTGTGTCCTGTGAATTATGGACTAAGGTCATCTTTAACAAGGTTTTGTCTGAGAATCCTTTGAGGATTTCCCCAGGGATACCAAACAGCCCAAGAGAAAACAAACAAACAAAAAAACCCAGATACTGAATAGTTAAGAGTCCTTCAACAAAACCATCAAGACTGATCACCTTAGAGTAAAGTGCACTAGTCAGAAAGCCATACCTATGCAGTCACAATTTCCAACTGGCTCTGGGGTGCCACTTTTAAAAAAAAAAATTGTTTAATGTTTATTTATTTTTAAGACAGAGAGAGACAGAGCATGAGCAGGGAAGGGGCAGAGAGAGAGGGAGACACAGAATCTGAAGCAGGCTCCAGGCTCTGAGCTGTCAGCACAGAGCCCGACGTGGGGCTTGAACTCGTCAGCTGCAAGATCATGACCTGAGCGGAAGTCAGCCGCTCAACCGACTGAGCCACCCAGGGGCCCCTCTGGGGTGCCACATTTTAAATATGAATAAACAGCCAAGGAAAACATTTGAGGAAAGTCTCTACCATGCAAAATGAACAGATAAAAAGAACTAGGAAAAATTAAAATAATACAAAGAGAAGGAAGCAATTTTTCAGGACAGAAGACAATATACTGCAGAAGAATAGGCTTTAAAATAAAAACACTCCATGAGAACAAACAGAAAGAACCCTTAAAAATTAAAAATATGAAGGGTGCCTGGGTGGCTCAGTCAGTGAAACATCTGATTTGATTTCAGCTCAGGGAATGATCTCATGGTTTGTGAGATCAAGCCCCACGCTGGTCATGGAGCCTGCTTAAAATTAAGAAAAATTAAATTTAAATTTAAAATATGGTAGCAAAAATTAAAAATTCAACTGAAGCATTTGAGGGTAGATTTGAAGTAATCTGCCAAAAAGTAGAATAAAAAGAAACAGATGAAACATATGAGAGGAATAATAAGAAAATTAAAAGGCCAATCCAAAAGGTCCAAAAGCCAAAATAAAAGAATTCCAGAAAAGGTGAATTGAGAAAATGAAAGGAAAAAAATTGCTAGATATAACTGAAGAAAAATTCCCCCAAACCAAAAGACATGAGTCTCCAGGTTTAAAACAATCCACCAAGTACCCAGAACAATGGATTTTTTTAAAGCCTGTATCAAGGTACATCATTGTGCAGTTTCAGGGACTCACAGGTAAAGATTAGTTTCTGAAAGCTTTCAGTGGGGCAAGGGCACAAGGTCACATACAAAAGAGCAAGGAAGAAGATCACACTGGACTATTTAATCAGCAACACTGGAATGGAGCAGTACCTTCAACATTATTTGGTGTAATCATTGCAAACATAGCATTTAATACTTAGCCAAACTATCCATCAAGAATGAAAGTAAACTAATCACATTCTCAAACATACAAAACCTCAGGTAATTTTACTTCCACTGAACTTTTTCTTAGAAAACATATATATTTTTGACAGAACCATTATACCAAAATGAGAAGAAAGAGGAAGATGGCAGCCCAGGGAAAGAAGTGATCCAACACAGGATGGGGAAATTCCCCATTGACAATAGAGGGAGTTCTCCAGATTATGGTCATGTAGCAAGCATAAAAGCAAACGGTACAGGTGGGACCCAGAGGATGACAGTCCCCAAGAAGGAAAAAGTGAACTCAGTGGAATGCTACTTTTTTCTTACTTGAGATATAGTTCACATACCATAAAATTCAACCTTTAAAGTGTGAAGTTCACCAACATTTAGAATATTGACAACATTTTGCATCTATCTGTCACCACTATCTAATTTGAGAATATTTTTATTTCCCCCCAGATAAGTGCCATGCACATTAGCTTAGGTTTCTCTTCCTGTTTCCTCTTCTTCCCAGCCCTTACAGCCACTAATCTTTCTGCCTCTATGAATTTGCATATGCTGCATATATATACATATAAATTTTACACACACACACCTTGAAGTATCTTCAGAGTTTATCCATGCTATCAGTACTTCATTCATTTTTTTTCAGCAGTGAGAGAACATATACATTTTATAAATTTGTTTAAGTTTATTTTTTTTTAATTTATTTTGAGAGAGAGTGTGTGTGTGTGAGTGGAGGAGAAGCAGAGGGAGAGGGGGAGAGAGAGAATCCCGAGCAGTCTCCAGAGACCAACGCTAGGCTTGATCCCATAAACTGTGAGATCGTGACTCCAGCCGAAACCAAGAGTCAAGCACTCAACCAGCTGAGCCACCCAGATGCCCCAAAGTGTTTTTTAAACTAATCTCTACACCCAGTGTGGGGCTCAAACTTACAACCCTGAGATCAAGAGTTGCACATTCCAGCAACTGAGCCAGCCAGGCACCCCAGTAGTTCATTCCTTTTTATAGCTGAGCAATATGCCATTGAATAGCTATCCCACATTCTGTCTATTTTTGTGCCATTCAGGTTATTTCTACTTTGGAGTTGTTATAAATGCTGCTACTATCAACAATGATGTACGAGTTTTTATATGAACTTATGTTTTCAGTTCTTTTGAATATGATGGAATATGTCTTATATTTGATCATGCTAAAAAGAAAAGTTTGGGAATGAATAAATGGTAGGTTCATAGAAAACTACTAAGCAAAAGAAAAAAAGAAAAGAAAGATAAAGGGGAAGTTATTAACTAATTCCAAATGAAAACAAAAGGTTGTATAAAAAGGAAGTTTATTCATAGTGTAGTACATGGCTTAGTAAACACTGTGTCACTGCAAACACAATATTTGTATGAATAGAGTAAAAATTATGATAGAACTACTTTGGGAGGAAGAAAAGTAAGTGTGTGTGTGTGTGTGTGTGTGTGTGTGTGTGTGTGTGTGTGTCAAGGATAGATATCCAGAAATTAAGTCCAGAAAATATTTAACACATCCTTTAATAATCAATAGAGTAAGAAAACAAAAACAAAAATAGCAATGAGGTCAGAGATTTGAAGACACTTAAGCTTGCTGTGATGGTAATTTGTAGAACATTGCACTGAACAGTTAGAGAATGTCCATCCTATTCAGGCACACGGCAATTGACCATGAGGCTCTAAGGCTGATTTTAACAAATATCAAACAATAGATACCATATGGGTAACTTTCTGACCAAAATGTAGGTTGGAAATCAGTAACTAACAATGTAACTGAAAAAAAATTGTCAGTTAAAAATTATAGTTTCAGCACACCCACTGTATTCATTTTCTGTGCTGTGTAACAAATTGACACAAACGTAGAGACTTGAAGTAGCACACACTTGTTATATCAGTTTCTGTGGGTGAGGATTCTGGACTTGGCTGAACTGGGTCCTCTGCTCAGAATCTTCCGAAGCTGAAAGATGTCAGTGGGGCCGCAACCCTTTCTGGAGCTCTGGTCCTCTTTCTAGCACCTGTGAGTGTTGTTCCTTGTGGAACAGTTCAGTTCCCTGTGGTTGTAGGACTGAGTCCACAGCTCCTAGAAGCCACCGCCCATTCTCTCCACAGCCAAGGCAGGTCACCTCACAACAGCTTACCTGTTAAAGGCCAATAGAAGGGTGTCTCCCACGGGTAAGACAGTCTCTCTCTCTCTCTCTCTCTCTCTCTCTCTCCCCCACAGTCTCTAAGTCTATCTCACTGGCTGTGATATCTTATAAGCATGGGATTACCAGCACTTCACTTTTGCCATATTCTCTTGGCTAGAAGAGAGTCCCAGCTCCTGCCCACATTCAAGGACAAGGGATTGTACAGGGCAGAGTACTAGGGGTGGAGATGATGGAGGCCATCCCAGAATTCCACTTACCACACTCACTGATAGAATAAGAAATCATAGTGGTAATGAATAGACTTCACCCATAGCTAACTTATGAAACACTTTTATTGAAGAAAGATTTAATTTTAATAAGTCACATTCATCTACCTTTGTGGTTTGAGCATTTTGTGTCATCTTTAAGAAATTCTTTCCAACCCTGAAGTCATAAATATTTTATCCTGAAAGTATTAGGGCTTTGCTTTATACATTTAAATCATTAATTCAATTTATAATTTACTTACACATGGTCTGATATTTTTAGATTTTTTTCCAGACAACCTTTTTTTCAGCACCACTTATTGAATAATTAGAACTTTACCTGCTAATTTCTAATTCAGTCTTTGTTGTATGTGAATAGACCATAGCATGGGTCTATTTCTGGGTCTTCCAGTCTGTTCCCTTGGTCTGTCCTTGTACCAATACCCACTGCCTTAATTAATATGGTTTTATGTTAGGGTTATCTGTAGAGGAAGCGCTCCCACCATGTTGTTCTTCCTTAGAGTGGTTTTGACTATTCTCAGACTTTTGTTATTCCATGTGAAGTTTAGATTCAGCTTGTTTTGTTTTATTAAAAATATATATATCAGAATTGGAACTGAAATTATAGCGTCTCTAGAAATTAATCTCCTTTAAATTGGATTTTCCCATTCATGTATTTGGTATAACCAACCCTCTCTTTACTTAGGCCATTTATGTATTTCAATAAAGTCATAATTTTTTCCACCAAGGTATTACACATTTTTGGGTTAAATTTATCCCTAGGTATTTTATAGGTTTAGTTACCATCTATATACCTTTTAGTATATAAAATGTACTTCAAAAATAGTTTTTTTCTTATAAGTAGCAATGCAGTTGTTTATTGTTCTTGAATTCAACAATCTTGCTGAACTTTTTCTTAATACTAATATTCTGAGTGTGGATTCTTTTGCTTTTTCGTCTCTATACAGTCATGTCATTTGCAAATAACTACAAGTATGCTTATTATTTCTCAATCTTTATACATATTTCTATTTCTTGTATTACTACAAAAACCACAATATCTAATAATATGAATGCTGTCTTGTTCTATAAGATATAACATAACATATGGGTAGGATTTTGATAAATATCCTTTGCCCTAGGTTGCTGGGAGCTTTAAAAAAATCATAAATGGAAACAGAAAAAAAAGAAGTTATTTGGATTTGATGAAAATTTAAAAAAAAAAAATTTGTGCATCAAAGAACACCATCAAGGGGCTCGTGGGTGGCTCAGTCAGTTGAGCATCCAACTCTCGATTTTGTCTTAGGTCATAACCCCAGAGTCATGGGATCGAGCCCCAATCAGGCTCCACACTGAGCATGGAGCCTGCTTAAGATTCTCTCTGTCTCCCTCTGCCCCTCTCCCCTCCTTCTTACTCTCTCCTTCTTACTCTCTCCTTCTTTCTCTAAAACAAAAGTAATCATAAAAATAATACAAATAACAGTATCAAGAAAATGAAAAACAAAATACGTTTAAATCACATATTGGAAAGGGATTTGTATTCAGAATATACAAAGAACTCTCACAACTCAATAATAAAAAGGAAAAGAACCCAATTTGAAATGGACAAAGGATTTGAATAGACATTTGTGCAAAGATATACATACAGCCAGTAAGCACATGAAAAGATAGTCAATATTAGCCATCAGGGAAATGCAAATAAAAACCACAGTGAGATCACTTCACATTCACTAAGACGGCTAGAATGAAAAGGACAGACTAAAACAAGTGCCCTCAAAGATATGAAGGAATTCATTTCGTACAGTGCTGGTGGGAATGTAAATTAGTGCAGCTGCTTTGGAAAACAGTCTGGCTGTTCCTCAAAAGGTTAAACGTAGGGGCGCCTGGGTGGCTCAGTTGGTTAAGCGTCCGACTTCAGCTCAGGTCACGATCTCACGGTCCGTGAGTTCGAGCCCCGCCTCGGGCTCTGGGCTAATGGCTCAGAGCCTGGAGCCTGCTTCCGATTCTGTGTCTCCCTCTCTCTCTGCCCCTTCCCCGTTCATGCTCTGTCTCTCTCTGTCTCAAAAATAAATAAATGTTAAAAAAATTAAAAAAAAAAAAGGTTAAACGTAGAGTTGCTGTAGGATCCGTCGATTCCCTTTCTGACAGTTCCACCTCTAAAAACCACGTCCACGCAAAAGCATGTGCGTACATGTTCATAGCAGCATTATTTGTAATGGGAACAACCCAAATGCCCATCAACTGATGAACTGGTAAACACAGTGTGGTCTATCCATACAATAAAGTAATATTCAGCAATAAAAACAATGCAGTGCCAATACAGGTTAAAACATGGATGAACCTTGAAGTCACTATGCTAAGTGAAAGAAGATAGTCACAAAAGCCCACATACGGTATGATTCCATCAGTGTGGGCAAAACAGGCAACTCTAGAGTTGGAGCGTAGATCAGCGGTTGCTCAGGATGTGGTAAAGGGTCAGGAATGAGGAATCATTGCTAATGGGCAAAGGGTGTAGTGGGTAGGTGATGAAAATGTTCTAAAATTAGATAATGGTGATGGATGCCCAACTCTGAATATTCTGAAAACCCTCAACGGTGCACTTTAAAAGGGTGAATTATATATATATCAATAAAGCTGTAAAAAATTAAATTTCAGGGGCGCCTGGGTGGTTCAGTTGGTTAAGCGACCGACTTCAGCTCAGGTCATGATCTCACAGCTTATGAATTCGAGCCCCACATTGGGCTCTGTGCTGACAGCTCAGAGACTGGAGCCTGCTTCAGATTTTGTGTCTCCCTCTCTCTCTGCCCCTCCCACTCATGCTCTATTTCTCCTTCAAAAATAAATAAACGTTAAAATTTTTTTAAAAAATTAAATTTCAGGTAAACAACTATTCTCACATGACTATGTGTCATGCAGTATTTTAGCTGGCAACCCTAGTTAGGAGAATTACTAATTAGGAGAATTATATTGTATCATATCATATCATATTATATTTATATTAGAATTATATTCACCTGGAGAAAGAGTGATATCCAGAATACAAAGTACATCCTCACTGCCAGGTGACTCTTTCAATGAAAGCCAAGTCTTAGAAGAATTCTGTCACCATGGAAACACTTATTAGCAGGCAGTTACAAATACAGTCACGCTAACATTCTCATTATTTCCAACATCCCTTACACTGAAGGAGGACCCTCCACATTCTGATTGTGATATCAGAAAACCTTCACCTCAGTCACTGCTGGATCCAGACAGATGTATTGCCTTACTTCTGGAGCACAACTCCTATTGTCTTTGAGTGGTACCCCTAAGGTTGTGCAGACTAGCAACAGGATTCCGGACAGTGGCTCCCAACTGGGGTCTTGCAGAATTGCACCCTTGACTAGATGCACCCCCCAGGGTGCAGGCTGATGTCTCACTTACCCAAACACACCTCTCACACAGCCAGTGCCAAAGTATGTTTTTACTGTTCATTTATTATTTATTTTGAGAAAGTGGGTGGGAGAAGCAGGAAGAGAGGGAGAGAGAGAATCCCAAGCAGGATCTTCACAGTCAGCACAGAGCCTGACATGGGGATCGATCTTACGGAAGGTGAGATCATGACCTGAGCTGAAATCCAGAGTCAGACACTTAACCAACTGAGCCACCCAGACACCCCGTGTGCCAAAGTATTTTAAAGTAATTATAGATAGTGTAAAAACTTCAATGATAGACCCAGCCATGTGACTGCTCTTTTTTTTTTTTTTTTAATTTTTTTTTTTCAACGTTTATTTATTTTTGGGACAGAGAGAGACAGAGCATGAACGGGGGAGGGGCAGAGAGAGAGGGAGACACAGAATCGGAAACAGGCTCCAGGTTCTGAGCTATCAGCCCAGAGCCCGACGCGGGGCTCGAACTCACGGACCGCGAGATCGTGACCTGGCTGAAGACGGACGCTTAACCGACTGCGCCACCCAGGCGCCCCATGTGACTGCTCTTTTTAATTTTTAATAAAATTCTTGGTATTTCAGGCTTATGTTCTATCATCATTTTAATAAGTGAAAAACATTCTTTGAATGCAGAAAAAATATCGTCGACCCGGAAGACCCCCGATGTGCCCGGTTGACGCTCACTGGCCAGATGACTGCAGTGTCTCCAGAAGAAGTAGAATTTGCCAAGCAAGCCATGTTTTCAAGGTTTGTATATGCTTTGAAGTTGGTTTGTCCAGAAATACACTGTAATAAAAAGCGGAAGTCAGGACTGTGCCATGTGATGCCTCTGAGGCATAGTGTATCTATGCCTCTCATAGATAGTGAAGGTCTGAGCTGTGATATCAGCAACATGCTGCAGGTGACAGCAGAGGCCAGGCAGACTGTCTTCCTGTGGCCTCACCCTGCCTTTAGACAGCACCCCACACTGAGGGATTCCAGGCGCTCTTCCCTGTGCACTTGCAACCCTCTACAACGCCCTGCCTTGATATGGAAATAACCAGGGGCCCCTGGGTGGCTCAGTCAGTTAACATCCAACTCTTGGTTTTGGCTCAGGTCATGATTTCATGGTTCATGAGTTCGATCCCTGTGTCTGTCTCTGTGCTGACAGTGTGGAGCCTGCTTGGAATTCTCTCTCTCCCTGTCTCTCCCTGTCTCTCTCTGCCCCTCCCTGGCTTGTTCTCTCTCTCAAAAAATAAATAAACATTAAAAAATTTAAAAAATGGAAGCAAATAATTGAGGCTTTGTAGAGAAATCCAGAAAACAGACATTTTCATACATCCAGAAGTGAAAGAACACTTCTCGGTGTGGTCCTCTCACACCTACATCTGACCCACTGAGGATTCTTGCATAGACAGGCTTTCTGCCCCCACCCTCCTGCCCTGACCTGCTTACTGAATCAGATTCTCTGGATGTAAGACTCAATCTAAATTTTAAAAGCAGGTCCCAGGAAATTAGCATTTCTACTAAAGTTTAAAAATCACCGCTGTAGGGATCAAAATGTGCCAGAGGGCAGACCAGTTAGCAGGAGGCGGGAGGCCCAGAGCTCCTGATAGGTAAGGAGGGTGCCTGCTTGGAGGGGTGGTCTCCCATGGGTCAGGAGGGTGTCTGTGCAGGGAGGGCAGCAGGGAGTGGAAGGGTGGAGCCAGGGCTAGGAGCTGTGTGTGTCTTCCCAGAGGCACAGGCAATGAAAACAGGCAGATTCACACTTCGTGTTAGTTAGTGGAAGAGTAAGACGAAAGCAAATCGTAAGCTGCAGGAGCTACCCACACCCCAAAGGAGGTGGAAGGATTTTACATACAGGGGAACCATCAAATAAGTAAACACGGTCAGGACAGGGGAAGCCTGGTTTCTCACACTACAGGAAGGGGTTTTTTACACATAAACGGAGAAAATGAGAGTGAACTCTGGAATTGGATTGCGATTGGATATATCCACATGAACGTGTGGTTTTCAGTACATAGATTGAGAAAAGAGCATAGGGGTGTGTGTGTGTGATTTATTTTTTAACTTCACTGTCCTCTTTTTTTAATGTTTATTTATTTTCTAGAGAGGGGGAGGGGCAGGGAGCAAGGGGAACAGAGGATCTAAAGCTGGCCCTGTGCAGATAGCAAAGAGCCTGATGTGGGGCTTGAACTCATGGACCCCATGATCATGACCTGAGCTGGTCAGACACTTTACTGACTGAGCCACCCAGGCTCCCCGGCCCAGCTGTCCTCTTTCCTTCTAAACCCTCCTCTTTCATGTTATGATAGGCAGTGAGACTAGGTCAAAACCCTAGGGAGACCATTGGGTTCATTAAATTCATTCCGTATTTTCTGTAGGCACAGTGTTGCTGAATTTTCCACCACCATGTTACGAGGGTGCCTTTACCTCCTGCTTCCACTAACTTTATCTTTACCTTCTTTTAAACCCCTGCTGTCAGTCTCCTCCAGGTCCCTCCCCCTGCCACTCACTGCCTGGATGCAAAACCAGTGCCCCCTGGGATTTGTTATAGTTGCAGGTGCCAAAATGTGTTCTGGCTGCAAGTACAAAACGTGTTTGCTGAAAATAACAATAACAACAACCTTTTATCATCTTGGCTGCACAAGTATTTGGAGTATTGGGGCATCACATCAGCTTATTTCCAACTTATTTCCAAATGGTTTAGGGGGAAAGAAATAGTTCATTGTACTGTACTTTTCAACTTCTCTGTGAGTTTACGGTTATTTCAAAATAATATTTTTTATAAAAGGTCATCAGCCTATTATTGCATCTGCATTGTTGCAAATGTTCTTCCCAGTCTGCACTTGGTCTTCGAATTTTTGTAACATTTTTAGGTATGAGTAAAATTTTTATTTTTATGAAGTTTATTTCTTTTCATGTTTATTGATGTGTTTTGAGAGAGAGAACACACACATGCCAGTGGGGGAGGGGCAGAGAGAGAGAGAGAATCCCAAGCAGGCTCCAGCGTGGAGCCAGACATGGGGCTTGATCTCACGACCATGAGATCATGACCTGAGCTGAAATCAGGAGTCGGACACTTAACCGGCTGAGCCACCCAGGTGCCCCAATTTTTATGAAGTTTAAAAGAAGTGGGCTGGGGCACGTGGGTGGGTCAGTCGGTTGAGCATCCGACTTCAGCTCAGGTCATGATCTCACGGTTCGTGGGTTCAAGCCCCACGTCAGGCTTTGTACTGACAGTGCCTGTGTTTAGGGTTACACGTGAGAGAGAAAGCAAGTCAGTAAGCAGAAGGTGGAATGTGATGTTCCCTGTCCACTCTGTCTGACTCTCAACTTGGTTCAACACTTGTAAGCCTGCTGTAGGAATGGAAATCTCCCCCTGAGCAGATTTGTTTCGGAGGCCCGCAATTCTTTTGACGTCTCACAGAGACAGAGATGCATAACGCCTTTCTTTATGTTTCCTGATAACAGCAACCGGCATTCACTGAGCACTTGCTCTGTGCAGGTGCTTTATGTGTGCAGAGTTGTTTGCTCCCCCCGCAGCCCCACAATCAGAGCACCGTCACTGTCGGCCCCCCTGACGGTGAGGAGACCGGGGTTTGAGAGGGCAAACAGCCCATGAAGCACCACAGCTCATCAGCAGCCGAACAAAGAAGCCTGGTGGAAGACTGGGCTGCCCCTCTGTGGAGATGGTAGTTTCCTGCCTTCCTAAGGCTGCCCCAGTCCCCATCCTTGGCTCCCTGGCATCCGCCTCTGGCTTCAGCCCAAATGGGGCCTGGAGTCTGAAGGGCTGGATGACCTGTCCAGTGATACGCCAACTCTGGAGCGGTGCCCTGGGAGGGACACCCCCTGATAAGAGCAGCTGTGTCGTGACCTCTCCTTTATTTCTGCAGACACCCAGTTCTGAGGAAGTGGCCTCGTCAGTATGAGTGGTTCTTTATGAAGATGAAGATAGAACATATCTGGCTTCAGAAATGGTATGGTGGAGTATCCGACATTTCAAGGGAGGAATACTTCAAGGCAGTTCCAAGAAAGGCCTGATGCAGTAAGAGGAAAGCGCTCGGTGTTTGCGTGAAATGAAAATCTTTTAAGTGCTGCTGCCGACGGTGACTGACTGCTGACTCTTCGTGGCCAGGGTTCGCAGCAGCCCTGTCATCCTCACAGCAGAACGAGAGAGGGTGGCCAGGGAACCCTGTGCCAGACTGGATATTAAAGTGGTCATTTGCAAACTCCCAATCCACACAGATACTCACATATATAGCCTTTGTTCATATCGTATTCACACCCGTCTCACCGACTTGAGAAACATTGTTGGTTGTCAAAGTGACACGTTGAGACAGTTGCCATTCCATTCCTTAGGACAAAAAAAAAAAAAAAAGAAAAAAAAAAAGGTATGTGCAATGTGATTGCACTGTATTGTGAGAGTGTTTTTGTTGCTTGCTGTGCCCAAAGCAGTCTTGATTCGAAACTCACTGCAACCATGAAGGAACTAAGTACATCACACGGTCAGTCTTGAGTTTGGGGTGAGCATGCAGGACTGTTTGTCTCCGGATTATCCATCGCCATGTACTGAACTGCAGGTGCACTATGAAGTCACATTTGCTAGAATGTGTCAGTTACTTATGAAGCTTTGGTCGCGCTGTAACATGAAAATGGCATGAGAACACAGAGTCTTGTGCGCAGCCCTATCTGTGTAAACAGGCCATGGGAATACACTAATGAGGTGGGACAGCCTCAGCAACAAGCTCTCCAGACCCCCACTGCTAGTGCTTCTGACAGAGGGTTCCCTTCTCTCAGGCATGAGGTGTGGCATCCAAAATAAGAAGTGTCTCATTCTGTGGTATGTGGAGAGGAGAGGGGAGAGGCTGAAGAGGGGAAGGAAACAGGACAAAGTGTAAGAAGAGGAAGCAAAGAAGTCAGTAATTGAAGGCACACTCCCTGCCCAGCTTTAGACCAGGCCCTTGGCAAGATCATCTCATTTAAGCCTTATAACCAGCGAGAGTCACATCATCATTGCTACTTACAGATGAGAAAACTGAGGCTCAGAGAGGCTAGGTCCATGCCCCAAGACCTGACTCCAGAACTCACTGCGCTCAATGGATAGAGTGGTACTTAGATCGTTTCCAATCTTGAGAAAAAGACAAGAGAGTTACTGAAATGCACAGGTGCTCATTGAATCGGCAAAATCAGTATAGTGATGACTAGCCTGCCTGTGATGATTTGTCACTGTTAACTACCAAAACAAACAAAAATTCGTCTCTGAAATTTGGTTGTTACTACAGATTTAAAATGTTTCTACAAATTATGTGCAGGAGCTCCTGGTTTTTCAAGAAACTACATTGTACCTGAGTACACATCTAAGGCCTCTAAGGACCTATGTGTATATATCCAAGACCTCTTATATTGAAGTCTATAAAGCATCAAGCAGTACCCCATTTTCTGTCTTTTCATAATGGCCATAAACCCTCTCTGGTGGGTTAGGTACATCATATAACATAAAAACGCAACACTATATATAGGAAATATACATTTTTAAAATAAGTAAAAATGTTATTAATGATCATATTTTTGTTTAAAAAATTAAGACATGAACAGAGTTTGAGACGTCAAAATATTTTTAAGTGCCTTTTACTAAAAGCATAGTAAGATGCACAGAAGTCTTTATTTGTCAAAAGTCAATTCTCAGAAGAGTTCCTAGCAATTTCTAATATATAAGAATAAGGTAATTTTGATGGTATTTCATACTTCTGAGTTTAAAATTACTGCTATCACCAATTTAGAGGTAAGAGGGGACAACTGGAAGGACATACCACATACTCCATAAGTCAACCTCACACCTTAATTCTTTGAGCATCACTACCTCCTGGTTCTGTCTTATGAATAATATTCCTATGCTAAGTTTGCTTTTATAAGCAGTTTCCACTTAGCTCATTAAAGGCCTCTCTGTTGCTTCAAGGGACTTTGTAGTGTGGGTGCCATTTATAACCACTGATGAATGTTATCAGTTATTTATCCAAATTATAGGAAATGAACTCTAGACAGGTTGGATGATAAGAAAAGTGTTGAAAATGCACTTGTTTGAGAATGATGGGCCTCATTCAGGCCAGTGCATTTTAGCAAATCTCCAGACATTTACACTGATAAAAATGTTTAAGGCTGTACCAGAAGTTCTACACATGGCAATAAAGCAAGAAAAAGAAATTAAATGCATATGATTGGAAAGAAAGAAATAAAAATATCTCTGTTTACATATGCCATGATAGAAAATTCCAAAGAATCTGTTAAAAAGAAAAGAAAAGAAAGAACTCGTGGGTTCAGCAAGATTTCAGGATATGAGATCAGCACACAAAATATAATCATATTTCTAAATATTAAAGATGAACAAAGTGGAAACAAAAATTAAAAGCATAATATCATTTATAATCACTCTGAAGAAAATAAATACTTAGGTATAAATTTATCAAAACATGTATAAGATCTAAATGCTGAAAATTAAAAGATACTAATGAAAGAAATCAAAGATCTAAATAAATGAAGAGATATACCATGTTCATGGATTGGGAGACACAAAATAGCAAGGATGTCAGTTCTCCCTATATTTTTCTATAGATTTAATCCAATTTCTATCAAAATCTCAGCAAAGTTTGTAGACATATTCAAGTTTATTCTAAGAGTTCCAAGACATAGGCCTTGGAATAACTAAAACAATCTTGTAAAAGAAAAATAAGTAGGAGAAATCACTCTATTCAATATAAAAACTTATTATGTAGCTATAGTAATCAAGATAGTATGGTATTTATTGATGGAGGCACAGACACATACATCAATAGAACAGGATAGAAAATCTAGAAATAGATCCACACAAATATACTCAGTTGGGTATACTCCCTCTTCAATGGAGGGAGAATAGTCTTTTCAGTAAATGTGTTAGAGCAATGGGATATCCACAGGCAAATAACCTCAACCTACCTGTCACACCTTGTATAAAAATTAACTCAAAATGGATCATAATTCTAAACATAAAATGTAAAACTATAAAATTTTTTTTAAAAGTAGAAAATCATAGGGACCTAGGGTTAAGCAAAGAGTATTTTCACACCAAAAAGCATAATCCATAAAGGAAAGTTGGATAAATTGCACTACATCAAAATTTTAAACTTTTGCTCTGAAAAAGACCATGTTAAGGGAATGAAAAGACAGGCTACATACAGACTGAGAGAAAAATATTTGCAAGTCCATTTCCAACAAAGGACTGGTATCTAGAATATATGGAGAACTCACAAAAACTCAACAGTGTTTTTTAAAAATCCAATTAAAAAATGGAGAACATATACAGACTTTTCACTGAAGAAGATGTACAAATGGCAAATAAGCCCATGAAAAGATACTCAATATCGCTAATCATTAGGGAACTGCAAATTAAAACCACAATGAGATACCACTAAGCACCCATCAAAATTGCTAAAAATGTAACAACACCAAATAATAGTAAGGATGCAAAGAAACTGGATCAGTCTTATATAGCTGAGGGGAATGAAAATGGAACAGCCACTCTGAAAAACCATTTGGCAGTTTCTTATAAAACTAAACATGCAGCTGCCACACCACTCAGCAATTGCACTGTTGGGCATTTGTCCCAGAGAGGTGAAAACGTATGTTCACACAAAAACTTGTACGTGAATATACATAGCAGCTTTATTCATAATATTCAAAAACTGTAAACAACCGGATGTCCTTTAATGGGTGGCTGGTGAAACATATGATACATCCGTGCCATGGAATACTACTCAGCAATAAAAATAATTTCTCATACAAGCAACAGCTTGGATGAATCTCCAGAGTATTATGCTGAGTGAAAAAGCCAATCCCACAAGGTTACATACTGTAGAATTCCATGTATACAACATTTTGAAATGCAAAATTCTAGAAATAGAGAACAGATTAGAGTTTGCTAGGGAGGAGGGTGGAGAAGGAGAGAGGTGGGTAACACACAGGATCCTTGGGATGGAACATTCTATATCTTGACTATACCAGTATGAAAATCCTGGTTGTGATATGGTATAGTTTTGCAAGATATTACCATTGGGAGAAGCTGGGTAAAAGGCAGACAGGATCTCTTCGTATTATTTCTTACAACTGCATGTGAATCTACAATTTCTGCAATTATCTCAGAGTAAAAAGTCTAATACAAATAAAATTGATGGCTTAGCTTACTTAATAAGGCATTTATGCTACATCTTGTTAGTCCCCAATGAAATGAAGAACTGAGCCATGTGCCAAAATCTAACAGAACAGACAACATTAGTTTACTTTTGTCAACCATCAACCTATGCATTTGTGAAAGTGATAGAAGATTTAAGTTTTCTAAATGTATTCAATTTAACACTGAATACAAATTAATAAGAATTCAACAAATCTCTGTATTGGTTTTACATGGGACACTTAGAAGGGGACAATATCTTCAAGTTTCTGACATAAGCATGTTGAGTAAGCTATAGGTGCATATAGGAATCCAAGTCTCCACATACTGATTCTCCACTGATATTTATAACAAAGAACTATATTTCCATGAATCTTCCTGAAATATTCTTAAATATTCTGGGAAAGTATTCTTCTTCTGTTTCTGTGAATAGCTATCCTGATCCCCAGGTTTATTTACAGTGATTGTACAAATCTATGATGGTGACACAGAGAGTATAATTCTGATGTTACTTGCTTCAGTATACCTTGTATATGTTGATTAATTATAAAAGAGTTATTCTTTGGTTGAAATGTATTTCTACAATTTTTCCAGAAAATCTGTATTTCATTTTCAATAATTTAGCCATCAAATTCTGTTCTGAAAATAAAACTTCTCTGGAATAATTTATTGATGCATATTTGATTGCTATAACAGCAATTATAAAACTTGAATTATAACAAAGCTATGGTTTGTCTATGTTATGTGATGCATGTGGAGTGTGAAATCTATTTTCAACACTAGATATGTCTATTTAACCAAAGACTATTTCATTCTTGACATGATTCTCGTGCTCAATTAAATAAAATTATGATATTTATGTACAGTCCTTTCATATAATACTGCAAATTGACATTACTGGATTTCTAAGAAAATAGATGCTATTAGAATAAATCTGCAGTTAAATTTCCTATAGAAAGGAAAGAATCTGCCGGGGAGCTTTGTTGATGTGATTTTTTAAGGCTCTAAGTACAATGCACTTAATTGGCAGACTTGAAAATGCTGATGTAGCCACACTTTGGTGTTGCCACTCTCAGAAGTATTTGCCATTTTTAGCATACTTGTTGTTCCCAGACTTCAGGGCTATGAAAAAGCTCCCTTTCACTGCTGAGAAAACATGCCTAAGGAGTCCCACATGGAGTGTGCCAAAAAATGACAAGCTCACAAGAATGATCAATCCTGCAGCTTCCATAGACCACCCACCACTATTCTGGCTTCCCGGAGATATTCTTGTTCTCCATTTAGTAACCAGTTGGCCAATTTACCCACGATTGAAGGTTCTCCAGGACAGAGGTCTTTCAGTGGTGGAGTCCAGAAAGTCTGGGCAAACTGAGATGGATTGGTCACCCATCTGCATTGGACCTCAGGCCCCCATACCCTGAGCAAGTCTCCTGCAGTGACCCGCCTCTGAAACTGTGCATTCAGACCTTGAACCACACCCTCTCTCCTTTAGCCTCCTGTCCTTCTGCCAGAACCCTGAGGTTCTTTATTCTCAGCGTCTGACTCCCTTACTCAAGAAGGTGACCACAACATGTAGGATTACATGGAGAACAAGGCCCTGCCCTCAGCAAGTTTATGTTTTGTAAACAATAAGTAAACAAGCAAGTTTTTAAACCAGGTAATCTGGTAATGTCTGTAGATTCTCTCCAGCACTTCGGCCAGTATCCCCAATATCCCCACTGTTTTCTGTTGGAACCACATGTCAAAACCCTGCCCTGGATAAATTCACTGTCCGTCCCTGCAGCCGAGTGTTAACAGGGAAAACCACAAGCACACAATTGGTCACACCTTAGATCCAGGGTCCACATCCTCACCTGGGCCCTCCACGCTGCCCAAATCCCCCTCGGGTGTTTCCCATTCTCTTAAGCAGCTGTCAGACATCTCCACAGTCCAGCCCTGGGAGCCCACACCCTTGTTCCCCTCCCAGAGAACTCTGAACCCTTGCGATGAGCACTCCCTCGCCTCCTTTCAAAATGTCCTATTCCCCTTCCCTTCTCCTCGCCCAACAGCCTCCCCTGCTGCAAGGTTTCCCAGCACTGCTGCGGGATGCAGTCCTGAGCAAGGACAGGCGTTAGCGGGGTAGAAGCCAGCACCACGGAACAGAGCGAGATGAGGGGGGAGCTTCCGGTGTTCTTTAAACGTGGCTGGTATGCGGCGTCATGGGAGGTAAACCAGGGAAAGAAGGAAGTGAAGTCAGGAGAGGCTGATGCAGGTAGAAGCTGGACTAGCTGTAAGGGGACCCAGTGAAGCAAAGAATAGCTGTGTTAACCTTAAAAATAAAACTGTCAGTTATTATACTATCAAAAATGGGTTTATTCAGAAATAGAGAATGGCAACTCGGAACAAGCAAGCCATGGCAAAATCATAGGCAAACCCACAACACAACACAAAGGACAGAACCTGTCATTCATAGAGCAGTGGGAGAAATGGGGGGGGGGGCGCGGGGGAGGGGGTTTGTTTTAAACGAAATAGTCACAGGTGTAAACTGGGAGTTCAAAGTGCCGTGGCTTTTCATTGGCTGAGTTGTGACAGTCTCTCATTGGCTGGGCTGTTGGAGAGGTGAGGAGAGAACCCTTCCTCCCTCCTCGACCCTGAAGCCCCTGAAGCCGTAGCTAACTCAAGTATCTACGTGCAAGGTAAGTGTTCCTGTTGGGTCTGCAGTTGACAACCAGTGGTAGGGCGTTAGAGCTCCCCCTGCTGGCCTCCTCACGCCATTTTAAACGAGGTTTCCTTTTACCAATTTTCACAGCTGCGGAGCCAACTGTACTTAAGCCAACCCGAGGGAAGGCCGAGTCACTATAAATAGGGAGATGTGTGAGCTAGTGCTCTCTAGAGCTGAGCTGTCAGTGATGACCAAGGCCAGGCTGTGGCTGTGGGAGAGGCAGCTGGGGTGACCAGAAGATGGTGGGTAGGGTGAGCCAGATGCCTTGGACAGTGAATGAACGAACAGTAGGCAGGAGATGGGGCGGTGCCAGCAGAGGGGAGGGAAAGAGGGGCACCTGAGCCCACTGGGGAGTGCCCACCATCTTATTGTCAACGCTTGCCGAGACTAACTTCAAGTGGTGAGCTTTAAAGGAGCGGGGCTGTTTTGTCTTCTTTTAGTAGAGGAGTAATGATGGGTAAAGCACTCCTAACATAGCCTTTGAAACCATTGTTTCTCAGCTTTGTGAATTCGGGAAACGAGTGAATTTCTTGAATCTCAGTTTCTTCATATGCAACGTAGGGAAATTATAAAGTGCCTGGCTCATCATAAGGGTTAAAGAGATGGTGGCATCATGTCTTGTGATTTTCACATTATATATTAGTCATTTGTTTATGTGTCAGACTTCTCCTGTGACCTACTTGAGGGGGCTGATTTCACACCGTGCCCTGTTTATGGCTCACGGTAAGTGCTCAACAAATGTTTTGGCAAGAATGGATGAATTATCTGTGGGCTTTGGGCCAGAGCCCCTACCCAGGTCACATGGGTACCTTTCACTGACACATTTCCTTTATTCCTTCTCCTGCTGTGACTCACCTCCCTAGCCTTCTTGCCCCTCACTGAAGTCTTGCATCCTCCTGACCACTTCCAGATAAACTGCTGACCCTATCTGAGCTTCCCACGCTACTTCTGGCTTCCAAACCTGTATTTTCACTACACCCTGGCAAGGAATCGCTCCGCCACCTGGTGGCTATATCTGGGAACTTCAACTTTCTCAGAACCTGGAATCCTGGGAGAAAATCCCAAATTCAGAATGCAGGATCTAGGCCAGAGAGAAACTGTGGCCCTGAGCCACCTATAATGACTGTGGTGTACATACATTCACACCAAACTCTCCCCTTTGAAAACATACACACAAACGTAAATGTTTTCCCCGCACATGATGACAGGTCACAATACTTTGTGACATTTTGATAGTGATTTTTTACTAAATATTTAATTATTTCAATTATTTTAAATTATTTCTAAAATAATTACTTAATTACAGAAATTCTTGGAATTGAACTCTTGCTACAAGCTAGGCATTTTACATACTTTAAAAAATCTCATTTAGTGTTTGTATCTGTCCTGCAAGGAAGAAAATGCTTCAGTGTTCCATGCGGAAACCTGTACCTCAGCAAGCTCTTCGGATGTGCACACTCCTGGGGACCTATGGGTACTAAAGCCAGGACTGTCTGACTCCAACCTCCTCTCCCTCTTCTCAGTGCTGTACAGTTTTTCTGGAAGGACCCAGCCATCTCTATATAGTTTTCTTTCCATTCTCCACCAGGGTGAGTGGCTGTCCACGCTGCTTCCAGCAGATGCAAGGACCATGAATCAGTGGAGCATTTCCTGAGTGCCAGGCCTGCTACGAGCCAAGCCATCGGTAAGGCGTACCCTGTTTAGTCATTGCAGCAACCCTGGGAGGTGGGCCCTTGTCTGATGGCCAAGTGAGAAACCGTGCCCAGAGTCAGGCAGCCAGCAATTGCCGGCACCTCACGTCCGTGCCCCGAGCCACCACCAGTATCAAATTGTGATCAGTATCAAATTTTTATTTTTTTCGATTTTTTTTATTTTTATTTTTATTTTTATTTATTTCAATAATACAAGAACAGCAATGCAAATGTGCCTACAGCCAGGCACTAGGACCTTTTGCCATGATCCCCACCTCCCTCCCAGCCCTTCCAATGTCTTTGTAGCTAAGTCCCTGCTTTAATCCCTGTTCACTGGAATTATCTAGAGTGTTTGTTTGTCTGCTTGGACACTGATTAACACCTTCTAACAAGAAAGAAATGTGCATGGCATTGATCTCTTAGGTTCTCCTGGCATAAAAAACATTTGTTGTCATGATTCACATTTCCCAAGTCATACAATATTTTAATTACTTTAAAGATTGTGCTCTAGATCTCTCCTACATGAATGCTACTTTTTTAATAGATAATTTTGAAAGAATTGAAAGAATTACGTAGCTGACCTGAGAGTGTTTCGGAACTGTGAAACAGTATGACTGTTTGGGGTTTGTTTTTAAACATGGTAATTATTTTGTTATTGTGTTCATCTGTGGTGTACTACGTTTGGCAAAGTGGCTGGTGATTTTTTTTAAATGTTTGTGTATTTTAAAAGAGAGAGCGCGAGTGGGGCAGGGGCAGAGTGGGACAGAGAGAATCCCAAACAGGGTGCAGAACCCTATGTGGGGCTCAGACCCACAAACTGTGAGACCATGACCTGAGCCAAAATCGAGAGTGGGATGCTTAACTGACTGAGCCACCCAGGTGCCCCAGGTTTTTAAATGAAGATTCAAACAATCCTCTCTCCAGACACTATATTAAGAAAGGAAAAAGTGCCCTGCCCTGAATCTGGCTGGCACAACAGACACAAAGCCAGTGGCAAAAGTTAACTGGAAACAAACAATATGACTCCCAAGGTCATGCTACAGCTGTCAAATGTCATAACAAACCCCTTTTGAATGACTTATGCTTTCTTGATGAGAAACCTTATTCTAAAATCAGCAGCTGTCAGAAATTTTGCTGTTTAAAGTCAGATCAGTGAGAATGAAAAATCCCACTTTTGCCCAGATGTATGTCTTTAACGTAGAGAAACACCTTCCATTTTAACTCAAATTCAGTCTCTAGAAAAGCACTTTCTAGACAAGACATTATATAGCTATTTTAATTTGCTAATTTCCAAGAAACAAAGCCCTGAGTCTGATTTGCAGTTTAGACCCAAAACCGACCCCTTACACAGCCCTGTTTGCCCTGAGGCTATCCAAACATTGCTTCATTTAAGTTGTGCCTAGATTCCCTTCCCCCATATTACATAAAAACCTTATCTCTTTGTTTGGTGAAATGCCCCAGGGCTCTGCTGGTAGCAGTCTCTATTTCCTTGAGCCAATAAACCTGACTTTGTCAGACTTGAGGTTTGTGGGGATAGCTGTTGGCTGAGCAAGTGAACCAGCTAGGACCGCATCCACAGACCCTAATGCTCCTGCCTCACAATAAGGAGCACCCCTCCCCCCCCACTTCCAAACCATCAGGAAAGCTGAATTATCACTCAAGAGTTGTTTGAAGGGCATAAAACAGATCAAAAGGGTAGAATGGACTAGAAGGGGTTATTCATCTAGGTTGAGAGACAGGCAAACAAGATCATCTTTATTCCCCAACAGAGAATGCAGCCAAGTTATTCTTATAATCCAGATTTAGTGGCTCTCTCCCTAGAAGATGGTGATGAGTAAATGCTTAATATCACTGAGGAGGCTGTATTCCAAGGCATCGTTCTGTAAGCCATGAGACATTCTGTCTCCGACAATTTATTAAGTGTTGATTTTTTAAATCTTATTTTAAGTTTATTAATTTTGAGCTAGAGTGTGTGCAAGTTGGGGAGGGGCAGAGAGAGAGAAAGGGAGAAAGAATACCAAGCAGGCTCCTCACCATTAGCACGGAGCCCAGTGGGGGGGGGGGGGGGGGGGGGCTAGATACCACAAACTGTGAGATCATGATCTGAGCCAAAGTTGGACACTTAATCAACTGAGCCACCCAGGCACCCGATTAAGTATTGATTGAATTATAGCCACCCAGTAAGTTTTGAGATGCCCTACCATGACAACCAATAATTTCCATATCATCTGCTTAGTTGATTTAGATTGTATCACAATGTTTTGGTTATCTATTGCGGTGTAACAAATTACCCCCAAACTCAGCAGTTGAACACAACACATATTTATCATGTCACATAGTTTCTGAGGTCAGGAATTCTCATTATGCACTTTGCTAGAATTCTTAGGGAATTTAAATCCAGTTGGTACTATTCCTATTTGAATGAAGATAGCTTGTATTTAAATTAAGTTAGGGGCACCTGGGTGGCTCAGTCGGTTAAGCGTCCGACTTTGGCTCAGGTCATGATCTCACTGTTCGTGGGTTCGAGCCCTACATTGGGCTCTGTGCTGACAGCTGGGAGCCTGGAGCCTGCTTCGGATTCTGTGTCTCCCTCTCTCTCTGCCCCTCCCCTGTTCATGCTCTGTCTGTCTCTCTCTCTCTCTCTCTCTCAAAAAAAAAAAAATAAAATAAAATAAACATTTAAAAATAAATAAAGTTAATATGAATGCAACCTGTGAAAGCCTTTGTTGTTGTGTGTGTATACTCATACACACGGTCAGCATACTCACTTTCCTCAGGTCTGGGATACAAATACTTTTTGAGTTAAGATGTATTACCCATGGATGTTGTACAGCTCAAAAGTTGAGCAAGTTAGGGCACCTGGCTGGCTCAGTCGGTGGAGCAGGTAAACTTTGATATCAGGATTGTGAGTTCGAGTCCCACAGTGGGTGTGGAGATTACTTAAAAATAAACCTTTAAAAAAGAAAGCAAAAAACTAGAGCACCTTTATGACAACATCAAAATATTTTAGGAAAACTTAAGATGTATTCTTTTCGTAGCTGAGTTAGTATGCCTGTTCATATTTATGGATGCAACTGCTATGTTTGGTCTCTGTCATATTTTATAATATATATTTTATTTACTGTACTTCTTTTCCTAAAGATTGCACATTCTTTATTCTTATTTATTAAAACATTTTTGGTATTTAGGAAAGTTCATGTTTTTCTTCTTGTGGTTACCTCTGAACTTACACCTTTTGTTTTCTGCAGTATCTAATCGGCTGTTAATTCCAGTGTGTTGCTCATCTCTAGACTTTCCATTTGTGTCCTTTTTATATCTTTCTTATCTCTACTTACCACAGTCAGTCTTTTCCATCTTGAACATAATAAGCAGAGTTATATTAACTGTGTGCTTTGTCTACAGATTTAATCATCTTGTCATTTCTGGGCCTGATTCTGTTGATCTGCTTTTCTCCTCACCAGCCTCTTTTTTACTGAATATTGTACCTTGTTTGGGGTGCTAGATGTTTTTGTATTCCTATAAATATCATTGAATGTTGTTCTGAGATGAAGTTATTTAGAAACAGTTTGATCCTTTCAATTTTGTTTTTTAGGTTGGTTAGGTAGGATCAGAGCAACCTTTAGTCTGTGACTAATGTGACTCCATCACTGAAGCAATAAGTTTCTGAGTACTCACTGTCCATGAGTTGGGAAGCTTCCCACTCCAGCCCATGAGCACAGGAACAATTCTTAGCCCTGTGTGAGCTTCCAGGATTGTTCTCTTCAATCTAAAAGGCTGATTCTTTCCACAGCCTTGAGTAGTTTCCTCATACACATGCACTGATCAATACTTAGCTGAAGACTAGAAAAAGACCCTTGGCAGATCTCTGGCACTGTGTGTGTGTGTGCGCGCACGCGCGCGCAGCTCTCTCCTGTCTGGCACTTTCCTCTGCACACTCCAGCCATCTTGGCCTCCCAGGACTCCTGATCCCATTTCCTCAATTCAGGAAACCACTGGGCTCTAGCTGGACTCACTCACAACACGGAGATTCTCTCCAGACAACAAGGTGGGCATTCACACGTCTCACATTGAATGATTCCTCAGGAATCACTTTTCTCCATAATCTGATGTGCCAGGTCTAAAAACCATGACTTCACATATTTTGTCTTTGTCTTAGTCATTTCAAGTGGGAGACTAAATCCAATCCCTGTTACTCCATCATGCTAGAAGCAGAAGTCCCTTGTAATTTTTTAATGCCTTTGCTCCCCTCTTTTCTATTTTTTTTTATTTCATAACTGGATGTTTGTACCTCTTAATGCCGGTCACCTGTCTCCCCTATCTTCCCACCCATCTCCTCTCTGGTGACCACCAGTTTGTTCTCTGTATTTAAGAGTCTTTTACTGTTTGTTTGCTTGTTTTGTTTTATTTTTTAGATTGGTATTTTTCTTTCTCTGACTGACTTATTTCATTTAGCATAATGCCATCCAGATTCATCCATGTTGTTGCAAATGGCAAGATCTCACTATTTTTGTGGGTGAGTAATATTCTACTGTGTGTGTGTATGACATATATATATCGCATACCACATCTTTTTTATCCATTTATCTATTGATGGATACTTGGTTGCTTCCATAATCTGGCTATTGTAAATAATGCCACAGTAGACATAGGGATGCATGTACCTTTTTGAATTAGTGTTTTCATTTTCTTTGGGTAAATAGCCAATAGTGGAATAACTGGATTGTGTGGTATTTCTATTTTTAATGTTAAGGTACCTCCATACTGTTTTCCACAGTGGCTGCTACACCAGTTTGCATTCCCTCCAAAAGCACATAGGGTTCCTTTTCCTCCACATCCTCAGCAACACCTGTTATTTGTCTTTTTGATATTAGCCATTCCGACAGGTATAGGGTGATATCTTATTACGTTTTTGATCTGCATGTGCCTGATGATGAATGATGTCGAACATCTTTTCATGTGTCTCTTGGCCATCTGTATGTCTTCTTTGGAAAAATGTCAATTCAACCCCTCTGCCCATTTTTAATTGGATTGTTTGGTTTTTTGTTTGGTTTGGTTTGAGTTGTATAAATTCTTGATATATTTTGGATATTAACCTCTTATTGGTTACATTGTTTACAAATATTTTCTCCCATTCAGTAGGTTGTCTTTATGTTTTGTCGATAGTTTCCTTTGCTGTGCCAAAGCTTTTTATTTTGGTGAAGTCCCAATACTTTATTGTTGCTTTTGTTACCATTGCCTGAAGAGACATATCCATAAATATGTTGCTAAAGCCAATGTCCAAGATATTACTCCCTGTGTTTTCTTTTAGGAGCTTTATGGTTTCAGGCCTCACATGTAGGCATCTCCTTTATTTTCTTATTTAATTTTTATGATCTGGTTCATTTTTAAATTGGTATCCTTTAAAGCCCACCTATTGTCTACAATAACCAATAAGCTTATTAAGTTTTCCACTTTCCTACTCCCTTCTCCCATATTTTAGTTTTCTTCTTTCAATTTTATCATAATATATAACATCTGTACTTTGGTCTTCTACATTTGTCCCCACTTCTAAAAAAATTTTTCAGTTTGTTTATTTAGAGAGAGAGAGGGAGAGAGCAGGGGAGGGGCAGAGATACAGAAGGAGAGAAAATCCCAAGCAGGCTCTATACCATCAGCATGGAGCCTGACATGGGTCTCGAACTCACGAACCATGAGATCATGATCTGAGCCAAAACCAAGAGTTGGGCACTTAACCAACAGACCCCCCAGGTGCCCCTGTCCCCACTTTTGTTTTAATCTTAGAGGTATATTTATATATTTCAAAATACTCACCATCAGTCTGTTTGCTGAAGTTTTCCAAGTCATCATTTGGTTGTATAATACTCATCCTGTAGTAAATCCTCAAAGAAGTTGATAGATGCAGATTTCCCTATGTTATTATATGTCTAAAATTACTTTTCTTTAGCCTTGATATTTGAAGGACAACTTGGCTCGGTATAAAACCCTTGGATCATGCTTTATTTCCTTGTTTCCTTTTCCTTTTTTTTTTTTTTTTTTTTTTTTTTTTTTGATGGTGTGTGTTGTTGCTTTCTTGGTATGTAGACTAAAAGACTAAAAAGTTTGATGCCAGACTAATTTTTTTGCTGCCAGACTAATTCTCTTTCTTTTGTAATTTATTTGATAAATTTGCCTGCAGGACTTTAGGATTTTTTTCTTTGAAATCTAATAGTTTTTTGTTTGTTTACTTGTTTATTTATTTATTTTGAGAGAGGCAGAGACAGTGCAAGTAGGGGAGGGGCAGAGAGAGAGAGAGAGCGAGCCAGCAGGCTCCCAAGCAGGCTCCACACTCTCAGTGCAGAGCCCAATGCAGGACTTGAACCTATGAAACTGTAAGATCATGACCTGAGCTGAAACCAAGAGTCTGATGCTTAACCGACTCAGCCACCCAGGTGTCCCGAAATCTAATAGTTTTAATAGGCAGTGTCTCAGAATTGGTATCTCTGGGGTAATTTCCCCAGTACCCAGTAAGACCCTTTACTGGATAGGTCTTTTCTCATTTCTTCCTGCCATTCTGGCCAGTCATCAAATTAATACTAAAATCCTACAACTAACCAGATAGTTACATTCTTGGTTCAGAAAAGATCAACACTTTGAATTAAAATATCAATTTGAATGCTATGCACTAAAATATATGTTTTTTTAATGTTTATTTTTTTGAGAGAGTGTGTAAGCATGAGCAGGGAAGAGGTACAGGGGGGGCGGAGAGAGAGAATCCCAAATAGGCTCTGTGCTCTCAGTGCAGAGCCCAACACAGGGCTCCAACCTGTAATCCGTGAGATCATAAACTGAGCTTAAATCAAGACTTAACCAACTGAGCCATCCAGGCATTCTTAAAACATAAGTTCTAACTAGCAACCTAAATATTGTGTGGAGAAACAGACTGTACAACAAATATCATAGAAGTGAAAAAAAAAATTTGTTCACTTTCCAGTATGCTTTGTAAAAGTTATGGAAAACTGGTTTCTTTATGACAACAAAATCAAATTGAAGTTAGTTCAACTTATCTAACATCATTTGAGATGTTGCTGGACACTATGTTAATGTTTTTCAGTTGTTAATTATGAAGTAATGCAACATGTAAGCAAATATAACAAGCATTCATTTAGGTAACAGCCACCTAAATTTAAAGGATGTTGACATTTTGCTTCATATTTCTCTGTTTTTTAAATTTTTTTATGTTTATTTATTTAGTTTTTGAGAGAGAAAGAGAGAGAGAGCAAGCCAGGGAGGGGCAGAGAGACAGGGAGAGAGAGAGAATCCTAAGCAGACTCCACACTGTCAGTGCAGAGCCTGATGAAGGGTTCAAACTCACAAACTGTGCGATCATGACCTGAGCCGAAATCAAGAGTCAGACACTTAACTGACTGAGCACCCCAGGTGCCCTAGATTTCTTAAAGAAATAAAGTCATACCCCCAATCCTTCTTTCTTCCTTTCCCTGTAGTCACCGCTATCCAGCAGATGGCAAGTTTATCATCCCATGCTTATTTTCACACTTACACAGACTATGTGTTCCTCCCCACAATATATAGTATTGTTTTATGTGCTTTAAAAATTAATATACTTGGAATATTGTTGTCAGTGTCCTTCTGCAACATTATATATTTATGATTTATCCTTATTGGTGGTAGGTAGACTAATGGCCTCCTATGGTTTCCACATCTTAATCCCCAGAATCTGTGAATGGATTGGCAAAAGGAACTTTGTCTTTGTGATTGAGTTAAAGATCTCGAGATAGGAGATTATTCTGGAATATCTGGGTGGGCCTGACATAATCACAAGAGTCTTTCTAAGTGAAAGAAGGAAGCAAGAGAGTCTGAGTCTGAGTAATGCAATGTGAGAAAGACTTAACTAGCTACTTCTGGCTTGGGAAATGGAAAGGGCCATGAGCCAAGAAATGCAAGAAGCTTCTAGAAGCTGGAAAAGGCAAAGAAAGTGGATTCTCCCCTAAAGCCTCCTCAAAGGAATATAGCTGTGCTGACACCATGATTTAAATTCATTGAGAACCATTTTAGACTTCTGACCGCCAAAACTTTAGGACAATAAATTTGTGTTGTTTTGTATTTTTTTAAGTTTATTTTTTTATTTGGAGAGAGAGAGAGAGAGAGAGAGCCAACCACGTGTGTGTGTGCACATGAGAGCTGGGGAGGGACAGAGAGAAGGAAAGAGAGAATCCCAAGCAGACCCAGTGTTGTCAGTGCAGAGCCTAACATGGGATCCAATCCCACGAACCATAAGATCATGACCTGCACTGAAATCAAGAGTCTTACGCTTAACCTACTGAGCCACCAAGGCACCCACAATTTATGTTGTTTTAAGGCACTAACTATGTGATAAGTTGTTACAACAGCCATAGGAAACTAATGTAGTACATATTCATGACAAATTAGTTCCTATTTAAAAAATGAGTAAAATGTAAAGGATAAGACCCAGTTAATAAAAACGAAAACTCAGTTAACAAAAATTAATTGGATCTTGATCCATTCTATTAAATGAGGTGAACTTATCTTAGTTTAAAAAAAAAAAAATAATGCTAATTGATTTTTATTTGTTATGCCAGAATAATATCCCAGTTATAAAAATGGGGAGAAATGAGAGAGTCTGATGGAGTCCCTACACACATACAACAAAAAAGGTTTTCTTTTTTTTCTTTTCTTTTTAGTTTTTATTTTTTAAAATTTATATCCAAATTAGTTAGCATATAGTGAAACAATGATTTCAGGAGTAGACTCCTTAATGCCTCTTACCCATTTAGCCCATCCCCCCTCCCACAACCCCTCCAGCAACCCTCAGTTTGTTCTCCATATTTATGAGTCTCTTCTGTTTTGTCCCCCTCCCTGTTTTTATATTATTTTTGTTTCCCTTCCCTTACGTTTATCTGTTTGTCTCTTAAAGTCCTCATATGAGTGAAGTCCTATGATTTTTGTCTTTCTCTGACTAATTTCACTTAGCATAATACCTTCCAGTTCCATCCACATAGTTGCAAATGGCAAGATTTCATTCTTTTTGATTGCCGAGTAATACTCCATTGTATATATATACACCACCTCTTCTTTATCCATTCATCCATCAATGGACATTTGGGCTCTTTCCAAACTTTGGCTATTGTTGATAGTGCTGCTATAAACATGGAGGTGCATGTGTCCCTTCAAAATAGCACACCTGTATCCCGTGGATAAATGCCTAGTAGTGCAATTGCTGGGTCGTAGGGTAGTTCTATTTTTAGTTTTTTGAGGAACCTCCATACTGTTTTCCAGAGTGGCTGCACAAGCTTGCATTGCCACCAACAATGCAAAAGAGATCCTCTTTCTCCACATCCTCGCCAACATCTGTTGTTGCCTGAGTTGTTAATGTTAGCCATTCTGACAGGTGTGAGGTGATATCTCATTGTGGTTTTGTATTTCCCTGATGATGAGTGATGTGGAGCATTTTTTCATGTGTCGGTTGACCATCTGGATGTCTTCCTTGAAAAAGTGTCTATTCGTGTCTTTTGCCCATTTCTTCACTGGATTATTTGTTTTTTGGGTGTTGAGTTTGATAAGTTCTTTATAGATTTTGGATACTAACCCTTTATCTGATATGTCGTTTGCAAATATCTTCTCCCCTTCTATCAGTTGCCTTTTAAGTTTTGCTGATTGTTTCCTTTGCTGTGCAGAAGCTTTTTATTTTGATGAGGTCCCAATAGTTCATTTTTCCTTTTGTTGCCCTTGCCTCCGGAGACGTGTTGAGTAAGAAGTTGCTGTGACCGAGGTCAAAGAGGTTTTTGCCTGTTTTCTCCTCGAGAATTTTGATGGTTTCCTGTCTTACATGGAGGTCTTTCATACATTTTGAGTTTATTTTTGTGTATAGTGTAAGAAAGTGGTCCAGGTTCATTGTTCTACATGTCGCTGTCCAGTTTTCCCAGCACCACTTGCTGAAGAGACTGTCTTTATTCCATTGGATATTCTTTCCTGCTTTGTCAAAGATTAGTTGGCCATATGTTTGTGGGTCCATTTCTGGGTTCTCTATTCTGTTCCATTGATCTGAGTGTTCCTGTGCCAGTACCATACTGTCTTGATGATTATAGCTTTGTAGTATAGCTTGAAGTCCGGGATTGTGATGCCTCCTGCTTTGGTCTTTTTCAAGATTGCTTTGGCTATTCGGGGTCTTTTCTGGTTCCACACAAATTTTAGAATTATTTTTTCTAGCTCTGTGAAGAATGCTGGTGTTACTTTGATAGGGATTGCATTGAATACGTAGATTGCTTTGGGTAGTATCGACATTTTAACAATAGTTGTTCTTCCTATCCAGGAGCATGGAGTCTTTTTCCATTTTTTTGTGTCTTCTTCAATTTCTTTCATAAGCTTTCTATCATTTTCAGTGTATAGATTTTTCATCTCTTTGGTTAGATTTATTCCTAGGTATTTTATGGTTTTTTGTGCAACTGTAAATGGGATCGATTCCTTGATTTCTCTTTCTGTCACTTCATTGTTGGTGTATAGGAATGCTATCGATTTCTGTGCATTGATTTTTATATCCTGCAACTCTGTTGAATTCATGAATCAATTCTAGCAGTTTTTTGGTGGAATCTTTTGGGTTTTCCATATAAAGTATCATGTCATCTGCAAAGAGTGAGGGGCAAAAAAAAGGTTTTTTTAAGGGGCACCTGTGTGCCTCAGTCAGTTGAGCATCTGACTTCAGCTCAGGTTATGATCTTATGGTTCATGAGTTCAAGTCCCACATTCAGCTTACTGCTGTCAGCACAGAGCCCACTTCAGATCTTCTTTCCTCCTCTCTCTGACCCTCCCCTGCTTGTACTCTCTCAAAAATAAATTTAAAAAAGGTTCTCTTAATATAAATTGGCATAACTATTAAGGAAATGGGATTCTGGAAAAAAATTAATTTAAGTCTAATAGATTTTGAAATTAGGGATCTAAATTAAAGATATAATGGGGCACCTGGGTGGCTCAGCTGATTAAGCATCCAACTTCAACTCAGGTCATGATCTCATGGGTTCGTGAATTTGAGCCCCACATCAGGCTCTCTGCTATTAGCACAGACCCACTTTGGATCCTCTGTCCCCCTCTCTCTCTGCCCCTCCCTCTGGTTATGCTCTTTCTCAAAAATAAAAAATAAATGTTAAAGATAAAATATAATAAACAAAGATATATCTGTCTACACATGTAAGGTTAAAATTTCCAAACAAATTTAGAATGATGGTCCTCATGATGTGATATCAGAAAAATCCTCAACAACATATGAAGAGCAATGATAATTCTGTTAAACATTATTTTCCTGCAGAGCCTCTGTATAGCTTTAGTTTGGAAAAAGAAAGAATCTGCTATGTATAGAGGCAGGAACTGTGAAAACTAAAATTAATAAATAACAAGGTTCAGAACTATATGAATTCACATCATAATGTTTCATTATAACTATCTTAACAAATTCCCACAGTTTTTTTCCAGAATTCCTTTTTGATGATTTCATACAAATTCATACAAATTTAAAATTGTTGATTTTTCTGGGGTACCTGGGTGGCTCATTTGGTTAAGCATCTGACTCCTGGTTTCAGGTCAGGTCATGATCTTGGGGTTTCATGGGTTTGAGCCCTGTATCAGGCTGTGCTCTGGCAGCATGGAACCTGCTTGGGATTCTCACTCGCTTGCTCTCTCCCCCTCCCCCACTTGTGCTGTCTCTGTCTCTCTCAAAGTAAATAAATAAATAAACTAAAAAAAAAATGGTGATTTTTCTGAGCATGCATAAGAAAGTAACCTGAGAGTTCTGTATATTTTTTACAATTGATTATTTTGAGCCTTTTGGAATAGTTGGGTTAAATACCCAGTACAATAAGTCCTCCACATCTTACTCTACTTACTAAGTGATCGAAAATCATGAGTTTTACTGAAAACAAAAAACTACCCAAGATCTAAGACCTATAAAATAACTCTAAGCTTAGGCATTAGCTGAAGGAGGGAATGAGAAACTTTTAAAATGTCTTTGCCTCTAGGTGAAATTATAGCCAAATAAGTTTTTCAATGTGAAAAAGATACATTAAAAGTTTTCCATTTAATCAGAATTCACATAATGTAGAATTAGCCATTGTAAATTATACAATGCAGTAGTATTTAGTACATTCACATTATTGTGCAACCAAAACACTATGTTTTAAATGTATTTGCACAAACCTTTAAGACACAGAATTTTTCACCAAGTGTTAATACATGATTTCTACAAAGACTGCAATCATTGCAGCTAAAAGAGGTCGAATATCAAATACCTATCAAACAGTGACAACACTTTGTCTTTTCTGATGCCAACAAATTTGTCCAAATCCCTTCAGCTAAAAAGTCAACAGAGATCAAAGGGGCTCCTAATGTTACTGCTGAGAAAAAAATGTGTGCTCTCTTCACACATTTTAATAAATCAGTAATGCCCAATGACCTACCTGGCGGATAATGTCTCACAGGCTTTTCAGGAGAGAACAGTCATAATTTCCAGAGTAAATTTGATAGGTATTCGTGACATTAGCGATAAACACAGATGTTTGTCCTTTTTAGTGCTATGTGATTCGGTCTTGCAGTTTTTCGCTCAATTAGCAACTTCAAATAGAAGACCCAAGTATTTGGAAAAGCTGACAAAATGGTTTCTTATTCACCAGTTAATTTCAACATAGACACTCTTGAATACTCACAGGATTTCACCTCTTGAAGGAGCATTTCCTCCCCTTCTCCCACCTTGGGATCTGCCATGAGTGCCTTCTGTTGGCAGAAGGTAATAGGAAGTCAGCTGACAAGGAAGCGTGGGACTCCAAGAGAGTTTGTACACTCCCAGCCCTAACATTACAGAACCAGTTAGAAAAGAGACATTGCAGATGTAAGAGACAATTGGTCAATAACCAGCACAGTCTACCCCTGGATAGCTGATCCATTTGGGAATGATGCCATATTGGGGACTGAGCACTGACATCTGTTTGTGGCAGGGCCAGCACACAGTAGCCATAGTAGCAGCACCAGTCTTGTGAAAGGAAGCATAAGTTGCTGAGTCCATGCATTACCCACATCCCCACCTGCACTGGGCAGGGGTGATGGAAAAAAGAGGCTAAATGACATGCACAGAATAGGGCATGTCATTCTTCTGAATATTACGGTCTTCCTCTGCTCCTTGGTGTACATGCACATGGGGTATTGAACATTTTCCCAATTTTTGCCCATTCCAAGATGTCAATGCACATTCCCCCTTCTCAGGCCTCCTTGTTATCTGTCTTATTTTCCAGATCCCTGGCTATCTAGCCAAACAAACCATTAATACAGACCATCTCTTTGGTTGTCTCTCCATGTGGGCAGTCTTGCCCAGGATTTGCCTTCCGTATTGTCAAAAGACACCCTCCTGGGGGAAACCACAATGTTGCAGCTGTCCACTTCCAGCTGATAGCAGCATATCATAAACTAAGCTTAAGTTTTTCCTCAGTGACTTGGTCATAGAAAACTCCCCATTAGAACTGGATTATGTGGGCTGTAACCTTCCATCTCAGAACCCTTAAAGCCTTTCTTATCTAGATCCTGGTAAAAATAAATGATATCCATTTTTCATCTAAGTACTTAAAACATTGGGTTCAGTTATTGGTTCCACTTGAAAGAAGAAATGAGAAATGAAGCAGTTGCAGAAATCATATTTTCACAGCAGCTGAACAAAGAGAACTAATTCAGGAATTTCCTCAAAACACCTAGAGCCTACTGGAGAAATCATGAGAACCCAAACTGAGCTTCAAGAAAGCTAAAAGACCACAGAAGTTGATTTGGAAAAAAATGGTCTCTTTCCTCCTCTCTACTCATTCATCAATTGATTTTTTTTCTTATTTTTTGACTTGTTTATTTATCTGTTGTAACATTTATTGATCACCTACTTTACGTCAAGCACAGAGTGGATACAAGAGTGAACAGAACAAAGCCCATGCCCTCGCAGAGCCTCCATCACAAGGGTAGGGTGTTGTGAGAATTAAGTGAGTTAATACATACAAAATACATGGAATAGAGCCTAATGTATATCAAGCACAAAGGAAATGTTATGCTTACATTCCTTTTTCTACCCATAATGTCACAGAGAAAGAGAGAACATTTGAGAATGGCAAAGAAAACTTATGGGGCAAGCAATCCAACATCTTCACATTACAGACATGGAAATGGAGGTCCAGAGGAGGCCCCTCAGGTCTCACAGGGTATAAGTGGTGGGGCCCAAATCACAACTCAAGACCAAGGTGGGCACTGCAAGGAGTGATTTGAGAGATCCCAGCACAGCATCACTGAGACAGACAACTGAATATATGTGCCAACCCCATCACTCCCTAATTACATAACTCTGGGACAGCTCTATTCACCCATGAGGAAGAGGAGGAGGTTCTTGAGGGTTCCACAGAGACACTGAATGTGATGGTGCCCTTAAAGAGAAAGGTGATCCCACTTGTAAGGGAATAAACTTCATTATTTCCTTGCTGTTCCTTTTTGATTTTGTTCCAAAGGGACTCTCTTGAAAGATGGAGTAGAGTACAACCAGTGAGAACCATCTCTGCCTAATTCAAGCAAAGAGAAGTCTTGGAATTCTTTGGGGATGACCACAGACTTGAGAGAAAGCCACAGTTCCTGGGCTTCTAGAGGTCTGCTTCAGGAGCCAAGAGAAGGTCTCTTCAGAGTCCTGGCCTCTGAACAAATGTTCTCCAATCACCTCCAGTTTTGTGCTGCTCTAATTCAGGTTCTGGGAGAGAGCGCCTCTTTGAGTCACTTGCCAACCCCTGAGTGAGGGAAAGGAAGCACCTTGAGTGACGCTCCCATCAAGACTGTATCCAGTGAAGAAGGCTTTTTCTACAAAACAAAATGGTGGTGCTCCTAGCAAAAGAACAGGAGATGGACCCTCAGTAGGCACACCCAACAGATGTTTACTATACTTAGCTCAGTGGTTTGGTCACAGAAGTATGTTCCCCAGTCAAATATCAATTCACTGAGACTGTCCCTTTTTCTCCTTACATATTAAGTGGAGAAGAGGAAACCTGCATTTTTAATTTAATTTAATGCGTTGATTTGACTGGGTCAAGGGATGCACAGATAGCTGGTTAAACATGTCTGAGTGTGTCTGTGAGAATGTTTCCCAAGAGATTAGCATTTGAATCACTAGACTAAGTCTAGATTTGAATCACTAGACTAAGAAAAAAATATCACATTTACCAATGTAAGTGGTCATCACCCAGTCCATTCAAGGTCTGAATAGAATGAAGGAGGAAGAGGGGTGAATTTTCTCTTTTGCTTGAGCTGGGACATCCACCTTCTGCTATCCTTGAACATTGGTGCTCCTGGTTCTCAGGCCTTTGAACTCAGATTGGGGCCATCAGCTCCCAAGGACAAAAACCAAAATACATATTTCTTACAATGCCATTAGCCACTTCAGTGGCTAGAACAATGCTATGGAAACTGTCACCTGCCATCAGTGCCTCTTGGCCTCTGGGTCATGATGCCAATTTCCATGTCAATGCAGGTCCTCCAAGAAGCCAACTCCAAGATAAGATGAATGGAGCAAGCATTTTATTATCCCTGTGAGAGAGAATGGGAAGGAAACTGGGAAATGTAGGGAACAAATTAGCACTCATGCAAATTTGACCTTGAGTGAAGGAGAGAGGGAAGAAAGACTGCTGGAGGTGTCCCAGACCTCTGTGTGATATAAGGAAGGTTCTGCAAGTCCAAAGGAGAGCCCTCAAGCCAAAGTTGGCCATCAGAAGAGGTCCATGTCTTCCAAGAAGTGCCTCAGCATCCCTGGCTGGAGCACCCAGTCATTGACCAAGAGAAGGCCAGCAGCGGTGGTCAGTTACACCCCTGCCATTTGAGGTCTACAAGATTCACTGTAGGGCCACCTCAGGTTCACAGTCATCTGTCTCTAAAAGGAGTGTTCTACCCAGAAATATTAAATTCTGAGAATCTAGGTCTATAGACTACAAATGTTCATAAAATAGCTAAATGATTATTAATTTTATCTTGTACCTTCCTCATGTGGTCTCTGTGGGTTTTTTTTGTTTGTTCTTTTTAGAAAAGCCCATGTCCTTTGCTAAAACATTAGATACTTCTAATTGAAGGGAGCACTAAATTCTGTATTTCTTGACTTCAGTCTTAACAACATAAAAGTTTGTTTCTGGAAGAAGTATAATTACAGTAAATTGCCTCTGATCCTGCCCAGCTTTGCAGCTTTTGAACTTGTTCTGTTAATTCATCCATGAATTAATATGCCTCCCATTAATCAAATTCACACAAGACTGGTTTTATAAGCCATCATGCTAATTTATTAATGTTAAAAGAAGATAAAATCTTTGTAGTAAACCATGATTGTGGCTTTGATATTAGATGTAATAGATCTTAGGAAGCCAAATTAGAGATCAAGGCTGCAAGGTAAGCATGGTGACCAAGGAGGGGAGGGGGCGAGCTCTTCTGCACAAGTAGGTGTGTTGAGCTTCTACAGGAAAGAAGTATTCAAGGTTCCGGCATCTTCTCTCTGGCATGTGGAGATGGCCATTGCCGACGGGACACTGACTCAGTCTTAGTAATAACACTGTTTCTCACCCACCATCCTCTCCTTCTGCTGTATGGTAGCCAGTTAATAAGAATTTTAATCTTGCTGCACAGTTTGTTTATTCATTCTATAAACCCTTATTAAGTATGAACATGGTAATTGTACTGACTATAGGGACTACAACACCAGGTAAGGTATGAATCTGTTCTTCACTTGCAGTGATAATGTAAAATATATAGGTAGCTGACTAGAATATATATCTGGAAGAGCCCACTATCTGCTTTGCCCTCCAGGGACCCCACATGATTGATCATGCCATCTAGTTCTACCACAAATTCTTGAATTTAGACTCAGTTGGGCTACCAGTGGTCTTCAGAAATCTGTTTGCCCATTTCTAGTGGACTCTATCTCATTTTCCAATAGCCACTTCAATCCTTTTCCTTGTTCTCAAAACACAACACCTGCCCCACCCCAGTCTCTGGTGACCTCACTTTCTATTCTCTCGGGAAGAATGAGTCACCCACTAAGAATGCCTTCAGCTTCCTGCCTCTACACATCAAAAATGTCTTTGTATCCACACTTACCTTTTCATCCTTCTCCCCCATATATATCCAAGAAAAATATATACTTCCTTCCTTGTAAGGTTGCCTCTTCTGGCTGAATCCCACCCATATAGCAACTTTTTGCAGACTTCATCCATCAACCACTTCCTCTAACCTCCTTCCTCATCTCTCCATATCCCTGGTTCCTTCTCCTCAGACTACAAAATTCCCATCTCCCCCACCCCAAGAAAGAAAATGCTCCCCTCAATCCTACGCTCCTTGGAATTACCAATATTGCTTCTCCTCAAATGACTTAACGCATTTAATGGTTACATTTACAGCTTCCGGTATTATAGCCAAGATAATCCCTGGGGTCTTCCTCCTTGAACATTTATCTGTCATTTTTAATGTCTCTTCTTCATTTTCTTGCCCTTCCCAACCACCATTCCTTCTTCCTCCCAGGTTCTTGCTTGGCTTAAGGTAGAAAACCTACCCCCAAGTCTCTCTACCTTCTCTCTTCAAATAGTTTCCTTTGTGGGCATCCCAATCCTTGTAGCTTTCTAATCGTCTGGATGCTGTTACCTCTCAAATTAGGATCACTAGACCTCACCTTTCACTCAGGTTGCTGACCTACATTGTCTGTGCATATTTCTACTTGGATGGTTTGCCAAGCACCTCAGACTCAATCCAAGCCAGCTCATTATCTTCCCACCAAACCAGTTCTTCCTGCTGTCTCTTTACTTTGGTTTGCCACCATCATTCTTTCAAGCACCCTTTCTTTCCCTTGTTCATATTTAAGCAGTTTTAAGACCTGTAAATGCTGCCTTAATCATGGCCCTGGCAGATCCCACTACCACCACCCTGATTTGGTCCCTCATGATTGGTCTCTTATAACTAGTCTCTCTCACTCCAGTCTCTTACTCTTTAGATACCTGCTCCTCAAAGATATGAGGTTAATCCTTCAAATCAAAGTAAAATCATGTCACTTCCTGGTTCACAAAATGTCAGTGTGTCCCTGTTGTCCAAGTGGAGGACAAACCCCATAGTGTGGAATCCAAGTTCTTTTCTTCTTCCATTTTTTTTTTTTTAAGTAGGCTCATGCTGGGCGTGGACTCAGAACCCTGAGATCAAGACCTGACACTTAGATCAAGAGTCAGACACTTAACCAACTGAGCCACCCAGGTGCCGCACCCCTCCAAGTCCTTTCAAATGTGGCCTCAAATACTTTCTGACCTCACCTCACTCTAACTTCTTTACCCTACTTTCCATTCAAATTTCACTACTTACTAGCTTCCAAACACAACCCCAGTTTTCCTACTTCCAAACTTTTTCTTATACTGTGTCCTACCTCAAATGCCTTATCTTTTCACCCTACCCACACCATTCATAACCTAATTAAACAATGGGCAGTGGACCTTGATAGACATTTTTCCAGGAAGATGTATAAATGGCCAAAGGGCACATGACAGGATATTTGATATTGTTAATCATTAGGGAAATGAAAATCAAAACCACAATGAGATATTACCTCGTACCTCTTAGAATAGCTAATATCCAAAAAGACAAGAGATAACAAGTATTGGTGGGGATATAAACTGGCCACTATGGAAAATGGTACGCAGGTTCCTTAAAAATTAAAACTAGAACTACAATGTCATCCAGCAATCCCATTTCTGGCTATATATGGAAATATATGGTATGGAAACAACTTAAGTGTCTGTCAATGAATGAATGGATAAAGAAAATATATATATTATATATGATACCATGTATCATATATATCAATCCATATATGTGAATTACATATATGGATTTACATATATATATGACAGTGCAGAGCCTGCTTGGGATTCTCTCTCCCTCTCTCTCTGCCCATTCCCCACTCATGCTCTCTCTCCCTCTCTTTTTCAAAATAAAGTAAAAAAAAAAATTGGGGGTGCCTGGTTGCCTCAGTTGGGTGAGCATCCAATTTTGTTTCAGGTCATGATCTCGCGGTTCTTGGGTTCCAGCCCCACATCAGGCTTTGTGCTGACCACATGGAGCCTGCTTCAGATTATCTGTGTCCCCACCCCTCTCTCTCCCCCTCCCCAACTTGCACTTTCCCTCTCTGAAAAATAAACATTAAAAAATTAAAAAAAAAAAAAACTTAAGGGACACCTGGGTGGCTCAGTCATTTAAGCATCAGACTTCAGCTCAGGTCATGATCTCATGGTCTGTGAGTTCGAGCCCCACATCAAACTCTGCACTGACAATGCAGAGCCTGCGTGGGATTCTCTCTCCTTCTCTCTTTGCCCCTCCCCCACTTGCACTTGCTCTCTCTCCTTTCCTATTTAAAAAAAAATAAAACACTTAATAACAAAATAAAAATAAATTTAAAAAAAAGGAAATCCTGCCATTTGTGACAACATGACTGAATCTAGAAGACATTATGCTAAGTGAAATAAACCAGACACCAAAAGATAAATACTGTATGATATCACTTACATGTGAAATGAAAACAGCTGAACTCATACAAGCAGAGTCGAATGACAGTTGCTAGGGGCTGGGGGAAACGGGGAAATGTTGGTCAAAGAGCACAAACTTCCAGTTTACAAGAGGAACAAGTTCTAGGTGATACTGTATTGTATACTTGAAACTTGCTAAGAGAGTAAGTATTAGAAGTTCTCACCACACACACACAAAATTATGTGAGGGGATTGGTGTGTTAACTTGATTGTGTAATCATTTCACAGTGTAAAAGTGTATCAAACTGTTACACTATATACCTTAAGTATATACAATTTTTATTTGTCAGTTATACCTCAATAAAACTGGAAAAATTATTTTTATCCCGAAAAAATTCTTAACTATCATTTAAAGTTTAATTCAAATTCACTGCTTCAGTAAAGCATTGCCAGATTTTTCTACTTGGAAGGTCTCTCAGTATTGATTGGAGCTTCTAATGATACTCACTACAATTTACCTACTAACAAAACATACAAATATTTTTTATTTTATTTATCATTATTATTATTATTATCTTTTTTTAGAGAGAGAGAGAGTGAGCACGAGTGGGGGGAGGGGGCAGAGAGAGAGGGAGAGAGAATCCCAGGCAGGCTCCATGCTCAGCACAGGGCCCAATGCAGGGCTTGACCCCATGACCCTGGGATCATGACCTGAGTCAAAATCAAGAGTTGGATGCTCAACTGACTGAGCCACCCAGGTGCCCCCAAAAGATACAAATAGGAACATTTCATCTCTAGTCATTGTAAGTAAGCTTATGCCATATTTATTTTTGCATCCCCTCATACAGTGCCTCATACTGTCAAAAAGTATAGTCCAATATCATTAAGCACATTGCTTGGTTCAGCTGAAATCTTTTCTTTTTGTATCAAGACTCTTTATTGTAAAGAAAACAGTAGATTGGTACAAGCTCTTTATCTCCTGTCAGACCATTAACAAACACTTCAGTGACTGGTACCAGACTAGGAACCACACTTCAAGTAGTACTGCCCTCGGACACGGTGTCTTCCAGTACATATTTTAAATGAATAAGTACTCTGGCTGTTGGGCAGTCTTACCCTCCTCTATTAGAAGTTATTTACCTCATTCAGTACTTATTTAGTGGGAACAGCCTTTTCCCAGGGGAAAAGTTCAGTGGCTATTTTTTAATTTCTCAGCTGCCTAAGGTGGTATTAACAGTTGGGGCGAGTGAGAAACTGACCAAAAAACTTGAAAACCTGGGGGATAAAAAGTCCACAGGGATTTTGAAAACCTCCAGCATATTCTTGAGAATCTAAAAGGCCACATGCCTGTGCAGAACTGTGTGCATGCTTAGGAAAGGCTGAGAAGGCCCTAATCACTCACTTCTAGATTACCTTGAGGCTCTGCACAATCCAAAAGAGAAAGCTAGGACAGCATTGTACACTGAGAACATGCCCCCACATAAACATATTCAGCAAAGGCCAGGAGACTTGCTGGTTCAAGGCATTTAGGAAAATCTCAGACCAGTTGTGAACAATGAAGCGAACTGAACAGAGAATTCAGTGGCCACACACAGCAAAGAATACAGGCTTTACAGAATGGGTTCAGGAAAGTTGCTAAACAAACAACAGTGACAATAAATGCTGAGGCGGGAGAGAATCTGATTTAAGTCCAGTTTTCACCAAAAATATACGAAACAAGCAAACAAACTGGAAAGTAGGGCCCATCATACAGGGGTAGGGGAAGCAGTCAATAGAAACTGCCCCTGAGGAAACCCAGACATTGGACTTAGTAGACAAGGACTTTAAATTAGCTACTATAAATATGTTCAAAGAAAAGGAAACTATGTTTACAGAAATAAAGGGAAGTGTGAGAATGATACCTCACCAAATAGATAATATTGATACAAGGAAATTATTTTAAAAAGAAAAAAAAAGGAAATTTGGGTGTTGAAAGTACAACCACTGAAATGAAAAATTCACTAGGGGAGCTCACCAGCAGATTTGAGCTGGCTGAAAAAATAATCAGCAAATTTAAAGATAATTTATGTTTAGATTATCCAGTGTGGGGCACCTGGATGACTCAGTCGTTAAGCATTCGACTTCAGCTCAGGTCATGATCTCACAGTTTGTGAGTTCAAGCCCTGCCTCAGGCTCTGTGCTGACAGCCCAGAGCCTGGGGACTGCTTCAGATTCTGTGTCTCCTCTCTCTGCCCCTCCCCCGCTCATGCTCTGTCTCTTTCTCTCAAAAATAAATAAATGTTAAAAAAATTAAAGAAAAAAATGATTACCCAGTGTGAGAAACAGAAAGACAAAAAGAATCAAGCAAAATGAAAAAAGTCCCAAAAAACTGTGGGACACCACAAGCATTCTAATACACACATAATAGGAGTCCCAGATGAGATGAAAAAGGGGAAGAAAGAATGCTTGAAAAAACATAATGACTGAAAACAATCCACATTTGATGGAAAACGTTTTTCTATATGTCCAAGAAGCTCAACAAATTCCAAGTAAGACAAACCCAAAGAATTTACATTTAAGCATATCATAACCAAACTCTTGAAAGAGAGAATCTTAAAAGCAGCATGACAGAAATGACTCATTATATAGAAATGATCCTCAATAAGATTAACAGCTTATTTCTAATCAGAAGCCATGGAGGCCTGAAGGCAGTGTGATGACATATATAAAATGCTAAAATTAAAAGATTGTCTACCACAGATTCTATACCCAGAAAAACTATGCTTCAAAAAATGTAGGAGAGGACACCTTGGTAGCTCAGTTGGTTAAGCTTCCAACCCTTGATTTTGGCTCATGTCATGATCTCATTGTTCATGAGTTCAAGTACACATTGGGCTCTGCACCGACAGCATGGAGCCTGCTTGGGATTCTCTCTCCCTCTGTCTCCGCCCCTCCCTTGAGCACGTGCTCTCTCTCACTCTAAAACATTTACAAATGTAGGAAAATATTAAGACATTCCCAGATAAGCAAACAATTAGGAGAATGTACTGCTAGCAAACTGCCCTACAAGAAATATTAAAGAGGGTTCTTCTGACTGGAATGAAAGAGCATTAGACAGTAACTTGAATCCACACAAAGAAATAAAAAACACTGCTAAAGGTAACTGCAGAGATAAATATAAAAAGACAGTTTCATTGCACTGTAAACTAACTAGAATTTAAATAAAATTTTGAAAAAAAAGACAATTATGTTTGTAACTCTTTCCTTCTCCTCCCTGATTCAAAACACAAGTGCACAAAGCAATAATTATAAAACTCTGTTGATGGCTTATAATTATAAAGATATAATTTATATGAGAATAATTGCAAAAAGAGAGAAGAGGGAACAAAGTTATCTTGGAGTGAAGTTTTTATATTCTTTTGAAATTTAGTTGGTATTAATCACAGATTGTTATAAGATGTTAATTGTTATCCCTAGGGCAACCAGTAAGAAAACAACTTATAAAATATTCTAAAAGAAGTGACAAGCGAATTAAAGTGATAAACTAGAAAAATGTCTATATAACACAAAAGAAGGTCATACCAGAGGAAATAAAAAAACAGAAAAGACATTAGATGTATAGAAAACAAACAGTAAATTGGCAGATGTAAATCCTACTTTATTACTTTAAACTGACATTAGGGGCGCCTGGGTGGCTCAGTCGGTTGAGCATTTGACTCTTGGTTTTGGCTCAGGTCATGATCTCACAGTTTCCTGGGGGTTGGAGTCCCATATCAGGCTCTGAGCTAATAGCTCTCCCTGTCTCTCTTTCAAAAATACATCAATAAACATTTTAAAAAATAAAAAAAAAGAAACTAGAAAAAGACAAGCAAATGAAACCCAAAGCAAGCAGAAGGAAGAATTTAATAAAGCTTACAGAAGAAATGAGTAAATTAGAGAATAGGAGAAAAAAAAAATAGAGAAAATCAATGCAACCAAAATGTGGCTTTTTGAAAATATAAACAAAATTGATAGACCTTTAGTTAGACTGACCAAGGAAAAAGAGTGCAAATTACTAAATCAGGAATGAAAATGGGGACATTGCTGCTGATCTTACAGCAATAAAAAGGACCCAGATGAAACAGAAAAATCCCTGTAAAGACATTTATAACAGTTATCTACAAAATGGAGCTCTATTTATTTGGCTGACCATAAACAAATATTTCCAAAGACGAAACAAAAATAGAGGAAGGAGATAGTGAATTTTGCCTATTGGTGGACGAGACTGTCAATGCCTTCTTTTATTTCTTTATTTTGTTGTTAGGTTCCCCTCTAACTGATTATCTAAATAAGATTAATGAACAATCTTTTTTTTTTTTTAATTTTTTTTTTAACGTTTTATTTATTTTTGAGACCGAGACAGAGCATGAACGGGGGAGGGGCAGAGAGAGAGGGAGACACAGAATCGGAAGCAGGCTCCAGGCTCTGAGCCATCAGCCCAGAGCCCGACGCGGGGCTCGAACTCACGGACCACGAGATTGTGACCTGAGCTGAAGTCGGCCCCTTAACCGACTGAGCCACCCAGGCGCCCCTAAATAAGATTAATGAACAATCTTGTCTTTTCTCATAAATGTACTCAGAAGAGTAGCTCATTTTATGAGTATAAATGAATAAATGTATTACTTATTTCCAAAAGAACAGTGATATCCACAAGCTTGAGGAAATGGAAGACTTTCTCATGGTGAACTATTACATTGTCTAACGGGCTCTGCTAGCATAAGCTGTAATCACTGGGGTGACCTAGTGCTAGGAATGCATTTAAGAACTTACAAAATACAGCCAGCACCTTGCAGCCTTACACGCTCCCTGTTTATAGGCTTTTAGCAACCATTTACAATTTGTGTGTATTTATGGGGTTTGTAGGATGTCATAGCCTGCTTATTTCACAAGGATGAAGAAAAGTTTTATAGAAGTGTTTTGGTAAATGTCCAACCTCATAATTTTCATCATCTGGTAAATTACTTATTTCATATACTGGAACTAAACTTTCAAATGGCAGTAAGACAAAGTTTCCATTGATCTACTTGAGAATATTTGTTAGATAATCATATTTTTGAAAGCAGGAGATACTAGGCACCTAAAAATCCTAGAAACTAAGATCTTTAGTACTTGAGAAAGAAGCTTGATTGAACAAATTGTATGAAAGATATTTCAAGGGGCACCTGGGTGGCTCAGTCAGTTAAGTGTCTGGCTCTTGATTTCAGCTCAGGTCACGATCTCACAGTTTGTGAGTTTGAGCCCAGCATCCGGCTCTGTGCCAACAAGCACGAAGCATGCTTGGGATTCTCTACCCCTCTCTCTCTCTGCCCCTCCCTGCTCTCTCACACACACACACACACACACACACACACACACTCTCTCTCTCTCTCTCTCTCTCTCTCTCTCAAAAATAAACATTTTTAAAAAAAGAAAGATATTTTAAGTCTCGTATGTGATATCAAGACACAGTTGTATTTTGAGTCCATTAACAAGTCATATGTTTTTGCTAGACACACAGCAATGTCTCAGGAAGTCTGCTTGCATTCACTTGGTCCTACACTGTCCAATAACATAACACTAGCCACATTTGGCTATTGAGCACTTGAGATGTGGCTGGTCCTAATTAAGATGTACTGGAAGTATAAAACACATACGGTATTCCAAAGACTTAGTGCAAAAAAAGTAAACAATATATTGATTATATATTGAAATATTTTGAGTATATTCAACTGAGTAAAACATTATTAAAATTAGTTTCACCTGTTTCTTTTTACTTTTTTAATGTGGCTACTAAAAAGTTTAAGTTTACATATGTAGCTCCTATTGTATTTCTCTTGCACAGTGATGATCTGGTGTATTACAGATAACCTGACCCATCCAAAGGTAAGATTCTAGAATGGGCATCACAAATAAGCAGGAGCCCTAGAAAGGCCTGCAGAAATTTTCTTTTTGAAAATTCATCGTGGATAGCTTTTGGAGAATGGAGTCCAGTTTATCCATCATTTCTTAATGCTGGCAATGTTCAGAAGACCAAAGAGGTAGCTAGTAAGTTAAAAAGCAAAAACCAAACAACAAAGCAGGCTATTGTGCAAAGGAGTGCCCAGGCCTGGGTCTAATTATAGTCTGATTCAACTTCTGGAAAGGATGTTTGATAATGTTCCGGTTTACAGACTAATAACTAACATTACCAAATTACCCCCTTCTGTGCATTGGTGCCATATTTATGGGTTCTTTTAGTGATCCCAAAGTTAAGAGAGGCCTCTAGCACCCCTGACCCATATTAGACCCATATGCTGGAGCCACTGTGGCCTAGATTTAGACTAAGATGAGCCCGGGGAGATTTCTTCTCAGGAGCCATCCTGGGTTTTCTGGTTTGAACGGAGTCCAGTAGAAGTTCACCCCAGGACAGGGGCTTCAGGGGACTCTACGATCCATCTGGGAAGTCAAATGGGCAGTGCCTTTGACATACTCACGGGGGAACCTAGCAAAGGTCTGGGGTTTTTGTTTGCTTTTTTAACATTTATTCATTTTTGAGAGACAGAGACAGAGTGAGAGTCAGGGAGGGGCAGAGAGCAGACACAGAATTGGAAGCAGGCTCCAGGCTCTGAGCTGCACGGGGTTCAAAGTCACAAGCTATGAGATCATGACCTGAGCCAAAGTCGGACACTTAACCGACTGAGCCGCCAAGGCGCCCCAATATAGGTCCATTTTTTGTACCTACAGGTGTCCTTTGCCCTATGCTCACCCAACACACACTTACATACCCCAAACAGAACTAGAAAGATTTTGTAAACCTAGCAACCCAGGTTTTATTTAAGCTTGTAATATTTATTTTATTACAAATAAAATCATTCAACTGCATTAAAGAAAATGTCTAAAAGAGAGAAAACATTTTTTTAATTCATAGAATTAAATTCAGAACATTCTTATTCATCCAGAGTAGTACCAACACCAAAAACAACCTATACATGATAATTAATAATTAATTAATAATTACTACATGATAATTACATGATTTCCATTCTAGTTCTTCTTTAGATAAACTTAGGTTGTGTAAAGGTGAATATGTGTTGTTTTTGAATTTTACCAAGTTATAATTCATTCATTCATTCATTCATTCATTCATTCACTCATACATTCATCACTATGCTTACCTAGATGTACAAAGCCACAGTCCCTGCCATCATGAAGAGATTAAGCTACTTTGGAAACTTCTTTTTTTTTTTTCAACCTCAACAGAATCTCAGAATGCGTCTAGTCATACCTAAATCAGATATGTGATGGTTTAGTAGCAGAACCTACTTTCATGATTTCTAATTGGTAGTATTTATTTTGAATTTAAAAATTTTTAATGTTTATTTATTTTTGAGACAGGGAGAGAGAGCACACACGCAAGCAGAAGAAGGGCAGAGAAAGGGAGACAGAGGACATGAGGCAGGCTCCAGGCTGACAGCAGAGAGCCCAATGTGGAATTCAGACCCACAAACCGTGAGATCATGACCTGAACTGAAGTCAAAACTTAACCGACTGAGGCACCCAGGTGCCGCTAATTGGTTGTATTTATTTTGAAATAGTAATTTATTCTCCTCTTTATGCCCACATCACCCCCACACCTCTCCCCAATCCAAGCAGGTGCAGGGCTCTCCTTCTTGAGGTGTTTCTTTGTCTTAGGAAGTTTTGCTGAGTTGACAACAGAAGCCGTTGGCTCGTCCCTCCTTTGAAGGGGTCCTAGCCAGTGTCACAGAAAGAGAAATCCTCTGAGGAGCCTATGAGGTAGTTAGAAAGGTGAATTCATGGGCCCTGCCCCACCTCTGAGATCAGAATCTCTGAGGGTAAGGCCCAGGAAACTCTCTCAACAAGTTCTTCAGGCAATGAGTATACACGTTGACTGAGAGGGGTTAGAGGAAGGATTCCAGAGGCAGATAGCGCACACCTTTGGCAGTAAGGAGAAAAAGAGGAAGCCAGTCCCCCAGACATGCAAGCCTCCAAGGCTGTATCCAAGAAGGTGCTGAGATCTCAGGTGAGGTGGCACTGGGGTTCCTTGCCCAGCAAAGCCTCCTCCTGCCCCCATGTAGGCAGGGAAACAGTATGTAAACAGAATTTATGGTACCACTGGACACCTTGACAGTGAGGGGTTCATGTGTCTACAATGGGCTATTAATCAGAGCCCTCCTCAGCCCCAAACCCCAGATCCTGGACCCCACTGGAGCCCTACTACATTTTGAGGGGCCCTTCTGCTGACTGAAACACTCATCGTGGTACAGAGACCATAGTCTTACTTGATTGATTGAGTGAGTGAGTGAGTGAGTGAGTGATTTGATTTTGATTTTTTTAGGGTCGGACCCTGCGATGACTCACTTTGGAAAACAGGACTTGGAGTCCTGCAGCCCCTTCCTCTGCCTAGAATCCAACACAGAGAAGCAGAATTGGAGTTTGGGTGGGTGGGGCTACAGTGAAGATGAAGGAAGTAGGGGGACCCCTCTGTGATCTTGCTCATTAACTGCCCCTTCTGACCTCGCTCAAAATTTCCCTCCCTGAGGTGCTTCTCCCACAGACCTGGCGCAGGGCTTCCCATAAGCAGAGCACAGTGCCTAGAAAAGGGGCCACAGGCTCAAGTACTTTCAGTATCAGCCAAGTAACAGGTGGGGCAAGGTTAAAGTGTTAAGTCATATCATAACTTGGGGGTGCAGAGAAATTGTGTGTGGTCGGTTGCTTAACCAGAAGCAAACCTTGAGATGAGTTTTTTAGGTTTTCTTTGTTTTGAAGTTTTGGGTTGTTTGTTTGGTTGGTTGTTTTTGTTTTTTGTTTTTTTGGGGGGGGTGTTTGTTTTTGATTTGGTTTTGGTTTTTGTTTTTGACCACTTCACATATATGGAGGTTTATGTGCAGGATACCTACCTAGAAGTAGAAATGCTAAGTAGGTGAATTTACATATTTTTTTAATCTTTAGATTTTTATAATCTTTTGATCTTCTTCACCCATTTCTCCCATCCCTTAACCCCCACCTCTGGCAATCACAATGTACGAGCTTAGTTTTTGGTTTGTTTGGTTTTTTTAAGACCACACATGTATGAGAGAACATGTAGTATGCCTTTCTCTGTCTGACTTAGTTCACTTAGCATAATGGCTTTGAGGTCCATCCATGTTGTCACAAATAACAAAATTTCATTTTTTATGGATGAATAATATTCCATTCTGTGAGTGTGTGTGTGTGTGTGTGTGTGTGTGTGTGTGTGTGTACCACAATTTCTTTGTACCACAAATTCATCTGTTGATGTATACCTAGGTTGTTTCCATACCTTGGCTATTATAAATAATGCTACAATGAACATGGGGGTACATGTATCTTTTCAAATTAGGTTTTTTGTTTTCTTCATATAAATACCCAGAAATGGAATTGTTGGATCATGTAATAGTTCTTTTGTTTTGTTTTGTTTATTTATTTTTGGGAGAAAGAGAGAGATCATGAGTAGTGGAGAGCAGAGAGAGACAGAGACACAGAATCCGAAGCAGACTCCAGGCTCTGAGTTCTCAGCACAGAGCCTGACATGGGGCTCAAACTCATGAACCATGAGATCATGACCTGAGCTGAAGTCGGACTCTCAAGAAACTAAGCTACCCAGGCACCCCATGATAGTTCTATTTTTAATTTTTGAGGAAACTCCATATTGTTTCCACAGCAGCTGCACCAGTTTACATTCCCACCAACAGTGCACAAAGATTCCCTCTCCCCACGTCCTCACCAACACTTGTTATTTCTTGTCGTTTTGATAATAGCCATCCTAACAGGTGTGAGGTTATACCTCATTTGTTTTGATTAGCATTTCCCTGATCACTGGTGATGTTGAGCATCTTTTCATGTAGCTGTTGGTTATCTGTCTTCTTTGGAAAAATGACTATTCAGATCTTCTGCCCATTTTAATTTTTTTTACTTTTTAAAGATTTTATTTTTAAGTATTCTCCACACCCGACGTCAGGCTTGAACTCACAACCCCAAGATCAAGAGTTAGTTGCATGCTCTACTGGCTGAGCCAGCCAGGCAACCCTCTGCCCATTTAAAAAATTTTTAAAAATGTTTATTTAGTTTTTGAGAGACAAAGAGTGACAGAGCATGAATGGGGGAGGGGCAGAGAGGGAGTCACAGAATCCAAAACAGGCTCCAGGATCTGAGCTGTCAGCACAGAGCCCGACATGGGGCTTGAACTCAGGAACCTCAGGATCATGACCTGAGCCCATGTCAAAGGTTAACCGACTGAGCCACCCAGGTGCCCCTCCTCTGCTCATCTTTAAATCAGATTTTTTTTGGGAGGGGGAGTTGTATGTTTATGTATTTTGGATATTAACCCTTTATCAGATACATGATTTGCAAATACTCTCTCCCATTCAGTAGGCTGCCTTTTTATTTTGTTGATAATTTCCTTTGCTGTGCAGGAGCTTTTTATTTTGGTGTAGTCCCACTTGTTTATTTTTGCTTTTGTTGCTTTTACTTTTGGTCTCAGATTCACAAAGTCATCAGTAGAACTATGTCAAGGAGCTTAGGAGTTTTATCATTTCAGGTCTTACATTCAAGTTTTTTTGAGTTAATTTTTGAGTTCCATTTTGAGTTAATTTTTGTGTATGGTATACGATTGTAGTCTAGTTTCATCCTTTTTGTTTTTATGTTTATTTATTTATTTTTGAGAGAGAAAAAGAGAGTGAGAGGGGAAGGGGCAGAGAGAGAGAGGGGAACAGAATAACCAAAGCAGGCTCCGCACTGATATTAGAGAGCCCAATATGGGTCTCAAACTCATGAACTGAGATCATGACCTGAGCTGAAGTCAGATGCTCGACCGATTGAGCCACCCAGGTTCCCCAATTTTTTTCTTTATTATTGATTTCAGTAGTTTTTTAAAAATGTTTATTTATTTTTGAGGGAGAGAGAGAGTGCAGGGGAGGGGCAGAGAGAGAGAGGGACAGAGGATCCAAAGTGGGTTCTGTGCTGACAGCAGAGAGCTTGATTTGGGCTTGAACTCACGAACTGAGATCGTGACCTGAGCTGAAGTCAGATGCTTAACCAACTGAACTGTCCAGGTGCCTCTTAGTTTCATTCTTTTTTCATTCTTTTGCATGTGGCTGTCCAGATTTCCCAGTACCATTTGCTGAAGAGACTACCCCTTTCCCATTGTATATTCTTGACTTTTTTTTTGTCATAAAGTAATTGACCGTATATGAATGGGTTTATTTCTGAACTGTTGACTCTGACCATCAATCTATGTGTCTATTTTTATGCCAATACCATACTGTTTTAATTATTATAGCTTTGCAATAGAGTTTGAAATTAGAGAATGTGAGGCATCCAGCTTTTTGTTCTTTCTCAAGATTGTCCTGGCTACTCAGATTCTTTTGTGGTTCCAAACTGTGGAATGGTTTGTTCTATTTCTGTGAAAAAAGCCATTAGTGTTTTGATAGGGATGTCACTGAGCCTATAGATTGCTTTGGGTAGTAAATTCTTTCAATCCATGAACACACAATATCTTTCCATTAATTTTTGTCATCTTCAGTTTCTTTCCTTAATTTCTTGTAGTTTTCAATATACAGGTCTTTTACCTCCTTGGTTATATTTATTCGTATATCTGTTATTCTTTCTGCTGCAATTATTAATGGGGTTGTTTTCTTAATTTCCCTTTTTGGTAATTCATTATAAGTGTATAGAAATGCAACAGATTTTCATGTATTGATTTTGTATCCTGCAACATTACTGAATTTATTATTTTGAACAGTTTTTAACTACATTTAGACTTTATGCATTTAAACAATTTTAATTTTATTTTATTAATTTTTTTTAATTTACCTCCAAGTTAGTTAGCATATAGTGCAACAATGATTTCAGGAGTAGATTCCTTAATGCCCCTTACCCATTTAGCCCATCCCCCCCTCCCACAACCCCTCCAGTAACCCTCTGTTTGTTCTCCATATTTAAGAGTCTCTTATGTTTTGTTCCCCTCCCTGTTTTTATATTATTTTTGCTTCCCTTCCCTTATGTTCATCTGTTTTGTCTCTTAAAGTCCTCATATGAGTGAAGTCATATTTGTCTTTCTCTGACTGATTAACTTCACTTAGCATAATACCCTCTAATTCCATCCACATAGTTGCAAATGGCAAGATTTCATTCTTTTTGATTGCCGAATAATACTCCATTGTATAAGTATACCACGTCTTCTTTATCCATTCATCCATCCATGGACATTTGGGCTCTTTCCAAACTTTGGCTATTGTTGATAGTGCTGCTATAAACATGGGGGGTGCATGTGCCCCTTTGAAAAAGCATCCCTGTATCCCTTGTATAAATACCTGGTATTTATAAATACCCAGCAATTGCTGGGTTGTAGGGTAGTTCTATTTTTAATTTTTTGAGGAGCCTCCATACTGTTTTCCAGAATGACTGCACCAGTTTGCATTCCCACCAGCCGTGCAAAAGAGATCCTCTTTCTCTGCATCCTTGCCAACATCTATCATTGCCTGAGCTGTTAATGTTAGCCATTCTGACAGGTGTGAGGTGATATACATTGTGGTTTTGATTTGTATTTCCCTGATGATGAGTGATGTGGAGCATTTTTTCATGTGTCGGTTGGCTGTCTGGATGTCCTCTTTGGAGAAGTGTCTATTCATGTCTTTTGCCCATTTCTTCACTGGATTATTTGTTTTTTGGGTGTTGAGTTTGATAAGTTCTTTATAGATTTTGGATACGAACCCTTTATCTGATATGTCGTTTGCAAATATCTTCTCCCATTCTGTCAGTTGCCTTTTAGTTTTGCTGATTGTTTCCTTCACTATGCAGAAACTTTTTATTTTGATGAGGTCCCAATAGTTTATTTTTGCAAAAAGAAAATTACAGACCAATATTCCTGATGAACATAGATGTAAAATCCTCAACAAAATACTAGCAAATTGAGTTTCCATTGCCTTGGGAGACATGTTGAGTAAGAAGTTGCTGTGGCCAAGGTCAGAGATTTTTGCCTGCTTTCTCCTCAAGGATTTTGATGGCTTCCTTACACTTAGGTCTCATCCATTTTGAGTTTATTTTTGTGTATGGTATAAGAAAGTGGTCTTCATTTTTCTGCATGTTGCTGTCCAGTTTTCCCAGAACCACTTGCTAAAGAGACTGTCTTTATTCCATTGGATATTCTTTGCTGCTTTGTCAAAGATTAGTTGGCCATACGTTTGTGGATCCATTTCTGGGTTCTCTATTTTGTTACATCGATCTTAATATCTGTATTTGTGCCAAGTTTGAACAGTTTTATGGAGTCTTTAGGGTTTTCTATGAAAGAGGAACTATTACAACTGATACTAGAGAAATAGAAAGGATCATAAGAAATAATTATGAACAATTATAATACTCCAACAATTAGACAACCTAGAAAAATGGGCAAATTCCTAGAAACAGATGGCTTACCAAGATGAATCATGAATAAATAGAAAATCTGAACAGATCAATTACTGATAAGGAAATTGAATCAGTAATCCAAAACCTAGTAACACACAAAAGTCCTAGACTAGATGGCTGCATTGGTGAATTCTACCAAACATTCAAAAAAGAATTAATGCAACCCTTCTCAAACTCTTCCATAAAATAGAAGAGGGAACTCATTTTATGCAGCCTATACTACCCTGATACCAAAACCAGACAAGGATGCCACAGGAAAAGAAAATTACAGGCCAATATTCCTGATGAACATAGATGTAAAAATCCCCAACAAAATACTAGCAAATTCAATTTGTAATGTATTTTAACAATACATTAAAATAATCACACACCATGATTGAGTGGGATTTATTCTGGAGATGCCAGGCTAGCTCAACACCTGCAGGTTAGTCAGTGTGATAACCACATTGACAAAATGAGGTATAAAAATCATATGATCATCTCAATGGATGTAGAAAAAGCATTTGACAAAATTCAACATCCATTTATGATAAAAACTCTCAACAAAGTGGGTGTAGAGGGAATGTATGTCAACATATTAAGTCCATATATGACAAGCGCACAGCTAACATCACACTCAAAGGTAAATGCTGAAAGCTTTTCCTCAAGACAAGGATGTCCACTATCACCACTTTTATTCAACATATGTTGGAAGTCCCAGCCAGAGCAATTAGGCAAGAAAAGAAACAAAAGCATCCAAAATGGAAAGGAAGAAATAAAACTATCACTATTTGTAGATGGCACTATTTGTAGATGGCCACCACCCAAAAGAACAAAGAATGGGAGAATTCTCACATACCTAAGATTGTAAAATTGCAGATGAGATTCTTTGCCAATGCATGTATTATGGAGTCAATAAGTGAGATAAAGAGCCATTCAAAAAACACAAAATTCTTGCATTGGGGGTTATGAATGACACTGTCAGTCTTTACAGCAGCCTCACCCTCTAAGGTATTTCTTTAGTGGGGATTCTTTTGCACACTGTGAGGGAGATCTTCAAGCACACTGATAGGTAGTACTTGTATTTGACTAGGCCAATGTAGATTTAAAACTTTTCTATTAAATATCATTTTGAAAAAGTTAAAATATCTATAGAGGTGAAAAAAACTTTATCCAGTCACAGGCAAAAGAGGAAGGAGGAAGGAAGGAAGGAAGGAAGGAAAGAAAGAAAGAAGGAAGGGCAGAAAGAAAGAAAGAAAGAAAGAAAGAAAGAAAGAAAGAAAGAAAAGGAGAGAGAGGAAGGAAGGAAGAGAGGAAGGAAAGAAGAAAGGAAGAGAAAGAAAGTCAGCTTATCTTGATAGCACAATTAAAGTCTCTGGTGTGAGTAAAATAAAATGTGGTATATTACACATTTAAATAACATTTTTTTAATTACAAGTTTGAACTCCATTAAGAATAATATTACAGCAGGGAGCCTGGGTGGCTCAGTTGCTTAAGGGTCCAACTTCGGCTCAGGACAACGAACAAAATAACTGGGTACTTTCCCCTGTTTGATATTTTTAAAACTTCCTCATTTTGTCCCAAGTAATGATCAACAGCAAAATGAAAAGGGACCAGGGGGTCACTTTTAAGTAAAAAGCAGTAAAAAGATACATACCCAAATAAAACCACTCCTATTATTTGCCAGTCAGATTGGCAAAGGTCAGAAAGTTTGCACACACATTATGTTGGAGTGTACTCTCATACACTGCTGGTGGAATGGAATTTGGTAAAACCTCTGTGGGAGAGCACTTGGGAACATATACCAAAATTGCAAATGCACTAACCTTTGCATCCACCAATTCCACTTCTAGAAATCTATCTATACATAATGTGTAAGGGACATATGGGCAAAATTCTTTATAGCAAAATTATTTGTAATGGCAAAAGGTTGATAATGGCCTAAATGTCCATTGGTAGGGGACTCGTTAAATACTTGATGGAAAAACTGAACATACAATGAAACCCTATATAGCCTAACGAAGGATGAGGGTGTGTTTTACAAGTAAGTGAAAAATGCAAGGTGCAAAGTAGTGTATAATATTCCACCGTTTGTGAGAAGAAGGTATACATATAAACATATGTATAACATATAAACATATAAATTAATTTGTTGTATAAGTATGGACTTACATTGGAACAATCTATAAGAAACTAGTACTACTGTTTGCCTTGATTTGGGTAGCTGGGACAAGGGGTGCAATGAGCATTCCCTATTGTATGCTTTGAATTTTGAATCATGAGAACATACTATATTAAAAAGAAGTGTTTTTTTAACATATCTATCCTTAGGACTAGCAATTTCACTTTTAGGAAGTGATCCTGTGGGAGAGACATTACATGACTAGTTAAGTTTTCAATGATAAATATTATACATTTTAAATATTGTAATATTATTTGTAATATAAATATGGAAAATTTTATAAGATTTTCCATATTATGTTCTCATTTATAATATGGAAAAATAGAAAACAACTTAAATGTCCCAAAACAGGATTAATTATAAAAATAGTGCTGCTTTGGGGGCACCTGGGTGGCTTAGTCCATTAAGTGTCCGACTCTTGATATCAACTCACATTTTTGTCTTAGGGTTGAGAGTTCAAGCCTTCCATTGGGCTCCATGCTGGGTATGAAGGCTACTTAAACAAAACAAAATACAGTGCTGCTTTCAAATGATGAAATATCATGTAGTCATTTCAATGATCTTGGAGAGGGACACCTGGGTGGCTCCGTCAGTTAAGCACCTGACTTCGGCTCAGGTCATGATCTCACGGTTCATGGGTTCAAGCCCCACATTGGGCTCTGTGCTGACAGCTCAGAGCCTGGAGCCTGCTTCAGATTCTGTGTCTCTTTCTCTCTCTGTCCCTCCCCTGCTTATGTTCTGTTTCTCTCTATCTCTCAAAAATAAATAAATGTTGAAAAAAAATGATAATATGAAAATGAAAAAAATGATAAAATGATAAAATGATAAAATGAAAAAAAGTCTGGAATATGGTTTACCAAAATTTGGCAGCATTTCTCTGGTATCATTATGATATTTTCAATCTTCTTTCAATTTATCTATACATTCTGATTTTTTTTTAAGTTTATTTTGAGAGAGAGAAAGAGAGCATGCGCTCATTTGCATGTGAGCAGGGGATGGGCAGAGAGAGGAGAGAGAGAATCCAAGCAGGCTTTGCACCCAACTAAGCCACCTAGGAGTCCCTATATCTTCTGATTTTTTTTAAAACAATGAACATGTATTATTATATGATTAATGGGGGGGGGGGAAGCCAGATTGTGGTCTCTAAAGAGCATTCCCTACTAAAAGGAAACAAGTGTCCTCAGGGAAATGGCTGATGCTCTGCTGACTACAGAAAGCAAGGAAGATATCAAAGGGGCCAAGTGGATTTTGGAGCCCATCTAAAGAGGTTCCCACTGACCAGCGATAAGAGACTTCAATAAGTGGACTCCAGTAAATGTGGGCTACAATAAGAATAATCACAGCAAAGGATTGAAACTCATCAAGTATGCTAAATTTATGCATTATAAATGACAATTTAAAAAGAATTCTCTTACCTGGCTCTATAGTGCAATGGATAGTGCATTGGACTTCTAAAAAGAATTCTCATTAAGGGAGGTTAGGGATTATTTAGTATTCTGAAAACTGATAAAGGAAAGAAAATTTTAATCTGGTTTTTCTATATAAATTGTCCCTGAGGGTAACCTTATTTGGTGAAGGGAAGTTTCTCTTTATAGAAGTATTCTAGCAAATAAAATGAAGAAGTAATGATAGAATATCACCACTTGGCAAACACTTAATGAAACAACAGATTTAGGAAGTGATCATTAATGGCAACTAACACTGCAAAAAAAGAAAGACACTCCAACATGATGCCACCACGTGGAAGTACACAGCACCCCCTTTTTTTGCCCAGAAATCCAATTTGTATCAGAGACCCCTTGATCTAACCACCAGGTCACGGGAAGTACAGGGGATAGAGGAACATGGTAGATTGTCATCAGCCAATGCAATCAGCCAAATACAGAATGTGGGAAATTATACAGGACAAATCATCCAATTCTTCAAAAAGATGGGGCGCCTGGGTGGTTCAGTTGGTTCAGCATCCCAACTCTTGATTTCAGCTCAGGTCATGATCTCACGGTTCATGGGTTCGAGCCCTAATTTGGGCTCTGCACTGACAGAATGGAGCCTGCTTGCTCTCCCTCTCTCTCTCCTTCTCTCGCTCTCTCTCTCTCTCCCTCCCTCCCTCTCTTTCCCTTCCCCCCCCAAAATAAATAAATAAACTTAAAAAAAAGAAGGAAAAAAACTTATGAAAAAAGGAAACTCAAGACACATTTCCACCAAATGCAATGTGTGAACATTTGAACCTTGATCCAAACAAACTCAATGTAAGATACCATTCAGGAGACCATCAGGAAATTTGTGCACTTACTGGATATTTGATATTAAAGAACTGTAGACAATTTATTTAAATATTGTGATAATACTGTGATTATGTTTTTACTTCTAAAGGTACATATGAAAATGTCTACAAATAAAATATATCCAGAATATCCTTCAAAATAATCCAATAGGGGCAAGCGGAAGTGGCCAAGAGTATATTTGACATGAAGTTAGCCATGAGTTGA